>NC_089253.1:58799231-59446768 GCF_963930625.1 Muntiacus reevesi | reverse complement strand
CCCTTGGACTGCAAGGAGATCCAACCAGTCCATCCTAAAGGAAATTAGTCCTGAATATTCATTGGAAGGACTGATGCTGAAGCTGAAACTCTAATACTTTGGCCATCTGATGTGAAGAACTGAGTCATTGGAAAAGACCCTGATACTGGGAAAGATTGACGGCAGGAGGAGAAGGGGACAAAAGGATGAGATGACTGGATGGCATCACTGACTCAATGGACATGAGTTTGAGCAGGCTCTGGGAGTTGGTGATGGACAGGGAGGCCTGGTGTGCTCAGTCCATGGTGTCGCAAAGAGTCAGACACAACTGAACTGAACTGAGAAGGAATCTGCTGATAAAACTGAGACAGAGATACTTGAAGAAAAGGAAACGTGAACAAACTGAAGTGGAAACAACACTTCCTGGGAAAAGAGTGAATTTGTACTGTGAGTCCAGCTTACTTGAGTCAGTGAGCCCATTGTCGTCTGAGAGGGGGTTGCTGGTGTTACAGTTGCAGGAAGAGGGGTGGGTGTACTTCTCCCAGCCCCGCCCCCCACACTCCTCAGGGACTCTGGTGAGGCTCAGGCTCCACTTACCTTTGTACCACTTCCTTCCTGGGAATCTGGCTTCCACAAGTAAGGAAGGTGAGGGGAAATGAGCTGAGATGGAAGAGCTGCTGTTCATCCTCCAGTCTCCCACACATGCTGAAGCTGAATCTCTATACTTTGGCCACCTGATCCAAAGAGCTGACTCATTGGAAAAGACCCTGATGCTGGGAAAGATTGAAGGCAGGAGGAAAAGGGGACAACAGGGGACAAGATGGTTGGATGGCTTCATGGACTCAGTGGACATGAGTTTTTGCAAACTCTGGGAGATGGTGAAGGACAGGGAAGCCTGGCGTGGTGTAGTCCATTTGGTCACAAAGAGTCGGACATGACTGAGTGACTTGAACACTCCCTCACATTTATTCACCTACTTCTCTTTCCATCTCGCCACCTTTTTGATTTTTATGGGATGATCGTTTTAGCCTGTGGTTCTGGCCAAGAGACTTCCAACAGTTCCAGTAAATAACCTCCTGAGGTGCATTACCCTTCCTGTCAACTACAAGAGTGGTTCACCAATGTGCACCTTGGTGTCCAGTCTTTCAAAATCAGTTCAGTTCAGTTGCTGTTTGCATCAAGTCTTTCAAAATAGGTGCTGAATTATGGTAAGAGGAATCAGGAACAGAGATTTTCAATGGATGCTTTCCATATCCAGCTTTGTTTCAACTTTATAGCTGTGAATATAATCATGTCCAGTGAAGTGAGACACTTCATAGCCAGTGAAGTGAGATATTGATGGAGATCCTTGACATTACAAGACAGACTGTACAGCTGAACTGGTCTGTGGCTGGATTCTGCCATGAGGAGTCACAGCAGAGATGTACGTGAAAGGATTGAAGGACATGACTCTGACCTGGCCGCCCTCGGGTGGTCAGAGATGTGCGGGGAGTGGTTTTGAAGGATATGGAGAATTTTTCTCTGCTGACTGCATTTTGTTTCCACCAATATCACACATGGGACAGTATATACCATCCTTATGTATGATAGACATGAGTGGAAAAACAACATACTACGCTTTGACAAATGTTGTGCTGATATAATGTGATGATTGGATCTTTTTTTTTTTTTTAATTTTATTTTATTAGTTGGAGGCCAATTACTTCACAACATTTCAGTGGGTTTTGTCATACATTGACACGAATCAGCCATTGAGTTACACGTATTCCCCATCCCGATCCCCCCTCCCACCTCCCTATCCACCCAACTCCTCTGGGTCCTCCCAGTGCACCAGGCCCGAGCACTGGGCTAGTGATCTGATTCACCATAGATAATATACATGCTGTTCTTTTGAAACATCCCACCCTCACCTTCTCCCACGGAGTTCAAAAGTCTGTTCTGTACTTCTGTGTTTCTTTTTCTGTTTTGCATATAGGGTTATCGTTACCATCTTTCTAAATTCCGTATATATGTGTTAGTATGCTGTAATGTTCTTTATCTTTCTGGCTTACTTCACTCTGTATGATGATTGGATCTTGTTAAACTTTTGCATTCTGAGCCCCTGGCACCCCAGCTGCAGGGTTTCTTGCCTGCAAAACCTGAAAGAGAGAGTTCGCGAAAAGTGAATGGGTTGCAGTTGCCTGAGAATTAGGGCACGGGAAAAAATGGATGGAGTAGGCCTTCAGCAGACAATTCTTGCCTGACTTTCAGTTTTAGAATTCCAGAAAGCAGTTTGCATAATAGAACTGGCTAATGTGTCAGTTCAGTACAGGCTAGGACCACAACTTACTTTGAAAAAACAGACCATGACTTGGGCCTGAACTATGAATTTTTTATATAAACACACTCTCAAATCACACACACAGGCACACGCTCTTCTGACACATAATACTCCCAATGCATCTCTACACACTATTCTTCCTGCATTTGGCTACAGACCTTAAACATGTACACAAAAGTAGTAGAAGATTAAAAACTTTGTCTTGCTGTTACATTCGGACAGATGTCTTTATTTTTAAATCCTATCACAGGATCTACTTCTTTACAGGTTTTTCTCTTGTTCGCATACTTTGATTTTTCTCCCGTAAGTCTCTTATTTTTCTACCTGTATCTCTTTCCATATCTCATCTATAGGTCTCTATAGATGAGACCCTTGCATCTCTCTTTCTTGTCATATATCCATAATGTGCAGTTACGGGGCTGATAGAGGCTCTGGTAATAGAATGTTCTTGATCTATATAGGATGATAAATGACTAAATTAAATAAGTACTCTCTGGCCTTAACTGTAGGAGACAGAAACCAGCACTTACTCCTCTGACCATGTCTGGTTGGTTTTCCCCTTCCTTCCCTGGCCATCATTTTACTATCTTTTTATTCCCATGTTAAAGAGGCAGATCATTCAACTCATAGTAAGCCCACTGGAGGTACCAGATAGGAACTAGAACTAGGAATGTCTCCACTACCTCTTTCATCTTAGCTCAAATAAAAGGGATGTAGACTGAACATTTTGAAAGAACATTTAAATGTCAATATATTTTCCATCTCATCTCCTTTTAATTATCCCTCTTCTTTCTCCTTCTCCATCTGTCTTTAACACATAAACAGGCATGCTCATTTAAAGTGTTATTTCACTCTTGGAGGTACTTTTTAGGAATATGGAAAATGCTGAAGGAAGAGAAAAGCATTAGCAAACTTACACATTTGATTAACATTGCAAGTGATGTGAGTTGCTCTCCTTTTGAAAGTGGAAGTGAGGATCTCGTGTGAACCAAACTTAGATTCTCATGATCCACTTAATTCCTTCTCTTTTAGGGAGAGAATAGCAGAGAAGAAAGGGGAAAATGATGTAAGCAAATATAGTAGCATGTGGAATCTACACGTGCCAGATAACTCAAGCCTTACTATTCATCAGCTTAATAACTTCTGAATCATAAAGAAACAGTCAAACTTTGAATGTGTGCAAAGAATGTTAACCTTTGTAAATATAAAAACATATTTTTCATATATGCACATTATGAGTTTATTCTGTTGGAAGTTATTAACCAATATTGAGACAAGTTTGAATGCTTAAAAGCAGAGACTTGCTTCATTGTTATCAGCATTCACAGCCTAACACAATGTGTATAAATTTGAAAAAATTGAACAGAAGTCATATTCTAATAAATTGATATATACTATTGTTTGTTATGGAAGAACATATAACAGGAATATTTTTAATATAATTTACTCTCATTGGAAGCTTTTCTCCATTAATTTATCAACGCAGTTTGCCAATTTGAGTTTGGACTTAAACATGGGAAAGAAATGCTCTGGGTTTTTCCAGGTGTTGCAGGAATCATGTTCTGAGGCATGTGATAATTAAGATTTGTTAGCTCCTTACTAAAGCGAAAAAAGAATTTCCTTTGCTAACAGAACATTTAGCCAAAATCCCCAATCCTATCATCATCATAGATATAGTCCTTTAATTTTTTTCATGAAAAAATTTGACTTTTATCTTGTTATTTTGCTGAGCTGAGCTTTCTGAATACAGGGATTATATATACACCAGGAAGAAAAATCAAATTTCCTAATTACCCTGAATATGCAGTAAGAATCAACCATAGAGAAGAAAAAAATGAATCAAGCATTAAGCCATTAAACTGTACCTAATAGGCATTTATTCAGTGGGCCTTATGAATGCGAGTCGTGCCCCATTTAAAATCTAACTGGAATGATTGCACATTTCATTAGTGAAGATAATTACCAATTTGTTCCTTCCCAAAAAATCATGTATGTATGAAAAACACTGTGAGAAGGTAAACAGTGTTACCTTCAGAATACAGAATATAGACAGCCTGTTTAAATGGGGTCAGTGCAGTCACATTTCCTTATTAGACACAAACTCATAAATACTCAAAAGACTTACGAATATTCGGTATCTTCATTTACCCAGAAGCTTGTCTTCCATTCCTAAATCTCTGGTTTGGTAATGGGGTTGGGGGTAGGGGGAAGGACCAATGTTCCTGTTCTAGTTTTGCAACTAACTAGCTGTATTCTGGGAGAAGGCAATGGCATCCCTCTCCAGTACTCTTGCCTGGAAAATTCCATGGGCGGAGGAGCCTGGTAGGCTGCAGTCCATGGGGTCGTTGAGTCGGACACGACTGAGCGACTTCACTTTCACTTTTCACTTTAATGCCCTGGAGAAGGAAATGGCAACCCACTCCAGTGTTTTTGCCTGGAGAATCCCAGGGACAGGGGAACCTGGTGAGCTGCTGTCTATGGGGCTGCACAGAGTCAGACACGACTGTAGCGACTTAGCAGTAACAGCAGCAGCAGCAGCTGTATTCTTGGACAAATAAACTGTTTGGGCTTTAGGAGCTTCTATAAACTAAAAATGGCCAAATAGGTGATTTATAGAATCTCTTTCATCTTAAAACAATATTATTCTGTAGTTTAAAAATACCACTAGTTTTACACTCCTGGTACTTTCTTGTGCAAAGGACTGTATATCGATTTCCAAAATAGATGACATCTGAGAAACATATTTTGGTGAGGAGGGGGGGTTTCTGTTAATCTACATGTAATTCCATTTGAACTTTGGTAGTTAAATGTGGTTTTCTCTTTACCCAAAATGTAATAATGAACCAGTATTTGCTGAGTGCCTATAACAGGTCAGGCATAGTGCTGTGGAAACCTCAAAGCCAAAAACTGACAATTCACAGTTTAAAAAAAATTGTCTTGCACATGATCAGAAATGCCCTTAGAGTTCAAAGAATGATGCAAGCATGTCTTTTGACTTTTTTTGTCCGATGGGATTCTCTTTCTTTGGTGGTTTTCATTTCCTCTTCTTTTCTTCTCTCCCGAATTCCTAAGGCTTCAACTTCATTAAGCAAGAAGTGCAGTTTGGTTATGAGAAGTCCCAAGTCCCGCTTTTTCCCCTTTGTTCTCAAATATGTAATATACAGCACCGTTTTGTTTGGAATCCTTAGATTTTCCTGCATATGATATTTCCATAAAACCTGTCAGCACTTTGCAATATGAATGACTTCAGTAGCCTGTCTTGAATGTATTTTTATTTGAAAAGACAGTATTCTCTCGGGGGCAAGACACATATCTGAGCATGGCAAGAGTGGGGTAAGAGGAAGCAGTCAGGTCATTAGAATAACCACAGTAATAAATAGGCAATTACAACCCAGAGTTTTAAATATTCTGAATTTCTTTTTTTTTTTTTTTTAAGATAACCTTCAGAGAAGACTCACCTTAGGAAGTGACCTAAATCATGAGGGAATCAGGAACTGGTCTGGCATGTGAAGGAAGAGAGGTTGGTGAGGGAAGGGGGAGACAGAGAGAGACACACTTGGGAAAATGTTCCCTAGAAAAATATAAGGCAGTAAGTAAGATTAATAATCACTCCCACAAAGGAAAGTTTCTATAATTTTAATATAATGAACACAGGTACTAAAGCAGATGAATTTACTCTTTTTGCAAGTTTTATATGCACAGAATGGGTGGGAGAACACATAGAGGGAGGGGTATACATGAGTCACTGCCCACTGTGTGTAACAATCCTGATCTGAAATTGCTACAAGTCAAAAGACTGAACAGTGAAGGAAAAACCCAATCTCCCTTTTAGTTAGTTATTGAAGCTCCAGTTTTAAAAATATGCTGACTTTGTACATGTATTTTTAATTCTAATATTTCATATTAAAAATATAGACAATGCTTTTAGTCATACCAAATTTAAAACTTGGTAGAAAATTATTACTTTACTAGCAAGTTTGCTAGTCCTGTGTTACCTCATTTTCCATCTCTAATTCTATTTTTCACTTTGGCCATGCTTGGGGACCAATGTTCCCCCCAGTCAATGAAATGTCCAGAATGGCAAAGAGAACGAGTATTTAATTTTCATTTGTTCATTTGTGTTCTGCCCAATTCAACTTTTCATTGTTACATTTCTAAGTGTTTTTTTAAAATTGAAGTGTAGCTGATTTTCAATATTATACATAGGTGTACAACGTAGTGATTCAATGTTTTATAGATTGTACTTCATTTATAGTTATTATAAACTTATGGGTTATATTCCCCATGCTCTAAAATGTATCCTGTAGCTTATTTGTACATATTTGTTTGTAGCACTTAATCTACTATCCTATATTAACTCCTCTCCCCAGTGGTAACCACTAGATTGTTTTCTATATGTATGATTTTGTTTATTTTCTGTTATATATACTAGTTTGTTTTATTTTTTAGATTCCACATGTGAGTGATATCATATAGTATTTGTCTTTCTCTGACTTATTTCACTGACTATATTACCCTCCAGGTCCATGGCAAAATTTTATTCTTTCTTATGGGTAGCATCCATAAGATACTATTGTGAGTGTGTGTGCATCTTTGTCGCTCAGTTGTGTCCGACCCTTTGTGACCCCGTGGAATGTTTCCTGCCCGGCTCCTCTGTCCATCGAATTATCCAAGCAAGAATACTGGAGTGGGTAGCCATTCCTTTGTCCAGGGGATCTTCCCGACCCAGGGATTGAACCCAGGTCTGTTGCATTGCAGGTGGATTCTTCACAGTCTGAGCCACCAGGGAAGCCCCTTGTTTTTTTTTGTGTGTGTGTGTGTGTGTGTGTGTGTGTATCACATCTTTTTTTAATCTTTTCGCCTGTTCATGGACACTTAGATGGCTTCCATATCTTGGCAGTTATAAATAATGCTACTATAAACATTGGGGTGCAAGTATCTTTCTAAATTAATATGTTTGTTTTCTTCAGATGTATACTCAGGAGTGAAATTGCTGGGTCATATGGTCATTCTGTTTTTAGTGTTTTGAAGAACACTGTAGAACATACAGTGTCCTACAGTGGCTGCACTGATTTACATTCCCACCAACAGTGTATGCAAAATCTCTTTTCCCTACTTCTTATCCATCACTCCTTGTTTGTGGTCTCTTTGATGCTAGCCATTCTGAAAAGTGTCATGTGATATCTTGCAGTTTTGAACTGCAATTCTTTGATCATTAGTGATGTTGAGCACCATTTCATGTGCCTATCGGGCATCTGTATGTATTCTTTGGAAAAAATGTCTATTCAAGTCTTCAGCCCCTTCAGGTTGTTTGTTTCTGGATATTGAGTTTATGAACTGCTTATTTTGGACATTAAACCATTTATCAGTCATATCATTTGCAAATATTTTCTCCCATTCTTTAGGTTGTCTTTTCATTTTGTTGATGGTTTCCTTTGCTGAGCAAGCAATGTTAATTGTAATTAGGTCCCATTTGTTTGTTTTTGCCTTTCTTTGGGATTGGAATGAAAATTGAACTTTTCCAGTCCTGTGGACACTGCTGAGTTTTCCAAATTTGCTGGCATATTGAGTGCAGCACTTTCACAGTATCATCTTTCAGGATTTGAAATAGCTCAACATGGACGTGAGTTTGAGTAAACTCCGGGAGTTGGTGATGGACAGGGAGGCCTGGTGTGCTGCAATTCATGGGGTTGCAAAGAGTCGGACCTGACTTAGTGACTGAACTGACTGACTGACTGTTTTGCTCGTTTCCTTGCCTTTGGAGACAGATCCAAAGCAATATTGGTATGCTTTGTGCCGAAGAGTGTTGTGCTTATGTTTTCTTCTAGGAGTTTTATGGTTTTGGGCCTTACATTTAAGTCTCTCATGCATTTTGAATTTGCCCATGTGTGTGATATGAGACAGTGGTTCAGTTTGATTTATGTGTAGTTGTCAAGATTTTCCAACACAATTTATTGAAGAAGCTATCTTTTCCTCATTGTATATTCTTGCCTCCTTTGGTGTAGATTAATTGACCATAAAAGTGTGGGTTCATTTTTGGACTCTATTCTGTTCCATTGATCTATGTGACTGTTTTTGTGCCAGTACAATACTATTTTTGATTACTGTAGCTTTGTAGTATGGTTTAAAATCAGGGAACATGATGCTTCCAGCTTTGTTCTTCTTTCTCAGGATTGTTTTGTCTATTTGGAGTCTTTTGTGTTTTCATACATATTTCATAAATACTGTAATTTTGTAAAAAGTGTGATTGATATTTTGATAGAGATTGCATTAAATCTGTGGACTGCCTTGGGTAGTGGTCATTTTAACAATATTCTTTCAGTCTGTGAGCACAGTATATCTTTTCATCTTTTGTGTGCTCCTCATTTTCTTTCACTGGTGTGCTATACCAGTGAATACAGGTTCTCTGAATGTAGATCTTTTACCTCCTTAGATTTGTGTGCTGTGCTTAGTTGTCAGTTGTGTCTGACTCTTTGTGACCCCATGGACCATAGCCCACCAGGCTCCTCTGTCCATGGGGATCTACAGACAAGAACACTGCACTGGGTTGCCCTGCCCTCCTTCAGGGGATATCCAGCTCAGGTTCAATCCAACCCAGGTATTGAACCCACGTCTCCCGCATTGCAGGCAGATTCTGCACCATCTGAGCCACCAGGGAAGCCCAAGAATACTGGAGTGGGTAGCCTATCCCTTCTCCAGGGGATCTTCCCAACCCCGGAATTGAACTGGAGTCTCCTGCATTGCAGGTGGATTCTTTACCAGCTGAGCTGCCAGGGAAGCCCTTAGATTTACTCCTAGGTATTTCATCCTTTTTGATGTGATTATAAATGGGATTGTTTCTGAATTTCTTTTTCGGATAGTTCATTGTTAGTGTATAGAAGCACAACAGATTTATGTACATTAATGTTTTATTCTGAAACTTTACTGAATTTATTGATGAGCTCTAGTAGTTTTCTGATGGCATCTTGAGAATTTTTCTGTGTGTGGTATCATGCCTTCTGCAAACAGTGACAATTTTACTTATTCCTTTCCAGCTTTGATACCTTTTATTTGTTCCTCTTGTCTAATTTCTGTGGCTAAGACTTCCAGTACTGTGTTGAATAGAAGTGGTGACTGTGCACATCCTTGTCTTGTTCCTGATCTTAGAGGAAATGCTTTCAGCCTTTCACCATTGAGTATGATGTTAGTTATGGACTTGTCACATGTGGCCTTTATTTTGTTGAGGTATGTTCTCACTATAACTACTTTCTGAAGAGTTTTATGATAAATGGCTGTTGAATTTTATGAAAAGCTTTATCTGTATCTATTGAGATGATCATATGGTTTTTACTCTTCAGTTTGTTAATGTGATGTATGACATTGATTCAGAATCCACAAATTAATGAATCTTTGGGATAGATCCCACTTGATTGTGTTGTATGATCTTTTAAAATTTATTGTTGGATTCAACTTGCTAATATTTTTTGAGCACTTTGCATCTATTTTCAGTGATATCTGTCTGTAATTTTCTTTTTCCTGTGGTATCTTTGATTTTGATTCCAAGGTGATCACATAGAATGAATTTGTAAGTATTCCTTCCTCTGCAGTTTTTTCTGAAATAGCTTGAGAAGGATAGATGTTAACTCTTCTCTAAATATTTGATAGAATTCATGTGTGATGCCATCTGGTTCTGAATTTTTTGTTTGTTGAAAGTTTTTTCTTTTTTGGATTACTGATTTAATTTCATTACTAGTAATGTTTGTTTTCATTAAAAAACATTAAAAAAAATGTTTTCACATTTTCTATTTCTCGTTGGTTCAGTGTTGTGAGATTGTGTATTTCTAGGAATTTGCTCATTTCTTCTAAGTTGTCTACTTTATTGAAATATAGTTGTTTGTAGTAATCTCTTATGATCCTCTGTATTTCTTTGACATTGGTTGTAACTTTTTATTTTTTCATTTCTAATTTTATTGACTTGAATGCTCTCTTCTCATTTCTTGATGCATCTGGCTAAAGGTTTGTCAATATTGTTTACCTTTTCAAAGAATCAGCTCATAATTCCATTGATCTTTTCTATTGCTTTTTAAGGCTTGACTCAAATTGTCATTAGTATACAATTGATCAAAAGAACATAAATTTGGATGAACTACTGAATATGAAAATAAAAATATTACTTAAATGCATGTTTTAATGAAATAAACAGATCTAAAATTCTCAGACAGTTACTAAATCTTCAGTTGAACACTAGTTATTGCTATATTGAGGGAGGGCTCAGAATCCTGATTTTCATTTTTAAGGATATAAGTCCCAAGCAGAAAATATGGAAATGGAAGATATCTTACAGCAGTGTCACTCACTGTCTTTTCAACTATATGTCATCAGTCACATGGTCATTTATGAGCAAGATCAGCTGCTAGCCCTGATGACATGCTTCTCCAGTTGTCTTAAAAAGAAAGTAGCTGGACACACCTGATTTATAAGAACTTGTTGCCAGTCATTAAAGCTATTCAATTTGCCCAAAATTCAACACCCAAATTTCAGTATTGCCTTGTTTGGTGTCTAGAAGTTTTTACACATCAGGATGATACTATTTTCTTTTGTAAAATAAGAGAGCTAAGATTACAAAAGAGAAAATAAAGAAAGTTGACTCTGAATGATGCCTTTTACTTCAGGGAATGTGCAGGCAGTTAGTTTAGAAAGAATACACATGGTTAGTCAGTTTTAGAAACTGATTTCCTTAAAACTGACCATTTCCACACACTACTTGGAATGTCCTCATGTGCCCCAAGGGCATTCATACCCTACTTTAAAGGCAGCTGCATTAAAGTATCAAGAAAAAGGACCACTGAATTCTCTCATAGACAACTAGTAATGAAGTATCAGATAATGGCTTAGTCTTTTATTTGTCTCACCAATCCATTATATTTAATGTTAGAACTTGAGGTAAAAGGCACACTTCAATTTTTATGAATGTCCCCTTGCGCCTCTTATAAGAAGCAAAATATTTTCAATGGATCAGTAGAATACATGATAAGTATAATACATATCCAAAGGCATTATAGTTATAAATTCAGTAAATGTGCTGTGAACACACAGGGATCATCCTCTGGCTCTAAATTAAACAGCTCCATTTGTGAGATGAAGGTCACTATAAAACTGTATTTCCTATAGGAAAAGCATTCTAAGATTCTATGAGTTCTGATATGAAAGCTGGAATAAAATGGAATATGCATTTACCATTTCAGAGGTCTCATGGATATTACAGCATCTTACAAAGAAAAGGAAACATCTTTTAGATGTTGAAATCTTTTCATATTGAAAGGATAAAGAGGGATTAAATGCAGTTAATCTATACCAGTATTTCTAATAACAATCTAGTATTCTTGTTTCCTTAAAGAAGAGGATCAGTAATTAATTTCATCCTCAGTAATTTGTATTGTGCCTTGACACAGTTCTTAGTAATAATCTTGGATTATACATATGTTTGCTTTTTCTCTCAGCATCTCAGTTTCCTCATGTGTCGAATGAGACAGTTAGGTAATTTTTAACTTCTTAGTAGCTTGAACTATGCTATCAATCTATGATACTGTGAAACATTATACTTCAAATGAATTGAAAGTTGTGGCTGATTTTATTTTTTTAATTAAAAAGTTTTCATTTTTAATTGGAATATAATTGGTTTATAAATACAACAGTGTGAGTCAGCCATATATATACTTAACTCCCTTCCCTTCTGAGTCTCCCTCTCACCCCTCAGGGTCATCACAGAGCACCGAACTGAGCTTCCTGGGCTATGCATGAGGTTCCTGCCTGCTCTCTGCTTCACATGTGGTAGTGTGTATGTGTCAGTTCATCCAGCCCTCTCCTTCCCCGCTGTGTCCACAGGCCCCTTCTCCATGTCTGTGTCTGTATCCCTGCCCTGCGGGCTCTTTTCTAATCTCTCTGGATTTTAATGCCATTTGGAACCCGAGCTCCTCACCATAGGTCACTTTAGGAAAAACCCAGCTGAGACCAAAGCTCTGTTCTCTTGGCTTTGTTAAATATTTAATGGCAGCTAGCTTCTCCTGTGTTTAGAGTTTGGTTTAGTTTATAAGTATCGGATCAAAAGTTTTATAATTAGTTTGTCTTAAAGGAAAAGACAAAACATCTATAATGTCAGGGTTTGATAAGGAGTGGGAGAGGATACTTGAGTTTAGTACAGATGGCGGTGTATTCGAGTGTCTCTGATGAAAAAGTGTTTCTTATATGTCCAGACCACTCTATTTGTAGTCTGTGCCTATCTCAAGGGGACGTTATCTTAAGGGGATCTTACCTTAAGGCTTTGAGGCACTTTCTCATTCTGAGGGAATAGACAGGCACACATGGATCTTATGCTGCCATACTTCTATGGAATCAAAACAAAGTCCCCAGGAGCGGGTCTTAAAACAGTGAGTAAAATCTAAATGGGTTGTGTGATTTGAGACGCCTTCCATCACTTTGTTGGAAAAGTAGCACTGACAGAAGAAGGTGTCTCTAGTTGAGGCAGCAACATGACTTTCTCGATGACTGATCATCGTTATGGTAGAATTGGCTCATTCAAGGTGCTCCTAGAGTGAGAATGATTCCCTTTGACATGACTTCAGTATCAGCCTCTGTGGTGTGTAAGAAAAGAAGGAACAGCTCCCTGAGATTATCCTGAGACCCTCACAGACACACCTTACATACACCATGGATACTCTGGAGATTTGTGAGGAGACATTTGAAGGGACTGTTTGTTCCTCAAACTGTTTGTCAAGTCAGAGAGTTGCTGTTTTTAGTGGTGTTTTTCTGTCTTAAGTGATTATCCTTGCTCTGGTATGACCTAGACTGCTATAAAATAGTTACTCGGGGTATGCTTGTATAGTGATTGACAGAAAGCTGTAAAGACACAGCCAAAGGTTACAAGTCCTCTTAATGTAGGTGAAGGATACAGCTTAATTCACAGAGATAGTACCAGTTTCAGCTGATTGGTGGGTTTTATTAGCTTTAAATCCTCCCCAAAGTGATCAGTGATAGCTCTTGATCAGGGTATGAATCCTGTCAGGGACATGGAGAAGTCCTTTGTGCCCTCCTCTTAGGGACATTAAACCCTTTTGGCCCCTTCAAATTGTTCTGGAGACTTTGGCTGTGTATCTGATTGCCTACCAGCTACAAAGAATTTGTCATTGTCCAGGTTCTTTCCTGAGTGCCCCTTTAGGGGCTCGGATGTCACTTTCCTGATGTGGTATTTCTTACCAGGTGGAAGGGTCAAACCTACCTGAAATGTGTTCTCACAGTCTCACTTAACTTCTATTTTCCTTTATGCTATTTGAAAATAGAGTTCTGTGTTCCTGGCATTTGACTTTCTAGGAAGTATTAATGTATTTTATCTGAACTCAGGATACTAACTAGTGAAGTTTTACCAGAGAAAACCAACCTTTCCTGTTCATTTAACTTTATCCGCATTTGTAATAGGCCTGAAGATTTTTGGTCTTAGAGAAATTGTCAGATCAGTTTGATATTTACACTACTAGCAGATGAAGGCTAAAGTGGAGTATTTGGGGGGAAATTCCATTCCCTTTTCTGTCTGTTTACTTTATTTGCTTTAGGTTATCATTTAGATTGTATTTTATCTCTGTTAACACCTTTGATTAATCCGTTCTAATTTGAATTTGGGTTTATTGACTCTTAAACTGACATTTCTTGCTATGGAGTTGAATCAATGATTCAGCCAATATATGGAATGTTTTTACTAACATACTAATAAAATTTATTGAGTATTTGTTGTGTGCCAGATACTGTCCTTCATTGCTGCAAAGCTTTGAGTTTGGCGCTTCATTATTCCCATTTTACTGATTAGGTACTTGAAGCTTAGAGCAGTTAGGTTTTGGAACTAGGCAAGCTGTCTTCAAAGCCCACCCTTTTTAGTTCACACTGTACTATACTGCTTACTTTGCTTTCCAGCTAGAAAAGGAAAGTTAATTATACATTTTATTTTAGCTGTCCTATTTTGGAAGCTCAGCTTAGGGAAGGTGAAAACGGAAAACCTTGCTGGTTTCAGCTAAGACATATAAAGAACTTGGAAGTCATCATTTCTATCCTTAAAATAAGAAAAAGTGAAAAACCTGGACACCAGGAAGTCAATGAGCACTCTTAGACCCATCAGAGCAGTGAGGTTGCAAAGCAGATTGCAGAAACAGGTGAGTCTGGAGAGTCATAGAGAGATCTGCCTATCTGGAGTTGTTCTGGATTCATAAAATGGTAGAAACTCTTAAATGGTAATGTTGGTGAATTGCTAGAGCCTGAGTCTGGACTAGCCTGAGAGTGAGAAAATCCTGGGGCCACAGGCTTAGAGGAGTCTCCTTAAGTGTTAAGCTAAGGGCTTTATTCCCCTAAACGTCACTAGGTTCTCATGGTGAGAGATCCCCTCTTGGCACTTGCAGGGGGAGGGAAGGAGTAATCTTTAATGAAATACATCAAAGCCTCTCCATAACAAAGGTCTACTCCAAGGAAATTTCCTGCACTCCAGTCTCCTCCAGACTTTGTGTTGTAGAAAAAATGGGGTGTGGGAGGATGGTCATGTCTCAGGTCTTGGGTGAGTCCTTGGGGTGGGCTGTGAAGTAAGGGTCCTTGGCAGGGAATTCAAGAACAAGCCATAGTAAACTGAAACTAGCTTTGTTTAGAGAGAGAGACATTCCATAGGCAGAGTGTGGGCATCTGAGAATGTGAGAGTGGTCCTGGCCCCGGCCTTTTATGGTTGGTCTCGGAACTGACATGGTACCTCTGGGTATGTCATTTAGCTGCTGTATCACGGTAAGTGTATAATGAAACTCCAGGTCTGCTGGAAGTCGAATCTTCTGCCATTTTAGGCTTAAGTGTTCCTAACCAGTTTTTGTCATGTCTTGTTCTTAATGATTGTGTCATTCTTTTAACTCATTATTGACCAAGCGATTTTTGCAGAAACTGATGCCTATAGCTATTGGTTTTTATTTTGACCAGCCAAAAATTAATTCTGCTAGTTCACTCACACTTTGTGGGTGATTATATTCAGTAGTTATACCTGACACACCTGTAAAGTCTTCTGATTTTCCTGAAATGTCTTTAGCCCTCTCTTCTGCAAAAGCAAAGGCATATCCTCTAGTACCATGAGTTTCATTTTCACTTTCCATATCAGAATCAATTACTAAGGTTTTGTGTCTTTGTATCAGTCTAATAATCACATCATCTGAGTCAGAGCTAAATTCTGAAAAACTATCATCTTCTGAGACACTAGTATACATGTCACTTGGACAGTCAGAGAAAGTGCTTGCATAAAATTCACTGAACAGTCCTTCTTTACTTAAAATTTCATGGTGAGTCATTTTTGAAAATTTTATGGTAATAAAATTGAGTATATAACATGCACAAAGTTGGAACAGAAACCTAATGGAGCAAAATGTGAATAATAATGATGATCGTAAGTGGTATAATGAACCCTTGATTAATTTTAAACTCTAATAACTTCAATAGCAGTGTTAATTGTATAACTTTCTAAAAATGTATTGATACATCTCCAATCAATAATGTTTGGGTACAAAAGATTTATTAATACCTCTCTAATCAGTAATATGCTAATGGTTGTGCCCTGTTCCCTTCCTTTCTGTTTCACTTCCAAACTCTCTTAGAGGGAGAAAACAAGATCATAGGAGTTAGGGTTTTAAGGAAGTGAATTGAAAGAGCTGCAGAAAAAGGACTAGAGGTTGAAGGGTGGGAGGATGCACAGGAAGGGACCCTTGTATCCCTAAACTCTTGAAAATAGAAGTATACAATTTCACAGCCCAGAGACAGGCCCACTAAAAGACAATGACTTATCAGCTGATTCCAGAATCCTCCCTTTCCCCTGCCCCTTGCCATCACACCAACAAGGCTCCAGTGCAATGACAGTGTGTGCTTCTCAGACACTCAGTTGTGTCTGACTCTTTGTGACCCCATGGGCTATAGCCCACCAGGAGCCCACCAGGCTCCTCTGTCCATGGAATTTTCCAGGCAAACATACTGGAGTGGGTCACCATTTCTTCCTCCAGGGAATCTTCCCAACCCAGGTATCGGACCTGTGTCTCTTGTACCTCCTGCATTGGCAGGTGGACTCTTGACTATAGTGCCACAGTGGGTCACAGCTAAAAGAGCTGAAAGTCACAGAGTGTCTCAGAGGAAAAGTCTTCAGGGAAGTTCAAAGTTAAGAGAAAAGTAACGAGACTGGCATATATATCTACAACAACAACAACAACAACAAAAAAAAAAACCCCAAAAAACCAAAAACCAGAAGCCAACTCTTAGCAGGTTAACATAATCCTCACACTCAAGGCATGTTTGCCTCAGTTCCTGTTGCCTAATATGGCATGTATGGCTTTCAACAAAAGATCATACATGACAAAAAGAAAAAGCGTGAGGAACTCAGATATCATAGAATTGTTGGAACAAAGCAAAGAATCAAAAGGTAATGTGAGGAAAAAAAACGGAAATAAAGAGTGCTATTGGTGAGCCATTGGTAGACTTAACATGGCCAAGGAAAAATCAGTGAGTTTGAAGACAGAAGAAAAACAAAACATAGTGTTGACTATCTGTGGTGCAATGGAAAAGAAGTGTACCATCTGTATAATTAAACTACCAGAAAAAGAATAGAGAAGAGTTATTTGAAATAATAGCTAAACATTCCAAAATTAATAACAGGTACAAAATCACAAATCTGGGAACTTCATAGAGGATAATACCCCAAATATGAATAGGCATACCATGTTCAAACTGCAGAAAACCGAAGATAAAGAAACAATATTGAAAAAAGCTACATGGAGTGAAAACACCTTATCTGGGAACAATAAGAATAAGAGTTACAGTGCGTATCTCATTCAGCTCAATTCAGTCCACTCAGTCGTGTCCGACTCTTTGCAACCCCGTGGACATGGTCTGCAGCATGCCAGGCTTCCCTGTTCATAACCAACTCCTGGAGCTTGCTTAAACTCATGTCCATCGACTCAGTGATGCCATCCAACCATCTTATCCTTTGTCGTCTCCTTCCTCTCCCGCCTTCAGTCTTTCCCAGCATCAGGGTCTTTTCCAATGAATTAGTTCTTCACATCAGGTGGCCAAAGTATTAGAGCTTCAGCTTCAGCATCAGTCCTTCCAATGAATATTCAGGACTGATTTCCTTGAGGATGGACTGGTTTGATCTCCTTGCAGTCCAGGGAACTCTCAAGAGTCTTCTCCAACATGATAGTTCAAAAGCATCAGTTCTTCAGTGCTCAGCTTTCTTTAGGGTCCAACTCACACATCCATACCTGATTACTGGAAAAACCATAGCTTTGATTAGATGGACCTTTGTCAGCAAAGTAATGTCTTTGCTTTTTAATATGCTGTATAGGTTGGTTATAGCTTTTCTTCCAAGGAGCAGGTGTCTTTTAATTTCACTGCAGTCACCATCTGCAGTGATTTTTGGAGCCCAAGCAAGTAAAGTTTCTTACTGTTTCAATTGACATCTCATTAGATACATAAAAACAAGTTGTGAGTTTGATGAAATACTGAAAATGCTCAGAAAAAGATCCCACCAACTTGAAGGCCTGTATGCAATAAAATTATTCTTCAAAAGTGAAGGAGAAAGACTTTCTTAAACAAAAACTGAGGCAGTTCTTGAACAGCGAATCTGTTCTGTGTGATGAGAGTTTATTTACCTAACACCCAAAGTGATAAGTGATCTCAATACACATGCACACACACACAGCCATATGATCCAGCAGTCTCACTTCTGACTATATATTTAAAGGAAAGGAAAAAAAAGATATTGAAGAAATGTGCACCCATATTCATTACAGCATTATTTATAGTAGTCAAGATGCGTAAACAACCTAAGTCCATGGATAAAGAAAATATGGGACATATATACAACGAAAAGGAGAAGAAACTCCTACTGTTGGTAAAAACATAGATGAATCTGGAGAACATTAAGCTAAGTAAAATTAACGAAATTCAGAAAGACAATAAATACTACATGAAATCACTCCTACATGGAATCTAAAATAGTCAAACTTATAAAAACAGAGTGTAGCATAGTGGTTGCCAGTGGCTGGGGGTAAATGGGGAGATGTTGGTCAAGGGGTACAAAGCTTATGATTCAAGATGAATAACTTTTGGAAACCTAATGTATAACAATGCAAATATAGTCAACAATGCTGTATTGTGTACTTGAAGTTTGCTAAGAGGGTTAATCTAAGTGTTCTCAACACATACACAAACAAGAAAAAGTTTCTGTGAGGTAATCACTATATCAGTTAGCTTTATTGTGTCAGCTATTTCAAAGTGTATATGTATATGTGAAAACATTCCCTTAAACATATACAATTTTTGTTTGTCAATTATATCTCAATAAGGTTGGAAAACTGAGTGTTAGGTGATTGACAAAGGAAAAAATCAAGTGGATGTAATCAGCTATTTTAGAACATTCTAAAACAGCAGGTAATTTCTTTCCAACCTATGCATCACCTGTCTTCAGTAAGATAGATCCCATTCTAGACTTTTTAATAAAACACATCTTAGTAAATTAAAAGAAAAATTATAGATATGTGTTTTCAGATTACAATGAATTAAACTAGAAATCAGTAATAGGAAGATAGCTGGAAAATTCAGTTTGTTGTGATTGACACAGTCAAAGGCTTTGGTGTAGTCAACAAAGCAGAAGTAGGTGTTTTTATGGAACTCTTTTGATTTTTCTTTATCAAATGGGTGTTGGAAATTTGATCTGTGGTTCCTCTCACAACAAACTTTGGAAAATTCTTAAAGAGATGGGAATACCACACCACCTTACCTGCCTCCTGAGAAACCTGTATGCAGATCAAGAAGCCACAGTTAGAACTGGACATGGAACAAAGGACTGGTTCCAAATTGGGAAAGGAGTATGTCAAGGCTGTATATTGTCATTCTGCTTATTTAACTTATATGCAGAGTACATCATGAGAAATGCTGAACTGGAAGAAGCACAAGCTGGAATCAAGATTGCCAGAAGAAATATCAGTAACCTCAGATATGTGGATGATATCACCCTTATGGCAGAAGGCAAAGAGGAACTAAAGAGCCTCTTGATGAAAGTGAAAGAGGAGAGTGAAAAAGCTGGCATAAAATTCAACATTCAGAAAACTAGGATCATGGCATGCAGTCCCATCACTTCATGGCAAATAGATAAGGAAACAATGGAAAATGGTAACAGTGAGAGACTATTTTCTTGGGCTCCAAAATCACTGCAGATGGTGACTGCAGCCATGAAATTAAAAGATGCTTGCTCCTTGGAAGAAAAGCAATGACAAACCCAGACAGCGTATTAAAAAAAAAAAAAAAAGCAGGACTTTACTTGGCTGACAAAGGTCTGTGTAGTCAAAGCTACGGTTTTTCCAGTAGTCATGCATGGATGTGAGAGTTGGACCATAAAGAAAGCTGACACTGAAGAATTGATGCTTTTGAACATCATGTTGGAGAAGACTCTTGAGAGTCCCTTGGACTGCAAGGAGATCAAAGCAGTCAGTACTCAAGGAAATCAGTCCTGAATATTCATTGGAAGGACTGATGTTGAGGCTGAAGCTCCAATACTTTGGCCACCTGATGTGAAGAACTGACTCACTGAAAAAGACCCTGATGCTGGGAAAGATTGAAGGCAGGAGGAGAAGGGGACGACAGAGGATGAGATGGTTGATTAGCATCACCTACTCAATGAACGTGAGTTTGAGTAAGCTCTGGGAGTTTGTGATGGACAGGGAACCTTGGCGTGCTGCAGTTCATGGGGTTGCACAAGTCAGACATGACTGAGTGACTGAACTGAACTACTGAGCTGGGAAATCCAATAAGTATTAGGGAATTAAAATATGTTTGTGAATAAACCATGAGTAAAGGAAAAGTTTTAAGAGAAATTAAAAGTATTTTGAACCCAAAGAAATCTAAATTTGTCAAAATTTGTGGGATGCATTGAAAGTGCCTCTTAAAGGAAAATATATATCATTAAATGTATATATTAAGAAAGTTCTAAAAATCAATAATCCCAGCTTCCACCTTAGTAAATGAAAGGAGAGTAAATTAGGCCTGTGAAAGCAAAAGAGGAGAAATAATAATTACAGCAGAAATCAATAAAATTGAAAACAGATTAAAAAACAGAGAAAAACATTTAAATCAAAAACTGGCTATGTGAAATTTCAATAAAAATAATCTATAGCCCGGCTAGCCAATGAAAAAATAGAGAAGACACAAATTACCAGTGTCACAAATAAAAGAGAGTTCATTACTACCGATCCCATGGACATTAAAGGATAATTAAAAAATGATATGAACAGCCTCTTTAATGACAAATTTGATAATCTAGATGAGATGGAACAATTCCTTGAAAGATACACACTGCCAAAATTCATCCAAGTTGAAAGGGATAACTTGAGGGGCCTTATATTTATTACTGAGATTCATTCAGTAATTTTCCAAGAAATAAACTACCATGCTTAGTTTCACTGATAAATTCTACTAAGCAGTTTAGAAATAATACCATTTTTTCACAGTCTTTTTCAGAAAATATAAGCAGAAGTGTACCTCTTAACTCATTCTGTGAGGGCAACATTACCCTTGTACCAAAATTATGTAAATATATCATAAGAAAAGAAAGCTATGGACTAATGTCTTTCTTGAATATAGACACAGAGTCCTTAAACATCCCGTACTGAAACTAGCAGTATATATATTATTATGTACTGTGACCAAGGGGATTTATTCAGATATGTGAGGCTAGTTTCAGAATTAAAAAATAATTTGTGAAACAAATTCATGATTATGCAATTAATGCAGGAACGGAATTTGGCAAAATCCATACCCGATCATGATAAAAAACTCTCAAGGCAAGTGTGTCCTCACTTGCTTCTTCTATTCATGATTGTAGTTCACACAATGAAACAAGATAAAGAAACAATATGTAGACATAATGGAAAGGAAGCAGTAAAACTGATTTTATTTTCTAATGGCATGATTGCTGATACAGAAAACCCCAAAGCATCTGGAAAATAAAAACTTGGAGCTATTGCATACAGAAAGGTTGCAGGGGACAAATGCATGCTCACTTGCTCAGCTGCGTCCAACTGTTTGCAATCCCATGGACTGTAGCCCTTTCAGGCTCCTTTGTCTATGAAATTTTTCAGGCACAGACACTGGATTGGGTTGCTATTTCCTTCTGCATGGGACCTTCCTGGTCCAGGGATTAAATCTGTTTCTAGTATGTCTCTTGCATTGGCAGGTGGATTCTCTACTACAGAGCCCCCCGGAAGCCTACAGGATACAAGGTCAATATACAAAAATTAGTGGTATCCCTATTCATAAGCAAATAGCAATTGGAACTTATAATTTTTAAAAAAACTAACATTTTTCAGTGGAATGAAAATTTTGAAATTCTTAGGTATAAGTCTGAAAGCATGTGTTTAGGATCTATATGTGGAAAACCACAGAACACTGATAAAGGAAATCAAATAGATCTGGGTAAATGAGATATTTATTTTTTGGGGCTCCAAAATCACTGCAGATGGTGACTGCAGTCATGAAATCAAGAGACAGTTGCTCCTTGTAAGAAAAGTTATGACCAACCTAGGCAGCATATTAAAAAGCAGAGACATTACTTTGCCAACAAAGATCTGTCTAGTCAAAGCTATGATTTTTCCAGTAGTCATGTATGGATGTGAGAGTTGGAGTATAAAGAAAGCCGAGTGCCAAAGAGTTTATGCTTTTGAACTGTGGGTCGGAGAAGACGCTTGAAAGTCCCTTGGACTGCAAGGAGATCCAGTCAGTCCATCCTAAAGGAAATCAGTCCTGAATATTCATTGGAAGGACTGATGCTGAAGCTGAAACTCCAACACTTTGGCCCCCTGATGTGAAGAGGTAACTCATTGGAAAGGACCCTGATGCTGGGAAACATTGAAGGCAGATGGAGAAGGGGATGACAGAGGATGAGATAGTTGGATGGCATCACCAACTTGATGGACATGAGTTTGAGTAAACTCTAGGAGTTGATGATGGGCAGGGAGGCCTGGTGTGCTGCAGTCTGTGGAGTCTCAGAGAGTGAACTGAACTGAACTGAACTGAACTGAAATGAGATATTGCATGTTCCTTTTTAAAACATTCAATATTGTTAATATTTCATTTCTTCCTAACTTGATGTATTGCTTCAACACAATACTAATCAAAATTCCATCAAGTTATGTTGTAGATATTGATAAACTAGTTTTAAAATTTATATGGCAAGGCAAAAAATGGAGAAAAGCCAACACAGTATGGAAAAAAAGGGAAATTCGAATCTAAAAAAAAGATACAGAGGAATTTATCTACAAAAACTCAATGCATGGAAGAAAATGGATAGTTTGGACTTTAATTTGAAAATTTGTGCTCCTTGATAGACACTGATGAAAAGATCAGAAGACAAGCCACAGACTGGGGGAAAATATTGAAAAAATCACACATTTTATAAAAGATTTGAATCTAAAATATACAAGGAATCTTTAAAACTCAAAATAATAAAACTGCAATTAAATAATGGGTTAAATATCTCAACAAAGATCTCTCTAGGAAGCTGATAAATAAATATATTAAGAACTATTTAACATCTTTTTGGGAAATGCAGATTAAAACAATAAGGAGAGGGATAAACTGGGAGATTGGGAATAACATATATACAATACTATATATAAAATAACCAATAAGAACCTACTCTATAGCACAGAGGACTCTATTCAATATTCTGCAATGACCTATATGAGAAAAGACCTAAAAAAGAGTGCATATATTATATGTATAACTGATTTGCTTTGCTCTGTATTTAACACAGCATTGTAAATCAGTTATACTCCAATAAAAATTAAAAGCAAAATGAGATATCACTGTATACTCATTAGAATGGCTAAAGTCTGGAAGAACTAAGAACAGCAGTTGCTGGTGAGAATGCAGAGCAACAGGAAGTCTCATCTAGCGCTGGTGAGAATGGGAAATGCTCTACCTGTTTTGGAAGAGAGTTTTATGTCATTTTTAACAAAACTAAACATAGTATTACTGTACAACTGAGCAACTGCACTCCTATATATTTATCCACCTCATTTGAAATTTTATGTCAAAAAAAAAACCTGTACACAATTATCAATAGCAGCATTATTCTTAATAGCCAAAATATGGAAGCAGCTAATCTGTCTTTCAATAGGTAAATGGATGAATATACTGTGATATATCCTACAATGGAATATCATTCAGCAATTTAAAGGAATGAGCCATTAAGCAAAGCAGGAATGTGAATGAGTGCATACTGCTTAGTAAAAGCCAGCATTGTAACACTATACACTCAGGTTCTATTTATGTGACATTCTGAGAAAAGTAAAACTACAGAGATGATAAACAGGTAAGTGGTTGTCAGGTGTTTGGTGACAGTTGGGGGAGAGTTGAATAGGTAAAGATCAGTGGATTTTTTTTTTTAAGATGGTGAAATTCTGTATTATACTAAAGTGGAGAACACATGACGTTATACATTTGTTAAAACTTGTAGAACTTAAAGGGCTTCTCTGGTGGCTTAGTGGTAAAGAATCTGCCTGCAAGTGCAGGAGACATGGGTTTGGTCCCTGGGTCAGGAAAATCCCTTGGAGAAGGAAATGGCAGCCCACTCCAGTATTCTTGCCTGGGAAATCCCATGGACAGAGGAACCAGGAGAGCTTCACTCCATGGTGTCACAAAAAAGTTGGACACAACTTATTGACTAAACAACAACAAGTAGAACTTAAAAACATCAAGAGTGAATCTTAATGTATACAAATTTAAAAAACCATTTACAAAGCTGGAGGATTTCAGGTTAGAATGTAGAGTATAAAAGAAATCAAATTGTATTACATGTGTGTGAAACAGTTCACTGCAGTGTATGGGGGGAAAGGTGTTGACTCTAAGTAACTTTGCAGTGACTTAAGTAACTCTAGTGTATAAGAGAAAGGCAGAGGGAACTTACATGAGCACTGTAATTGATAAAGTTGTCTCTGGTGAGTATTCGAGTGAGCTGTTCAGATCCTCCTATACATGTAGATGGGTGTTGAGTAATTGACTAAATATATGGTAGGTGGTGGGGTCTGGGTTTCTCATGGCTGCAGTGGGAGTTACAGGTAAGGGAGGTGGATGATACGATCTACCTCTTGATGGATGGGAGCTGGAGACAGTGTGTATCTGCTTTTAGTTTAACATATATACAGATGGTTACATACAGATGTATTTATAGATATGTATATATTATAAGGGATCACATATATTTTTATTTTCTAGTTTTGTCAACTAAGAGGGCCTGGAAGCAATGATATCCCAGTGGCAACCAGCACATCTGGTGCTCCAGATCTTGGTTTCCAGTATCAGTTCTTATTCAGTGAAACCAAGACTCCTGGGATGCATGTCTAATTCCAAGACTGGGGCAAGAAATATATAAGATAATCCCAAAGCACCTTCTAGTGCCAGAGAGTAAGGACATTCTCGAGAAAACCCCGCAACAATGTTGATATATGTCAGATGTACACAGGCGACAACTGAAAGAGCTCCCGGTGGCCATAGCTGGAAAAGTTGCAGCAACAAAGCAAAGCGCTATTGGGTCGTAATCCAAAGTGTAAAATATCCACGAGTCCATACTGATAAAACACAAGTGGCTGAGGAAATACTGGGTTGGCCAAAAATTTTGTTCAGATTTTTCCGTAACATCTTGTGGAACAACTTTTTGGCCAACCCAATACAAAGGCAATGGCACCCTGCTCCAGTACTCTTGCCTGGAGAATCCCATGGACGGAGAAGCCTGGTGGGCTGAAGTCCATGAGGTCGCTGAGAGTCGGACAGGACTGAGGGACTTCACTTTCACTTTTCGCTTTCATGCGTTGGAGAAGGAAATGGCAGCCCACTCCAGTGTTCTTGCCTGGAGAATCCCAGGGACGGGGGAGCCTGGTGGGCTGCTGTCTATGGGGCTGCACAGAGTCGGACACGACTGAAGCGACTTACAGCAGCAGCAATACATGGATGATGAGAGACAGTGCTGAAGAATTCCAAATAATTCATGTAGATAACTCTACTCTCGGTGCGGACTGTAACTCTCCATGTATTAAGTGTGGGCTGCATGAAATCACTTACTGCTGAAGCACGCAGTGTATAGTAGAGGAGGGAAATAAAGACTTTACAGGGAAAACCTGACACCACTTGCTCATCCAGATGACCAAGGTTAACAGCAGTGACAAGTCATGTCAAACATTTACCCTCGATGAGAGTTGATGAGAGTAGCACTTTACCTCTGTGGTCTTCCTCCCCAAAACCTTTAACTTCAGTCTGTTTAGGAGGAAAATATCAGACAAGCCCCAGTAGATGGACATTCTACAAGATATCTGACCACTTCTACTTTACGCTTTGAAAGTCATCAAAGATAAGGAAGATCTGAGACGCTGTTAGAGCTGTGAGAAACAAAAGCAGTCCTGACAGCTAAATGTAGTAATCCTGATGGGATCCTGGAGCAGAAGAGGCTATCAGGATAGAACTAAAGAAATCTGAATCAAGCGTGGACTTTAGTCAATCATGATGCATCAGTATTAGTTTATTACTTTTGATAAATATGTCATCTTAGTGTAAAATGTTAATAATAATAGGAATATGATGGGGGGTTTGTATGAGACTGTGCCCTCTTTGTAGTATTTTGTAAAATCTGAGACTATCCTTGGGAGTTGCCTGATGGTCCAGTGGTTCAGGCCTCATTGTCCAGGGCAGGGGGTGCAGGTTCGACCTCTGGTTGGGGAGCTGAGATCCCACATGGCCTGTGGCCAAAAAACCAAAACATAAAACAGAAACAATAATTTTACAAATTCAATAAAGACTTTAAAAATGGTCCACAAAAAAAAAAAACCCTGTAAAAAGTCACTCTTAAATAGAAAGCTAATTAAAAAAAAAAAGCCTGCAGGTTTTTTTTTGTTTGTGGAAAACAAGCTTTATTTGTATTAAGAACAAAAAATCATCAGCCTTCTTAATTATTATAATTATGAAGGCAATCAAATATCCTCAAGTGAGTTACATAAAGGAAGGTTGCTACTTTATTAAAAACATGGTGTTTTCTTTGCTGCTTTATTAAAACATGGTGTTTTGGTTTCTAATCCGTGTGGAGAGAGCATTTAAATTCATTTTGGGCACATTGTATTACAAATAAATGTCGTGCAGTTAATCTCTTTAAGGATAAAAGAGATGATAGATGTATACAATAGAGTATACGGGTACCTATTGTCTGTTTGTCGCAGTTAATCTTGCAGGAGCTCTACAGTAACAGGCAAGGAGAAGCAAAGGGGATTAAATATTTCAGGAAATGACTCTGAATGCCTGTGCTAAATAGATTCCCTCTATCAGAGGTTCTGACAAAGCTTCCCCAGGGAAACTTAAAGGAAAAGGTGAAGGGAATGCTTTTTACCTTTCACCCAGTTCTTGTTCAGTTGCTCAGTCTTGTCCAACTCTTTGTGACCCCATGGACTGCAGCACGCCAGGCTCCTCTGTCCTCTGCTATCTCCCGGAGTTTGCTCAGATTCATGTCCATTGAGTCAGTGGTGCCCTCTAGCCATTTCATCCTCTGGTGCCCTCTTCTCCTTCTCACCTAGGACGGATTCTTTTTTGTTTGTTTGGTTACTTCAGATATGTCCTCACATCATCACAAAAGGTGTAACGTGTGTAATGAAAACACTGTAAAGAGAAGAATTTGAATTTTTGGATAGTGTTTTTTTGTTCTTCTTTGTGTTTCAGTTTTGGAGGTTTTTGTTGACATATCTGACTCCTTCCTTGGCCAGGCCCAGTCTGTTCATGAGACCATCAAGGGCATTCATCATTTCTGTTAGTATTTTTGAATTCTATCTACTATCTTCTTTTGATTTTCAGAGCTTTCTTCTCTCTGCTCACATGCCCCATCAGTCCCTGCCTGTTGCCAACTTTTTCCTTTAGAGCCCTTAATGTATTAATCATAGTTATTTGAATTCCCAAGTCTGTCACATCTGAGACTGGTTCAGATATTTGTTTTGTCTTCCCAGACTGTGTTGTCTCCTTGTAATTTTTTGTTGAAAATCAGACATGAAGTATTGGGTGAAAGGAACTCCTGTCAACAGGATTTTAGTGTGGGGTTTAATCTCTATCTGGCTAGGATTTAGGCTGTGTTTGTTGATTGCTGTAGCTGTGGTGTCAGAGGCTAAAATTTCATTTCACATCCTTATTTTTGTCTTCTGTGTTGTCTTTAGGTTTTTTTAGAGACTGTTTAAGCAGGTCTGAGGCTCATTCTTTTTAGCTTTAATCAACTCTTTGATAATCAGTTCAGTTCAATTCATTCGCTCAGTCGTGTCTGACTCTGCGACCCCATGGACTGCAGCCCGCCAGTCCTCCCTGTCCTTCACCATCTCTTGGAGTGTGCTCAAACTCATGTCCATCGAGTTGGTGAGGCCATTCAGCCATCGCATCCTCTGTCATCTCCTCCTCCTTCAATCTTGCATCGGGCTCTTTTCCAATGAGTCAGTTCTTCACATCAGGTGGCCAAAGTATTGGAGCTTCAGCTTCAGCATCAGTCCTTCCAGTGAACATTCAGGACTGATTTCCTTTACGATCGACTGGTTTGCTCTCCTTATGCCAAAGCATTATTGATGTGGATTGGTGAGGGGGAGGGGCCATTTTTATGATGATGTCTCATCATTTTATTGAATTAGCTTTTTTGTGGCTTCAGTTGGATATTTCCTTTTCCCCCCACTTAAGACCACGATGAACTTGAGATGGAGATTTCCTTTCTCCCATGTGGGAGGCTAAAGGAGCTGGAATTGAATGTTTTCCTTCTTCAAGGTCAGTTAGTGGTAAATAAAACAAGTTTTCCACAGGGACAGGTTTGTTGAAGGGAGCAGTTTGCTCTTTTGTTGTGGTTTAGTTGCTGAGTCCTGTCTGACTCTTTGTGGCCCACCAAGCTCCTCTGTCCATAGGATTTCCCAGGCAGGGACACTGGAGTCAGTTGCTGCTTCTTTCTCCAGGGGATCTTCCTGACCCAGCTACTGAGCCTGCGTCTCCTGTGTTGGCAGGCGGATTCTTTACCACTGAGCCATCATGGAAGCTCTAGATTGCGCTGAGTGTGTTTCAGAATGGTAATTTTCCTCCTTCCTCTTTGGAGCACAAGAGGAGATTTTTCTCTAACCTTCAGAGTGAGACCCTCAGGAAAGTGTGGCGACCCCCTTCCTGGGCCTCCTCAGAATGTTTAACTCTCCAGCTAGTCCACACTGAGCCTGCAGCATGCATGCATGCGTCCATCCATCATAAAATGTTCCCACAGATACTGGGTGCAACTGTGGACTTCTGCTCCCACCTTCTGTTGCCACTGCACTGGGGTTCTCTGTCTCTGTCTGTTGTTCCAGCTTTGGGGGCAGCACTTTGCCTTGTGGCCTCAGTTCTCTGATAGACCTAATGAAGAGCTGTTGATTTTCAGAGGTTTTTTCCTCCCACCAGGTTTGTTTGTTTATTTGTTTTTGTGAAGATGGAAGCGACAAGTTACAAGTTCTCAACATCCCTTGATCAGAGAATAGAAGTCTTACCTGTTTTCTATATTTAGGGTTTTTTGGGGTACGTGGTTTTGCATGAAAAATAAAGGTTCCCATGTCAATTGAATGGATGTTCTATTTTGAATGAAGGTAGCTATAATTTCAGTGTGCAGTGAAATTGCTCCTCATTTAGGAAGGAAGGTCACTTACCAATAAATTGTTGGCTTTTTAATAGGCTTGAACTATTAAATGAATCCCTGTGTGTGTGTAGTGGCAATACCTGAAGAACGTCCAAAATAATTATCATGTTTTCAAGAAAGTGAACTTGTGGTTGTTCAATATATTCAGCCACAAAATTAATACAATGGTAGTTATCAGATAATTTGAACAGTGACTTCATAGGAGTGATTTTATTTACATCTGGGATTGCAGACGATTCCCATCCAGCTGTCTGCATTTGGCTGATTAGGACTGGAAGACAACATGGAAAGTAACCTGTGGATGTTCTCGCGCTGTGCTGTGCTGCGCCGAGTCGCTCAGTCATGTCAGACTCTGACAACGTGGGCTGTAGCCCACCAGGCTCCTCTGTCCTTGGGGATTCTCCAGGCAAGAATACTGGAGTGGGTTGCCATGCCCTTCTACAGGGGATCTTCCCAACCCAGGGATCGAACCCAGGTCTTCTACACTGCAGGCAGATTCTTTACTGTCTGAGCTACCAGGGAAGCCCAAGAATACTAAGTGGGTAGCCTATCCCTTCTTCAGGGGATCTTCCTGACCCAGGAGTCAAGTTGGGGTCTCCTGCATTGCAGGCGGATTCTTTACCAGCTGAGCTACCAGGGAAGCATGGATGTTCTTAGTAGCAGACAAACATGAACAATAAGAAAACCTAAAGAAACAAGATAAGGGACCGCATGTTTTACACAGTATATTTGCCATATGAGAGTTAAACCAAGTGAGCACTTTGCTATAAATTAGAAATACAATGAAAATATTTTTCCCTGTCTGCTATATAACTGTAGCAAATTATTTTGTCCCTGATGAGGGAATCGTGAGGTTCTGTGCGTTAGACATCCCTGAATCTTCCTAGTGACGCAGTTGCTGTCATGAGAGGTCTCTTTTACAGATGTTTTTCTATTCAGGGCACAGCTAGTTCTGTCTTGAAATAGAAATTATCTTTTAATGAACTCTTTTTAAATTTCTTTTACCTATTTTAATGCTCATCTTATTGAATAACATAACCTCAGGAAAGTTTAACTTATATTATTTCACAGTGGCATCTCCAAAACTATCTCAGTGTAATCTTTCCATATTTGTTCTGCTAGTCCTTGGTTTGCACTATTCTTCCTCAAGTCTTCATATGTTTACTGTCTTTTCCAGATCATTAATGAAATGTTAAAAACTTGCTGAGCACCAGTCCCTGGGCACAACACTAGATACCTTCCTCATTACAGAGAAAACTGTTGTTTATCATTCATGCCCCATTGTTTGTGTTCCTCCTGATGGTTTGCAATCCTTGCAGGAGTCATCCTATCAAAGTCAATTTAAATGAAATTTTAAATTGAGGTTTCAGAAGGCACTGTATCAAATGTTTCGCTGAAATCTAACACCCATGACATCCATTTTGTAATCCAAACTCATTAATTTTTAAAAAAAGTTAAGCTATCACATCTGCCTAGAGTGACTTACACTATACTGTTTTTTTCTGAGTATTGGTAGGAGGTGACACTCAAGGATATCATTTTAGTGCTGTGTTTATTGAAAATGACTCTGTAAGGTAACTAAGATGGTTCATATGACAGCGCCCAGGTGATTAGTTACAGAAAAGTTACTGTGAATGGACAAGAGAATCCCTAAAAAATCCTCTGCCCCTCTCTACACCCACACCAACCCGCAGCAATCACACTTCCCAATTTTTAAATAAACAATCTAGGTCAGGGTGTGGCAGATTACAGCCACAGACCACAGTCATTCATATGTAAATTGTCTGTGACTGCTTTCTCCCTGTGACAGTAGAATTGAATAGTTGTGCCAGACACCCCTGGCTCTCAAAGTCTGAAATGTTTATTAGCTGGCTTCTTATAGCAAAAAAAAAGTGTTTGAGGTTAATAGTAATATTAATACTCATTAAAAATTATTGCCAGCAAGAGGAAGTTTTGAACAATAAAAGTGGATCTGGGACACACGATTGGTTTCTGGGGGTGCATGCTTTAACCGAGTCATATTTACGAGGTCATACATCTCTACTGAACCCTGGCATCCGTGACAAGCAAATGGATTCAAATTTACTAACATTGTCAAATTCTGGAATGAACCTGAGAGGTTCAATTCATAAAACAGTCAAAACAGAGTGTCCTTCCCAGCAGATGAAGTGATGCATATAAGGTTACATGTCATACATCAGAAATGGAGTACATAGGTATGGTTTGAGATCCAATGTATATGTAGGAAGAATAGAGAAACCCTTGTACATTCAGTCATTTGACAAATAGTAAGTGTTTGTTAGGCTCTAGGTATTCTTTTTCTGTCTAAGGATAAAGTAGTTACTCTCATGGAACTTCTCCATTATAGGAGAAAGGAGATGGGCCATACAAACATATGAATAATCTGTTGAGAGGTAGCGCATGTTATGCATGTGGTGTGTGCTCAGTCGGGTCCGACCCTCTGCGACCCCATGGACCGTAACCCAACAGGCTCCCTCTCTCCATGGGCTTCTCCAGGCAAGAACACTGGAGTGGGTTGCCATTTCCTTTTCCAGGCAATCTTCCTGATGCAGGGACCAAACCTGCATGTTATGAAGAGGTATAAATCATGGTAGGCTGATAGAGGAATGGCATTGGGCATGCGCTGTTTTATTCCAGTTGTTCAGAAAAAGCAGACACCTGGTTAAAATGAAGAAGCATTTGTTTGGAGTTTGTGGGCCTTCAACCCAGGAGACACAGAACCAAGAAGCACTGAAGTTGTGCTCTGTGAGAGTACAAAATGGGGAAAGGCGAAACCTGCAAGGTTATGTCCATTGTCAAGAGCTAGGATTGGGGCTGACAAGAAGAAAGGGTGCTTGTTAAGCAAGGATTGATTGAGGTTCAGTGTGTCCACATCCATCTCAGTCTCCGCCCCTGCAATCTGCAATCAGGAGGGAATTAGTAGATGTGGATGCTTAGCTGTGGGTGACTCCTTCTTCTTCCTTCAGTCAAAACAGGAACCATCTCCTCTTGTCCCCTTTCAGTTTTACAGGATCCAGATAAAGAGCATGAAGTTGCTGTTAAGTGTACCCAGTCCCCAGATATTATTTTTTTAATAGGTTGAATCAATACAGCTAACGCACAGTGTATTAGAATTATTTTAATAGCTTTATTAAAGAGGAACAACTTACATACAAAGAATTGCACATATTTAATGTATAAAACTTAACGAGTTTGGACATATGCAAACACCCACGATGCACTCACCACAATTATGGTAATAGACACATACAACATCACGCAGTTTCCTTGTGCCCCACGCCCTTTAGTTACAAGAATACTCAACATGAGCTTTACGCTGTTGACAAATTTTGGAAGTGTACAATCCTGTACTGTTAACTTTATGCTCTGTGTTGTACAACAGAGCTCTAGAATATATTTATTTTTCATTGAAGTCTTATCGATGGTTACCTTTTTGATCTTGAAGTCCCTAGACACACTTTGCTATAAGTAAAGCGTAATAAGACTAAGTGCTTTGAAAGAAAAACACCCTTCTCAGTCTTGTTTTAATGAAACTGTCGTATATTTGTTTTGGGACATTAAGAATTGTTTTTAGGAGAGACACACTGTCTTGTTGTATTATGTACCACCTTTGAACCAGAGAATGTGCAGTGTCAGTTGAGGGCTTTCTGAGCAGCAGACAGAAGCAGTGACTGGTGGGCAGTGAGGGGGCGGGTGCGGGCAGTCAGGGCACCCAGGTCAGTATGAACTCTGCTGTTAACTTGCTGTGTCGTGTTTGGCAAGTCACTTTCACTCTCTGAACCTCAGTTTCCTCATCACTGCCTCAGAAAATAATTGGATTTTAATAAGTAGGAAATTATATGACCTCTAATATACTGGCCTTCATTTCTAAAGGGCTGTCACTTCACCTTGAGGTTTTGACTCAGGAGAAAACTGTTCTGACAGATGCAGGCATTCCTAGGTCCCAGTACAGGTGAGGATTCCCCAGGAGAAATGGTTTTCTATCAGAGGGACAAGCCAAGTTACAAGATGGAGTCTCCATTTTTCATTGATGGCGGATCAGAGAGTCACATACATGGGCACAGGGTAAGATGTATAGATAGTGACTTCCCAGGAAGACTTGTTCACTTGCTTGCTATTTAATTTAAAGATTATTGAGAATTTCCTTTCTTTGTCTTATGACTCAATATATGTTTCACTCTGAAATGTGTAATGTTTCTGTATGAAAGAGGTAGCAAATAGATATTCTGGGGGACTTAATAATTGTCTGGTTTATTGCAAGAAGGGCTTCCCAGGTGGCTCCGTGGTGATGACTATTGTCTGCCAGTGCAGGAGACTCAGGAGACGTGTAGTTTGGATCCCTGGGTCGGGAAGATCCCCTGGAGAAAGGAATGGCAACCCACTCCAGTATTCTTGCCTGGAAAATCCCATGGACAAAGGAGTCTGGTGGGCTCCAATTCATAGAGTCACAAGGAGTTGGACATGATAGAGTGACTGAACACACACACACACACACACACACACACACTCACACACTTCTAGAAAGGCTGTATTTTGTGCCTACATTTAGAAATGAGAATACGAACTTAGTAGGAAGAGTTTGGGGCTGAGGCTGTCTATAGTTAAAGCCATTGTGGATGAATATGAGGGTATAGCTTGACCCTGTCCACCTACAAATACTTACTCCCTGCCTCCCCAGTTGAATGACTTGAAATTCTCATAGCTTGATGAGATTGCAAAAGCAAGAGCGTTGCAATGAGAAGGACTCTGTGTAAACATGCTTGTGTTTCTGGAGAGTTGAAGGGCTGGATTGGCTTCTGTTCTGGACTTCTTTCCTTAAAAACATGGATGTATTTAGGAAATTAGCTCTCACCTCATTCACTTTGTAAAGGAAAAAGGGGTGAGATTTGGAGAAGTGTCAATGGAAGGAGAATAGCAGGGGCAGTAAAGAAGAATATAATACTGAGTGTAGCATCTGGGGTGGTTAGGATCCAATGGTGGGATGCTCAGAAAAGGTGTGCTACAGAGTGGGGACAGACTGAGAACAGTGTGTTTGTTTATGTATGCATATTGATAACTTTACCTGCTGTGCCTGCTGCATTCCTGACAATGGTCTTTTCAGTACCCCTAAGAGCATTGTTCATTCATTGTCTTTGAGGAGAATAAATGTACTACACTTTTCACATCCAGATTTGTCTGACATGAAGAAAGTATTTCAAGCATATCAGTGACACTGAGAAAAAATTCTAATTTTAAAAGGAATTTAGAAATGGATAGAAATGTATGTAACATACTTATTGTTGTTGTTCAGTCCCTAAGTTGTGTCTGACTCTTTGTGACCCCGTGGACTGCAGCACGCCAGGCTTCCCTGTCCTTCAGTATCTCCCAGAGTTTGCTGAGAGCCATGTCCATTGAGTCAGTGAGCTATCTGGCTGTTTCATCATACTAACAAGGGGCCAGTTCTCCCTGAACTAATTTATCTTTTCTTTTTTTTTTTTTAACAGATCAGAATACCAAAGGGATTTCCCCCCCTCCCCTCCCAAACCCAAGTCTCCCACATTGCAGGCAGATTCTTTACCAGCTGAGCCACCAGGGAAGCCCAGGAATACTGGAGTGGATAGCCTATTCCCTCTCCAGTGAATCTTCGTGACCCAGGAATTGAACTGGGGTCTCCTGCGTTGCAGGCAGATTATTTACCAACTGAGCCACCAGGGAAGCCCTTTTCAAAGCTAGTCAAGCTATTTGGGGTTTCCTAGGTGGCGCTAGTGGTAAAGATCCTGCCTGCAAATTTAGGAGACATAAGAGACTTGGATTTGATCCCCTGGAGAAGGAAATGGCAACCTACTCTAATATTCTTGCTTGGAGAATCCCATGGACAGAGGAGCCTAGCGGACTATAGTCTGTAGAGTCACAGAGAGTTGGTTACACCTGACATGACTTAGCCTGCATGCACAGTTGAGCTAATTGCATTACTCATAGGGGAAAATCAGTGTGCGACAGGACAGTTCTTCACACAGGGTTCGATGCGGTATCCGGATGGTGCACCGTGAAGGCATTGCATGAGCACTGAATGTGGGCAGTCAGTCCAGGGCTCGGACACGTGGGCTTGGGAGGGAAGCCAGGTTCCCAGCCTGTCTTCCTCGCTTCCACTGGCTGTAGGATCTTGGGGAAATTATTTAGTATTTCTGGATTTTGTCCTACTTTTTCATCTGAGCCTTAAAATAGTGTTTATCTCAAAGCATTGGTGTAGAGATGAAAGGAGTTGACATGTGCAAAATGCTTAAAGCAGTGCAGGTTAGCAGCAGCCCCAGTGCCTCCAGCAGTCCCCGCTAATGGGGTAGAAGGGCAAGTCTGGAGGTAGACCAGATACTGATGGAATTCAGTCTGTGTGACAGATCTGTTGAAGGTCAAGAAAAGTATTATTCAATAAATAGTGTTCAGAACCCTGACTGGCTGTCTGGAAACAAATTACAGAAACTCTCTCCTTACTCTAAAAAGCAATTCCTGCTGGGTCAGTTATTTAAATAATTAAAAAATGAAGATGTATCTTCTTACAAAGTTAAACATACACTTATATGAACTAAGCAACTCAAATCCTATATATTTACCAAAGATGTGTGAAAACCTATGTCCCCACCAGGACTTGTATCCAGATACTCAACTGAAGCTTGTTTCTGACGGCACGAACAGAAAATCACATAAATGTCCACCAACAGTTGGATGGATGGACTAGTTATAGCCTATCCACAGAATGCAAAACTTCCCGCACTAAAAAGAACATCTCCTGACCACAGAGCAGCGTGGATGTATCTGAAAAACACTATGTGATCTAAGTGAGGTAAACCCGTCACAGTGACTACATGTTGTGTGATTCCATTTATATGAAAATCTAGAAAAGGCAAAGTAAAGACATTGAAAGTAGGTCAGTGATTGTTTAGAGCTGAGGATGGGAGGAAGAGAGCCCTTTAGACGGCAATTTAATTTTACCTATTAAAATTTAAAAGAGACCTTTTGTGTTAGGTGAATAATAGTGTTTGTACTACATAGAGGTTTAATTTTTACTCATGTGGGTTGGAGATTGTGTGCACACAGTCATTCCCCCATGAAAAGTCTTTGTAAAACTGTAGGATTTCAAGGCTTTCAGTTTGTGGCTAGACCTAGGATTGGTGTATATGTTTCTGTGTGTGTGTCCAAGCATATGCACTGTGGTGTCTAAATTATGCTGGTGAGATGCTGGTTTGGTGTATTATAGGAAGATTAACTGAAAATGATCAAGTAAAGCACATTTGGGAATTGTATTTATAGTTAGGACATTATACAAAGTATTTTTTTTTTAAATTCCTTTCAACAAGCCCTGTCAGGCCTTCTTTCTGAATTTCTTTTACATTACTGGGAAACTTTAAAAGATGTCCTGAGTCTCAGAAATCTGCTTCAACTATTTCTGTGATATGAAAGCTTTCCTTTTTTAAATAAAAAAGGCTCATTAAGATATTACTCTCATTTGTGTTAGGAGAAATAAGGAGGAGAAAATCACAAATAATTTAAGAATATGTATTAATATTTCAGGCCAACATCTTTCATGGAATAAAAACTACTTGTATATTTCCAGTTCCTAATGGTTTTCAATAGATAATATGTGTGGAAAAGGTGCATTTAAATTTCATTTATTTCCATAATTGAGTTTTTGGATTATCGTTATTAAAACATATTTTGATATCTGTCTCCTAAGAATCCTCTTAATAAGAGACACAGTGGTCATACATTAGTTTTTTTGTCTATATTTATTTGAATCAAAAGCTAAAATTGCAAGACAAGTTTAAAAAATTGCATCTTCCCAATTATATTAAAGAAGGCAATCAGGAAGAGTAGATCTGAAGCATCCTTAGTGAAACATAGTTAGGTGCACTGCTGTGAAGTATTTCTCGCTGTTCTCTTCAATAATACCTATGTTCCAGTTAATCAGATTTTTACCCAATTCCGTGCTGCCACATGCCCTCTCGTGTTCATGGCTCTGAATGTGAATGTTTTTCCTCATATTTTTGCACCAGAAAAATAGAACAGCTACTCATTAGCCAATGGTCGGGTCAACTGTTATTTCTTCTGTGAAGTCATTGCTATTCCATCATCCTGATTGTTTTCAGAAATTAAAAAAAAAAATACAAGAGAGTTTGACTAATGAAAGCATCTTATAAATTTTCAAAACATATACTATTATTTTTTTCCTGCTCAAATAGAAGCTCCGTTCATCACCTTACTTTAGATCTTGTGACTCTATAATACTCACCCCTCATTCTCCAACCTGACCCCACACACTGCTGGGTTATTCTTGTTTCCCTCCTGGTCACCATTAACATCCTAGGTTGCCTTAATGCTCACATCATGTGGGTTACAGTGAAAGTATGCAAGTCAATAGAAAGGTTTTATTTAACCCTTGAAATATTAATAAGAAACCAATTCTGCCCATTAGAAACTGGAAAATAGTGATTCTAAACTAAGGCAGTTAATAATTGCAGTCTGCTATACCAGGACATGGGTTGTCATGTACCAAGGTAAGAACCAGGACTGAGGAAGTAGAGAGATTTGGGCACGAAGTCATAATAAAGAAGACTATAGTGATGGGCAGAACAAGGTGTAAACTTTACTATCTCTCCATAATGTTGACAACTGAGAAGCCTGGCAGGCTAATAGTACCATGAAGAGTGATGGTATAATTTATCACCAACACCAGGAACTTCAGAGTGAAAAGAACTGCTATTAATAAATACACCAGGATTATAAGCATCAAATAGGACATTCCGAGGCAAACTGATCCAGATGAGTGTATGGTAGGAAGTGGAAGACCTAATTTCTACCTAAATTAGGTAGGAAATGAAAGACCTAGACAACAGTAAGAATAGATTTGACTGCAAGCCAAAGTTCATGGGAAATTTTTTAATGTAAATTGGGAAGTAAAACAGTGAAGTGGGAAAGAGAAACTGGGAAGAAAGGATAGTCAGTTATAAGAAGAGAGCTTTATTAAGCCAGCAAAGTGTGTAACTAGAGAAAAGTTTGCAAGATGGAGCATGGCACATGCCCCAGAATTACCCTCCCTGTGAAGTGAGGGTGTAGGAGTATTTAGCCACCAATTCTTGAGAGTCATTGAGGGTTGCTCTTGGAAGTGCATACTTTGGTGTCTGTTGGCAGCTCTCTGAGGATCTGAGAAGAGAAGCTTTGCAGGCATAGGGCTTTAGCTTCTGGCAGCTTGAGGTCTGTGGGAGGATTATGGTCAAGGTTCACACGTCAGTCAGCCACGTATTTCTGTGGTCCTGGTCTGTGATTAAGTGACCCTGAAGACTGGTTTTAGTCTGGGAAAGATAAGATAATCCAGGTTAATGATCTTTAATTGTTTTTGATCATTCAACATACCTGCCAGGAAATGATTTGTGCTGCATGGTGCTTGTTAGTCTTAGTCCAGAAATTGGTTCCAACTTGAGGAAAGTTTAAAATAAATTGTAAACAGTTAAAAATGTTTCCAACAAGTTTTAAATTCAAACCTCATTTTATAACTGAATATAAGGCAATTTTCACAGATGATTTTTCAGTTTTAAAAAGTGCTATCATTTATATAGAACCAATGGCTAGGAGAATTGATGCTTTTGAACCGAAGATTCTTGAGAGTCCCTTGAACTGCAAGGAGATCAAACCAGTCAATCCTAAAGGAAATAAATCCTGAATATTCATCAGAAGGACTGATGTTTAAGCTGAAGCTCCGATACTTTGGCCACCTGATGTGAAGAGCCGACTTATTAGAAAAGACCCTGATGCTGGGAAAGATTGAAGGCAGGGGGCGAAGGGTATGATAGAGGATGAGATGGTTGAATGGCATCACTGACTCAATGGACATGAGTCTGAGCAAGCTTTGGGAGATGGTGAAGGACAGGGAAGCCTGCTGTTACTGCATATATGGAGCCTCAAAGAGTTAGTCATGACTGAGTGACTGAACCACAACAAGTGGCTAGGAATTATATTGAAAGAAAATATGATAAAGGTCTCAAGATTCCCACACTTTGGGGGAATATGGAGGTGGTTGTTTCAGAAACTAGTCTTTTATTCGGTATATTTCTAAACTGATAATTTGTTTAATTTTGAGACTACAGTAGCGATCATATGCGTGTTCAGTTCAGTTCAGTCACTCAGTCGTGTCTGACTCTTTGCAACCCAATGAATCGCAGCACGCCAGGCTTCCCTGTCCATCACCAACACCCAGAGTTTACTCAAACTCATGTTCATCAAGTTGGTGATGCCATCCAGCCATCTCATCCTCTGGTGTCCCCTTCTCCTCCTGCCCCCAAACCTCCCCAGCATCAGGACTTTTTCCAATGAGTCAGCTCTTCGCATGAGGTGGCCAAAGTATTGGAGTTTCAGCTTCAGCATCAGTCCTTCCAGTGAACACCCAGGACTGATCTCCTTTAGGATGGACTGGTTAGATCTTCTTACAGTCCATGGGACTCTCAAGCATCTTCTCCAACACCACAGTTCAAAAGCATCAATTCTTTGGCACTCAGCTTTCTTCACAGTCCAACTCTCACATTCATACACGACCACTGGAAAAACCACAGCCTTGACTAGACGGACCTTTGTTGACAAAGTAATGTCTCTGCTTTTTAATGTGCTGTCTAGGTTGGTCATGCCTTTCCATCCAAGGAGTAAGCGTCTTTTAATTTCATGGCTGTAATCACCACCTGCAGTGATTTTCTCTAGTTTTTCCCATTCTCTTGTTTTCCTCTAGTTGTTTGCATTGATCACTGAGGAAGGCTTTCTTATCTCTTCTTCCTATTCTTTGGAACTCTGCATTCAAATGGTAATATCTTTCCTTTTCTCCTTTGCTTTCACTTCTCTTCACAGCTATTTGTAAGACCTCCTCAGACAGCCATTTTTCTTTTTTGCGTTTCTTTTCCATGGGGATGGTCTTAATTCCTGTCTCCTGTACGGTGTCACAAACCTCCGTCCATAATTCATCAGGCACTCTGTCTATCAGATCTAGTCCCTTAAATCTATTTCTCACTTCCACTGTATAGTCATAATGGATTTGGTTTAGGTCATACCAGAATGGTCTAGTGGTTTCCCCTACTTTCTTCAGTTTAAGTCTGAGTTTGGCAATAAGGAGTTCATGATCTGAGCCACAGTCAGCTCCCGGTCTTGTTTTTGCTGACTGTATAGAGCTTCTCCATCTTTGGCTGCAAAGAATATAATCAGTCTGATTTCGGTGTTGACCATCTGGTGATGTCCATGTGTAGAGTCTTCTCTTATGTTGTTGGAAGAGGGTGTTTGCGATGACCAGTGTGTTCTCTTGGCAAAACGCTATTAGCCTTTGCCCTGCTTCATTCTGTACTCCAAGGCCAAATTTGCCTGTTACTCCAGGTGTTTCTTGACTTCCTACTTTTGCATTCCAGTCCCCTATAATGAAAAGGACATCTTTTTTGGGTGTTAGTTCTATAGATCTTGTAGGTCTTCATAAAACCGTTCAACTTCAGCTTCTTCAGTGTTACTGGTTGGGGCATAGGCTTGGATTACTGTGATGTTGAATGGTTTGCCTTGGAAATGAACAGAGATCATTCTGTCGTTTTTGAGACTGCATCCAAGTACTGCATTTCGGAATCTTTTGTTGACCATGATGACTACTCCATTTCTTGTAAGGGATTCTTGCCCACAGTAGTAGATATAATGGTCGTCTGAGTTAAATTCACCCATTCCAGTCCATTTTAGTTTGCTGATTCCTAGAATGTTGACATTCACTCTTGCCACCTCCTGTTTGACCACTTCCAATTTGCCTTGATTCATGGACCTAACATTCCAGGTTCCTATGCAATATTGCTCTTTAGAGCATCAGACCTTGCTTCTATCACCAGTCCCATCCACAACTGGGTATTGTTTTTGCTTTGGCTCCATCTCTTCATTCTTTCTGGAGTTATTTCTCCACTGATCTCCAGTAGCATATTGGGCACCTACTGACCTGGGAAGTTCCTCTTTCAGCATCCTATCATTTTGCCTTTTCATACTGTTCATGGGGTTCTCAAGGCAAGAATACTGAAGTGGTTTGCCATTCCCTTCTCCAGTGGACCACATTCTGTCAGACCTCTCCACAATGACCCGACCATCTTGGGTGGCCCCACACGGCATGGCTTAGTTTCGTTGAGTTAGACAAGACTGTGGTCCTGTGATCAGATTGGCTAGTTTTCTGTGATTATGGTTTTAGTGTGTCTGCCCTCTGATGCCCTCTTGCAACACCTACCTAAGACGGTAGGTGTTTCTTGGATTTCTCTTACCTTGCACGGGGGGTATCTTCACGGCTGCTCCAGCAAAGTGCAGCCTCTGCTTCTTACCTTGGACGAGGAGTATCTCCTCATGGCCGCCCCTCCTGACCTTGAACGTGGAGTAGCTCCTCTCAGCCCTCCTGCGCCCACGCAGCCGCCACTCCTTGGAGGTGGGGTAGCTGCTCTTGGCTGCCACCCCTGACCTCGGATGTGGGGTAGCTCCTCTAGGCCACTCCTGCGCTGTTGCAGCCTGGCACTCTCGGTTGCTGCCCCTGACCTTTGGTACATTTGTCCAACTCAGAAAACTGTCTACATTACATATGTACAGTTTTTTTTGGATATCAATTCACTTCAATAAAGCTGTAAAAACGAAAGAAAAGAATTTGAACATTGTCTTTACTGTAGAAAAAGTCTTTGAGCAAAATTTTTATAGATGGCCATCTCCAGTGTGGTGTAATTAATGTTGTAATTTTTGAGAATATTTTTTTTCCTGTATAAGTTTTAAATTAAAGTATTTTCATTCAGTGGAATAAATAAAGTTAGAAATTGTAGTGTCCTTTTAATGTTTGCTGATTCTCAAGCCTATCTCTTTAGTGTCAGGATGGTGGTGAGGAGCTTAGAAGGCTGGAGGACAGGTCTGGTTAGGGAGACTGGGGTCGGGGACCCTGCACAGTGAGAGCAGGAATCAGAAGCAGACTTTGCTTTTAGAACTGAAAGCAAAAGTTTCAGTTTTGGAACATCCACACCTGTGAGTGCAGCTTGATCACTAAGGACTCTGGGGGGAGGGTTTAATATAGAATATGTAACTGAGTAGACAAAAGTCAGTACCAGATATATGCAGCAGAGATGGAATATGTAACATGTGGAGGTCTGGATTTGTGTTTGACAGTAGGTAGGATTCCAGTCTCAGAACTGGGGTTCAGAGGTGGTCTCTTGGCTGAGGCATAGAGTTGGGAAGAATGTAAGAGCAACTCATAAATCCATTTCTGCAGGAAGCTGTTCTTTGGAGTTGGGTATGAGACAGCATGATGTGAAACCATCCCTAAAGCTGATGTCGGCTCAGGAGTTAGACAGATACCCACTGACCAGGATGAAGCCCTCAGAGATGTCAGGAAGAGCACAGAGCTGAGCGGATGTTGACTCATTTTAGACCTCTCGGTACTGAGAGCTGAGGGTAGAGTTAAGCCTGCCTTTGTGGATTAAATGTTCCCGCTGCGTGTGAAAGAGAAATATAACAGCAGGGAGGCCGGCACATCAGTATATTTGGCTTTAGAATCATTGCTTGAAACAGTGTTTCCCAAGGATATCTCATGAATCACTATTCCTATGAGTTTCTCTCCGAAATGAGAACTTCTTTCCTACAAACAGACTGGAAAATGCTATTTTACTTAGCTCTTCTCTTTCTTGAAGAATGAGGCTGCACTGTAATATGTTAAATACTCTGAGAATTCCCCTAATAAAGGTTTTTCTGTCTATCTCCTGTTACCATCCTGGGGAACCAAACATTGGTGTCGTGCACATTGCGGGTGGCTTGCTGGATAGAGGACCCTCTTTGTGCAGTCAACAAAAGCAGAGAGTAGCTTTGTAAAGTTTTGTGAAGACTTAAAAAATGGGTAAAGGCTAGAAATATTCTTTCCATTGCATCTTGAGGAAATAGTCTTTTGAGAGAGGAAAACAGAATTTGATTCAAAGTAGCTTCTGAGTATGTCATTAAGATAAAGGCTGTCAAGAGGTGAAGGGCACTCTTGCTTTATTCACTTGTGAACAGAAATCAGGAAAGGGAAGACACTAGCTTAATTGTGCTGGTGTGGCTCTAACTAAGAGATGAACAGGAGTGGAGGAAGGCAGCGGTTTCTGGTGCGTCTGTTTCAGCATTTCATCTCTATTCCAAGAGAGACCGAATCCTGAGATGCACCGGACTGAACCCCTGAAGGACACAGTAACCAGAATGAAACCTGTGTTGGGGAGTGGGGACTGGGCAGTTAGAGGCCCAGATCAGAGAGCATTCTCTGTTAGTGGCATTTATAAAACACAGGCAAGCTTTTGCAGGGGCTTCCCAGGTGGTGCAGTGGTCAAGAATCTGGCTGTAATACAGGAGACGCTGGTTCAATCCCTGGGTCGGGAAGAGTCTCTAGAGAAGGAAATGGCAACCCACTCTTGTATTCTTACCTGGAAAATCCCATGGACAGAGGAGCCTGGTGGGCTAAAGTCCATAGTGTCAAAAAAAAAATTGGACTCCACTTAGCGACTAAACTACAAGCCTTTGCAATTGGATATCAATATATTCAACTACCATTTTCTAGTTGGAACCTAATGTTGAATGTATAGGCTGCTTCTATTGAAATGTTTTTTAAATCTATGTTTCCTAGAAACATACAGCTAAAAGAGTTGTTTCTGATTCATGGGATGATTGTTGTACCATAAGAGATAGAAATTGTCTTTGTTCCAACTGATTTTGTTCCTTTTTTCTCTTATGTAAGTTGTGTTATTTTGAAGAGTCACTCTGTGTCAATTTATCTGACTTTAGATTGTAGTAGAGAGGGAGGTGGGAGGGGGAATCGGGATGGGGAATACATGTAAATCCATGGCTGATTCATGTCAATGTATGACAAAAACCACTACAATATTGTAAAGTAATTAGCCTTCAATTAATAAAGATAAATGAAAAAAAAGAAATATAAAAATATGCATCTTCAAAATTTCATATTTGATCAGGAAGCTGCCACAGAAGTACATATCATGAATTTGTGTGTCTATCTCTCTTTTAACTAGATATTTATGTTGACAGCAATCTCTTTAGCTCTCTACATTGATATAGAAAATGAGAGGTTGTGGTGCAATTTATTTTGACTAGAGGAAATCACTTTTTATTTTGTATTTTTATATCATAAAAGTGATTTTGCTATATTTATGTAGGTATCTCTATTATAAATGCTCTGTTATATTATTTCTTGGCCTGATTTTAATAAAATCATTTATAATTATGCATATATGTATCTTAAGCATACCAGATACAGGTTAAGATATGTGTATATGTATTTAAACACTTTCAGGTAATTTACAGATTTTATAATCTTAGAAAAGAAGCATCTGATTCACCTAATTTGTTTTGATAAACAGCATATTTAAAATTAAATTAACCATTAAATGATCCCAGTGAGAAACTGTTTCTTTATTTAGTAAGATTTCAAAAATCTTCATGAGAGAAAGCAGTTGACTTTTGGGCCCTGTATCTGAGCTATAATTCAAGGAAATTGTTTCATAACTCAGAAGCCATTTCTACTTTAAACACAGTTCCAAAACACATATTGATATAACTATCTCTAAAATCTGAAGACTAAATGCATCCATGGTTTGTAGCATTCCTAGTGTCTTTTATGTGCTTCTATTTATGTAGTTTTATTTTTCAGGGCAAACAGACAAACTGGACCACTCTGTTATTATTGAATAAAATAAAGTGATCTGGAACCATAAAATATCTTTAGTGAGAATTCTAAACCTTTCAGCAAATGTTAATTAACTGTGCCTCATACCAGCCCTGTGAGTAGTCACAGTAACTGTATCATAATACCCACTTATGGGGAATAAAACCGAGTAAACAATTAAAACAAAAAAATCCAGTGCATAGCTTCTCTGTCTATAAATATTTTCAGATAGATGAAATACGATTGTACTTATTTAATGCACTGAATTCCAAGTCTGTGCTATGTTTTGCATGCATTAGAGTGCTTTTATAGTAGTCTGTGTTCAACAAATTACATTTTACTAAAAAAATTGCGTGGGATTCCTTTTGTAGATCAGATGCTCTGCTTGATGACGTGGAATCTTTGGCTGTCAGCTCTGCCTTCAGCCAGTTTGTGGTCTGGGAGCAAAGGGTGGAGGTGCTTTTGGGCAAGGTTGGAATATGGCACATGGAAAACACAAGGCGGAAGATGGGTGGCACTGAAGGAATGTCTTCGAGACATTCTAGAAGACAGTGTCTTCCGTGTGTCTTCAAAACATTGAGAAAATGGCCTCATCAGGCAGTAAGGCATGAAATATGCTTCTTGGGTTGTTGAGAAGGTGGGGCGGTTCAAATGTCAGATGTGGCAGTCTTTGAAAGGCGACAGATGAGAGCCGCACAGTGTGGCAAAAAGAGGAAGGATCAGGGGATACAGCAGGGTTGGTTTAAAGACTAAAGCTACGTGGAGGGCAGAAGGGATTTAATGATGAGCAAGGAGGGGAGAGAGAGGAAAAGAGAGAGGTGTTTGAGGACTGCACATGAGAAAAACAGTGCCACCATTTAGGGAAAAAACAGAATACAAGAATAGGAACAGTTTCACAGATGAATGATGATTTTTTATATGGAATAGATTACTTTTGAAATTCTGGTTAGCCTTCAAGGGCAATCTCTCCAGCGCATTTTTAGAATTTGGAAATCAATGAAAAAAAGCTAGAAACTTCATAGATGAGATACTTGGAGCTGATACAAGAAAAGATCAACACAGCAGGGACTGAAGCATACAGGTAGAGAGATTTAATGTTAGAACTTTGGCAAGAGCTGCCTTGTGGAGGTGGGCAGAGAAGGGCTGCTGCTTAGAAGAGTGGTTTAAAGTTGAGAGGAACTCAGGGTGATGTTGGCGGCAAGTAAAGAACAGAATGTTGAATATGGGGCAATCACCAGTGTTATACATACCTTCTCCACAAGGGAAGATACCCATGGGAAGGCTATCTAATTGCTGTGTGGAGGTCAGTGTCCAGAGTGTTTTGGAGATGAGGTCTGTTGCTTTGTGTCCACATGTTCCCTCTTTTAGTCCAGCAATCTATGAACTCACAACCAAGTTATCTCCTCCCTCATCTCCATCTGATTGATGGTAGAGTGGAGACGACACCCCTACTAAAAGCTCCCATTTGTAAGGAAGAGCGTGGAAGACACATGGCAATTGACTTGTCCATCACTGATGAAATTCTGCTGGGCAGATATTAGCAGCTAATATCTGCTAGCTGGGGAAGGAATCTTATAAGATCATGATTCTGCTTTCTTGAAGTTCAGAAGTTTAGAAGGGAAGAAATAGAATAGTCATAATTCACTGATGATACAGTGGCTTGTGTAGAAAGTTTGAAAGAATCTGTAAAGTCACAGGAATAATAGATTGGCATAGTTGCTAGAAATGACGTTAATAACATAAAATCAGTTCTCTTTCCATGTATCAGTAAAAAAAACAATTTCAGATGGAATGGTTTTTTAAAAAGATGTCGTTTAGAATAACACAAACAATTCAAATAGCTAGTAATGAAAATGAAGCTACAATATAAGAGAAAAACTAAAGATTTAAGCAGATGGAGGGAGATGCTGTGTTTGTAGATAGACTGGAAGATGAGGTACTATAAGTATGTTAGTCCTCCACAAATTGATCTGTAAATTATGTAATCATAGTGAAAAATCCCTGTAGGACTTGTGTGTATTTTTGTGAACACCTGTAAGTTAATTCTACAGTTGTATGAAAATTCAAAGCACAAGGATAAACAAGGCAATCTTTAAAAAATGAAGCTGGAGATTTTACTAGGTATCAAGACATTATAAAACTATAGTAACTAGGATAGAATAGTATAGTGTCGTAAAGATTCATAAATTAGTGGAACAGAGTAGAAAGTTTAAAAACAGACACCCCAGAAGATGGATTTGATTTACAACAAGGTGGCATTGTTGTGTGGTGAGTGGAAGGATGATCTTTTCAACAAATGGTACTTGTCATCAAAATACCCATATGAAACAAAATTCTAACCAGATATGAAAATCAACTCCAGATAGATTGTGGATCTAAATATGAAAGGTGAAAACCATAAAACTATAAAAAGAAGACATTAGTAGATATCTTCACGATCTTTTCATTAACACAGATTCTTAAATATTATGCAAAAAGAAAGCCCTGTGAAGGCCAAAAAAAAAAAAAAAAGTGGACCTTGTTACGAATTTAAGGATTTGTCTCAACAAAGAACACCTTTAAGAGAGTAGGGGAAAAAGCCACCAGACTAGGAGATATTTGTAACACATATACCTGACCAAGGATTCTTATCCAGAATACTCCTAGAAATCACTAAGAAAAATGCTGTAAGTTCAATAGAAAATGGGCAAAAACCTTCAGACAGTTTACCAAGGAAGATAACCAGATGGTCAAGAAAAATATAGAAGGGCACACAGCTTCCTTAGTCATTAGGAAAGTGCAGATTAAAAGTGCACTGAGGTAATATTACACATTCAATAGAATTGGGCTGGGGAGACAGAATATAGCAAGTTTTAGCAAGAATGTGGAGAAATATTCATACATTGTTATAAATTGCTATAATCATATTGGAAACCTGTATGGCACCTCTCCTAAGCTGAACACGTACACACCCTAAGCCCAGTGGATTTCCTTGTAAGTATGTACTTAAGAGAGATGTGTGTTTATTTGCTGAAAGACAGGTACTATGATGGTTCTAGCAGTGCTATTCAATCTGGAAATTACCAGAGGTCTAAAAACAGTGAAGTGGATCAATAAAGTTTGATATGTTCATACAGTGAAATCTTCAGCACCGACGGTGAACAATTGTTGCAACTCACGACCACGTTAGTGTGTCTCGGAAATGTAACTTTGAGGGTACCAAAAGGTAAATATTACAGGATACCTTTTAATTAAATCCAAAATTGGCAAACTTAGTGGTGTTGGGCCTGGGGATCTGAGTTACCCCTGAGAGGAAGAGTGGGAAGGATTATGGGAGCTGGAAGTTGGGAGGTGTTGGGTTGGTTCTGCTGTGCTGCTATTTTATGTCGTTGATCTGTGGATCTGTGTTATGGTTCTATGAGTAGGTTTAGTTTGTGAAAATCCATTAATCTCTATACTTATTGTATATAATCTTTTCTCTGTGTGTTTTACTTCAACAGAAAGTTATATGATTCCCAGTAAGATAAATGTAGCAGAAGTTGGAAGCTGCACATAGAAAGAAAATCCTGATTACCTTTTAAAATGGTGATAGAAAACATGTCTTAATATCCATGCATTCATTTCATAATAAAAACAAATACATCAAATAAATGCAATTACAATTTTTTTTCTTCTAACTCCGAGAGTATTTAGTAACATTTATGTGCAAATATCTGGACATAGAAGCAAGGGTGGGATCATTCAAAAATCATTTTTATATATTTTTTTAGACCAAAGTTAACATATATTTGGGTTGCCCCAAAAGATTGTTTGGGTTTTTCTGTAGCATCTTATGGGAGAACCCAAACTAACTTTTTAGCCAACCCAGTATATTCATTATAGACTGATTGTTTGTGTCTTCCACAAATTCGTATGTTGTAGTCCTAACCCTGAATTTTATGGTATTAGGAGCTAGGCTTTGAGGTGATGATTAGGGGTAGATTAGGTCATGGCAGCGAGGCCCTCGTGAGGGGCTGAGCAGCTTTATAAGGAGGTGGAAAGAGGGCTCTTTCTTTCTCCCATGTGAAGACGAGGCAAGAAGGTGGCCGACTGCAAATTGGGACGGGAGCTCTCACCAGAGCCTGCGCCCTGATCTCAACTTCAGCCTCCAGAACCATGAGAAGCAGACAACCCCCACCACATGGGATTTTGTTATGGCAGCCTGAGCTAACCAGGACACACTCTACTAAGGGCTTTAATGAAAACACGACTTTGTGGGCTAGTTAATGATTAGAGGTGGGGGACTACAATGTGTATTAAAACTTTCTATCTGCAGTGAATGGAGTTAATTGAAAAGTTTGCCTCAGATTTATAAACTTTTAAGTGGCACCACTGCCTGAATTCACTATCCCTATGTAGATAACAGCCAGTCGTTAGATGCGGCCAAGTTTCCAAAATCCATTATTTACAGCAACCCTGTGATATTCTTGGAGTGTAACTATTCCTCTTCAGGACCTGTGTGGTTCCCAAGTTTATGCCTAGAAGCCCAGTTTGCTTAGGTCTTGAGTTTTCACTACTCTGGCAGGGGCGGTACCTGTGGGAATGCGTCTGAGGGTGTCATATGCCCTGGTGGCCGAATTCAGATCCCCTCAGGAAGGATTACCACGTTCCATCTATGTCACTGTGTCTCCTGAGGAAATCAGTTTTCCAGAACCATAGGAAACTTAGTATATTAGGTTTCTTCTTCAAATCAGACAAAAGATGGCTTGGCAGTTAATGAAAACATTATGGCTTACTTCTTTAATGAAATGATAGAAATGGTGAGCAAGTTCTTTAGAAGAGCTTTCCCTGATGGATACATTAGGCATTGTCTTTAAAATATTCAGCAGAAACTTAACCATAAATTGCTCTCTAGAGATGCACATTGCCTGGGATGTTCAACTGTCTGTTGGGTTTGAAGCCGTTTGCAGCTACAAGGGAGCACGAAGACCCCAGATAAATCTGATCATCTCTGCTTCCACCGAACACAGTCAAGGATGCTGTGATGCCCCCAGGTCTTTCAGGGAGTAAATTATGCAGTGTTCATCTGCAGACCTGTTTTTGTCTGCTGACCTCCAGCCCTCTCCGGTCTCCTGCCATTTTATTAGGAGGGTTGGGAATTAGCCATCTTGACCTATTTAACATCCAGGGACTGGGAAGAATGTATTACTCTTTCATTAGGTCTCTCACTGAAGAGAGGAATCAACATTCTCTGAGGAAAACCTGATGGTGTTGCAAGCTTGTAACTGATTTTAATATCTAACACTGATTGTGCACTGTGTGCTTCAGACACTTACATCTCATATAATTCTCCTCTGAATCCTAAAGGTTAGTTAGTATTGTTATCTCAGTTTTACAGATGAAAGGAGTGAAACAGAATGATTAGGAAGCAAGCACTGTGGTGTAGCTAGTAACTGGAATTTCTGCCCAGAAGACCTGTCCTCCCCCAAGCGCCCCTGCCCACGTGGTCCATGTTGGTGCCTTCGGATGGAGTGGTGGCCCTCAGGTTCCTGGGTTCCCGCATTTGCCCCAGAGCACAGGAGATGGCATCACAGACGCTTTTCTACTTTTATGCTGTAAGTCAGGTTATGCATGTAGAAATCCAGAATACTATTTAGAAAGAGGAAGACCCAGTTCACCAGGTAAAAAAGGCTCAGACTGTTCTTGGATTTCATATCTGTCTTTGTATAACCCTTGAATCACAAGCCTATACAAATCTGTAGGCTCTAATTGTTAAAATTGTTCTGAATTCAGTGAGAATTACTGTTTAACCTTTTTTGTTTATGTTATGACTTGGATTTCCAGCACACTGCAGAAAACTAATTAATTGATTAATTACATTACTGGCTCGAATTCCCTGTTTACTGTCCTTCTTTGAGGAAGTCATCTTTTTCTTTAGATACAAAAAATAACTTTTTTTTTTTTTTTTAGAAACTAGCTGCGTTTTCTCCTCATTTGTGTCTTTGCTATTAAGGAATCATTGTTTTGTTAGTTACACCTCCCGCTGAAGCATTTCGATGTGTCTGTGCTGTGGTTCGCTCCCAGACCTGACAGCCTCATTAGCTCCTGATAGTCTGCTCTTGACCGTGGTTACTATCAGCTCCCTATTGGGATCCAAATCACTTTTAGCCTTAAAAGCCTGACTTGTATACATAGACCCTCCTACAAGGCTCTGATTTTTCAGACACTACTTTCATAGCCTATGAAAGTGATGTGCACAACAGTTAGCACGACCCAAACTGACCTTCATCTGGGCTGCTTCTTCCTTATCTCTTTTGTTTCTTTCATTTTTTGTTCTATTCCCTCCTCCCTGCCCCTCCTGCCTCTCCTCTCTCTCTCCTGTATCTCCTTTCCCCTTCCTTTCTCTCCTCTTTCCTTCTCTCTCCCCTCTTTTGCCTCTCTCTTTCTTTGTAATAACCATAATTATTTATTTGCTCAATTGGTCAATGAATATTAACTTAATATTTGCAACTTTGAGGCAACAAAGCCACGGCAAGCCCGACTGATTCTTCTCCCCATCACATATTCACTCTTCTTCCCTGCCTCCTTCCTCCCAGAGCCCTGATTTTGTTCTTGTGTTTCCCCTTCTCTACACTCAGAGGAATTCTTTTTAGACTCCACCCCTGAGAGGGTTGGGTGCTTTGGGGCTTATGGCAATAAACAGTGAGTAATATACGTGCGGCTGATTCACTTTGCTGTAAGGCAGAAAATAACGCAGCATTATAAAGCAGCTATACTCCAATAAAGAAAGAAAAAAGAAAGTGAAGTGGCTCAGTTATGTCTGACTCTTTGCGACCCTATGGACTGTAGCCTACCAGACTCCTCTGTCCATGGGACTTTCCAGGCAAGAATACTGGAGTGGGTTGCCATTTCCTTCTCCGGGATATCTTCCTGACCAAGGGATTGAACCCAGGTCTCCTGCATTGTAGGCAGATGCTTTACTGCCTGAGCCACCAGGGAAGTTCAATAAAAGTTTTAAAGAAGCAGCATAGAACTATGATGGGATAACAGACTAAACTGTGATTGGAGGTGGATGGAGAATTAAGGTTGGAAAGTAAGGGAATCAATCTTGGAAGGTCTTAAACTAGGCACAGTAAGTAGGACTTGATATTATATAGACTGGGGGAATATTGGAAATTTTGGAGTCAGGAGATAACATGATACAAGTATCTGCGGAAAGAAAGTCAGAGTGAAGAGAAAGACTGAACTTGATCAGGAAGCTGTTGCAGTATCATCTGGATGGAAAGTAATAAGATCTAGATTATACTTCAGTCGGCTTCTGTTTGTTCAGGTCTCAAAAAGCAGAAAGCCCCAACCAAAGCAATACATTGCATATTTTAATGCAAGGACTATTGGTGTTTATAATAATTACCTGAGAGAATTCAGGATATTTGAATGACTTATTTTTTTTTTTTTAATTTTATTTATCTATTTGGCTGTTCAAGGTCTTAGTTGTAGCATGTGGGATCTAGTTCTCTGATCAGGCTCCCTGCACTGGGAAAGTGGAGCCTTAACCATTGGACCAGGGAATGACTTCTTGATCATAGGGACAGAAAAACTGATGTTCAGTCCTGCTTTGAAATTATGTTTTAAAAGCAAGTCTTATTAATAGAAAAAAATTTAATGCATTTATTATTTATAACAATTTATATATATATATAATATAAATAAAAAGCAGATCATTAAAACAGGAATGCCCCATTCCCTGCCATTGTGGACAAATAGGGAGTAATTTCACTGTATTGAGAAATAGTCTCTATATTTACTACTTCAGAAAATCAGAACATTTTCATATTTTTCTTAAGTAAAGATATTTTCTGGATTTATTTAGTGTATTGGACTGTAAATATTATTCTTTTTCATATTAGAGGAGAAAACACACCCATATACTTCAGGTGATGTGTTCCCTGGTTGCTTGGAAGGGGTACTGTGGAGAGAAAATACCTAAGAAAAAAAGTTATGCATGTCAGGAAACAGCAGAATGTTTTAAAGAACAAACCCTAGCAAATCGCAGACAGAAGCAACAGGAGAAGGAATAAGGAGATAATGATATGCCACAGAAGAGAGCAAGACCAAGGCTGGGCAACTCATTATAAGTACAGACATAAAACCGCGAATGAATACAAGGCCAAAGACAGAATTGTCACTTAGGACCTCAGTTTTGGGAAACAAATCATATGTGGCCTAGACGTTGTCATGAAAGGTTATTTCTTGCCCTCTCATCAGATTTTTTTATAGTGTTTTTTGATTGATTGTCTTGGATGTACAAAACAACAGTAGGAAACCAGGCCACATTACTTCCCATGTATTTAAATATAATTTAGTTCTGACTCCAGCATTTTTAACACTGCTCACCAGAAAGTAAAGATTTGTAAAATCATCAGAGTTCTCCCTACACAATACCACATAACCAGAGTTTAAAGAATTATGCAGGATTTTCAAAAATCACATATTAATAGAAAACCAGTCATATCCTCTTTTTCTTCTTTCTTCCTTTTTATGTCTTTTGTAAGCTCTTTTGATCCACAGATTTTTAGAGTGAACTCTTCAAATTGTCAAGATGCAGTTGAACTTAGTAACCATTTCCAAATGACTTTAGCATTTGGGAACTCTCTTTTGTGATTCACTAACCCTTAGGTTAAATGATATGACGTGAACAGTCACATTTTAAGCATTTTTTTGAATATACTATCCCACTGACCATAAATTTTAATCCATTCTGTAAATATTTATAGAGTCTTTTGCAGATAAAAAGTAAGGTATATATTGCCCTGTCCTTTTGGAGTTTACAGGAAGGAGAGGTTGTTGACCAAGCTACTAAGATATCATCTGGAGGTGGGTGATGGGGGTGATATTTAAGCCAAAACCCAAAGGATGAGTAGGGATTTTCCAGTGACAAGAAGGGAGAGAATTCCTGGACAGATAAAACTGTATGTATAAGAGACCATAGAAAGCACAGGCTTTCTAAAACCTTTAAACCTAATTTGGGGGGAAGCTTATAGGTGAGATAAATGGGCAGACATCAGGCTGGATAAGTAAGAATTGCTGTTCTTTTATTTAGTAGAGAGGTGGTAAATAGATCTTCCATCAGTACAGATTCCTAATGCTATTTGCTGACAAAGGTACGTATAGTCGAAGCTTTGTTTTTCCAGTAGCATGAATGGATGTGAGAGTTGGACCATAAAAAAACAGAGCACCAAAGAACTGATGCTTTTGGACTGTGGTGCTGGAGAAGACTCTTGAAAGTCTGTTGGACTGCAAGTAGATCAAACCACTCAATCCTAGAGGAAATCAATCCTGAATATTCATTGGAAATACTGAAGCTGAAGCTCCAATACTTTAGCCACCTAATATGCAGAGCCAGCTCATTGGAAAAGACCCTGATGCTGGGAAAGACTGAAGGCAGGAGGAGAAGGGACAACAGAGGATGAGATGGTTGGATGGCATCACCGATTCAATGGACTTGAGTTTGAGCAAGCTGTGGGAGATGGTGAAGGACAGGGAAGCCTGGCGTGCTGTAGTCCATTGGGTCACAAACAGGCAGACAGGACTTAGTGACTGAATAACATAACAAATGCTGTTTGACAAGAGGAGCCAGGAAAAAAAAAAAGCCCCAGTGAATTTCATTAGAGTAATTACCTGATTGCCTTTAGGCAAATCTGGATTTCTGTTGACCCCTGGGCTCAGGAGATGGAGTTTTTGCTCTGCTTTGGCACCTACTTCCACAGTCTGTGTCCCTTCCCAGTGCACTGTGAAGCCTCACGCCAAGTCTCAGTTTCCGATAAGAAATTTATTATTCTCCAAGGTAAACCCTAAGGGAGGAGAAGTATTTTATTAAAGAGAATGGATATACTTGCTCATTTTGGAGTATACTTATGAGCCCCAAGAGGCAAAGCAGAAATCCCCCAAAAGAGAACTCTAGAACCAGGAGAAATGAAGGCTTGTCTCGTTCTCTCTGCAGGTTACCTCCTTAACATGCTATCTGTGGGATAGCGTCAAGGCTGGCATTTTGTTTAAATCCTTTTCTTCCAATAGGTTTCATTTCATTACATGGTTCATTTAGAGTTCCTGAACCTCGCTTCACCCAGAGACATCCTTAAGGACCGTATATTTGATGGAGTCAGAATGAGGCAGATTTGTTTCCACTTTTTTATACAAATGCAACTAAATCTGCTGGGCTCTAAGTGTTGACAACAGTTTCAGTCTTGTGATAGTGATCTGAGTTTTGGGTGTACCTCATGCTAGGAAGAGAAGGGGATGACAGAGGATGAGATGGTTGGATGGCATCACTGACTCAATGGACATGAATTTGAGCAAACTCCAGGAGACAGTGTAGGACAGGGAAGCCTGGCATACTGCAGTCCATGGGGTCGCAAAGAGTTGGACACGGCTTAGTGACTGAAGAGCAACAACAACAGCAACATGCCAGGTGGACTTTAGTAACTGGGAAGATTAAAGTGTTTTTCTTGAACCAATAATGCCTTGGTTTATAAGTGTGCTCGTAGGTACTTGTGTACCTACTTGATACAGATACAGAGTATTGAGTTTAAAGAGTTTAGAGACCCCGATTTGAGTTCTGGTTGTTTGGGCTTCCCTCATAGCTCAGTTGGTAAAGAATCCGCCTTCAGTGCAGGAGACCCTGGTTCAATTACTGGGTCAGGAAGATCCCTTGGAGAAGGGATAGGCTCCCCATTCCAGTATACCTGAGCTCCCCTTGTGACTCAGCTGGTAAAGAATTTGCCTGCGATGCGGGAGACCTGGGCTCAGTCCTTAGGTTGGGAAGATTCCCCTGGAGAAGGGAGAGGCTATACCCACGCCAGTATTCTGGCCTGGAGAATTCCTTGCACTGTATAGTCCATGGGGTCGCAAAGAGTCAGACATGACTCAGCAACTTTGACTTGTTTGTGTCATTAAGTCATATGATCTTTTGTTTAGCTGAGCTTCAGATTTCTTCATGTGAAAATGAAGATTATTTTTAAAAATTAAATTACTGCTTATTATTTCACTTAATATATTCTTGTATTCTTGTAAGTGCTTTACAAATATCAACTCATTTGATTTTCATAGGGAACTATGAGATGGATACTGTTTTAGCTGTTCTGATGTTAATGATGCCATCTTAGGGAGGGTTATGAGGATAGATTAAAAACTAAGTATTTCACTCACCCTTCATTTATTGCTTAATCAAAAGTGTGCATGGTTGGTATGAGAAGGCTAACCAGAAGTGTGAACCGTTGCTTCCTGAGACAGTTGTGATGGTGTCCTGGCCTGCTTCTTCCTCCTTATGAGGTGAGAAATCAGTGTCTGGAATAGACCCTGGCCTGGGAATCTAGCTTAGTTCTTTAATTAACAAGATTTTAAGGTAGGGGTTTGGGATTAACATACACACACTACTATATGTAAAATAGATAATCAACAAGGACCTGCTGTATAGCACAGGAAACTTTACTTAATAATCTGCAATGGCCTATATGGAAAAGAATCGTAAAAAAATAGATATATGTATTTACTGAATCATGTTTCTATACAACTGAAATTAGCACAGACTGTAATAAACTGTATTCAAATATAAACTAAAAATTAAAAAAGGTAATGAAAAGATTTATTTTAAGGTAGGAGAGAGTTAGAAGGCTTGTGAGACAATTTTCCATGAACTTCACAACATAGTAAATATTGATGTAAAGGTTTTAATGCCTTGTGGTATCATAGGCACGGTTAGCTCAGTTGGTAAAGCATCTGCCTGCAATGCAGGAGACCCCAGTTCAATTCCTGGGCTGGGAAGATCCCCTGGAGAAGGGATAGGCTATGTACTCCAGTATTCTGGCCTGGAGAATGGTCTGTATGGTCCATTGGGTTGCAAAGAGTCTGACGTGACTTTCACTTTCTTTCACTTTTAAATAAATGGAACATAAAGTCACTGTTTTAATAGAGGATGAAGAGTCAGACATATTGGTGGTGTGTATGACTGGTGAATCTCAGTAGAGCTGAGGACTGCCAGGGTGTAACAAGGGAGTGGGCAGTGGGTGAGGGACATTAAGTCAAAAGACGTTTGGGAGAATCAAAAAGTACTTTATCCATAGCTAATCCTCTTGCTGAAGTTGAAGCTTCAATACTTTGGCCACAGGATGTGAAGGACCAACTCATTGGAAAAAACCCTGATGCTGGGAAGGATTGAAAGCAAAAGGAGAAGGGGGCAGCAAAGGATGAGATGGTTAGATAGCATCACCGACTCAATGGGCATGAGTTTGAGCAATCCCTGGGAGATAGTGGAGGTCAGAGGAGCCTGGCATGCTGTGTTGCAATACACGAGGCTGCAAAAAGTCAGACAGAGCTTAGCAACTGAACAACAGCAATGCCGTTTGCTGTTGTTGAACTTACTATAGCTTGAAATTAAAACAGTAATAAAAGGTATGTGAAACTGCAATGCATTCTTTGGCTATTGGTTATGTAAATGGAACCATGACCTAAGATATGCATGAGATTTGTCATGACTATTACATTTGTTTAAAATTATAGGCTCCATACTAGAATGTCAGTCGATGTTTTCCTGGCACATCTGCTTATTGAGATGCCTTTAGATAAGGTAGTTATATATTTGGGCTTGGACTTATATGGGGCATAAGACTTAGTTGAGCAGCAGATATCTTAAAGACATTATATTTGGTAGGAATGGGATGCTAGTCTGATGTGGGCTGGGCTTTTGTTGCACACTGGGTGATGTACAGAGTATGATTATTTTAATGGTTGTAAATAACAGAAAATTCAACTCCATCTGCCTTAAACGACAGAGGAAATTTGTTGGTCATACTGCTGTTAGTACTGAAGCCAGGTCAGGCTTCAGGCGTGGTTTAATGCAGGCTTTGGCTCAGTTTTCCTGCCATTGTCTCTGCCTTTTGTCACATGTTTGCTTTACTGGCAGCTTTGTATCTCTCTGCTGGAGGTATGTCAGCCAGCAATAATCAGGGCTGTGTGCTTCTTCATTTATTCTTGGAAGAAGAAAGGCAATTGCTCCCCATACTTCCCTAACAAAATTCTTGATCTTTAATCTGATTGTTTTAATCTGAAGCTATCACTGTGTCCAGGAGAAATCCATCTTTTTGAATTGGCTTTTGCTCATTTCTGAAGCAAACACTGATAAAATGAGTGAAGTTGTATTCCTTGGCTTATGTCATCCAGACTACATGACTGCAACAAAATGAAGAAAGGGTACTTTCTCAAAGAACCGTTCTTGGGAAGAGGGCAGACAGGGATGGGTTCTGGGCAAATAGATGAACATCCTGTACGGTGACATGGACTCTGTTACCCACTAAAACTTCCATGCTGGTTGAGGGAAGAATGACTCAAGGCTTCAGTGTCATGTGGACGTGCTTTCTGCCCTCATTTTTGTCACATGTGAACTTTATGGCTCCTCTGAACCTCAGTTTTCTTAAATAATCAGAATTCCCTTGACTCCCAGACTTCAGTGTTTTCTAGATGTACCATTGACTAATCAGTAGTACAGAAAAATAGACACTGATTAAATGTATTCAACAACTGCAAGGTGCATCCCAATTTCAAAAAAATTCAAAGTATTTTTTTTTTTTTTGAACAGATCTGAGGGCATGGTAATGTTTGGCATTGAAGTTTATTCTAAAGATTAGAGAATTTGGGATATGTTAGTCAAGAAAATAGGGCTTTCCATGTGATGAAGTAGTAAAGAATCTGCCTGCCAAAGCAGGAGACACAGGATATGCAGGTTTGATCCCTGGGTCGGGAAGATCCCCTGAAGGAGGAAAATGGTAACCCACTCCAGTATTCTTGCCTGAAGAATCCCCATGGACAGAGGAACCTGGTAGGGGAGCCTATAGTCCATGGGATCACAAAGAGTCCAACATGACTGAGCATGCATGCACACATAGGCAAGAAATTACTACCTTATTATCTATCTTGGGCTTGGTTAGTTGTTTTGTGAAGAGTTATTACCATCTTGGTTTTAGTCTTAATATTTTCTCATACTAGACATGCTGCTGCTGCTACCGCTAAGTCGCTTCAGTCATGTCCGACTGTGCGACCCCGTAGATGGCAGCCCACCAGGCTCCACCATCCCTGGGATTCTCCAGGCAAGAACACTGGAGTGGGGTGCCATTGCCTTCTCTGCTACTAGACATGAGTCTTGGGCAAATACTTCTGTTTTCATTTAGAAAATGAGCGATCCAGGTTAGATGATCTCTGATGTCTCTTGCCCCAATTTCATAGCTGTGGATGCTGGCATGGACCCACATTCCTAGAAATACGTGAAATTTAAGCGGCCTCTGAGATTTAGGGGGCAAATGACTGAGTGACTGGGTGAATGGCCTTTTCCTTCTAAATTATGCTCAGTGTTGGCCCACAAATCTGTGAAAGCCAAATCACCTCTGTCTGATTTGCAGTATTGCTGGCATTAAGCGACTCACCTTTTAACAAACCAGCGTGGAGACCTTCCAGTGCCTCTACCACTCTAATTTATACTTTAGAGGATAAGGCTGACCGGAAGGGCCATGGAAATGACTAAATTTATTCCCGTTTGTTCAATTACAGTGGCTCTTTCAGAAGAGTAGATTTGTTGTTGAAGATTCTGAGTATTCACCCTCTTTCCTGGAAGAGACATATGTTGGCCATAAAGCTAGCAGAATGAAAGTAGTTAACGTTTTGAAAACATCCATAAATTACCCTCTAAACAATTTTTGTGGCAAAATATAAGTTTAAAAATCTGTGTGTCAAAGACTGCTCTAAGGAATCTGCCTTTCCCAGAGTGAAGTGGTTTGAGGGGAAACATGTTCATTTTTTTCCTAATCCTTTCCTCATCTTATCTCTGCTTAAGATGAATTGTTTGCTTTCTACTAAACATAACTCACTTTATTTCTCTTTTCCCTCCCTCCTTTCTTCCTTCCCTTATTTCTTTTTCTTTCTGTAATGAGCCCTATTTTCCAACCATGTAAACTTAGATTAAATTAGAGAGTTTGGGAAATGAAATTAGTACTTTCAAGCCAATGATCTCTCAATAAGTATAATCAAGCAATAATTGATCAAAGATTATATATGATACAACTTCATAAATGACCATCCTTGAAGGGTTAGTTCTTTTGGAGAGGGGAAGAAATTACTTGCTCCACATGACTACTTTAGGCTCTGTACGAGATAGTTTCATGTACATTAATGTATTTCTTAACAATATTATAAGCTAGGTGGAATTATCCCAGATTCTGTCTGAAGAAATAAGTTTTAGATGGGATTATGAGATTTATGGCCAAATAAATCAAAACTCCTAATTATCAATGCACATTTGGCTACAAAGCTGATTTTCTTCTTAATGCACTTTGATAATCTAGATATTTATCTTATAAAGACCTGTGTTGGTCATTCAAATAGCACTTATTGGATATTTATTCTTTGTCATGCATTATACTTTACACATACTATTGTATGTGTTAATAATACTATTGTGTTAATTCTCATAACAGACCCTCCATATTACTATCTTTATTTTGCAGGTGAAGAAACAGAGCTGTCAAGAATCACATTTTCTCTTCATGGTTTCTCCACGTGTAACCAGAGGTCTATTTAAAACCAAAAGGAAAGTCTGATCGTGTCAGTGTCTGGGGTAAAATCTTTCAGGGGCCTCCTGTTCGCATAGCTGTTGTGGTGGCCTGGCCCCCCACTGACTCCACAGCCCCGTCCGTCCTTACTGCCCTACCCTCTGCAGCCAGCCTGGACTCCTCCCCATTACCCTCCTCACCCAGTGGCTCACACTCATCCTTCAGGTCCCTTAATGTTCTTACATAAATGTTCTAGATCCAGCACGGGGGTAGGATCATCTATAATACCTCTGTTTCCTAGCATTATTCACATCACATAACAGTATCTTTACTTTTGTGATTTTTTTGGGGGTTATCGTAAGATCCACAAAGACCAGATGCTATACTTATTTTATCATCATTCCAAGGGTGAACTGCATCTTTGGCACTTAGTAACACTGTTGGTTGAGTGAATGATGGATGACTAGGTCTGAAAATAAATTTTTGTCTGACTTCACAACTCTTATCTTTAAGACATATTGATAAAAAACATCTAGGTAGCAGAATGATATACATAGTATTAGATGGATACTTTTCCTAAATCCAGTGATTCTCCTGCATTTCAAAACAAAGATTTAAGACCATAAATGTCTCAGTTGAGTGGAAGGAAAAGTTCTTTGGAGAAACCGTAAAACTTGAAGTCTCAGCATTGGCTATTCTGGAAGGAAAGGTTCTTTGGAGAAACCGTAGAACTTGAAGTCTCAGCATTGGCTGTTCACTTGCTTAGCCTGCAGCCAGGTGTGAGAAAGGAAATATGTGGAAAGAAGGAGATGTTGGCTGAGTGAGATTAGAGGAGAGCGTCTAAATTAATGGTAAAGTGAGGAAGGCTTGACCACTAAATAAGAGTGTTGGGTGCTACTGTGAGTTGCCCTACATTTACCTCCAAACCCGTAGGAGGAATGATTATCCTTTGCAGGTCACGGGGGTTCACAAGAGAAGAGCCTTAGCTTGCATTATGCATGGTTGCCTAGGAAACTGTGAGCGTGGCAGAAAATCACTTGTGCCATTATAGGTGGAGATAGCAGAACGCGGGTAGAGATGATAGTGTGGGATACTAAGCAGATGGGCCTGATTACAGTTTGAGAGAGTGCACCGCCTTGGGAGAAATAGAGCACTTAAATATTTGTCCACGTTTCAGTGAGGCAGGGGTGTGATGGTCTGAAGAGGGCTTCCACGTGTGGCACAGAGATGCAGGCCCAGATGGAAGCAGGGCTGGTGCAGGTTGGAGCCTGAGAGTGGACAGACCAGCCTTGGTGGATGCTGGCAGGGGAGAGGGCACACAGCCGAACGGCCGGCATGGAGGTCAGCCCAGCCCGATGGGTGATGGCATGACCACCTGCCTCAGGGCTGACAAGCAGGACACAGTGATACTGAGATGTGGATCCACCCTCCTGACCCAGCACTGCTCCAGGAAGGACAGGAGAAGGAAGATCTCAAGCTTGGCTGAGCATAAACCTTGGGTAATAAAGCTCCCTGGTGGTTTAGCAGTAAAGAATCCGCCTGCCAATGCAGGAGACACAGTTCGGTCTCCAGGTTGGGAAGATCCCGGGAAGGGGGAAATGGCAACCTCTTTATTATTCTTGCCTGGGAAATCCCGTGGACAGAGGAGCCTGGTGGGCTATAGTCCACAGGATTGCAAAGAGTTGGACACAACTGAGCGACTAAATGGCAAAAATAAAGCAGCCAGGTTTATCTGGATGAGACTAGAAAAAGTTTTCTTTTCTCTGTGGAAGTGAAGGCTGAGGTAGACATTTAAGTTCAATTATAAGAAAAAAAATCTATATAATTTTGTCCACCTGCATCTGTGGCTCGTGAGGAATGGTACCTCCTGATGTTCTGCTCTACTGTTCTTTTTCAAATATATTTTATAGTAATTAAATGGCCATGCATTCTAGGTTGTGTGAAGTCAATGTGGCTGATGCATACTGTGCCTCCTCCACATCCCAAGGGAAATATCCTTTGCCTCCGATTCCCAGAATCAGTAAATCCTCTGCTGGTGACTGCCCGCCTCCATTATACCAATAAGACAATGGGAACTGCATAATTCATGTGAAGCAAGTTATTCAGCCACCAAAAGTAAATTGCCCAAAGAGAAGGAGAAACACTGCTTTTTATTATTTTTTCCATATAACCTGGTATTACTGCACTGAAGATAAACTGCCTCAAATTCCAATTTACCAAACCAGAATGCTCTAATAAAAGCAAGCTCTGTCAGGTGGCCAGATTTAGCCTTTTCATTACTTTGAATCACTGGTAAATACAAAAATTTTCTAATATAGTAATGTTTTCATTTCACATTCCTTTCCAAACTGGAAAAAGTACGAGACCTCTGGATCCAATTTTACTATTTGGAATGTTGTCCATTTTGTTGTTTATCAGTTTTTGTTTTTGTTTTTGTTTTTTTTAGTTTGCTCAAAATGTAAATGACCTTTTAAGAGCATACACTGGATTTCTGACATTTTGTTAAATGTTGTTTGATCATATCTGTACTTCTTTAAGATGTTTTCTGAGGCTATTTTGGAAAGTAGGCACATTATTTTTCATGTCAGTTAATAATTGCTTGATTTTGTTGAATTTACTTACTTATCAACTTTGTATAATAAGCACATAGTATTAAAATAATTCTGTCCTTTTTCTCCCCCTCCTTCCTCATCAAGAGTCAACTTCATTTTCCATTTACTAGTGACTTAGAGTCATATCTTTTACCCTTTTCTTATTGTTCATGGGGTTCTCAAGGCAAGAATGCTGAAGTGGTCTGCCATTCCCTTCTCCAGTGGGCCATGTTTTGTCAGAACTCTCCACCATGACCTGTCCATCTTGGGTGCCCCTACATGGCATGGCTCATAGTGTCATTGAGTCACACAAGGCTGTGATCCTTGCAGTCAGTTTGGTTAACTTTCTGTGATTGTGGTTTTCATTCTGTCTCCCCACTGATGGATGAGGATAAGAGGCTTGTGCAAGCTTCCTGATGGGAGGAACTGGCTGTGGGGGAGACTGGGTCTTGCATTGATGGGTGGGGCCAGCTCAGTAAATCTTCAATCCAATTTTCTGCTGATGGGTGGAGCTGTGTTCCCTCCCTGTAGTTTGGCCTGAGGACAAGCTGTGGTAGGGGTAAATGGCAGTAATGGTGACCTCCTTCAAAAGGACTTATGCCAGCATGCTGCGGCTCCCAGGACTGTTGTAGTCAGTGCCCCTGACCCCACAGCAGGCCACTGTCAACCCACGCCTCCAGAGACTCCTGGACACTCACAGCCAAGTCTGTTCTGTCTCTTGTGGGGTCACTGCTCCTTTTCCCTGGGTCCTGGAGGTCACAAGGCTTTGTTGTGCCCTCCAAGAGTCTGTTTCCCCAGCCCTGTGGGAGTTCTGTAACCAAATCACACTGGCATCCACAGTCAAATTCCTTGGGGGTTCTCAGTCTCTTTGCTGAATTCCCAAGTTGGGAAGTCTGTTATGGGCCCTAGAACTTTTGCAAAAGTGTGAGAAATTCTTTGGTATAATTGTTCTTCAGTTTGTGGGTCATCCGCTCAGTGGCTCTATAGTGGAGCTAATGGCGACCTTCTCTAAGAGGACTTACGCCACGTGCCGTGTCTCCCAGCTCCGCTGCAGCCAGAGCCCCTGTCCCTGCAGCAGGCCACTGCTGACCTGCGCCTCCACAGGAAACACTCTTAACACTCAAAGGCAGATCTGGTTCAGTCTTTTGTGGTGATCACTGCTACTTCCCTTGAGTCCTGGTGCACACAAGGTTTGTTTGTGCCCTCCGAGTATCTCTGGCAGGTCTGAGATTTGATTTTAAACATGATCACGCCCCCTCCTACTGTCTTGGGGCTTCTTCTTTGCCCTTGGATGTGGGGCATCTTTTTTTGGTGGCATCCAACCTTCTCCTGTTAATGGTTGTTCAGCAGCTCGTTGCAATTTGGTGTTCTCCAGTGGTCATGTATGGTTTTTCCAGTAATGATGTGTGGATGTGACAGTTGGACCATAAAGAAGGCTGAGCACCACAGAATTGATGCTTTTGAACTGTGGTGTTGGAGAAAACTCTTGAGAGTCCCTTAGACACAAGGAGGTCAAACTAGTCAATCCTAAAGGAAGTCAATCCTGAATATTGGAAGGACTGATGCTAAAGCTCCAATACTCTGGACACCTGATGTGAAGAGCCTACTCATTGTAAAAAGGCCCTGATGCTGGGAAAGACTGAAGGCAGAAGGAGAAGGGGAAGACAAAAGATGAGATGGCTGGATGGCATCACAGACTCAATGGACATGAGTTTGATCAAGCTCTGGGAGATGGTTGCAGGACAGGGAAGACTGGTGTGCCACAGTCTGTGGGGTCAAAGAGTGGGACATGACTGAGCAACTGAACAACAGTGACTTAGTATTGTTATTAATATTATAATCGTAGTAGTAGTATTTCTTCTGTTGTTCTGGTTTCCAAAGAGAGAGGGATTGTATAAAGTAGTTGTAATGAACTCTAGAACATTTGTTTTTATTTTAGTACAGTTAGGGTAGGTTCCCACCACTCCAGTCAGCAATGAGGCAGCATGATACATCATTACAAATAATAAAACCCAGTAAATATTCTTTAAATGATGCCATCTTTGAGCCTGAGTTATTTGCCCTGAGAGTCTTAATCGATTAAGTTAACTGGACAATTTCCAAATAGTTATTGTCCAAATGCACTGCTAGATTGTGCATGCTGGCTCCTATAGATCGATCCAGATTTTTATTTCATGTAGACAGCTGAGGAGACCCACTGCAGTGAGATCAAATTACTTATACTGCTAAGTTTTGTCTGGTTTTGGCTCCTGGTGAAAGAGATCCATAGTCTAGATCAACTGAGATATACTTATAGGATTTCTTTTTTTTAACTTTTAAAATTTGTCATTATATTTGGTAGAAAATATTTGTTTTCTGTTTAAAAGTGTTTGGTTAAAGTAATTAGATAGACTAATACTATTACTCTCACATCCCTCTTATTGAAGTTAGTAATTACTACTTTGTTTAACATTGATTTCATAAGTAATACAAGGTGTAAGGACATAGAAACTTCTGGGAGATTATATACTAATATCAGTTAAAACTGAAAGTTTGATGTAAGAAAAATTATCTTTGGAAATCTTTTATATTTCAAATTTCTATCAGTCTATACATATTTCCTGTGTTCTGGTTTCATATCTCCGTTGCCACTTATAATAGATGACTTAATTTTAACTGTGTCCCAGACTAACCACTCACTCCCCCTTCCCCCAAATCAGCTCTGCCTGCGCCTTCCCAAAGTGAATAATGGCGACTTTTTTCAGTTTGTTGTTGTTCAGTTGCTCAGTCGTGTCTGACTCTTTGTGGCCCCAAGGACTGCAGCATGCCAGCCTTCCCTGTCCTTCACCATCTCCCGGAGTTTGCTTCACACTCATGTCCATTGAGTCCGTGGTGCCATCCAACCCTCCATCCTCTGTTGTCCCCTTCTCCTCCTGCCGTCAATCTTTCCCAGCATCAGGGTCTTTTTTAGTGAGTTGGCTCTTCACATCAGGGGGCCAAAGTATTGGAGTTTCAACTTTAGCATCAGTCCTTCCAATGAATATTCAAGACTGATTTCCTTTAGGATGGACTGAATTGATCTTCTTGCAGTGCAAGGGACTCTAAAGAGTTTTCTCCAGCACCACAGTTCAAAGGCATCAGCTCTTCAGTGCTCAGCCTTTTTTATGGTCCAGCTCTCACATCCATACATGACTACTGGAAAAACCATAGCTTTGACTATATGGACCTTTGTTGGCAAAGTAATGTCTCTGCTTTTCATATGCTGTCTAGGTTTGTCATTCCTTTTCTTCCAAGGAGCAAGCAGTCTTTTAATTTCATAGCTGCAGCCATTGTCCACAGTGATTTTAGAGCCCAAGAAAATAAAGTCTCAGATCAAAAAGCTTGGTCATCCTTGATTACTGTATTTCTGTCAGGCTTCATGTACTTCATGTGATTAGTTGAAAGATCTTCGTGGCTTAATCTCCGGAATAGATTCAAAATCTGAGCCCTCCTCACCACCACCACTGTTACCACCATGGTGGCCTCATCTCTCATCGGAACTACTGCAACATCTCATGATTTTTCCTGCTGTCACTCTTTCATCCTTTCACTCTATTCTCAACGTTGTGGTTGGAGTGATCCTTTTAAGACGAGTCAGATCATGTCATGTCTGTGTCCAGGAATCCCCAGTGCCTCCTTGATTCACTCAAAATAGCTTTGCAATGAACTATAAGATCTTTTAGGACTTAGAAACTTAGGGGATAGCAAGAAAAGAACACTGTGATTTCCTTGGTATCAGCTCCTGAGAAATATGGGGTATGAGAAAGGAAACAGTGATTATTAAAAAGAGAGAGGGATGCAGGCAAGAGCCAGGCTTCAGCTGGGGTGAGAAGTTGAAAGAAGCTGGATACATTTACTGTTGTGGAATAGAAACTCATATCAGTGGGAGTCAATGTCCCCCGAAAGAAGGTGCTGCTGCTTCTTTTCAAATGAAAAAAATTTAACTTGGTTTAAATTTCATCATGGAGGGATTCAGGGTTTATTCTGGTATGTTGCGCATAGATCGTGCAGCTGGAGGATTAAAATTCTCTAGGGGTGACATAATTCAAAAGCATCAATTTTTCAGCACTCAGCCCTCTTTATGGTCCAACTCTCACATTCATACATGACTACTGGAAAAACCATAACTTTGACTATATGGGTCTTTGTCAGCAAAGTGATGTCTCTGTATCTTAATATGCTTTAATTAAAGAAGGGGCACTTATAAACAGATTTCCAATTTTATGGATGTATTTCAGAAAAGAAAGTCTTTTAGTATGCTTTTTCTGCTATGAAACTAGGTCAAGCAGTGAGCAAAGAAATGGATGAGTAATGAAAGGCTCTAGAATGAATTTTGAGGGGCCTTTAAGACAGAGATTGACGATAGAATAATTAGATCAGTGGGTGTAAGTGTCCTGGTATCACAAATTGCTCACAGTAGAGCATATACGTTAAGTTATTGGTAATGACATTGAGAGATTTATAATGATACAGTCAGGCTCTGCCATTGTTATCAGATGCTGGATGTGAGTTAGATTGACTGGGCTTAGAGGTGCAGTACCTCAAACTGTTGGCTCATATAGTGACAAAATTGGAACTTTTGTCCTCTTCACATAATATTCTAATCATAGATAATTTCATAATCATCTAAATGTGTATTTTGTTATATATATATATTTCCAGATAATATGCCTGTTTCTCTGTCTAGAATTCTGGTAACCAGTTAGAGAGGTAGAGATGAAATTATGGTGCTAATTGCTCTAAGTAAAATCAGTGCATCTCCAGCTATCTAACTAGGAGTCACGAACCACAGGCAGAATCCTCCTCTGCTCCCGTGCAGGCATCACTCACTGATCGATGCAGCGCTGCTTGGTCGTTTAAAGGGCTCAGTCTCTCACATGTGCCAGCCCAGGGGAGGAGAGGGGCTATGCAACTCATTTTGGCCATTAGATTGTAGTTGGAAGCGATGTCTATTTTTTAGCTGCCAGAGCTGAGAAGAAAAGTACTGAACCATCACGTGTCTCTCTCTCAGCACAGGTCAGAGGAGATGTCTGATCTGGGGGATGTAGCTAAGGTTTGCTAGAATCTGTGAGCCTGAGTCCTGTCTCATCTGACCCTGTCCACCTGTGTATTAGGCTCTACCCTGGCTAATGCTCACACTTTAGAATAATTATAAAAAGTAAATGCTGATATATGTTAACTTGTAAAAGCACACATATTCAAAATTACTTTGATAGTTTAGATCACCGGTTCCCAGGGATCAGTTTTATGCAAAGGCATGAAATTCTCAAGGGGGGTGATTGCTGAGGTAGACAAGTCACAGGGTTGGCCCCAGAGCCTGTGGCACTTAGAGCTTTTGATCCTATTGTGTAATACTTGGGAGGTCACTGGAAGGTATAAACATGGATTAATGGTTACTTGATTGGATTACCTGTGCTTATATTTGTAACAAAGTCAAGAGAACTTACATCACCCAAGCTGTTACTTAAAAGGAATTAGGTAACAAAGTCAAGAGAACTTACATCACCCAAACTGTTACTTAAAAGGAATCTCAAAATATTAATCGCTCTTAAGTCAGGATCATGATCTGTGAGTACTATTCAGTCAACTTTCTACATGAACTCTGACCCCTAAGTACAATAGCTAATGACCCCTTACTTAGTTTGTAAGGTATACATACACATAACTGTTCCTTTAAAAGCAATAGTTCTCAACCTGGACTGGACATGAGGAGTGCCCAGAAAGGTATAGAATATCGAGGATTCCCCAGCCATACCCAGGACTAATTAAATCAGAATCTCTGAGTGAGAACCTAGGCACTTGTAAAGGTACAGATCTAAAAATCTGTTTCTTTGGTCTCTATAAAGAATTACTTATTTCCACCTTAGTAATGACTTTCTACTGGTTTATGGGGTATATGACACATCATTTCAAATGACTGTTGTCTTGTATGATTTAGCTGTCTTTTATTATGAGTGCTATTTGAAAAGAAGAATGTGATATACCTCTGGGGAAATCTTAGTTTCCCTTAATGTTTCAGGGGCTGGATTAGCATTTTGCCAGGTTTTGATCCATTAGTTGATTTCCTTAAGGCCTTAGCTAGACAAGAAATGTACCATGTGGGAGCTGACATTCAGATAAAATCACTACATGTGTTTGTTTGAAGGTAATTATTGAAGTAAACACAGTTGACATTATTCTTGTGTGCCAGGTGCGGGATATATGTATGCACAAATGTGTGTATCTTGGGAACAGCAGTGTGTCCTTGGTGTATTAAAAAGTTTGTAAAGAAAAATACTTGGTATTTACATACTGGAAGAAGAATTTTTGAAAAGCTTTTGCATCTTTATGAAAAAAGATGAAGCCCTTGCATAGCCTGAATTTGTAGGCACAAGTGAATTCTCTCTGTTGCTCTTAAAGGAAAACTGACTTCATTTTTTATATTTGGGAAGGTATGGGTGAAATAAATTCACATACAGATATACATATGAATGCATATGTATATCTGTACACTAGTATACCAGGCTGTGCATATGCTAATAAATTTTCTGCAGTAATCAATTTTGTAAACAAGGAGTATTTTCAGTGATTAAACCATGAACTTAGCTGCCACACAGCTTTGAATCCTAGTAGTATCATTCACTAGTTGGATGATTTGGGAAGATTACTATATATTCTTATTTCTCAGTTTCTTCATCTACAAAATTGAGGATGACCATCATGGGACTTATTTCACAGGATTATTGTGAGGCATAAATGAGGTGATATATTTAAAGGGTTTAGAAGAGAGCCTGGCACATAGAGAATGCTAAAAAAAAAATTTGCTATTATTCTTAAACCATCTACAATACAGGATAAGACATCATGTCCATAATGTACATAAAACAGCTTTCAGCTAAAAGCCGTTAGGTAGGGAGACCACATAAGACAGTGGGAATGCATCAATAACCTTTGTCCTCAGAGTGCATTTGCTTTATGCACATGTTGATCCTGGAGCGTCACACAGCTGTACAATTTCTGCCTCCTGCTTTTCATGCTGTTGGAAACCTTGCGGAATATTCTCGGTGGTGTGCTCTGCGGAACTGGCCCTCTTGTGCTGTCAACGTTCTCAACTGCTTCCGTTGCACTCTATGGTTGATTCCAGCTGAGAATGAATAGCATTGTCTGGTGACACTGGTTGCGTTATCTGATTATTCTTTACTGGAGTTACTTGTCTGTTTCCCCCACCCATGTTGCAGGAGGGTAGTTGATTTGTTCAGTCACTTAAGTAAGTGTCTGACTCTTTGTGACCCCATGGACTGCAGCTCACCAGGCTTCCTGTCCTTCACCATCTCCCAGAGTTTGCTCAGATTCATGTCCATTGGATCAGTGATGCAGGGAGAGTTAGGGTTCAGTTCAGTTCGGTTCAGTCTCTCCATCGTGTCCGACTCTTTGCGACCCCATGAATCACAGCACGCCAGGCCTCCCTGTCCAGAGTTTACTCAAACTCATGCCCATTGAGTCAGTGATGCCATCCAACCATCTGTCATCCCCTTCTCCTCTTGCCTTCAGTCTTTCCCAGCATCAGGGACTTTTCAAATTAGTCAGCTCTGTGCATGAGGTGTCCTAGGTATTGGAGTTTCAGCTTCAGCATCAGTCCTTCCAATGAACACCCAGGACAGATCTCCTTTAGGATGGACTGGTTGGATCTCCTTGCAGTTCAAGGGACTCTCAAGAGTCTCCTCCAACACCACAGTTCAAAAGCATCAATTCTTTGGCACTCAGCTTTCTTTATAGTCCAACTCACATCCATACATGACCATTGGAAAAACTGTAGCCTTGACTAGACGGACCTTTTTTGACAAAGTGATGTCTCTGCTTTTTAATATGCTGTCTAGGTTGGTCATAACTTTCCTTCCAAGGAGTAAGCATCTTTTAATTTCATGACTGTAATCACCATCTGCAGTGATTTTGGAGCCCCCAAAAATAAAGTCAGTTACTGTTTCCACTGTTTCCCCATCTATTTGCTATGAAGTGATGGGACCAGATGCCATGATCTTAGTTTTCTGAATGCTGAGCTTTAAGCCAACTTTTTCACTCTTCTCTTTCACTTTCATCAAGAGGCTTTAGTTCTTCTTCACTTTCTGCCATAAGGGTGGTGTCATCTGCATATCTGAGGTTATTGATATTTCTCCTGGAAATCTTGATTCCAGCGTGTGCTTCTTCCAGCCGAGCATTTCTCATGATATATTCTGCATATAAGTTAAATTATCAGGGTAACAATATACAGCCTTGATGTACTCCTTTTCCTATTTGGAACTAGTCTGTTGTTCCATGTCCAGTTCTCACTATTGCTTCCAGTTCTGCATACAGGTTTCTCAAGAGGCAGGTCAGGTGGTCTGATATTCCCATCTCTTTCAGAATTTTCCACAGTTTATTGTGATCCACACAGTCAAAGGCTTTGGCATAGTCATTAAAGCAGAAATAGATGTTTTTCTGGAACTCTCTTGCTTTTTTGATGATCCAATGGATGTTGGCAATTTGATATCTGGTTCCTCTGCCTTTTCTGAAACCAGCTTGAGCGTCTGGAATTTCACGGTTCACATATTGCTGAAGCCAGGCTTGGAGAATTTTGAGCATTATTTTACTAGCATGTGAGATGAGTGCAATTTTGTGGTAGTTTGAGCATTCTTTGGGATTGCGTTTCTTTGAGGTTGGAATGAAAACTGACCTTTTCTAGTCCTGTGGCCACTGCTGAGTTTTCCAAATTTGCTGGCATATTGAGTGCAGCACTTTACGGCATCATCTTTCAGGATTTGAAATAGCTCAACTGGAATTCTGTCACCTCCACTAGCTTTGTTTGTAGTGATGCTTCCTAAGGCCCACTTGCCTTCACATTCCAGGAGGTCTGACTCTACTGGATATCAGTGGAGAGGTAACTCCAGAAAGAATGAAGGGATGGAGTCAAAGCAAAAACAACACCCAATTGTGGATGTGACTGGTGATAGAAGCAAGGTCCGATGCTCTAAAGAGCAATATTGCATAGGAACCTGGAATGTTAGGTCCATGAATCAAGGCAAATTGGAAGTGGTCAAACAGGAGATGATAAGAGTGAACATCGACATTCTAGGAATCAGCGAACTAAAATGGACTGGAATGGGTGAATTTAACTCAGATGACCATTATATCTACTCCTGTGGGCAGGAATCCCTTAGAAGAAATGGAGTAGCCATCATAGTCAATAAAAGTGTCTGAAATGCAGTACTTGGATGCAATCTCAAAAACAACAGAATGATCCCTATTCATTTTCAAGGCAAACCATTCAATATTACAGTAATCCAAGTCTATGCCCTGACCTTCTTCCACCTACAGTGGAAGTGAGAAATAGATTTAAGGGACTAGATCTGATAGACAGAGTGCCTGATGAACTATGGATGGAGGTTTGTGACATTGTATAGGAGACAGGGATCAAGACCACTCCCAAGAAGAAATTCAAAAAGGCAAAATGGCTGTCTGAAGAGGCCTTACAAATAAATAGCTGTGAAAAGAAGGGAAGTGAAAAGCAAAGGAGAAAACGAAAGAGTGTAGTGTATGTTTCTTCATTTCACCTGAGGATCCTGTTCTTTCCATTCTTAATGATCTCCAAGTCCTGAGGTCTTAATTGTGTGTTCAGATTGATCTACATAGATCACTGATGGAAAGAGAAAGATACCTGCTGTGTATCTGCTTTCTCTTGCTTTTCCCTAAAAATAGACCCTTTTCAAAGTGTGCATGCCTCATTCTTCTATGGACAATCTGGTGACTAAGTATCCAAAGAGAAGGTGCCTTGATAGGAGATCTGCAGATGCTCCCAAATCACAGTTCAGTGAGGTGAACCTCTGACAGAACTCTGGGTACCACAGCAGATGGGTGAAGTCATCTGAGGCTGAGAAACGTAAGGTAGTATTCTCCAGCTCTCCTGGACACCTCTGCTAAAGCTCTGACAATTCAGGCAAGAAGACTATTTTGCTTTAAGGTTTTGCTCATATTTTAGAACAACTAAGATAGTGAGCAAAACTTAAAAATTATGTTTTTTGAAATTATTACAATATAATTTTGCAATATATAAAATTATAAATTATATTATGAAATGTTATTAATATATATGTTTATAATATATAAAATTATAGTAATATAAATATATGAAATTATAAAATATACTATTAATATTATAAAATATATTGTTAAAATATATATTATAAAAATATTATTACATATGATATATTGCTAGAAATTAAACGCAATAGAAGAAGCACAATGTGCCAGAGGGGATGGTTTCTGTAAAACAATCCTGCTAGGAGACGAGGTTTTTTCTTTTGCTTCTTTTATCATAGCCATTTTATGTGTAAAGAGTCATCCACTAATCTTGTCATTGATACTGAGAATTAGAGTCATGCTGGCGGCTTTCACAGAATTATAAATAGGCCACCTCTGTGCTAATGGATATTTTATATCAGTATTGCATTTAGAATTTTAGTCAATTAGAGATTCTTTTGTTACTTGGTCCTAGAAAGTAAAAAGAACATATCAATATGAGATTAATTATGGCTCACCCAAGGTTGTTTCATTCAAATTCAATGAGAATTTCTTCTGATCTAGAAGTGATACAGCAAGTTAAGACAGTCTCTCAATGAGACACTTTAGAAACAGTCAACCTAGTAAAGAGAAGTCGCAGTTGTTTTCAGTTGGAGAATTCCCTCATTTAAAACTTTTTTTATTAATAGTTCTCTGGTTTAAAAACGGAATGTTAAATGGGGGCATAAAAAAATGCTGGTGCCCTGCCATCTTAAAGCTGATATTTTAATTTAGCTTGTTTCATTGGTATCTTATAGTCAATTTCCATGAACATTCTCCCAAGAATAAAGTCTTCAGATTACTTTTCATTTTATTGTAAGATTATTAATCTCATTTTAAGCATGTCATAAATCCAGTGCAGAAAAGGTTTGCCTGGGTATCAGTTGCATATGGAGGCTTGAAGGACTGCAGTGGTTCAAGACCCATGCCATTTTTCCACTACCACCTATGTTGGCTTATCGTCTCATTTCATTACTGTCAGTGAATAGAAGGGGTTTGTGAAACAGGTAATATATCATCTCTATGTGCCTCTCACATTTCTTCATGCTTTGAGAAGCACTGAATGCCTTTGTTCTGGATTATGTTTTTAATACCCGCATAGTTAACCACCTTGGAATACACAAGATACAGTGTTTTCCTTTGGAATAAAAGGCAGGCGTGATGACTGTCCAGTAGAATAAGAAAATGAAACAAAGGACAGCCATTCTCATTGCTGTTTATGAGTGGTTCGCTTCCTTCAGCGTTCTGGAAACGGCACACGTCCTGTGCAGATGTCAGCTGAGCCCCTTTGCGTTGCTGTGTGGGAACCTGAACTTGGGAAAACAGAGCAAATACTGGTGTCCTGGCTCCTGCCCTTGCAATGATCAGCTCCCCCTTGTCTCTGACCCAGGAGTCTCATATCCTGCCAGCAGCCCTGGTGCTATGGCAGGCCAGCTCATTAGCTTAGGAGTGAAATAAAATCTCAAACCCTTCCCAGGTCCTGACCATTCCAAACCCTCTGCTCGACTCTTCTAAGATAATTTCAGTTCATGTTATTATTAGGGTTTGAGATTAGCTGGCCGTCTCCACTGAGCCTCAGTTATTCATCTGCAGGATGAAGACATTTATACCTATCTTATGGCCTATTTGGAGAATTAAATGAAATAAAATATGTAAGAAAATGTTATGGAATGCAGTGTACTGCTTTTCGTCATTTCAATGACTCATTCTGTCACTCAGATTCAGTTTTCTGTAGTAATGTGCTAGTGATTGGTGATGAGTTAAAAATAATTAAAATAATCTGTCACCAGGAGACTCTAAAGTATCCTTGTGAAGGTATAAAATTGGTGCAGAATTTTTTGTCTTTTTATTTCATTGGAAAATAAATACAAAGAAACGTTTAACTAACTTTTCCATAGTTTCACAGGTTTTAGGACTCAAGATACCTTAGGAAACAGACACAGTTAATGCATGGAAATCCACAGATGTCTCTATCCATGGAACATTATTTCCAAAATCTCCTTTTCATATATTAAGTTATTGAATTGTAGCTGTTAAAATTTTTCTAAAAGCAACAAAAACAAATACTGCTAGATACTTTCATCTACGATTATCTCAGTTTTGACATCTTCACAAAGTGCTAAATTTATAATATGTGTAGACATTGGAAATGGCAAACTGGACTGGATGGTTATATATTACAGTCCATGATCTAGTGTCGAAAGTAGAGTGAAACCCAGTTAAGTAACACCCCTTAATGGAGGTCAGTCTCAACAAGCTTACCTCTGTCATGCTGTGCTGCCTTTTTTCAAGGTTCAGAAATGGGTGATGGGAGATAGGACAGTGGGTCCTGACAGGAGCAAAAGTCTACCTTTCTCCAGAAACTCATTCTCGTGAATCCGTTGATGCTGGGTTTACTTTCTGTAAGCAGTTCCTAACCATGGACATCCTGTTAATAGATACGATCATTCCTCATAGCAAATAATATTCCTGCATCTGCTCCAAGGTCCAGTTACCTTCTTGACAAAGAGATTAGATCCGATCCTTTGTTTTCTCCCCCAGGGACTCTTGACAGTAAACACAGCGAACCAGCTCTCACCAGATGTGTTAACTCTTTTCTGTCTAAGTACTGAAAGAGAACGATGAGAAAGTCATTTCTGGGAGACTTAACCATTATATTGAGAACTCATCCTGATGTCATTGTTGAAACTTTGCTGAACATTTTCTGTATTCCATTTCATCATGAAAATAACCAGGCTATGTCAGAGGTCCTATTCAGTGTTTACAAGTGAGGAAACTGAACTTAAACGAAGTAAATTTCTTCTCCAAGCTCACATAGGTATTACTGTCACAATCAGTAGTTGAAATCAGATCTCTCTTAACACAAGTCTAAGCACATTCCATGTACCACACTGATTCTTCTCAAACCACAGTTACTTTGCCTCAAGGATGTGTTATCCCTGGATTGGAAAGTCTGACTGTCCTAGCAGAAACCTTCAACTGGTTTGGGGGAGGAGGTGCAAAACCTCTGAAACCCACCATGGAGACCTTTCTTTAGTTGACCCTGGAATATACTGAAAGTGAGTATACTATTAAAGAAGTACTTTAAAATTCTGTCTATATGCCTTACTTCACTTACCCTTTTACTCACTTGAACTAACTAAAATGGCAGTTATCAAAATAGGGAACTGTATGATCCTTATGATTAACGACAGAGACGAGAAAGACTCGTGTGAGTGCTCAGAGAATAATAGAACCCTGCTAGTGGATTCTGCTCCAAAGCTGAATCTGGTAGCAGACAAGGTTGAATGAGACTCTCACAGGGCCCAAGTACCCTCCTTGGGTAGGTGTTAAGGGCCTCTTCGTTTTCAAGAATGCCTCTGTGCTTATTTTTCTTTTTTTCTCTTGCCCAAGTGCACGCACAAAAAACCTTTTATTGGCTTTGTATTATATGTTGAACACTTTCGCTATTACATTTTCTATGGTTTCCTCTTCCCAGAAGGTGTGGGCCTCTCCTTTCTCTCCCTTTTTGTGAGGGTAGCAAAATCGTTTAGAAGGAAGATGGTAAGTTTCTGTGTCTTTGTGTCGAACTGTATGTAGGGGGATTGTAGGTGGAGGAAATAGAGCAGTTTACAGATTTTGAAAATTTGTGTTAAAAAGTGTCTGAAAATATAATTTGAGGGTTCTCAAAAATAGGTACTTATTTTGCCAGTTGGTTAGACCTGGTCCTATTTAGCATCCTAGGAATTTGTCATTTGACTTTGTTTTTGCAAATCACATACAGTAACTCACTTATGAAAGATAAATAATTTATTTCTAAATACAACATTTATACATTTAGTAGTTGCTTTATTGTGTATGAAACGGAAACATTCACTCCGTTGTGTCTGAGTCTTTGCGACCCCATGGACTGTAGCCTGCCAGGCTCCTCTGTCCGTGGAATTCTCCAGGCAAGAATGCTGGAGTGGGGCTGGGTTGCCATTTCCTCCTCCAGGGGACCTTCCAGAAGAACACTGTATGCAGTTGATGAACAAAGTTGTTTTTTTATTTAAAATGTGTGTCATTTCTTGTTACACCATTGCAGATTTAATATTGATAGCATGCTCGTGTGCCCAGTCACTCAGCCATGCCCTACTCTTGTGTGACCCTACGGACTGTAGCCCACCAGACTCCTCTGTCCATGGGATTCTCCAGGCAGGAATACTGGAGTGGATTCCCATGCCCTCCTGCAGGGGATCTTCCTGACCCAGGGATGGAACTTTTGTCTCCTGCATTGCAGGCAGATTCTTCACCACTAGTGCACCTGGAAAGCCCACTCACAGTATTAATAAAAGCAGCAGAATTAAGAAGATTGCAGAAATAGGGTATCCTCGAACCAAAAATTATAAGTTACCGTGCTACTTGTTTATGTATCACTGGTTGTTCCACAATTTACTATCGAAAGAGTCAGTCTTTGAAAACAGTTATCCAAGGGGTTGATATAAACAGATCTGAGTCACTCAACTTCTTAATCTTCTGGAAAATTGCACATGGAAAAGGAACATGAACTTTATGGTAGGTAGGTGTTGTCTTTTTGAGAATTGATAAGAGAAAGGACTTTGGCTTGGTTGTCATGAGTCATCGTGCCTGCCTCTTCTCTGATGGGTACATTGGTGGGTGCCTTGGGTAAATAATTTAATATCTTAGAGCTCAGTGTTCTTCGCTCTGAAATGTGTTCCTGTCTCTGAAATGCTCGCTTTGTCGGGCCACATGGAGGAATGAGTAAGGTGATGCCTGGAATGCAGTTCCCCAGCTTTCCCCAGGCTGCCTCCTTTTCACCGGTCAGGTTCCAACTAAAAGGCGCCTGGTAAGAAAGGCTTGCCTCCTGTTCTCCACTGCCCCTCGTCTCCCTGGGTCTCCCCAACATGGGCTGTCAGACTTACTTCTTTTTCATAGCACTTATTGCTATCAGAAATCAGCTTGCTTATATATTTGTCTGGTTGTTTATTTTCTGTTTGCGCCTGTGAAATATAAATTCATAAGGTGAAGGAACTTTATTTTCATCTGTATTCCCTAGGGCAGGCTTCCCAGGTGGGACATGTTAAAGAATCCATCTGTCAGTGCAGGAGATGCAGGAGACCAGGGTTCAAGCCTGGGTCAGAAAGATCCCCTGGAGAGAAATGGCAACCCACTCCAGTCTTCTTGCCTGGAAAATCCCATGGACAGAGGAGCCTGGTGGGCTACCATCTGTGGGGTCGCAAAGAGTCGGACATGACTGAGTGAGCATATATTCTCTAGGACAGTAGCTAAGACAATGTCTGACGTATAGTAAGCTTCCAGCAAATGTATAGAGACGGAAAATGGGCATGAAAAAGGTGAAAAGCATAAAGCACGTGCAAGTTGGCTCTTTGATTTTGTATTAAAAGGTACTTCTGTTTTATCTAGACATACTGTTAGAGCAACTTTTCTCCTGTAGGCTTTGTGGGTGCCAGTTTTCTCTTTGTAAAGAAGACTTGTGCAGAGTATTGGGTGAGTGAGCTGTGGTGAAGACACAGTACACTTAGCTGTAAATGCAGGAGCCAAGATTGCAGTTTGTGAAAGGAAATAACACAGGAATGACCCTGTTGTGACCAGGCCTGGGATTAATATGGAAATCGTCTTAATTACTAATGGAGCTGAATGGGGGGAGATGATGAGATAAAGTTCTGGTCAACGAGACTTCGTCTTCCACTTCAAGGTTGTAATGAGACACCTTGAATATCCAGTTGTACCTGCTGTGACTTAAACCAATTAAAAATGGTCTTTCATGAACATCAGCTGTTTTTGTGAAAACTAAGGTTTACCTGAGGAAACTTTACTGTTAATAAATTTATTCAGTACCGCCACATGGGGAATATCATTTTGATTGGAGAGATAATCCCCAGCAATTTAACCAGCTAAAGATAGAAACACCTTAATTCCTGGATCAAAATGTGCATACATTAAAGAAGGACAGAGGAAAATAATCTTTTGCTTTGGAAGGCTGGTTGGTTAACTGCCTGTCCCAGGGAGGCAGTCAGCCTTGGTGTTGGTGGCAGCTCTGGAATTAAAATAACCAGGTCTCAGTCATGTTCAGTCATTAACTCTCTGATCTTAGTTCTATAAGCCATAGTTTCCTCATCTGTAAAATGAAGACAGTGCTGATGACAACCTTGTAGGGTTGTTTTGAAAGTTAAGTGAGTATCAAGTGAGTATATGTACATCTATACTAAAAGCATCATCTGACATGTGGGAAGTACTTCACAGTGATGAGCTATTATTATAGTCTTCCTTTCTTGCGTGTCACCCAAAAAGGGCAAAGAGATCTAACTGCTTCTTCAGTGGCTCTGTGGTTCTGCTGCTGTGGTTCTTTGAAGTAGAATGTTCCCACTGTTATTTCAGAGTTCTGGAGGAGTAGGAATTATACTATGGCTTTGATACAGTAGAGAATAAATCAAATGAAGAGAGACTCAGAGCACAAGGGAGCAAGAGTTACTGAAGTTGCCCTGGGAGCCTATAGCTTTCCTTGGGGATTATTAAATGTTGCTAATTTCCTGTGCTTCTTTCTCAGAGGAAAGCTAGCATTTTTGAAAAAGTTTTCACCAATGACACTAAAAAAACCTTGTCTTTTTGGACTTTCATATGAAGAGAAATGAGAAAACTAATTTATGTCTCTTAATTCTTAGACTTCTATTTTTATTGGAGATAGGGCTTATTGTTTTATTTCAAAGTATTAGAAGTATCATTTTTATATAAGGAATTTGAAATGGTTCAGGTTGTTAAACATTGTCAAACTCAGGTGAGGAAATGTGTATGTATATCCATGTGTTGTGTGTGTATGTGTGTGTATATGTATATAGATGTCATTGAAACAAGAGAGGGAAAACATGGCTTGCTTTTAATATTTGTTGCAGTTGATAAAGTACTCTGATATTTGCCCAGGTAACCCTGTTGCATGAAGATCTAGACTTGCTTTCAGGGCATTATTGATTTATTGCTTTAATCACAAAACGTGGTAATGTCTCTGCATCAACTAGTCCTGAAGCCATCACAGCTTACTCCCTGAGACATGTGAAGCCATTAGGCCAAAGAAGAAAGTTTTCATGTCTAAAAAATAAATAGCAAAATGTTTCAAGATTTTGCGAGAATGAATATAGGGGAACCATGGTTAGGGGTCTTATAATCTTCACATTTCATTTAAATGTTCATGAAGTATTTATTAATGTACAACCATGGACTGGACTCTTTCCTGAGTTAGAGATCCAAGGATAAGTTAAAAAATGCCTGCCTCTAAGGGAACTCAGAGTTTGTGAATGGAGGGCAGAGAGAAAAATTGGGAAACAGAAGTACAATAGAATATTCTCAAGTAATTCTCATTCTCATCGTCTCTGTGGGTAGTTAAGTTTATGTAAGAGCTGGCTGTGAGATTCCCGATGCAAATAAATGTTTTTGGGATCTTGTCTGCCAAAGCTATATCTAATAATATCTCAGGTCTGAATTTTGCTTAGAATTATATATCTATATGTGCATCTCTCTCTCTCTCTCTCTATATATATATATATATATGTACTATTATATATATCAATCATATATATATGTCATTGTTTTCTTTTGAGGCTTGGTCTCTGGGATCATGAATTATTATTGGGTTTATGTTTGCAGAATATTATGGTCCAAGATGCTCTCAGGTGACCTATTCTCTGAAAGCTGGTTGGGACCTTCTCCTGCTTTCCAGCCAAAACTTTATGGTTTCAGCTAAGCCTTTAATGGATTTTGCTTTAGATAAGCTACATATAGTGAATATCTGTGCTGAAGTTGAGATATGGGTCGGAACTCTACTGATGGAGCAAAATATATTGATAAATACATCTTTCTTCCCAAACTGTTTGAATTGCTAGTGGAGGTGTTGGAATCCCAGTTGAGCTATTTCAAATCCTGAAAGATGATGCTGTGAAAGTGCTGCACTCAACATGCCAGCAAATTTGGAAAACTCAGCAGTGGCCACAGGACTGGAAAAGGTCAGTTTTCCTTCCAATCCCAAAGAAACGCAATGCTCAAGAATGCTCAAACTACTGCTCAATTGTACTCATCTCACAGGTTAGTCAAGTAATGCTCAAAATTCTCCAAACCTGGCTTCAGCAATACGTGAACTGTGAACTTCCAGATGTTCAAGCTAGTTTTAGAAAAGGCAGAGGAACCAGAGATCAAATTGCCAACATCCACTGGATCATTGAAAAAGCAAGAGAGTTCCAGAAAAACATCTATTTCTGCTTTATTGACCATGTCAAAACCTTTGACTGTGTGGATCACAATAAACTGTGGAAAATTCTTAAAGAGATGGGAACATCAGACCACCTGACCTGCCTCTTGAGAAACCTGTATGCAGGTCAGGAAGCAGCAGTTAGAACTGGACATGGAACAATAGACTGGTTCCAAATAGGAAAAGGAGTACATCAAGGCTGTATATTGTCACCCTGATCATTTAACTTCTATGCAGAGTACATCATGAGAAATGCTGGGCTGGAAGAAGCACACACTGGAATCAAGATTTCCAGGAGAAATATCAATAACCTCAGATATGCAGATGACACCATCTTCACGGCGGAAAGTGAAGAAGAACTAAGTGATGAAAGTGAAAGAAGAGAGTGAAAAGTTGGCTTAAAGCTCAAATTCAGAAAACTAAGATCATGGCATCTGGTCCCTTCACTTCATGGCAATAGATGGGGAAACAGTGAAAACAGTGGCTGACTTTATTTTTTGGGGCTCCAGAATCACTGCAGATGGTGATTGCAGCCATAAAATTAAAAGGCTCTTACTCCTTGGAAAGAAAGTTATGACCAAACTAGACAGCATATTAAAAAGCAGAGACATTACTTTGTCAACAAAGGTCCATCTAGTCAAGGCTATGGTTTTTCCAGTGGTCATGTATGGATGTGAGAGTTGGAATATAAAGAAAGTTGAGCACTGAAAAATTGATGCTTTTGAACTGTGGTGCTGGAGAAGACTCTTGAGAGTCCCTTGGACTGCAAGGAGGTCCAACCAGTCCATCCTAAAGGAGATCTGTCCTGGGTGTTCATTGGAAGGACTGATGTTGAAGCTGAAACTGCAATACTTTGGCCACCTCATGCGAAGAGTTGACTCATTGGAAAATACCCTGATGCTGGGAGGGATTGGGGGCAGAAAGAGAAGGGGACAACAGAGGATGAGATGGTTGGATGGCATCACCAACTCGATGGACATGAGTTTGAGTAAATTCCGGGAGTTGGTGATGGACAGGGAGGCGTGGCGTTCTGTAATTCATGGGGTCGCAAAGAGTCAGACACGACTGAGAGACTGAACTGAACTGAACTGAACTAAATTACTTAGCTCTATGTGTGTCTATTTTTGTTCTTTCTATTCTCTTCAGTTAAATTATTGATGATCTTGTTATATAGCCTTGCTGTTCTTGACTTAGCCTCAGAGGTTTTGCTATTGTGGAATTATAGCATGTTTTAATATGTAGGACAGCACTTCGTTTCTTATTAATCATATTTAAAAAATCTTTTTTTGAGAAACCCTTTTCCTTTTATTTTTTCAGGTTAATTTTGTAATATTTGGTCAATTAAAATTGCTTATGTTTACTAGAATTTCATTAAATTGTAAACTTATTAGAGGGTTACTGCATTTTCACAGTATTTATCACTCAGATTCCTGGAGTCATTTGTCTCTGTCTGCATAGTTTCATAGTTTTCTTCAAATCAGGCTTCAGGATTTTGAAACTACTGGCAACAAATTGGAAAATTACTGGAATTATGAAGTCTTTGAACTCAGAGGGTTCACCTTACCACCTCATGGAATGTTAATCATAATAACAAAATTAGATTTTGGAAAGTAATCTCAAAGGAACTATCTTATTTGATCCTCTCAGTTATTGTAAATAATACAGTGTGATTCCTTTAATCCCCACTTTTATACATTCCTTTTGCCCACGTTGTTTCTTTTTTAAAAAAAAAATACTTATTTTTAAATGGATGATAATTACATTACAGTGTTGTGTAGGTTTCTGCCATATATCAACACCAAGTTGCTCTTTTATACCCATAAATGTATCTTCAAATCACATATGAATATTTCCTTCCAAGTCAACTAAAAGGTTACACTTTTGCAGAGCATTTCCTTTCCTCTATTTTATTGAGAGATAGTTGCTATATAACACTGTACTCGTTTAAAGTTAAAGGCAGTAATTTTATAGAGGTATATATTGCAAAAGGATCACCACAGTAAGTTTAGTAATCCCAGGGCATTTCCTGATCTCCCCAACTCACTCAAAGAAGTACTCTTCTCTCCTTAGTGCCTTTGTCCCTGTCTCTCATGGGGAATATGTAATTTGCGTTGAGTTATGTGCTTGCGAGTCTCTGGGTCACTATAACACCGAGTGCCTGGTGTTGGAGGGGCATCCAAGTGACCATACTGTTAATGGCTGCCTGACTGTGAGGCTGGAGAAACTGCACTGCAGGTTGATTCCCACACGCATCCAGACCACCACGGAGCAGCATTCATCGAGTGATGGAACCCCATGTTAGGCTTAGGATATCTGTCTCTATTTCTGGCTTTATCTCATATTTTGTGTCATAACCTTATCATGTAAACAATTATGACAGCAATGAGACATCTTCTGAACGAATCTAAGAAATGTCACAATAACACAATAATCCTTGCTCAGATCTGCTGTTCCTTTTCCTTCTCTTTTCTGTCTCTTTTCTTGCTATTGTGCTAGATATTTTTATACTTTGATAAGAGTGCTTTGTGAAACACAGATCTGTTTATGTAAAGCTTACATTTTTATCACCTTTAAGATGATTAAAAGAGGTCTGGGACTTTGTACTTCATTTAAAAAAGGCAATAAGATAAAGTCTTGTATTGTTAAGTCCGGATAGCATCTTAAACACACAACAAAGGATGCGTATATATGTGATAGTAGACAAACATAAAAACTTAGAAACATAAATACACACACACACAGACTCCTGTAAACATTATCCTTCAAATGAACACTCAAAGACTTTGATGGAGTGGACAAATAGATATAACACAGACCTGTTTGTATGTTACGATAAACAGAGGATCCCTCATTTCTTGGGGTTTTTTATTGACCAAAATCAAACATGTTGCATATTGAAGACAGGAAGAACCATGAGCAAGCATTGAAATAGTTATTGAATTAGCATTCCCAAGCTTCTATGTAATTTGCAAGGAACGGAGTGTTTCTCTTTTCATTCTTAAATATAAAGGGAAATTCACTGCAGTTTGCTTTTGTAAGCATAATGAAGTAAAAAAAGAGTAAACACAGAGCCCTGATTGGTGGAGGAAATCCTCGTCGCTATTCTGTATCCCAGTTTATTTTTTATTCTGCTATATAACCTTCCATCAACACCAGTTTCTTTCCTCTCTCTCCAAAGAGAAAGAGGTAAACATAAACATGCCTGTCAAGGATCTGACAGAACAGATTCATTGTGCAAGTTAGATTTTACTGGAGTGTTCTCTCCTTACTTTTTGCCTCGGGTGCTGGATAGTATTTTTCTTTCTTGAAATATATATTTTTTCCTCTCGTGAAAGAATGCAAACATAAAACATATAGGTTATTCCAGGAACTTTGAAATACTACCTAAAAAAGTTATTACAATATTCTTTATTGCTTGGAGATCTGTGATGATAATGAAAAAATATGTGAACAGTAAGACATGCAAGAGTTTAATGGATATATTAAAAAATAAGACTTTTGGATGTTCCTGTTTGAACTCTTTTATTTTTTTCAGATGGAGCTCAATCTGTGCATCAAAGTCACATGAAAACTGAGGTATTTTCACATATAGGTCAGGAGAAAATATCACTGTCTGTTCCCCACTTATTTATTAATTTTTTGAAAATTTATCACCTACGTAATTCAGGTTAATTATTTTTATGACCCAAATCTCCTGGGAAATGACTTTAATTATCCAGTTAACCTTGTATGTTCTCAAAGTTTAAGTAAGGCCCAGGCCCAGAAGCATATTTTTTTTAAAATTGTAAACTCAGTTAACCAGTTTGTTGACATCATGTGATGAAAAATACAAAGAAAAATGATTTTTCAATTTAACTGGAGCAAATTCAGGCCCTTTGCTGAAATTGGAGCCCAGCCACAGCATCATCCAGTGACCAGGGGGTCATGGAGGTCTGATCCAATGTGTCCTGGTTTAGCGCTGCCCTCCTTCCTGCCCTGGGCTGAGCTCTGAGTCCCGTGCAGTGCTCACTCTCCTTGGGCCTCTGTGGTAACATGCCCCGCCCAGGGCGGCTTCAAACAAAGCAGAAGTCACTTCTCTCACAGTCCTGGAGCTTAGATTTCAACACTGAGGTATTAGCAAGGCTGTGCTTTCTTGGCAGCTGTGGACATATCCTTTCTTGGGTCTGCCTGGCCTCCTAGCCGCCAGTCCTTGGTGTTCCTGCCTTGCAGCTGTGCCCTTCCAGTCTCTGCCTCTGCCATCTTTATTGTTCTCTCCTTATGTGCATCTTCATGTGACTGTCATCGTCTCCTTTTTTAAATTGGAGTATAATTGATTTACAGCACTGTGTTAGTTTCAAATGTACAGCAAAGTGATTCAGATATATACACACGTATGTATATATACATACATATACTTATTTTTTACAGGTTCTTTTCCCTTATAGGTTATTAAAAAATATTGAGTATTTTGTTCCTTGTGCTATACACTAGATCTTTGTTACTTAATCTATTTTATACATAATAGGGTGTGTCTGTTAATCCAAACTCCTGATTTAAACCTGCCCCACCTTTCCTCCTTGGTAGCCATAAGTTTGTTTTCTTTGTCTATGGGTCTATTTCTGTTTTATAGTAATTTAGTTGGTATCAATTTTTTTTAGAGTCTACATAAAAGTGACATCATATGATGCTTGTTTTTGTCTGGCTTAATTCAGTCACTATAAATCCCTAGGTCCATCTATGCTGCTGTAAATGACATTACACCCTTTATTATAGCTAAGCAATATTCCATTGTATATACGTACCACATTTTCTTTATCTACTCCTCTTTTGATGGACATTTAGGTTTCTTTAATGTCTTGGCTACTGTAAACAGTGCTACAGTGAATATTGGGGTGCATGTATCATTTCAAATTACAGTTTTCTCCAGTATGTGCCCAGGAGTGGGATTGCAGTGTGAATGTGTTCTTATAAGGATACTTGGATTAAGGGATTTCAAAGGAAATCAACCGTGAATATTCATGGGGAGAACTGATGCTGTAGGTGAAGCTCCAATACTTTTGTCACCTGGTGCAAAGAGTCAAGTCATTGGAAAAGACCCTGATGCTGGGAATGATTGAGGGCAGGAGGAGAAGAGGGCGACAGAGGCATAGTAAAGGATAGGGAAGCCTGGGGTGCTGCAGTATATGGGGTTGCAAAGAGTCAGAATCAACTGAGTAACTGAACAACAAAGTATGATTACACCAATAACTTTATTTCTGAATAAGATCACATTCTGAGGTGCTGGGGCTTGGGAGACACAGTTCAACCCATTATATACATCTGTTGTGTTATCAGGATGCTGGTCTACCCAACCCTACTGAACTAACTTCACAAAGTTCTCCACACTGTCCTGCCTAATGAGCACTTTTATGTCTCAATAATAACCTCTGGATGGTGTGGCTACTGTTGATTACTCTTGGCAACCTGAATTCTTCCCTTCCCTGAATTCTTCTGTCATCTACTTGGCAACATTACTGAACCAAACTTGAGTCTGATTGCAGTTTCCAATCCCAAAGAAAGGCACTGTCAAAGAACATTCAAACTACTATACAATTGCACTCATTTCACATATTAGCATTGTAATGCTCAATATCCTTCAAGGTAGGCTTCTTCAGTACATGAACTGAGAAGTTCCAGATGTACTAACTGGATTTAGAAAAGGCAGAAGAACCAGAGATCAAATTGTGAACATCTATTGGATCATAAAAGACCCTGATGCTGGGAAAGATTGAGGGCAGGAGTAGAAGGGGATGACAGAGGATGAAATGGTTGGATGGCATCACCGACTCGATGGATATGGGTTTGGGTGGACTCTGGGAGTTGGTGATTGACAGGGAGGCCTGGTGTGTTGCAGTTCATGGGGTCGCAAAGAGTTGGACACAGCTGAGCAACTGAACTGAACTGAACTGATTGTATTATAGAAAAAGCAAGGGAGTTACAGAAAAACAGCTACTTCTGCTTCATTGACTATGCTAGAACCTTTCATTGTGTGGATCACAACAAACCGTGGAAAATTTTTCAAGAGATGGTGGAAATAACAGACTGCCTTACTTGTCTCTTAAGAAACCTGTGTGCAAGACAAGAAGCAACAGTCAGAACGAGACGTGAAACAATGGACTGGTTCAAATTGGGAAAGGAGTGTGTCACGGCTGTATATTGTCACCCTGCTTATTTAACTTTTATGCAGAGTACATCATGTAAAATGCTGGGCTGGATGAAGCACAATCTGGAATTAAGATTGCCTGGAGAAATATCAACAACCTCAGATACAGATGATACAGATGATATCACTCTCCAGTACTTTGGCCACCTGATGCGAAGAACTGACTCATTGGAAAAGACCCTAATGCTGGGAAAGATTGAAGGCAGGAGGAGAAGGGGATGACAGAGGATGAGATGGTTGGATGGCACCATGGACTCAATGGACCTGAGTTTGAGTAAACTCCGGAGTTGGTGATGGACAAGGAGGCCTGGCTTGCTGCAGTCCGAGGGGTCCCAAAGAGTTGGACATTACTAAGTGACTGAACTGAATGGCAAAAAGTGAAGAGGAAATCAAGAGCCTCTTGATGAAGGTGAAAGAGGAGAGTGAAAAAGCTGGCTTAAAACTCGGCATTGAAAAAATTAAGGACATGGCATCTGATCCCATCAGTTCGTAGCAAATAGATGGAGACAAAGTAGAAATAGTAACAGATTTTTTTCACTGGACTCCAAAATGACTGCAGAATTTTTTGGAATCATTTATTTTCTATTGAAGGATAGTTGCTTTACAGAATTTTGTTGTTTTCTGTCAAACCTCATCATGAATCAGCCATAGGTACACATATATCCCCTCCCTCTTGAACCTCCCTCCCAGCTCTCTCCCCATCCCACCCCTTTAGGTTGATACAGAGCCCCTGTTTGAGTTTCCTGAGCCAGACAGCAAATTCCCATTGCCTATCTATTTTACATGTGGTAATGTAAGTTTCCATGTTACTCTTTTCATACATCTCACCCTCTCCCCATGTCCATAAGTCTATTCTCTATGTCTGTTTCTCCATTGTTGCCCTGTAATTAAATTCTTCAGTACCATTTTTCTAATTTCCATATATATACATTAGAATATGGTATTTATCTTTCTCTCTCTGACTTACTTCGCTCTGTATAATAGGTTCAAGATTCATCCACCTCATTAGAACTGACTCAAATGTGTTCCTTTTCATGGCTGAGTAATATTCCATTGTGTATATGTACCGCAATTTCTTTATCCATTCATCTGTTGAGGGACATCTAGGTTGCTTCCATTGTCTAGCTATTGTAAATAGAGCTACAATGAACAATGGGATACATGTGTCTTTTTCAATTTTGGTTTCCTCCGGGTATATGGCTAGGAGTGGGATTGCTGGGTCATATATTGGTTTTTCCCCTAGTTTTTTAAGAAATCTCTATACTGTCTTCCACAGTGGCTGTATCAATTTACATTCCCACCAACAGTGCAAGAGTGTTCCCTTTTCTCCACACCCTGTCCAGCATTTATTGTTTGTAGACTTTTTGATCATGGGCATTCTGACTGGTGTTAGGTGATATCTCATTGTAGTTTTGATTTGCATTTCTCTAATAATGAGTATTGAGCATCTTTTCATGTGTTTGTTAGCCATCAGTATGTCTTCTTTGGAGAAATGTCTGTTTAGGTCTTTTCCCTACTTTTTGATTGGTTTGTTTGTTTTCCTTGTGTTGAGTTGTATGAGCTGCTTGTATGTTTTGGAAATCAATCCTTTGTTTTATTTGCTATTACTTTCTCTCCTTCTGAGGGTTGTCTTTTCACCTTGCTTTTAGTTTCCTTTGCTGTGCAAAAGCTTTTAAGTTTAATCAGGTCCCACTTGTTTACTTTTGCTTTTATTTCCATTACTCTAGCAGGTGGTTCATAGGGATCTTGCTTTGATTTATGTCATTGCGTGTTCTGCCTATGTTTTCCTCTAAGAGTTTTATATTTTCTGGTCTTACATTTAGGTCTTTAATCCATTTTAAGTTTATCTTTGTTTATGGTGTTAGGACATGTTCTAATTTCATTCTTTTACTTATAGCTTTTCAGTTTTCCAGCACCATTTACTGAAGAGGTTGTCTTTGTCCTATTGTATATTCTTGCCTCCTTTGTAAAAAATAAGGTACCCATAGGTGCATATGCTTATTTCTGGGTTTTCTATCTTGTTCCATTGGTCTGTGTTTCTGTTTTTGTGCCAGTACCATACTATCTTGATGACTGTAGCTTTGTAGTATAATCTGAAGTCAGGAAGCTTGATTCCTCCAGCTCCCTCCATTCTTCTTTCTCAAGACAGCTTTGGCTCTTTGGGTTCTTTTGTGTTTCCATATGAATTGCGAAAATTTTGTTCTAGTTCTGTGAAAAATGCTGTTTGTAATTTGTTAGAGATTGCATTGAATCTGTAGATTGCATTTGGTAATCTAATCATTTTCACAATATTGATTCTTCCTCCCCAGGTCCATGGAATCTCTCCATCTGTTTATGTTGTCTTTGATTTTTTTCATTAGTGTCTTATAATTTTCTGTGTGCCATTCTTTTGTCTCCTTAGGTAAGTTTATTCCTAGATATTTAGTTCTTTTTGTTGCAATGGAGAATGGGATTGATTCTTTAATTTCTCTTTCTGATTTTTCGTTGTTAGTATATAGAAATGCAAGTGATTTTTGTGTATTGGTTTTGTATCTTACAACTTTGCTAAATTCACTAAACAGCTCGAGTAACTTTCTGGTACTATCTTTAGGGTTTTCTATGTACAGTATCATGTCATCTGCAAACAGTGAGAGCTCTTTTTCTTTTATGATCTGGATTCCTTCTATTTCTTTTTCTTCTGATTGCTGTAGCTAGGACTTTCAGAACTATGTTGAAAAATAGTGGTGAAAGTGGACACACTTGTTTTGTTCCTGATTTTAGGGGGAATTCTTTCAGTTTTGAGAATGGTTGCTGTAGGCTAATCATGTATGGCCTTTACTATGTTTAGGTAGCTTCCTTCCATGCCCATTTTTTGAAGAGTTTTAATCATAAATGGGTGCTGAATTTTGTCAAAGGCTTTTTCTGCATCTATTGAGATTATCATATGGTTTTTATCATTCAGTTTGTTAATGTGGTGTATCATATTGATTGATTTGTATCTATTGAAGAATCCTTGAATCCCTGGAATAAACCCAACTTGATCATGGTGTATAGGCTTTTTGATGTGTTGCTGAATTCTGTTAGCTAAAATTTTGTTGGGGATTTTTGCATCTATGTTCATCAGTGGTATTGGCCTGTGGCTTTCTTTTTCTGTGTTGTCTTTGTCTGGTTTTGGTATCAGGGTGATGGTGGCCTCATAGAATGAGTTTGGAAGTGTTTGTTCCTTTGCAGTTTTTTGAAAGAGTTTTAGAAGGTTAGACATTAGCTTTTCTCTAAATGATAGAATTCTCCTGTGAAGCCATCTGGCCCTGGGCTTTTGTTTTTTGGGAGATTTTTTATCACAGCTTCAATTTCAGTACTTGTAATTGGATTCTTTATAAATCCTATTTCTTCCTGGTTCAATCTTGGAAGATTGAACTTTTCTAAGAATCTGTTCATTTCTTCCAGGTTATCAATTTTATTGCCATATAGTTGTTCATAATAGTCTCTTATAATCCTTTATATTTCTGCATTGTTTGTTGTAACCTCTCCTTTTTGATTTCTGATTTTGTTTATTTGATTCTTCTCTCTTTTTTTATTAACGAGTCTGGCTAAGGGTTTGTCAATTTTGTTTTATCTTCTCAAAGAACCAAATTTTATTATTAATCTTTACTACTATTTCTTTCATTTCTTTTTTCATTTATTTCTGCTCAGATCTTTATGGTTTCCTTCCATCTACTAATTTTGGGTTTTTTTTTTTTTGTTCTTCTTTTTTCAGTTGTTTTAGGTGTAAAGTTAGGTTGTATACTTGATGTTTTTCTTGTTTCTTGAGGTAGGATTGTATTGCTATAAACTTCCCTCTTAGAACTGCTTTTGCTGCATCCCATAGGTTTTGAGTTGGCATGTTTTCATTGTCATTTCTTTCTAGAAATTGATTTCCCTTTTGATTTCTTCAGTAACCTATTGGTTATTTAGAAACATATTGTTTAGTCTCCATGTGTATTTTACAGTTTTTTTCTTGTAATTGATATCTAGTCTCATAGAGTTGTGGTTGGAGAAGATGCTTGATATGATTTCAATTTTCTTAAATTTACTGAGGTTTGATTTGTGACCCAAGATGTGGTCTATCCTGGAAAATGTTCCATGTGCACTTGAGAAGAAGGTGTATTCTTCTACATTTGGATGGAATGTCCTGATGATATCAGTGAGCTCCATCTCATCTAATATATCACTTAAGACTTGTGTTTCCTTATTAACATTCTTTTGATGATCTGTCCATTGGTGTGAGTAGGGTGTTAAAGTCTCCTACTATTATTGTGTTACTGTCAATTTCTCCTTTTATGTCTGTTAGTGTTTGTCTTATGTATTGAGGTGCTCCTATGTTGGATGCATAATAGACACTTAACAATTGTTATGTCTTCCTCTTGGATTGATTGCTTGATCATTATGTAGTGTCCTTCCTTATCTCTTGTAATCTTTATTTTAAGGTCTACTTTTTCTGATAATGAGGATTGCTACTCCAGCTCTCTTTTGCTTCTCACTTGCATGGAATATATTTTTCCTTCGCCCTACTTTCAGTCTATATGTGTCTTTAGGCCTGAAGTGGGTTTCTTGTACATAGCTTATGTATGAGTCTTGTTTTTGTATCCATTCAACCAGTCTGTGTCTTTTGGTTGTAGCATTTAATCCAGTTACATGTAAAGTGATTATTGATATATATGTTCCTGTTACCATTTTCTTAATTGTTTAGGATTTATTTTATAGATCTTTTTTCTTCTCTTGTATTTCTTGACTATATAAGTGCCTTTAAGAATTGTTGTAAAGCTGGTTTGGTGGTGCTGAATTCTCTTAACTTTTTTGCTTGTCTGAAAAGCTTTTTATTTCTCCATCAATTCTGAGTGAGATCCTTGCCAGGTACAGTAATCTTGTTTGTAGATTTTTCCCTTTCAGTATGTTAAATATATCCTGTTGTTCCCTTCTGGCCTGCAGAGTTTCTGTTGAAAGATCAGCTGTTAAGTGTGTGGGGTTTCCCTTGTATGTTACTTGTAGCTTCTCCCTTGCTGCTTTTAGTAGTCTTTCTTTGTGTTTAGTCTTTGCTAGTTTGATTAGTGTGTGTCTTGGCGTGTTTCTCCTTGGCTTTACCCTGTATGGGACTCTTTGTGCCTCTTAGACTTGATTGACTATTTCCTTTTCCATGTTGGGGAAATAAATTTTCAGCTATAATCTCTTTTTTCAAAAATTTTCTGATACCTTTTCTTTTTCTCTTCTTCTTCTGGGACCCTGATAATTCGAATGTTGGTGTGTTTGATATTCTTCCAGAGGTCTCTGTGACTATCTTCAGTTCTTTTCACTTTATTCTGCTCTTCAGAAGTTATTTCCATTTTATCTTCTAGCTCACTGATTTGTTCTTCTGCTTCAGATATTCTGCTATTGATTCCTTCTAGAATATTTTTAATTTCAGTAATTGTGTTGTTTGTCTCTGTATGTTTATTCTTTAATTCTTCTAGGTCTTTGTTAATTGATTCTTGCATTTTCTCCATTTTGTTTTCAAGGTTTTTGATCATCTTTACTATCATTATTATGAATTCTTTTTCAGATAGCTTGCTTAATTCCTCTTCATTTGTTTGGACTTCTGTGTTTGTAGTTTGTTCCTTCATTTGTGTAGTATTTCTCTGCCTTTTCATTATTATTATTATTATTTTTTAACTTACTGTGTTTGAGGTCTCCTTTTTCCAGGCCTCAAGGAAAGTTGAATTCTTTCCTTGAAGAAAGTTGAATTCTTCTATTTGGTTTCTGCCCTCCTAAGGTTGGTCCAGTGGTTTCTGTAAGCTTTGGGTAGAGTGAGATTTGTACTGAGTTTCTGTTTGTTTGTTCATTTGTTTTCCTCTGCTGGGTGAGGCTGAGTGAGGTGGTAGTCCTGTCTACTGATGATTGGGTCTATATTTTTGTTTTGCTTGTTAGTTTTATATTTTTGTTTGGATGAGGCGTCCTGCACAGGGTGCTGCTGGTGGTTGGGTGATGCCAGGTCTTGTTTTCTAGTGGTTTCCTTTGTGTGAGCTCTCACTATCTGTTACTCCCTAGGGTTAGTTCTCTGGTAGTCTAGGGTCTTAGAGTTATTGCTCCCACTCCAAAGGATCAGGGATTGATCTCTGGTCAGGAAGAAAGACTCCACAAGTAATTTGTTATGGCATTAAGTGACATTAAAACAAATATCCGTAAACAAGAAACCAAAGATGAACCCCAGACAAATGGTAGTTACAAAATCAGGCAAATAATAATTAAAATAATGGAATATACACATAATCATATACATCCATGAGCAAAATCAAAACAGTCCAACAAAAATAAAGTATAGTAGATTGACCCGGCTAACAAAGGAAATCAAAAATTATATTTACCATTTAAAAAAATTATATTTACCAGTTAAAAACAAGACTAACTAAAGCACAAATTGAAAAACAAAACTGAAGCAAGGTGCCAAGTGGGGAATAAAGCAATGAAAATAAAACTAACAAATATGTTGAGAGGAAGGAAGGAAAGAAAACAAAGAAATTTTAGATATGCAAAGTTAAATAGAGGTAGATGAAGATTTATATACATTAAAGATTAACTGCAAGGGGAAAAGAACAGTAGGAAAGGCAAACAAAGGATTAAATGTAGGAAAGACATAATAGATTTATAAAGATTATAAATTAAAATTATAAAAAGATAAAAGAAAAAAATGGAAGAAGAGAGAAAAAAGGAAAACAAAGGAAAACGCTTCAGAACTGCAAAAGCCCAACGTAGAGGCAGAGGTTTATAACAGCAATAAAGATTTTGACTGAATATACACATATACATATACACCCATAAGCAAAATCAAAACAGTCCAACTATAAATAAATAAAGTACAATAGATGGACCTAGTGAACAAATGAAACCAAAAATTATATCTGCCAGAACAAAACTAATGTGCAAACTAGAAAACAAAACTAACAAGGGGCCAATTGGGGACTAAAACAATGAAAATAAAACTAACAAATATGTTGAGAGGAAAGGAGGGAAAGAAAATAATAGATATGCAAAGTTAAATAGAGGTAGATAAAGAATTATATATGTTAAAGTTTAACTGCAAGGGGAAAAGAACAGTAGGGAAAGCAAACAAAGATATAAATGGAGATAAATTAATAATAGGTTTAAAAAGTTAAAAAAGAAAAGAAAACTCCACAGAACTGCAAAAGCCAAATGTAGAGGCAGAATTTTGTAACAACCATAAAAAATGTGACTGAGGAAAAAGTTCAAAAGCTTAATTGGATTTCATAGTGCCAATAAAATTGACAACTACAACAGATGGGAAACAAAAAGTCTTAAGAGAATCTGCAGAACAAGTGAAAACATAAGAATAGTAAATGTTTTTCTTGAGTCACTGCTGTCAGGGTTCTTTGCTGGGAGTCATAGTCCACCTCACCTCCCTAGGATGTCCTCCAAATCTGCGCTGATCTCTGGACCTGCTGTGAGGGCAGCTCAGACTCTAATCTGGTCCTACTCCTGTGCGTTCTTGCCTCCAGTGTCCACAGCCATCAGAACTAGTGCATTTTCTTTTGTGGGAGCTCTCAATGACCTTTTATATAGTCCTTAGACAGGATCTGCTGAGTGGGTTGTGTGGATTTAATCTGCAATTTGTACAGCTGGTGGGAAGGTTTCGGGTCTTCTTCCTTAACCACACTGCCCCTGGGTTTCAATTGTGGTTTTATTTCCACCTCTGCATGTGGGTCATCCTCTGGGTTTGCTCCTGAGGCTGCCCTGGAGGACTTGGGTTTGCCCCTGTGAGGGCCAGATGTGGAGGTGGTCCAGCTGCTTGGGTCACAGGACTTCTGGCAGCACCTGTTACTCAGGGCAGTTGGCAGCTAGGGCAGCAGGAACTACAGTGCTCTAGAAGGGAATGGCAACCAGTATTGGCCAATATGCTCCAGTATTCTTGCCTGGAGAACCCCCCTCCCTGACACAGAAGCCTGGCAGGCCACAGTCCACAGTCCACAGGGTCACAAAGAGTTGGACGTGACCAAAGTGACCCTGCGTGCATAGATGCAAGACTTTTTTTGCCTGTGGCAGCTCTTCCCGAGAGAGTTGAGCATGAAGGTGGTGCAGCTGCTTGGCTTGCAGGGACTCTGTCGATGCCAAGTGTGCAGGGACATGGACTGTCTCTGCCGCAGGAGTTATGGTCCTATCAGAGTCTTTTTTTTGAGCCTCTTGTAGCTGGCGATCAGAAGGCCTCTTTGGCCAGTCTTTCCCCGTAGCTCTGCCCATTCAGGCACTTAGAGGGCTCCCTTGCCTGGAGTCTTTCTCTGTTGTTCGACGAGTCGGGCACATAGAGGGGTCCCCGTGGCTGGGGTCCTACTCTGTAGTTCAGTGCCTCAGGTGTTTGATGGGCCAGCTTCTTTATTGTTCAGCTGTCTTCGCTGGCCTGTGAGGAGAGAGAGGCTATGGTGATGACTCCACCCTCTACGTGTGACTCAGCAGCATCGCCTTGCTTCCATGGCTGCCTGGCTTTCCTCCACAGGCATTTCCCACCACAATCTCCTCCCTCACATCCCCTCGATCCGTCTCTCTGCAGTCAACAGCAGCCCTTGCCCTGGGTTTGCTTGACAGTCCCTAAACTCCAGCTCCCATCCACTGCGCCTTCTAGGGGACCTGAGTCCCTGTCCTGGGTATGTATGGCTGCGGCAAGGACTGTCTGATTCTCAGTCCATTTAAGCTGCTGCAGATCAACTGTTTCACTCTCAGATGTAAATGTTTCTCTTCTGACTCAGACAATTGCCCCGATGTGGATATCGGACCCCTGCTTCAGTTCCCCCACCCATCAAGGGCAGGTCCAGTCCTACTAACACTCCTATTTTCCCCCCAGTTCCTTCATCCTACTGAGTTTTGCATGGGTCTATATATTCTTTTCCACTGGTCAGGTCCTCCTGTCCATTTTCAGCTGATATTCTGCATGCACTTCTGTGTCTGAAGGTGTATTCCTGATGTATTTGTGGAGAGAGATGTACTCCACACCCGCCTACTCCTACACCATCTTTTTCAAAAACTGCAGATGTTGATTGTAGCCACAAACTCAAAAGATGCTTACTCCTTTCAAGAAAGCTATGACAAACCTAGCCAACTTATTAAAAAACAAATATGTCATTTGCCGACAAAGGTCCATATAGTCAAAGCTTTGATTTTTCCAGTAGTCATACATGGATATGAGATTAGGACCATAAAGAAGACTGAGTGCCGAAGAACTGATACTCTTGATTTGTGGTGCTGTAGAAGACTCTTTAGAGTCCCTTAGATAGCAAGGAGATCAAACCAGTCAATCCTAAAGGAAATCAACTCTGAATATTCATTGGAAGTGCTGATGCTGAAGTTCCAATACTTCGACCACCTGATATGAAGTGCCGACTCACTAGAAAAGACCTTGATGCTGGGAAAGATTGATGGCAGGAGAAGAAAGGGAGATATTGAAAGACAGGGAAGCCTGGTATGTCACAGTCCATGGAGTCGCAGAGTTGGAAACGACTTAGTGACTGAACAACAAGACCTCTACAGAGTGAAAAGCCAGTTTACTGACACCAGTAGTGATGAAAAAAGTGCAACATTTATTGTAGGTGCCTTCCAAGGAGTCTGGGCAGGGGCAGCTCATGTTCCAAAGACCTGAACTTCCCAAAGTTCCTTTCAGGGAAGAGGTTTTAAGGGCTGTGTGAGGGAGGGGGCTAGAGGCTGTGTGATCAGCTCACGCACGATTGTTATATTGGTTGACATCAGGTGAAGTTTTACGCATCAGCCGCCTTCTGGTTTCAGGCAGTCTAGGGTCTGCGTGCTCATTGTCAGCAGTTTTCATCTGGTGGAGGTCTGCTTCCTATAGAAACAACCTGAATGTGTGTCAGGCCTTTATCTGTATCTTTCAGGGAATTGGGAGTTCCCTGATTTTTTGTGGCAGATTTATAGTCTAAATTGTTGCCAGTTTCCTGGTCCAACAGCTATTCTTGGTTTTTTGTTTTACTAATTTTTCCATTTCAACTTCACTGAGATTTATTTGATATATAAAATTATGAGATATTTAAAGTGTACATCATGGTGATTCAGTGCACATGTAAATTAAAAAAACATTTTTAATCGGAGGATCATTTCTTTACAAAGTTGCATTGTTTTCTGCTGTACCACAGCGTGAGTCAGCCACAAGTATACATACGTCCCCTCCCTCACGTGCCTCCCTCCCACCCCCATTCCATCCCACCTGGCTAGGTTGTCCAGAGACCCAAGGAACACCTGAGAGGCTGAACCAGGAGACCTTTTCTGCAAAGAACAGGGGCTTGTATATAGTTTCAGCCCCCCTCCCCTTTTCTTTGATACTTCTCAATCTCAAGGGGAACAGGTTCGGGAAAAGAAAGGGAGTAAAGCTTTGGGTAGAGAGGTCAGACATAACTCAGTAGATGAAATTGGTTTTAGGGGAGCTTGATTTCAGCAACATTCTTGCTGGGTAGAACTGTTATCTGAACCCAGTCATCTGAATGATCAGAAAGTTTTAGTTGCCAAAATGACTAATTACCTTCTACCACTATAGTTATGCCAAACGGATATCACCTTTTGCTTCCGAATTTTTGTAATCTGTGGTCTTATCTGTGTTCTCCCAGGTCCTCACTTTTATTTTTGTCTTCTAGTTGTCGTTCCTGAGGTGGCAATGTTCACCTGTATCCTTCAGCGACCACTTGTGTGCTGATAATTGCCTCATTTGTATATCAGTCCAAGATCTTACCTCTCAACTGCCTACTGAAAACGTCCAGGTGGAACTGCACCGGGTACCTTACACTTTTCAGAACTCAAACTGAACATGTATTTCTCTTTAGAGGCAGAAATTTGGGTATCATCATTCCAGGATCCTGCTTCTTTTTATGCTATCCATATTCAGTTGATAATTCAGTCTCATCTGTTCAGTTTTTTAAACATCCGTGTTTGAACCTTCCTCGCCACCCTCAGCTACTGCCTGAGCTCTGGTCCTCCGTGTTTTATTCCTGGGCTATTGCTACTCCTTTCTTTAGGTCCTTCTGTTTGCCCATATATCCTGCTTTAATTAATTCTCTGCATATCTAGGTTGATTTAAAAACAGCTCTATGGCTGATTCATATCAATGTATGACAAAACCCACTGAAAAATAAATAAAAAAATTAAAAAAAATAAAACAGCTTTTTTGAACACATGACTTTCTTGCTTAAAATCTGTCACCAGTGTAGTTTACCTTGTTAACCTCTTAATTCCAGTTTGGAGCCTTTTCTGTCTCTCTGGTCACATTTTCTGCATTGCTCCGACCCTGCTGAGCTGGGTGCTGTTCCCTGGATGCATGATGCTGTTTCATGCTCTTAGCTTATGCTCCTGAAATTTTCTCTGCTAGAAATAAACTCCCACTATATCTCATCCTTCTAACCTCTGAGTCATTTAAAATTTGTTTAAAATACAGCTTAAAAAATCTTTATAAATGAAAGAGACCCCTAGGTAACAATTGAACACTATTTTGAAGATCTAGATTTTTAAAATTCAGCTTAATTTTCATTTTTATCAGTCAATATAAAGATAAGAGGTCTGTCTCTGATCTTCGCACAATTAATTGGAAATATTAGTTGCACTAATAGAGTTTTTCCATCCCACTATTATTGCTTAGTTATTTGAAACCAAAGAGCATGTAAAGGTGGATTAAAGCAGTCCTAGGATTAAGCTGAATTGATGACTGTTCAGCCAGTGTTTCCACTGAGTAGCTATTAAAGCAATTTGGCCTCAAAAATTATTACTTACTGTGAGACAGTTTCATTTCAAATGGAAAGATAATGTATTGAATGGTAAACAGTGGGATTGATGTAGACTGTCTTGGAAGTGAACTGAAAATCACCTCATCAATCATGAATTTTTGGCTGTCATAATGACTGAATTACCTGGGTGAATGCTAGTGTGATGAAAAAGAACCTAGTTATATGGACTGTCTGACCTCTGTGTCATCAATTGTACAACAATCTGATTGATTACTCTGTGACTGGCCTAAACTATCTGGAAATGATCAATTTTCTGTCATGTCTAATCCTGTCCATATTATAATGCAGGCTATTGCTAAAACTACCTCCTATTCAATTCTCCATCACTGGTGAACAAGGTCACTGTAATTGGTGATACATGAAGTCTTTTCTCATCATGTGAATAGGGGGACTCAGATTTAAACAGTGCCTTAAAAATGAATCATTTAATATAATCAGAGTATCTGCAGTTAAGTGTAGTACTTATTTCAAGTAGGACTTGAAAAACCTTGTCTTGTCATTTCAGCATTTCCACTGCTGACTTTTATCATGACTTTGAAAATATCAGATGTTCTGTCACCTGCGCCAATTTGACTTTTCTATTTTATTCTTGTGTTACATTCTTGAGAAAGTGTTAATTTTTCAAAAGTAGACCATTAGAGCCTATTATACAGAGTGAAGTAAGTCAGAAACAACAAATACCATATATTAATGCATATATATGGAGTCTATAAAGATGCTACTGATGAACCTATTTGCAGGACAGCAGAGGAGATGCAGATAGACAACAGGTCTGTAGACACAGTGGTGGAAGGAGAGGGAGGGACGAATGGAAGGACTGACACATGGCCGTAGGTGACATGGATCACCGGTAGGTATTTGCTGTTTGAGGCAGGGGGCTCAAATCCAGTGCTCTGTGACCACCTAGCAGGGTGGGATGGGGTGGGAGGGAGGCTCAAGAGGCAGGAGACATATGTATACCTGTGGCTGATCCATGTTGGTGTATGGCAGAAACCAACACAACATTGTAAAGCAATTATTCTCCAATTAACAATAAAAAAGTTTAAAAAACAAGAAAACAAACAAAATAGGTAAAATTGCTCCAACTAGACTGTGTGTGATACAATAAGAATCACATAATGATGTGATTTGCAAGCTACAGAATCTCTAAAAATAGTCATTGGTCTACTGATAATAGATAGAGTAACTATAAATAGTTAAAAAAGAGAAGCCTCAGCCTTTTAATTTCCCTAAGTACACACCTGCACACTTGTTTTAGCAGTGGGAACTCAAACATTAGACATAGGTGAAGAGAAAGGTTAATAATATTTGAGTGTTCTAATTGCCAGATCACTAAAACCAGCTTACTTTCATGGATAGTGAATGAAGTTTGAGATTAACTGAAATTTAGTTTGTATAATCCTGAAGTAAGGATTTCTTGCAAAAGTATGTTTATAGCAGCAATTCCTTTCAGAAATTCTTCATGGGTTGTCATTTAGGATGATTAAAGCATACAGGTATTTTATCTGTCATAATCAGTCTTCAATTTGGTATTCCAGTCATCAATACTACTGATACACTTTAAAAGAGATCTTATAGAGATAAGAATGATTTCAGTTACTCTAGGTAAAAACAAAAGAACTAGAGAAAAAAATGGAATTTTCCTTCTTATCATATACAGAAACCAAAAGTTCAAGAAGTTTTTACCAACTGATAAATACAAAATAAAGTTCACTTGAATTACAATCATTACAGAGGAAGTTCTGAAAAATTCACAATTCATGAATTCAGGAATACATTTAGAATGTAAATTAAAAGGAATAAAGGCTCTCACATGTAGTAAACTTACTTAAAATTACATTACTTTAATGATCCAGCATGTTTAGTCTTTGATGTATACCCTGCAAAATTCATGCACATGTGCATCAAAAATATTCACATAAGAATGAATAGAACTTTATTTTTCATGTTAACCCTAAGTTGACCATAACCTGAATTCCCTCCAATATAAAATGGATCAATAAATTGTGACATGTTCATACAGTGGAATACTGTACATAGTGAAGATAAGTGAGTTAAAGCTACAGCAGTAACATGGATAATCTCTCCCATATGCTTTTGAGCAAAAGAAGTCTGACAACATACTGCAGGCTGCATACTTATAAACTTCCAATTACAGTCACCATTGGTCCCTTCAAAGAGGAGAAAGCGGGTAATATAATTGGGGGGGAGTACAGAGAAGGATCCTGGGGGACATTCTTTCTGGATCTGGGAGGTTGTTACATAGATGTATTCCCTTTGTGATAATTCTGCAGTGATTTATAGACTTTGTATATCCACATTATGCTTCAATAAAAAAGTTTTTAGAATTAGATTTTTTAAAAAAGAGATCCTTGGAAACAATCACTCTAATTTGCAAGAAAAGTCATATTTTTAACAAGTCATGCTGGGTATCCCTTGTAAGTAGATTTCCATCTTTTTTTAAAACTCTGGTCACCATGCTGTAGATTATATCCACATGGCTTATTTATTTTATAATTAGAAGTTTGTACCTTTCAACTTCCTTCACCCATTTCCTGTTATTTATTATTATCATCTGTATACCTGAGAAATCTGTATGGAAGTCAAGAAGCAACAGTTAGAACTGGACATGGAACTGGTTCCAAATCGGAAAAGAAGTATGTCAAGCCTGTATATTGTCACCCTGCTTATTTAACTTACATGCAGAGTACATCATGCAAAATGTCAGGCTGGATGAAGCACAGGCTGGAATCAAGATTGCTGGGAGAAATATCAATAACCTCAGATATGCAGATGACACCACCCTCATGGCAGAAAGTGAGGAAGAACTAAAGAGCCTCTTGGTAAAAGTGAAAGAGGAGAGTGGAAAAGTTGGCTTAAAACTCAATATTCAGAAAACTAAGATCATGACATCTGGTCCCATCACTTCATGGCAAATAGATGGGGAAACAATGGAAACAGTGGGAGACTTTATTTTTCTGGTCTCCAAAATCACTGCAGATGGTGATTGCAGCCATGAAATTAAAAGACACTTGCTCCTTGGAAGAAAAACTATGACCAACCTAGACAGCATATTAAAAAGCAGGGACATTACTTTGCCAACAAAGGTCCATCTGGTCAAAGCTATGGTTTTTCCAGTAGTCATGCATGGATGTGAGAGTTGGACTGTAAAGAAAGATGAGTGCTGAAGCATTGATGCTTCTGAACTGTGGTGTTGGAGAAGACTCTTGAGAGTCCCTCGGACTGCAAGGAGATTCAACCAGTCCATCGTAAAGGAGATCAGTCCTGAATATTCATTGGAAGGACTGATGCTGAAGCTCCAATAAGTTGGTCACCTGATGCGAATAACCGACTCATTAGAAAAGACTCTGATGCTGGGAAAGATTGAAGACAGGAGGAGAGGGGTATGACAGAGGATGAGATGGTTGGATGGCATCATTGATGCTATGGACATGAGTTTGAGCAAGCTCTGGGAGTTGGTGATGGACAGGGAGGCCTGGCGTGCTGCAGTCCATGGGGTCACAAAGAATGAGACATGACTGAGTGACTGAACTGGACTGATTATTATAATAAAGATACTAAAGGAAAAACTGTAAAGGACTGAGAAATAGATGATGCAGAATCATGAAGCAACTAGTGATTTTCAGTTAAATGATTTAAATCTTATCTCTTAGTTGCTATGGTTGCAATCTTTAATTTTAGTGGACCTTGTGGTGGTGGTGGTGGTTTAGTTGTAAGTTGTGTCCGACTCTTGCGACCCCAGGGACTACCTGCCAGACTCCTCCGTCCATGAGATTCTCCAGGCAGAATAATGGAGTGGGTTGCCATTTCCTTCTCCATCATGTACGTTGACTGAATGATAACTGATTTTATTCATATAAAACATGACAGTATATATAAAAACACTTTGAAATGCTAATAAAAAATAACACTTTAAATTAACACTCTTGATATTTGACATAGAAATTTCCATTTGTATTTCCATGAAGACTGGACAAATGATTAGAAAGAACAATTAAGCCATATCCTAAAAGATTCCTAATCAAGTGACATGTTAAAATTCAGGTAAACAATAGCATCATCTGTTCTTTAATGTGTCAGTCATGTGACTTTTAAAGAAGGAGTTCATCTGATATGATTTGTTTTTGGTTCACAGACATATAATATTTTGAAAGTAGAAACAATCAGACATTATCTTTGAATGCTGGAATGTGTTCCCATTCCACCAGTATAATTAATTTTAATGATCTTTAAGAGTTTATGGTACTGTACCTGTCTTAAGTTCCTACAGAATTGTAAGTAGTACAGACACCATGCCTATAAGTTGTCAGAGCTTTAAGCAGTCACATGCTGAGAATGTACTTGGAGGGCTGGACCGGGGGTATGACAGGTTAGAGATGGAACTGGTCAATGGTAAGGAAAACAATTAGTAGTTGCTAATATTATGGAAATTGGGAGCCAAGCTCAAAGAAGGAAGAGAGGCAAAATCAGGAAAGAAAAATAATATGGTTTTCTGAAAGTTTTCTTGAAGGAGGGAGATACAGAAATCAAACCCTCCCTAAACAAAGCATGAAACATCACTATGATATTGGGAGATCCACCAAGCATTTGTGACCTCCCACTCCAAGGTTCTCTCCGGGTATCATAATGGGATGAATGTCTTAGTAAGTCTCACTAGCTGGTTATGAAGACCAAAGACACTTTTACTGTGCTTTTCTTTTCTTTTCTTTGAGACTTCTACCTCTGTGTGACAAGACCTCACGTGCAGTGTTTACTGAATAACAAAATATCCTTTCCCTAGCACCTTGCCTCTATGTTGTTGTTTGTTTAATTGCTAAGTTGTATCTGGCTCTTTGTGACCCCATGGACTGTAGCCCATCAGGCTCCTCTGTCCATCTTATTTCCCAGGCAAGAATACTGGAGTGGGTTGTCATTTCCTGCTCCAGAGAATCTTCTCAACCCAGAGATCAGACCCATGTCTCCTGCATTGGCAGGCAGATTCTTTACCATTGAGCTGCCAGGGAAGCCCACCCCTATGCTGTACCTGCTGCTGCTATTGCTGCTAAGTCGCTTCAGTTGTGTCTGATTCTTTGTGACCCTATGGACCATAACCTGCCAGGCTCCTCTGTCCATGGGATTCTCCAGGCAAGAATACTGGAGTGGATTGCCATGCTCTCCTGCAGGGGATCTTCCTGACCCAGGGATCGAACCTGCATCTCTTGTGTCTCCTGCATTGGCCACTAGTGCCCTCTGGGAAATCCACCTTGTACCTAGGGGCTAATTTATTTCATAGAATTTCCAAAATGTTTTGAAACAATCCTCCTTCACAGAAAGGAAAAAAACAAATGATTTAGAATTCTAAAACTCTCAATGATAGCCTCATCAAGCCCATTGGGCATCAGCTTTAAGACAAAGTATGGAACTTGGTCAGGTTACATCTTTGCTTTTTCTCTTCTCTGGTATTTATTTTTAAACAAACATGGACAGAGGAGCCTGGTGGACTACAGTCCATGTTCATTTCAGTTCAGTTGCTCAATCATGTCTGACTTTTTGCAACCCCATGAACCGCAGCACGCCAGGCCTCCCTGTCCATCACCAACTCCTGGAGTCCACCCAAACCTATGTCCATCGAGTCGGTGATGCCATCCAACCATCTCATCCTCTGGCGTCCCCTTCTCCTCCTGCCCTTAATCTTTCCCAGCATCAGGGTCTTTTCCAATGAGTCAGCTCTTTACATCAGGGGGCCAAAGTATTGGAGTTTCAGCTTCAGCATCAGTCCTTCCAGTGAACACACAGGACTGATCTCCTTTAGGATGGACTGGTTGGATCTCCTTGCAGTCCAAGGGACTCTCAAGAATCTTCTCCAACACCACAGTTCAAAAGCATCAATTCTTTAGCTCTCAGCTTTCTTTATAGTCCAACTCTCACATCCATACATGACCACTGGAAAAACCATAGCTTTGACCAGATGGACCTTTGTTGGCAAAGTAATGTCTCTGCTTTTTAATATGCTTTCTAGGTTGGTCATAACTTTCCTTCCAAGGAGTAAGCGTCTTTTAATTTCATGGCTGCAATCACCATCTGCAGTGATTTTGGAGCCCAGAGAAATAAAGTCAGCCACTGTTTCCACTGTTTCCCCATCTGTTTGTCATGAAGTGATGGGACCGGATGCCATGATCTTAGTTTTCTGAATGTTGAGCTTTGATGGGGTCACAGAGAATTGGACATGACTGAGCACACACATCCGAAAGGTACTTCTTGGTGCTGTATAACTGTGTAAAATCTTCAGTATTAGGCAATGGTAGGCTTTGTTGACTCATCTAGGAAATTCAACCTTTGAACTTTTGAAGTATGTTGAATCCTTAAAAATCCTTAATTTCATTTGTGTCTGTAGTTGTTTGAAGTCTGTTCTGGTACAGCGTGCATGTTGCATGTTGTCTTGCTGTCTTGCATTCAGCCCATAAAAACATTGAAAAATTACCAGGTGATTTTCACCTTCATACAGACAGACATTGTTCCAGAGATGTTAAATTCAGTAAAACTGTGTATATGTGTATGTATGTCTGTGTGTGACAGGGAGTCAGAGAGAAGTGAGAGAGTTACTTTAAACTTTATTAATAATGATCCTCTTTCATAAAAATTAAAGCAGCACAGTTGTATTTTATGCAAAATAATATAGACTGACAGCAGTGATGTGCTGCAGCTGGTTTATACCAGCTGGTAGGAGATGACTGTGAAATTTTCAGGAATTCTGTGAGCTGGTGGTTAAGCATAGCTGTTATTAAAAATTGATTATACATTTAAAAATTGTTTTGAAGTATAGTTGATGGAGAATGTGTCAATTTCTGGTGTTCAGCAAATTGACTCAGTTATATACAGTCTTTTAATTTTTTTATTATTTTTTATTGCAGGATTTGAATATAGTTTCCTGTACTATACAGTAGGACCTTGTTATTCTAAATGATACATTTAGAATTAAGTAAATTCTATTAAAAATGAAAGTAATCAATGTTAATGATCTGTCACCTCCTAATTATTTTGCTATGTCTTATTGTTCTCGATGCTCTTAAGTTCATTTACCTGTAATGTTGCATCTTACTGAGGAGAAACTACAAAGTGGTATTCTACTGTGCATATTTTCTGAACTGTGCTCAGATTGATAGCTTAACATTAGCTGTGGGAATTTTATACTTCAAAAATAGGCAAAAACTACAAATCAGATCTCCCCCTCCAGCTTCAAGGCAGGTTTTCCGCGATAATTTCATTTACTTTTAGCTGTGCTGGGTCTCTGTTGCTCTGCAGGCTTTTCTCTAGTTGTGGCTAGTAGCAGTTACTCTCTAGGTTGATGCATGGGGTCCTCACTGCAGTGACCTCTTTTGTTGTGGAGCAAGGGATCTAGGGTGCACAGGATTCAGTAGTTGGGCCATGTGGGTTTAGTATTTGTGACTCTCGGGCTCCCGAGTGCAGGCTTAGTAGTTGTGGCCCATGGGTTCAGTTCCTCCACAGTATATGGGATCTTCCTGGCCCAGGGATCGAAACTGTGTCCCCTGCATTGGTAGGCAAATTCTTTACCACTGAGCCACCAGGGAATCCTGAAACTGTTGTTAAACATTTTTGCCAGCACATGGATGACTCCCAGGCAAGGCTCAACCTTCCTTTCTTTCTGTTTCAAAGGGTAGAATCACAACCTCATTAACATTCATTACCTCTTAGTGGAAATTTGTCATTTCTCACCTTGTAGGACTTGAATGAAGCAGATGGCAAATCTGAGAACTAATTAATTCCTGTTCTCACAGTTGTATTTTGAGTTCAGGAGAGTGCATGTGGGATGTAGATGAAACTACCGTTTTCCAAGTCAGGCCACAAATATGTGGAATTTACCTGGTCTCCAGTCAAGGATGTGGAGAAAGCAAACACAAACCTAGAATGAAAATGGGCATGAAAAGCTTATTCATTGTCCTGTCAATTGTGAAGCTCCTTGTAAAGACGTGGATTAAATGAATGTTCATCCCAGATAAATACTCATTCAATGATTGTCCCTGTGCCTTTGTCACTGTGAATACAAGAAATCAGTAAGTGTGCATTTGAGGGCAATTGTGTATTTCTAAAAATTCTTTGAATATACAGTACTGTGTGTCTACGCTGCAGTAGATGAAAACAAAATGGTGAGTATGTCATACATATTGTAAAACTTTTTTAGATGTATTCCAGCTAAGTGTCATATATTGTTCTTCATTTGACACATCCTAGAAGAACTCGCTTATCAATGCAGGAGACATAAGAGATGTGGGTCCAGTCCCTGGGTTGGGAAGATCTCCTGGAAGAGGAAATGGCAACCCACTCCAGTATTCTTGCCTGGAGAATCCCCTGGACAGAGGAGCCTGGCAGGCTATAGTCCATAGGGTCACAAAGAGTTGGACATGTCTGAAGTGACTTAGCACATGCATGAAAACTCTTTGTAATTATTACTTCACACTTAGGGAGTCCAGATGGTTTTCTTATTGAGGAAACCAAGAAGAGAAGGCTAAGTGAGCTTACATTCTTGACAGGAAACCTCAAGTAAAATATGAAAAAGGAATAAAATGACATTTTAGAAGAAAAGCAGTTTTGTGATATTATAATTGGCTGAGAAAAATAGTTTAAAGTTTCTATTTCGTTCTGCATAGAAAGACAGTCTGTATAACTTCTGTGTCTGTTTATTCTACAGACCAGAGGTTAACCAAGTTTTTCTGTAAAAGGAAGGATAGTAAATATGCTAGAATTTGTAGAGTCTGGAGTTTCTGTTACAGGGGTTCAGCTTTGCTGCGGTGGGAGTACTGAGACGGCTAGAGAGAAGGTGTAAATGAGTGGGAGTGGTCTTTCCTGTCACTTTTTTCTAAAAGGTAATTTTATTTATTTTTGGCTACACCAGGTCTTTATTGCTCCTTTCTCTAATTGCAGCGAGCAGGGGCTGCTTTTTGGTTGCCGTGCATGGGCTTCTCACTTCGGTGACCTCTTTTGTTGTGGAGCAGGGGTCTGGGGTGCCTGGGCTTCAGTGGTTGGGCCATGTGGGTTCAGTATTTGGGGCTCCCGGGCTCTCGAGCACAGGCTCAGTGGTTGTGGCACACAGGTTTAGTTCCTCCATGGCCTATGGGATCATCCTGGACTGGGGATTGAACCCGTGTCCCTCGCATTGGCAGATGGATTCATTATCACTGAGCCACCAGGGAAGCCCTCCCACAAACTCTTAGGGCAACGAGATTTGGTCCATGGGGCTGTAGTTTGTTAGGCTATGGTCTATAGCAGTAGGGATTTGGTAATCACTCTAAACAGCTGATAGTTCTCCTCTAGGACCTGAGTCGTTTGTTCAGAAGTTCTATTCTGATCACAGTGACTGGGGAACTCCCAAATGTCCCTGCATTTGTGCTGTGAAGACTGATGTGGCAGGAAATAAGACTGTATTCTCACTGCCAGGCATAGACTGCAACCTTTATCTAGATGTCTTTCACTGCAAAATATGTCCCCAACTATCTGCAGGCACTCTGCGAGGATATTGTGTACTGTCTGGATAATCTCAGCCTTTGAAAGTGCTTTTCACATTTATAGCCACAGTGTTAAACTGGCTAGCCGGAAGACAACCTTGAAATCTCATGCATAGGAAATATGACTGCACGGATTTAAGGACCTTTGTTTTTATTTATTTATTTTTTAATTTTTAAAATTTTTTATTTTTCAGTGGGTTTTGTCATACATTGATATGAATCAGCCATAGAGTTACATGTATTCCCCATCCCGGTCCCCCATCCCACCTCCCTCTCCACCTGATTCCTCTGGGTCTTCCTAGCCCACCAGGCCCGAGCACTTGACTCTTGCATCCCACCTGGACTGGTGGTCTGTTTCACCACAGATAATATACATGCTGTTCTTTCGAAACATCCCACCGTCACCTTCTCCCACAGAGTTCAAAAGTCTGTTCTGTACGTCTGCGTCTCTTCTTCTGCCCTGCATATAGGGCCATCGTTACCATCTTTCTAAATTCCGTATATATGTGTTAGCATACTGTAATGTTCTTTATCTTTCTGGCTTACTTCACTCTGTATAATGGGCTCCAGTTTCATCCATCTCATTAGAACTGATTCAAATGAATTCTTTTTCACGGCTGAGTAATATTCCATGGTGTATATGTACCACAGCTTCCTTATCCATTCATCTGCTGATGGGCATCTAGGTTGCTTCCATGTCTTGGCTATTATAAACAGTGCTGCGATGAACATTGGGGTGCATGTGTCTCTTTCAGATCTGGATTCCTCAGTGTGTATGCCCAGAAGTGGTATAGGACCTTTTAAACATGAGATTCGAAGAGTAAGTGAGATAAAAGTTTGGAAACTGAAACCAACATAATTAAACAATACAGGAACAGAACATGCTTGGAATTAAAAATAAGCAAATGTAATTTAGCTGCTGGTACCTGGACTGTAACAATGTGAACCAATTAAAATAGCATACTTATTTAGTGTTGTGGTTAATGTTATGTGTCACCTTGACTAGACCTGGGGAAGCCCTAACATTTGGTCCATTATTCTGGGTGTTTCTGTGAAGGGTGTCTTGGGATGAGAGTAACTTTTCAGTTGGTAAACTCAGTAGAGCTGATTGCCCTCCATAATGTGGGTGTGTATGTTACTGTGTGGGTTAGTTGCTTGGTTGTGTATGACTTTTTGGACCTCATGGGGTGTAACCCAGCGGGCTCCTCTGTCCATGGGATTTTCCAGGCAAGAATACTGGAGTCAGTAGCCATTCCCTTCTCCAGGCAATCTTCCTGACCCAGGGATTGAACATGGGTCTCCTGCATTGCAGGTAGACTGTTTACCATCAGCCACCAGGGAAGCCCAGTAATGTGGGTGGGCCTCATCAAATCAGTTGAAGGTTTGAGTAGAACAAAAGGTTAATTAACCTCTCCTGAGAAAGGAAGAATTGTTCCTGCCTAATGGCTTTCAAACTGGGACACTGACTTTTTTCCCTGCCTTTGGATTTAACTGAAGTGTTGCCTCTTTCCGGGTTTCCAGCCTACTGGCCTTCAGACTACAACTACACCATTGGTTCTTCTGCTTCCCAGGCCTTTTGACTCAGGCTGGAACTAAACCATCAGCTTTCTTGAGTCTCCAACAATTTGCTGGGATTCACCCTGCAGATGTTGCAACTTGTCAGCTTCTGTAATTGTATGAAGTAATTCCTTATAATAAACCTCTTCCCATGTGTGTTCTGTTTCTCTGAAGACCCTAAGGTGAACAATTTCCTCATCAAGGTTTTTTTCAAGAAGATTGCCACATTGTGCCTGTCAATCCAAAATTACTGTGTCACACATTCTACCTAACTGTAGTCAGTTCCATTCTTTGCAAGGCTCACTTTAATATCACCCAGCCCAGGTCATACCACTCTAACTACTAGAAACATGGTCCTCTAACTGTCCCCTTACAGATACTACTGTAAGTCCGTCATAGTGATATTCTTCTTTTATGTTGTAGATCTAATAATCATAGCTTTGCTTTAAGCTGGTTTTATTGAAGGCCCTAATAAGTTGACAGTTGCAGTTTACATGAACTGAATTTACATGTTCAGTTTACTGAACATGAATTTGAATTAGTTACACCTTCATCATTTAATAAATATTTATCATAAGGCAGGACTTCTGCTCAGTGGCTGGGAGAGTTCTGGTCAATAGGAGAAATGCAGGCCTCATGTTTGTGTCATAACAATTCAGATCCTGTGACATTCCCTCCATTATAAAGATTTCAGTGGCATAATCCCAAATCTGTATCTCACCCAGCCCTAACTTTCATTCCACTGGTAGCTGACAGTTTTTCTTGAACACTTTTCTATAGGAACTTGTCAGTAAATAGGCTGTGCTCACATGTAATAGCACCTGCTCATCACATGTCAAGGATGTACTAAAGCCGTTTCTGAGTTCAGTTCTGTTAGACCGTTCTTCCTGATCCCTCCTTGAGATTCCTGTCCCCCCAACCCCCCACCTCACCAAACACTTAAGAAAGGCAGTGGGGGTCCCTTCACTCACACACAGACCTGGTGCCTGACGATTCTGAGGAGACGCCCTGGCTTTTGCTTGGGCCATAAACTGGCTTCCAAAGGTGGCTCCGTGGTAAAAAACCCACCTGTCAGCGCAGGAGATGTGAGAGACATGGACTCGATCCTTGGTTTGGGAAGATCCCCTGGAGAAGGCGATGGCTGCCAACTCCAGGACTCTTGCCTGGAGATCTCATGGACAGAGGAGCCCGGTGGGCTACAGTGCATAGGGTCGCAAAGAGTCGGACAGGACTGAGCAACTGAATACACACACAAACTACAAACCTTAGAGTTTAGCCAAATGCCACTTTGGCTGCAATACATCACAATTTACTGGTGCTTAATTTCTGTGAATATACTTAAGATAATAAAAATATCCCATTACATCAATGGCATAGGTTTGTTGCTGTTACAATAAAGCAACAACAAAAAAAATCAATTCTTTATTAAAAAGAAGAATCTAATTTCATAGAGTAACACAGAAGATAAAGCTGACATAATAGTCAGAGTAGCTGTTTCCAGGCAAATACCTTTCCTCCTTTGTCCACCAAAAGATTCTTATGGAAAGCAACAGGTGTTGGGGCGGAGGAAGCAACTCCTTTGCATACCTGCTGCATTCATTAAAGAAACTGAAGTTATTAAAATACTTGGAGCTGTGTTGGAAGTGAGACACTCATTGCTGAGAGATGGCTTTTCAAAGCATCTACTCATTTTACACATGTGCCTCCAAACCCACAAGTACAGGATTGCTCGAGTACCGCTAATCATGCCTGTGTTAGGTCCTTCCTCAAGACATGTGGCCAACTACACACCTAGCCAGTTACTCAAGGTAGCAGTTACTTCAATATACAGTTTTATTTTTTTTCCCGGAGAAGCTCTCTTTTTGGAACATAGTTTTTGGGAAACCTCTTGAGGGATGAGCAGTACTTTTTTTTCCCACCTCCCACTCCGTCCCACCCCTCTAGGCTGTCACGGAGCACCGGGTTGAGCTCCCTGCTTATAAGGCGAATTCCCACTGGCTGTCCAGTTGTACGTATGGTAATGTGAATGCTTCAATGCTGTTCTCTCAGTTCGTCTCACCCTCTGCTTCCCCCTCTGTGTCCATGAGTCTGTTCTCTATGTCAGTGTCTTTACTGTTGCCTTACAAATAGGTTCATCAGTACCATTTTTCTAGACTCCATACATATGCATTAAAGACCAGTTCTTTTCAGCTGCTGTTTGGTTTTGCTTCTGGAACGGTCGTGCATGACAGCCTGACACCCCTGTGCTGAAAACCAGTGGAGGGGATCCTCTTTACAGTCTTCAGGGCTCAAACATAACCGAGCATATCTGGCTTCATTCTCTCCTAAAATGAGTGTGACTAATTAGAACAGCAAAAACCTTACATTTTATTGCAAGCCTCTGTTAATGCAGTTGCTTTTGTTTGCTATTATTCCTTAATAAGATACAATAAAATCACCATAATGCATGTAAACAACTAACCTCTTTGGGATAAAGCTGGATTAATGACATCTTTTGTGTTTATAGAAACGAACACCATTTAGCAGCCGTGCCTCTCCAGAGATTTTTCTTAACCAGGAACCAGGTACTTATTTTAGAACTGAAAGGAAAACATAGTTAATAATATTGAAAGGTTATTAGTGCAAAAGGATACTTATCATCCTCATGCAATGGAGAAAAGCAGGTTCATTTAAAAGAATCATAAAGAAAACCTACATATTTATATGAAACCTGGGACCATTGGCTTTCTCTCTCTCAAGGTTTGGAGTTACTTTTAATTACGAAATCCCTTGTTGACTAGGATCCAACAAAGGAGGCAAGAAAGTCGTCATTTCTAAATTGAAAAGCTGAAGTGTTTGCTCATCACATTCTGAACAGCAAGTTAGGAAACATTCAGGTGGTGAGATGGCGTTTTCAGCTTAATTAACTTTGACTTAAGAGTCGTAGATGAACAAATTTCCCCCTTAATAAGAGACATGCCTCCCTCATGCATATTCATCTGATTGGATTAAGTAGTATTCTTTTAAGGTGGACAAAATCATATCTTCCTCTGAGGTTTTTGCTCACAATCTTCTCATTTTTAAATGAAAATGACTTCTTTTAACTGAAAAGCAGATTTGGAAATTCAGGAGTAATATTTGGCCCAGGGCATTAGTTTCCTATCACTGTTCTAACAAACTACCACAGATTTATCTTTTTCTGAAAGGGGGAAGTGGGACTGGGAAATCACTGGGCTATAATCAGGTGTCAGCAGGCTTGCATTCCTTCTAGAGATTCTAGGGGAGAACGTATTCCTTTCTTTCCTTAATGTCTTAAGGCTGCCCACATTCCTTGGCTTGTGGGCCTTGCCTCCATCCTCAGTGCTAGCAATCCCATCATCCAGACTTCTGCTTTATTGTCGTATTTTCTTCCCTGGTTCTGACAGTCCTACCCAAATTTTGTAGGGATCCTGATGATTGCCCTGGATCCACCTGGATAATTCAGATAATCTTCCCTTTATAAGACCTTTACCTTAATAAATTGTTGTGTTCCATGTGTGGTAACATATTCATACATCTCTGGGATTAGGACATGGACATCTTTGCGACTGCATGCATGCTCAGTTGCTTAGTTGTGTCTGACTCTTTGTGACTTATGGACTGTAGCCCACCAGGCTTCTCTGTCCATGGGATTTATCTGGAGTAGGTTGCCATTTCTTTCTCCAGGGGATCTTGACTCAGGGATCGAACCTGCATCTCCTGCATTGTATGCGGATTCTTTACCACTGAACCACTTGGGAAGCCACGCATAGACATCTGTGGGAAGCTACTATTCTGATTACTATACCCAGTCATTGATTTATTACTTAGTTGCTCCCTTTATTTACACTGTTATTTTCTTTTTTTAAAGTGCTTTTTTCAGCATGTGACATTTACCTTATGTGGGTTTTTAGTTGTTTTCTGGTTAATGTGTCATTTTCAGTGGATCAACAGTATTATGATTCAGTCAGTTATCTGCCTCTTAATTTTCATTATTCATTTGTCAAACTATTTATTTACTGTGTTTTTGGTTCAAGAAGCTGATAAAAAGGAAATGAGTCAGTGATGACTCACATGAGATTCTTTAGATGCAGACTGGTCCTGCTTTCTTCCTTATAGATTATTGAAAATTAGTTCTAAGATACAAAATATAGGTTGACTAGGCATTTCTCCTCTCCAGGTACTTTGATTTGTGGGGTTACTGGTTAACGTGATAAAGGAGAGATAACTAGATGTTAAAACTTAATTTTTTTAGAAAAAGTAGCAGTCTATTACAAACTTAAACCTAATTTAACATCTACAGTATATTACTTTTTCACCACCATCATTAATTCAAAATTTATTTTTTAAAAACTGAGTTTGTTATGGTCAAGTCAAAAAAGATAATCCAGTAGGAGGTAAACATGAGACTTTCTAACACCAAAAACTCCCAGTGAAATGGGAACAAAAAGTAGCAGCGCTGCATGGAAAGAGGGAGGGGGGTCTGTCCTGTGTTTAGCCAAACACTAGATTGTTATTTTAACATCTCACAAGCTCTAGTTTCATGTTTCCCTCTCATAGAGATAATTTTAAATATGCTTTGATATGTTGTACAATGCAATGGTGTTTCCTGAAGGGCTTAATGCATTTTGCAGTGTTCTATGTGTTGAATTTAATAAGGAGGAATTTGTGAGAAATTTTGAATCTTAAAGGGGATTGTTCAGGGGTTATGTAGGAATTCTTTGAGTTAAAATCAAATGTAAACTGATTGAAGCACCTCTCTGATAAAACTGTGAAGTCTGGTGCTTTCTCTTTCTTTCAAGTTTATAGCTTTGTCTTCCAGTTACTCCACTAAAAGCTTCCAGTTCAATGGATGAACTTCTTTTACTTCGCTAAGAAAAGGTCAAATCCTGTTTCCCCCTCCAATCACCTCGCACCACTCACAAGCTCTATGAAGCAGAGTGAGTTTTTGAAAATCTTATTTTACCTTGAGATGCTGCTGTCAGTGCTTTCAAGGCTTCTAATCAGAGCTGGCACTTTCCTCTCCCTGCTGATTCTTTGACTGCTGAAATCTTTCCCTTTATCTTTCGTATATCAAGCAGCTTCAGGAAGACCTTCCCTCTGACTTGCTATATATTTACATGTTATTATCTGGGCATGTGTTTCAATGGACTGACTGAGGATTGTTGCTATTTGATGAAGTTGTAAAAATGTGAAATAACTCACTAGAAATTAGCATAAGGAAATGTAGTCAAAGATACACTCAGCACTTAGTGGACTTAAAAAAAAATACTTTGGATGATGTTTTAAAGTAGTGTCTGCATGAAAGATTATGCAGACAGTTAATATGAATTTGTTTTCTAATTTATAAAGTGCTTCATGTATGAAAAGTATTATTAGCTGTTATATTAGTATTATTAGCTGTTATATATATTACAAAATTGTCTTGTATGTAAATAAATGCAGTGATTGTAAATTGTTTTCATTTTAATATAGCTTCCTTTAGAGGTTAGACTAGCAGGAATGTGAAATGGTGTTGAATGACATGGTGTTTTTGACTCAAATTTTGATTTAAAGTTTTTCTTTTTTTGTAATGTAGGCAATTGTGACATTGATGATGCTAATTTAGGAGTTTTCTGTGTTTAACTTAAGTTATGTATTTCCAGAAAGTCCCTACTATTTGAAATAATTGACAATTAAGTATGTTTTAAACAATTGGTAGTAATGCTTTAACTTCAGTCATGGTCATTGAACAGCCTCATGTTTGCTGTCAGGAGATAATCATATTTTCCAGCATTAAAAACTCACAATTCTTTATAAATTGGGTAAAGATTAGCATTAAGGATTTAACAGGTGGTACACATAGAGGAAGATTTAAATCAGCAACATTTAGCAAAATTCAACCCTAAAAATCTACAATTATTCTTCATCTAAACCCATTCATTTCTCCAGACTTTATCAGAAAGATCTTTCTATAATGCCCTCAAAACACTTATCCTGGGCTGTGGATTTTCTGGGAGATGAAGTAACTCTGCTGTGTAGGGTGGGATTAAGGTTCTGCCATGTCAATCACAGCACAGGTTGAGCCTCCATTTACGGGAGCCTGCTTTCGTTTCATCTAGTCTTGTAAACAGATTGCAGAAACAAAGCAGAAATGAATTATAACAGTAACTAAGACATGTGAAAAATGTGAATCCATGGCCTAGTGTAGACACTCTTTGGATGTCTGCCTGGGATCTGTCATTAACTGTGAAGAATGGTACGTAAATTTATCTGCTATCTTAAATACTGGGTTTATTATGACAAACTTCCAGTTATGATTCATGTAAGTTTCCCTGTGACAAAGTTCATATAAATGCATTACTATTATTTTAATGTCATCTCATGGCTGTGATGTTATTTTATGGACAAATTCTGGAACTTGAGACTTTCAAGAGATGCTAAAATACTCTTGTCTACTGAAGTGTAACCAGCCCAGGTTTCCAATGAGACAGTCATTCAGATGAAAACTGGGATTAGTTAATCAATTGCCAGGATAGTTAATTAGTAATGTGTTTATAGGAGGCATTTCATAGTATCAAAGAAGGAGTGGAATGTGAATTTAAGGATTTTGTTTCTAGTTTGGTTCGGCCACAAATTAGCTCCTGTTTGTCTTGGGACTTGTCTGAAGCTACATCATTTCTAACTCATCGGGTTTTCTTAGTGATATCAAAATATTCTCCCAGGCTTCAGTGTGTTTGTAATTTTTGGGTGATTCTGGTCTGTATCATCACGTGCTTGGCAGTAATTAATACCAGTTGCCTTGTCTCTGGTTTTTCCTCTATTGCATCCTGTACACTGCCTTCATAACTAGCATTGCTGAAGATTTTATTTTTCTAGATCCTTCTGAAGTTGCTAGTGATTTTTTGATGATTGTAGAAAAAACTCACCACAGACTCATTCTTATCTGCCTTTTTAAACTTTTCTTGCTGAGCTCTCTAATACATATTTTTTTCTGCTTCAGTCCATTTACTAAAAAGGAAACCAAGCCAAAGCAAACAAACCCCCAACCAACCAACCAACTGGTCAAACAAAGCAACACAGAAACAGCACTTTTTGCTTTATCCCTCGGATCAGAATGACTTTTTTTTTTCCTTCCCATATAACTGATCTTATTTCTCCTTTAAGGCCTCACTTGGCATTTTGACCTACAGGAAAATTTTCCAGATCTTTCTAGAATGAGTCCTGTACTTCCTGAGTACGTACTATTGATTTGTGCTTTTCTCTTGTATGAAGACTCTGTTAAATTCTAAACTGACACTTGTATGGATTGTTTACTTATTCATATGCTTATTTCTCTTATTTCCAACTAGGATATAGGTATTTTGAGGGAAGAATACATATATGTCTTTGTCTTGTGCTTGGTACATAGAGTGTATTGGTAAAAATTGGCCCTCAGTAAATACTTGTCAAAAGAACCTATAATTTGGAATACTTTTGTTTCCATAGAATTAAAACACATTTTTTTCTGAGGCAAAGATAAAGTAGAATGAAACTGAAAATTTGATTTTTTCCAGCAAGGTACTGTGAAGTAGAATTATGTGGCTAAGAGAATGCTAATAGGATTTTTGTATTAGACTCTAAGATCAACAGTAATACTAGTCCATCATTGGGTTCTTATTATTTGAGATGCTGTTCATCAAATTCTTATTTACTATATAAAAGCACTATCTTTAGCTTGGTGAAATACAACTAAATCTGGGTTCTCTGGTTTTGCTTTAAGCCCAGTGTCATATCCAATATAAGCACAAACATTTATACAAAGATTTGAAAAACAATATCTGTATACTGAGAAGTATCTTCAAGTACACAGCAATAACACACAAACCTTTTAAAAATTGTATCCTAAAATATGCTTCTTAGAAAAGCTTTCTAAAACTTCTCTTTAACTATCTGGATATTCTTACTCTCCTGGAGTTTTTTCGGTGGTTTTTTACTCTCTCTTGTCTTTTTCCAATACTCCATTTTTAATGCATTATTTTAATCAGGACCACAGATTTCCTGGAGCAGATCAACACAAAAGAATTCTGTTGAGCAGTCTGGGGAGAGAGGAGGTGGGGAATACTTCTACTTAAATGTTTTCGCCTGTGTTATATAATCTTCATCATTCCTGTGTTAGAGGTTCTCCTTCCTCATGTTAGGCACTCAGGCAAGTGTAGGTTAGAGAGAATACAGAACTAGCCCAAGGCCACTGTTCCATTCAGTATTGCTCCGTATATCAGCGCAGAGCTCTGTGGTACACAGTAACCACTGTGATAGTCATGCTGTCTCTGTGGGCCAGGAATCTGAGCTGGGCTCAGCAGGGCCCTGGAGGCTGGGGCGTCAGCTGAGAAGGTGTGAATACTGAGGTTGATGCATCTGGGCTGTAAACTTTTGGAGACGCCTTCATTCACATGAGCGGTAGGTAGGCCACTGATGTTTGGGCTTTCAGCTGGTCTTTTGGCTGGAACACTGACCCAGGCCTCTCCAGGGGCTTTACATGCCCTAGTTCAGGCTTCCTCACAGCGTGGGGTCTGGGTTCTTAGAACAAGCACTCCCAGAAAACAAAGCAGAAGTGAGAACCATTTTTAAGGTCATGTCTTGAAACCTGCAAGTGTCACTTCTGCAGTACTCTGTTGGTTGAGGCTGTCCTAAAGGTCTGTCCAGGTTCAAGGGGAAGGGATCCTTACTGCTAAGTGGATGGATGTCAAGGTTCAATGCATGAAGAGCATAGGGGATAGGAAATATTTCTGTGGCCCCAAAATACAATCTTCCAGAGTCACAGAGGTAGTCAGAAGCTGAGTAGGGATTAGAACCAAGGTTTTCTAACTCCAGTTCTGATCACTTTGATGATTATTCTCAAATCCATTCTTCAGTGTAAATAAGAATTCTGTCACAATGTAGAATTGTATTCAGTGCATTTTAGATATCAGTAAATAATTCAAAAGGAAATGCATTTACAAAAATGTTGGATTATACAAGAAAAAAATTTGTATAAAGCCATTTTAAATGTGCTGTTTTCCAAATAATAATGGGGAAGATTTTATTTCCTTTCAAAACCACATCTTTCTAAAATGAGTGTGGGGGTTTGGCTTACACTGAGTTTCTCTGATATTTCTAAATGAAATGTCAAATATAATTTAATGCTTGAAACTTGAAGCAGGCCTGACTACATTTAGAGTTTGACAGCTTGCTGTGTTTCTATTAAGCTATCTCACCATGGGGAGCAATATTATGTTTAATGTAGAAACTAATTAGGTAATATCTGTGGATCTATCTGTATATTTATGGGTTATTGATTATTAATAATAACTTGTATTTGAGTACTTTCTATGTGCCATGTTCATAGTTTATCATTTTGAATACATTTAATAACTGTGTGGAAGATATTATCACTTCCTTTTGACAGATGGAGAAGTTTACAAGTATTTTTTTTTTGGTCTAAGGTCACACAGCTGGTCAGAGCAGCATTCTTAAGCTCTATTTTATCCTATTTCTACCATATGTGAAATACAGCAAACCTCATTCATCCTTTGAATATCTAAACTCCAACTACTCCCAAATGACCCTTTGATAGGGTCCACCCTGACCCATCCTGCCTGGAGCAGCAAAGGTGGCATGATATTGGTAAAGGTGCAGTGCTCAGGGACATGTCTGTGAAGTCACTGTAGTTCAGCAGATGTGTGGCAAAGGCCATTTCTTTGGTTACTCCCAAAGATCTGTAGGTTATCATTCTCCACCTTTTATAGATGACGAGTGGCTTCAGAGCTAAAATAGGACATCTTTTGTCACTTTGATTTCAATACTGGGAATCATGCCTTTAAATACTTCACTTTTTCTTGCCCGTTGATGCTTTTTGCTATAATGTAAGTACACACACACACTCTTTCTCTCTCTCTCTTAGTGTGTGGGGTAAGGATTATGTGGAAGGAATGATAGGACTAACTGTTTTCTTTAAGGATGGCTTTTCAGTCTTATAAAGTTTGTGCTTATGGAAGATTGACATACTAAAGCTAATGCTTTAGGTTAATCTGAGTGCTAACCTCTTACGTTAGTGCAGCATCTGCTGAGTCACGAACACTAATATCAGGATGAATGGAACCACTCCTTCTTTAAAGTTTCTGAGAATATATATAGACTCAATTATGTAAGTGATGCTCAGGGTAAGGAAGTTGTCTGTAGAACAGGTCTCCTGAAACATCCAATGGAATTGAATTTTCTCTTCTTCTACATAGTCCAATGGAGAGCTTCCTCCATAACTAGTTTTAGTGGACTAGAACCCCCTTCTTCTCCTGTGGGTGCTATTTGTTGATTCTAAAATTTGTGTCCAGTGATCTAACCATAGAAGCCTTTCCTTGGACCATCCATGATTTAACTGATGTGTGTGTGTGTGAGTGAGTTGCTCAGTCATGTTTGACTCTTTGTGACCCCATGAACTATAGCCCACCAGGCTCCTCTGTCCATGGAATTCTCTAGGCTAGAATACTGGAATGGGTTGCCATTCCCTTCTCCAGGGGATCTTCCCAAACCAGCAATCGAACTCAGGTCTCCCGCACTGCAGGCAGATTCTTTACCATCTGAGCCACCAGAGAATATGTTAGGGAATTATTTTCAGAACGTTTTGACTATTAACATTTGGGTTAACTTCATGGATTAGCCAGACAGCCCAGCACTCATTACTTGCAGATGATACTATGATTTTAACATTTTTGGAGTTTTTTTTAGCTCAAGATAATCACCTTGTACTGCCTCCTGGAATGCTGTGTGTGGTTTTGGCATAAGGACATACTAAGAGGATCAGAACTAAGTTTGAAAATAAAAATATTAAAAATATGATGGCCAGAGTGATACGGTTGATGTCTACAGGTGAACAGGTAAATCAAATCCATGTGAGGTTTCTACATCAGGTAGTTAACACAGATACAAACTGAAAAGTATAATTGGTGAACATTTTAAAATTAAAATTAAGACTATTAAATAAAGAATATTTTAAAAATTCTGTATATTTACTTTTATCTTTGGCTGTCCTGGGTCTTTGTTGTGCACAGGCTTTTTCTCTTTTTGCCGAGAGCAGGGGCTACTCTCTAGCTGTGATGCGCGGGCCTCTCACTGTGGTTTCTCTTGTTGCAGAACAGAAGCTCTAGGATGTGCAGGCTTCAGTAGTTGCAGCTCCTGGGCTCGGGAGCACAGGCTGAGTAGTTATGTGCATGGAGTTTGTTGCTCCGTGGCATGTGGAACCTTCCCATATAAGGGATCGAACCTGTGTCTTTTGCATTGTCAAGTGGATTCTTCACCACTGAGCCACCAGGGAAGCTCCCCGAGGTCACCTTCCCGCGCCCCCCCCCCCAAAAAAAAAAACCAGTTTCATAAGAAATTGTTAAGCAAAAGCCAGTTGCTTTCACGGCATATTTCTAACTTCTGGATGTTGACATCATGGTAGGTAACCATTGTGTTTCATTGCAAATCATCTCTTGGTGACAGGGGGTAGATATCTGGGCCAGTTGCCCAGCATGACATTGCTTATTGTACTCACCTGCCTGTCTTCTCCTTTATTCTCTATGTGGAAATGTTCATAGGTTATCTGTAGTCATTTATTATCTTTGATTCCTTTTTCTTAGCAGTTCTGATAGAAAAATGGATGACATTTTATTATTGGAACAAAGATCAGTATTATTATTATTTTTTAATTAAAAAATGATTATGGGGAACTCTATTACTAAATTTAAGTCAATCTAGCATATTTAATCGATGTCTGTCTATACCCAATTCTATAGCTGTATCTATGTTTGTAACTTATTAATCATATTGCTATGAGACCTATTTCTTTGGTTTATCAAGCAGGTTTTCTACTTTACCCTAAAGGCTTGTATTCTGATCTGATTTTTCTACATTCTTCCTTCTACTGATTCTGGCTCACTGAATGCCTAGGGTGAGCATGTACATCCAGAGACTGCAGTTTTGGGACATTAGACATTCGAAGCTGCAGAATGTGCCAGTGAGGAGCTAATAATCCGGCCGAAGGGCCGTGAGTGATGAAGCGAGGTCTGCCAGCTACTGTGCTTCACTTTGTCTGTTGACCTCGAGGAGGCTCAGAGTCCTGAGCAGGTAGCTTGGCGCTCACCCTCAGCCCAGTGCCCACCTTGCTGTGACCTCCAGTGCTAAGGCAAGTGTGGCATGTTCTTTGCATTAGTTCGGCACCTGAGGAAAATCTAGCTGTAATGTTGAGGAATGGCACAGATATTAAGGCCATTTCTGTTCCCACTAAGGGAACAGATTTCAGACAAACACACAGAAACGGTGCTAGTCTAATCTCACAGGAAGACCGATTTTATAGAGAAGACAAATAATACATATGGAACAAAACAAATACGGAATAAAAATAAGCTCCATTGACTTGTTCAAAGGCTTCCTGGTAAGTGGCAGGGAAGATAGTCACATGTTGACAATTGGGGATGAAAGCTGGGACACAGCGGAAAATTATGCTTGAGTCTTCTGACAGGATATTACATTTGCTTCACTTGCTCCTTATGTCTGAGACATAATTGAATGCTCCTTAATATGCCTTTCTTCCCCCAAGCAAGTGCCCTGACCCAGTTACAGAATATTTGTGGCAATTTTAGATGAAGGGTTGAGGGAGAGGGTTATGAGTCTGAGATAGTAACAGAAAATTTAATTTACTTTGCAGATCTCCATGCCTGTTTGAAGTCTTCTGGCATAGTTGTGATAGAATTTTGCTTAGCCCAAGTCGTTACTTTAGCTTGAAAAATAACGTGTTAAAATAAGTTCACTGGGCTGATCTTGGGTGAAGGATTTTATTTGAAAATAAGGATTAATCCAATCATACCTAATTTGTAAAGTGCTCCAAAATAAACTAGAATTGTATGCTGTATCTATTGTTTCATTTAATATAAATACACAGATTGGATTGCAACTTTATGTGAGACCCCTTGGGAAGTGCTTCAAAGGATGAATACCTCCAGTAAAAAAAACAAAAACAGAATCATTTAATCTTCTGTTAAAAGCCCATAAACTCTGGCTGCTAATATATTTGTTTTTTGAAATTAAAATTATCTGAGACATTAGTTGTTGTTGCTGTTTAGTTGCTCAGTTATGTCTGACTCTTTTGCAACCTCATGGTCTTGTGTGGATTCTTTGTCTGTGAGTCAACTTGGAAGCCATTAGTATCCATCTCTAATTTCCAAATAGCTACATGTACATAAAATCTTAACATTATAAATAAAATCAGACTTCAGATATTGAGGACTTGGAAGGAATTAAACCATGCACATATGCTCACTAAGAAAATTTACACCTCAACTTGAGAAAGCTTCAAAATTGTTCTGAAAAGTAAAATCTAGCACTCAAATTGGTGGGAGGAAAAGAAGTTAGCTGAAGTTATTTGTTTTTTAGGAAGTCAGGGTAGTGTGGGATAGTCTGCTTCAAATTGTAATGTCCTTACCTGGAAAATATGTGGTTCACAGGGGATCTTGCTCAAATGCAGATTTTAATTCAGTGGATCTGAAATGAGACTGCGAGTGTTTCTAATAAGCTCCCAGGTGAGACCAGGGCGGCTGGTCTGAGGATCATATCTGAGTAACAAGGAGCAGCAGAGGAAACTTTTCTTCCCTGGAGGCTCAGCTGGTAAAGAATCTGCCTGCAATGTGGGAGACCTGGGCTCGATCTCTGGGTTGGAAAGATCCCCTGGAGGAGGGAACAGCTATCCACTCCAGTATTCTTGCCTGGAGAATCCTGTGGACAAAGGAGCCTGGTGGGCTACAGTCCATGGGGTTGGACACGACTGAGCAACTAACACTTACACAGAGGAAACCACCTACGCAGATGCAAGGGTTAAATCCTAGTCCTGTTTACTAGCTGATCTTAACCTCTCTGAGCTCCAGCTTGCTTACCTGTCCAATTGAACCTATTCAATAGGAACGTTGTAAATACACAACGTTAGTAAAACATGCTCTTTGTATTCCCACTATATGCTATGTCAGTAACTGTAAACGTAGACGATTTGAAATATAATCAAATCTCATAGAGCATTATTATAATTATTTACTATTTTTTGTAGGATGTAAGTATCTTTTGATGATAAGTTTTGAATTGTTGCAGATACAGGAAGAATTAGAAATAAATAAATACTGAGTAAGCTGGATGGAAACAGAGTCCCAGTAACCGTAGAGGTTCATCTAGAGTTGTTTTGGGAGCCTGGTCCTGCCTGGTGGCATGTGCTTCACCTGGAAATGCGTAAGAAACACAGGTTCTCAGACGTCATCCCAGACTTCCTGAATCAGGGGTGGCCCAGCCTCCTGGGATCCAACAAGCCCTCTAGATGATTCTGATGTGTGTGAAAGAGTGAGACCCACTGAGGAAAAGCAGGAAGGCCTTTATTTGGGACTGTGGGTTTAAGAAGCCTTTCGTGGCTGTGCTCTGCAAAATGACCCTATTCTGTTTTCTGAGTCTAGGTCTTCACATGAATAAATGGTTCAGCTCAGAAAGGGTTAAATATATGTTACTTATGAAACAGCACAATGTTGAACAATCAGGAGTCCAGGCAAGAGACACAGATGAGGTTGGATACAAGGGCGTGTGTGCGTCGGTCTGACTCTTTGCAACCCATGAACTGTATCGCACCCATGGTCTGTAGCCCACCAGGCTCCTCTGTCCACAGGATTCTCCAGGCAAGAAGACTAGAATGGGTTGCCATTTCCTCTTCTAGGGGATCTTCCCAACCCAGAAATAGAACCTGTGTCTTCTGCATTGGCAGGTGGATTCTGTACCACTGAGCCACCTGAGAATCCCAGATACAAGAGTAGAGAGTAAAAGAAAAAAAGAAAAATAATAAAAAAATTGGTAGAGACTGGGGGTCAAGAGAAACTGATCTGAACAGAGTCAGATCACTGACAAGCAACCACAATGTTTGACATCAAAAGAACAGCACAATGTACCCTATGCCTTTGGATGTCTCTGTCTTACAGTAATGAGCTAGAAATTGTAACCCTGGCAGAGGAAACTTCAAAGAAAGCACCACAATTTTCAACCTATATTATAGTGTAGAAAATGATACAATCTAAAATATCCATAAATTCAGGAGCCTTCTGTGAACCATGAGAAAAAAAATAATGCTTCAAATTTTGTAGATAAGTAGTCACTAGAAGGTTCAACTACAGATGCACCTGTAAATTTGAGTCTGTGATGTCTGCATTTTAAAATCTCTCCCAGGTTCTTGAAATCTGAGTTTATCACACACAGCTTTCACTAAGGCATCTACTTATATCTGTCTGTCTCCACCCACAAGGCATGACATTGAACATTTCTTAAAATAGAAAAAGAAAACCAGCTTTATGGAAGATGATGTAACGTCTCCTGGTTTCTGAACAAGATGTTTTACATTTCAACAAGGTCTAAGAAATCAGACTATCACTGGGTACAGGCCGTGATTTGAGATAAGCTCTGTAACCAAACATTTTAAAAGTTCTCGTATTTAGTTTGTATCAGGTCAGGGGAGAGGAGAGGAAGAGAGAGGGAGGGAGAGATGAGGAAGAGGGAGAAAAAGAGACAGAGAGCACTGTGTCTACTGTTTTATATTCATTCAGTGAGTTATAAAATAATACTGTGTGTGTCTTAGTTCAGTGAGCACTATAAAAAATAAGAGCTCTTGTTTGTGGCCCTCTGTGAGCAGGTAAGATGAGTGACCTGTCAAAGCCTTGGAGATGCAGCTCAGCCTGTTCTCTGCAAACCTGTGGGGGCATCTCAGCACTGCTGGCCTGTTTCTAAGAAAGAAGCCCAGGGACTAGTGGTCCAATGGTTAAGAATCTGCTTTCCAGTGCAGGGTTTGTGGTTCAATCCCTGCTCAGGGAACTAAGATCCCACACACTGCAGGGCAGTTAAGCTCGTGTGCCACCGCGAACAGCCCGCATGCTGCAGCTGAGACCCAACACAGTCAAATAAATAAAAATACCGTAAAATGAATTAAGAAAGAAGCCCTGAACGACAGTGCGGTTGATGATAGAATCAAGCCAGGATTGTGTGTCCTTGACTCAGCAGCATTTTCCCCGTGGTGTGTTCTTGTCATTTTCCTTACTGATGTGTTTCCTTGGTGCTATGTTTCCATTTTTCTAAGTGGAACAAGGAGGGATGAAGGAGCAGAGGCTTAATTGTGAAATCTCTCTATCTGTAAACACTTCCTTGAACCTTGCCCTAAGGATGGGTGGAGGGGTATTTTTTCAGTTTCATGAAAGAGAGTCTTTTCTCCTTTGACCAACATGAATGAGAATGTTCCTGTTTTAATTGGAGAAGAGATACTTGTCATGAATGAGGCATTTTTTTGGTCCAGGGTGTCTAAAATCTTGTTGCTTTTATACTGTAGAAACAAGTCCAGTTTTACTAATTTATGGTATGAATTTATGAGTTTCATCTCACTGGATCAGTGAGATGATTATGTTAATTTATATTAGTTTTTGTTAATTTCGATTTATGTTAATTCTCCATGCTCTCATACAATGAGATCAGAATTTGGCATCTTCATTTTCACCTTTATATCTATTACCAGTATATTGACTTGCACTCAGTTTTAGTGGAATGAATAAACAAATCAATGAATAAGTATTTAGTGTTTCTTAATATTTTATTGTTTTTGTTGGAGTAAATTTGCTTTACAATGTTGTGTTAGTTTCTGTAGGACTAGTGTTCCTTAAAATGACATCGTAGTGTCAGCGGAGGATGGATCATATCTGTTTTTAAATAGCAGTTGGGGTGAATTTTGAAAAATTGAAAATCACATTATTTGAAATTTAAATGAGTAAAACAAAAACTGATAATAATGAATTATTAATTAATGGTACTGTGGATATTTGTTTAAGGAATGTAAATTAAACTGCATTCTATTTGTTAAAAACAAAAGAGGTTAACTGATTTTCCAATGGTTCTAATCTAGTTAGTCTCAGAACAGATACTAGAAGAAATTTTTTGGAATATTTTTGTTAAAGAAAGTTGCAAACATTTATGAAAGTAGAGGAGATAGTATAATGTCTTGTTTCCATCAGTATTTTCAAGCATATTCTATTCATTTACTCAATATTGGTTTTATTAGAGTTTATTTCTACCCTCTGCTGTCCCCAGGTTATTTTTAGGCAAATCCTAGGAATCATATAATTTGTAAACATTTTAGTATCTAGCTTGAAATGTTAGAGACAACATATCCACAGTACCATTAATTGATAATTCATTATTATCAGTTTTTTGTTTTACTTTATATTGGATTCAGTTCAGGTCGGTTGTTCAGTCGTGTCCGACTCTTTGCGACCCCATGAACTACAGCACACCAGGCCTCCCTGTCCATCACCAACTCCCAGAGTCCACTCAAACCCATGTCCATTGAGTCAGTGATGCCATCCAACCATCTCATCCTCTGTCGTCCCCTTCTCCTCCTGCCCTCAATCTTTCCCATCATCAGGATCTTTTCCCATGAGTCAGCTCTTTGCTTGCATCAGGTGGACAAAGTATTGGAGTTTCAGCTTCAGCATCAGTCCTTCCAATGAACACCCAGGACTAATCTCCTTTAGGATGGACTGGTTGGATCTCCTTGCAGTCCAAGGGACTCTCAAGAGTCTTGTCCAACACCACAGTTTAAAAGCATCAATTCTTCAGCACTCAGCTTTCTTTATAGTACAGCTCTCATATCCATATACGACCACTGGAAAAACCATAACCTTGACTAGATGGACCTATGTTGGCAAAGTAATGTCTCTCTGCTTTTTAATATGCTGTGTAGTTTGGTCATACCTTTCCTTCCAAGGAGTAAGCGTCTTTTAATTTCATGGCTGCAGTCACCATCTGCAGTGATTTTGGAGCCTAGAGAAATAAAGTCAGCTACTGTTTCCACTGTTTCCATTATTTCCCCATCTATTTGCCATGAAGTGGTGGGACCAGATGCCATGATCTTAGTTTTCTGAATGTTGAGCTTTAAGCCAACATTTTTACTCTCCTCTTTCACTTTCATCAAGAGGCTCTTTAGTTCTTCACTTTCTGCCATACAGGTGGTGCCATCTGCATATCTGAGGTTATTGATATTTCTCCCTATAATCTTGATTCCAGTTTGTGCTTCATCCAGCCCAGCGTTTCTCATGATGTAGTCTGCATATAAATTAAATAAGCAGGGTGACAATATATTGGATTACAGTTGATTATAAATATGTAAGTTTCAGATGTACAGCAAAATGATTCACTTACACATACACATGTATATATTCTTTTCAAATTTTTTTCCCATTTATTACAGAATATGCACACAGTCCCTTATGCTATACAGTGGATCCTTGTTGGTTATCTGTTTTATATAAAGTAATGTATATGTCAATCCCAAGCTCCCAGTTTACTCTACCCCACCTTTCCCCTTCAGTAGCCATAAATTTATTTCCTAAGTCTATGAGTCTGTTTCTGTTTTGTAAATAAATTCATTCGTATCCATCTTTTTAGATTCCACACATAAGCAATATTATATATTTGTCTTTCTCTATCTGACCTTATTATCATTTAATATCCAGTCAGTGTTCACATTTCCTTGTTTGTCTTATACATTTTTTACATTTCATTTGTTTAGATTGGAATTCAAATATGGCCCATATGTTATGTTTAGTTTTGTCTCTTAAGTATCTTTTAATCTACAAATTCTTCCTCTCTGCTCCTTGACCTCTAGTCTCCCTTTGTTTTTTCAGTTGTTATTCATGAAACTAAGTCACTTGTCCCGTTTTTCCAAGTATGGAATTTGCTGATTGCCTAAAATACAGTTTTCTAACATAAAATTGCTATTTAGTCCTAGTTAAAAAAAAACAAAACAAAAAATTTGGAGTGGAAGATACATGTAGATTGAAAAATGTTTTCATAATGCATGCTCTTTTAAAGTTTGAAAAATTGTGCTATCATATTTGCTCCTATTTGAAATTCAAAAATGACATCTCAAGAAAGTTTTACCACAGGATTCTGTAAATGATCTTATTAATTTTCTAAAGTGTTTGTTTCTCTTTCCTCTTTGGTATTTGGATTAAAACCAACTTTTAATTAATGCAGAAAAATTGCAAATCAGAACTGTGACAGGAACTTTCATAATGCTTAAGTGTTTCTTTACTGATTAGGGCAAATCCAAAGTAGTTATATTAATTTTTATAATTACTCAGTTTTTATTAATCATTTAGAATAGGAACCAAATGGACATGCAAATCCTGCCTTATGTAATAAAACTGTCAGTAATACTAGTTGATGATATTTCTGGGAACAGGAGTATCATTATTGCCCCTTCTGGTTTATTCTCCATAGGCTTCTGAGGATATTCTTAGAGATACGTAATGGTAAATTGAAGTCGACTCATGAATTTTCACCTTATTGCATAAAAACAAAGGGATTAAAGTATATCCTACAAGAATGTAGAATATGAACTTTTTGTCATATGTAAAATTAGCTAATCCATCTAAATTGTAATAATATCTGAACAGTTAGTTGGTGGTGGTACACTGAAAATTTCTTTAAAAATAAAATTGTTGTTATTCAGTCGTTAAGTTGTGTCTGACTCTTTGCAATCCCATGACTGCAGTACACCAGGATTCCCTGTCCTTCACTATCTCCTGGAGTTTGCTGAAACTCTTGTGCATTAAATCAGTGATGCCATCCAACCATCTCATCCTCTATCGCCCCCTTCTCTTCTTGCCCTCAGTCTTTTTCAGCATCAGGATGTTTTCCAGTAAGTCGGCTCTTTGTATCAGATGGTCAAAGTATTGGAGCTTCAATGTCAGCATCAGTCCTTCTAATGAATATTCAGGGTTGATTTCCTTTAGGGTTGATTAGTATGGTCTCCTTGTAGTCCAGGGGACTCTCAAGGGTCTTCGGCAGCACCGCAGTTCAAAAGCATAAAAGCATAAAAGTTACCTCCCTCATTAGAGGTTTCTGTTGTCTTTGCTCTGTTGCTGACCTGACTTTGCTCTGAGCACTTTAATTTCTGCAGTTGTGAAAGCTCTGGCATCTTACGTAGCTGCCAGAGAGCTGTGGAGGAGCCCACATGTGATTCTGTGCACTTGAAACACTTAGGATTGGGAAGGCTGACTGAAGGGTAACTGAGGACTCACTTAACCATACACTATTTTATGTCTTTCTTTCAATTTAAATCTATTTCAAAAGAGAAAATAATGTGAAAAACTTGAATTTTATTAATTCAGTATATTACTGAAATTTCATTAAGATATGAAATATGTATTCACCTGTGCTTGCTTCAGCCTACCCCAACAGAAAAGTATTTTAAGTCTTTGTTGAAGTTTTTATGATATTGCTTCTGTTTTATGTTTTAGTGTTGTGGCCCTGAGGCATGTCAGATCTTAGCTTTCTGACCAGGGATTGAAGTTAGAACCCTTGGATTGGAAGGCAAAGTCTTAAACACTATCAGGGAAGTTCCCCAATTAAAATTTATTTTTTTCATTTATTTTTGTTAGTTGGAGGCTAATTACTTTACAGTATTGTAGTGGTTTTTGCCATACATTGACATGAATCAGCCATGGATTTACATGTGTTCCCCATCCCGATCCCCCCTCCCGCCTCCCTCCCCATCCCATCCCTCTGGGTCTTCCCAGTGCACCAGCCCTGAGCACTTGTCTCACGCATCCAACCTGGGCTGGTGATCTGTTTCACCCTTGATAGTATACTTGTTTCAATGCTGTTCTCTCAGAACATCCCACCCTCGCCTTCTCCCAGAGTCCAAAAGTCTGTTCTGTACATCTGTATCTCTTTTTCTGTTTTGCATATGGGGTTGTCATTACCTTCTTTTTAAATTCCATATATATGTGCTAGTATACTGTATTGGTCTTTATCGTTCTGGCTTACTTCATTTAAGAAATAAAATCAGAGAGGAGAAGTAGTTGAAAGGCTTCTCTTTGACGTTTTAATGGAACAAAAATATTTGTTTTGCCTATTTCAGGGGTAACACTATTTACTAAATGCTTTCTTCTCAAAAGCGGTGTCTGTTTAATGGCCACCTTATACTTTTTCAAAGATAAAATTATAGAATGCAAAAAATTCAGTTATTATAAGTCATTTCATTTATGAAAAGGATAAAAATTACTAATTGAAGTCTCTGATTCCAACAATTGTTGTATTGTGACATTGGAACCAACTAGACCACTTAGAGTTGAATTCTTAGTAGGTTAGTGTTCTAGACGGATTTATACTCAAGTGTAAAAATTTGAACTATTACTGTAATAATTTTGAATGTTATATTCCTTTCAGAAATTATTATCAAACCCTTTCCTGGTGACTTTGCATCCTATATGTTATACTGTCTCTAGTTTTAAAATTCTCAATTTCACTTTCCATAAGACTTCCAGAGACATTTTAGCAAGTATAAAAATTTTTATATCACTCCTTCAGTGATTTTCTTCAGCCTTGAGGATAAAGTCCCAGCTCCACTCTGTGACAGATGATGCCCGTATGCCTTGCCTTTGTGGACCCCTCCACCTGTACGTCGGAGAAGGCCATGGCACCCCCCACTCCAGTACTTTTGTCTGGAAAATCCCATGGATGGAGGAGCCTAGTAGGCTGCAGTCCACGGGGTGGCTAAGAGTCAGAAACGACTGAGCAACTTCACTTTCACTTCTCACCTTCATGCATTGGAGAAGGAAATGGCAGCCCACTCCAGTGTTCTTGCCTGGAGAATCCCAGGGACAGGAGCCTGGTGGGCTGCCGTCTACAGGGTTGCACAGAGTCAGCCACGACTGAAGTGACTTAGCAGCAGCAGCCACCTGTACGTGGAGGCCCCTCCATCTCCTCCACCCTGGCTTCTTGTCACCCAGCCCCAGTCTTCTTTACTCACTTTTCTATCACACACAGTGTGGACATTGCTTTGAATGCCTTCTTCTACTCCTGGCCTTGGTTAAAGCTTAATCATCTTTTAAATATGGAAGATTTAAACAGGTAGCCCTCCTCCTCTTCCCCCTTCCTTCAGAATACCACAGATTCTGACGACCTCTATCCTGTCTCCTGTGATGCTGTATTGTAATAATGCACTATGTGTTCGTCAACCTTTTAAGATGGTAAATATTATGGACATAGACCACTTGTTGTCATTTCAGCATCTATCATGGTATTCTTACACATGAGAATTGTTTAATAAATAGTGGTGGTTTTTGAATGAATAACTAACACTGTTATTATTGGAATTTACTGAAGAACGTAAGGTTATATTATATCAAATGCTGAGTTTTTTTCAACTATTGAGTTTTCATGATACAGTCATTCTGTGCATTCCTTCTCTGATTGAAAGAAAGTGAAAGTGAAAGTTGCTTAGTTGTGTCTGACTCTTTCTGATCCCATGGACTATACAGTCCATGGAATTTTCCAGGCCAGAACAGTGGAGTGGGTAGCCTTTCCCTTCTCCAGGGGATCTTCCCAACCCAGGGATCAAACCCAGGTCTCCTGCATTGTGGGTGGATTCTTTACCAGCTGAGTCACAAGGGAAGCCCAAGAATATTGGAGTAGATATCCTATCCCTTCTCCAGGGACTCTTCCCAACCCAGGAATCGAACCAGGGTTTCCTGAATTGCAGGAGGATTCTTTACTAACTGAGCTATTAGGGAAACCCCCTTCTCTGATTGACCACTGCTTGATCCTCTGGTGTATCTGTCTGTGGTAGCTGCATATTTTCTTTTTTTTGATTTTATAATTTTCATATATATTTTGTTTTCTTCTCAAGAAAGAATGTGAGAATATTCTATTTGTGGCTAGAACTATTTGCTTCTAAGTGCATTAATTAATTCTATTCAAGAGCTGCTTAATTATATGCTATGACTAATTTTATAATACTGTCAGTTAAATATATGTTGCTTGAATTCTTGATTATTTCAATCTAATCAACCATTGTTTTTATATTATTCAATAATAGCTTCTACTACTTTTCTAGAACATGCAAATTTCTGTCATGTGCTATAAGCATGAACTTACTAAAATAAGTTTAACCAGGTCTATTTCAATGTTAAAAGCAAAGCAGATAAAGAAATTGTGGTTCATATACACAACCGAATATTACTCAGCCATAAAAAGGAATGCATTTGAGTCAGTTCTAATGAGGTGGATGAACCTAGAGCCTATTATACAGAGTGAAGTAAGTAAGAAAGAGAAAGATTAATATCATATTCTAACACATATATACGGAATCTAGAAAAATGGCACAGAAGAATTTATTTACAGGGAAGCAATGGAGAAACAGACATAGAGAATAGACTTATGGACATGAGGAGAGGGGAGGAGAGGGTGAGATGTGTGGAAAGAGTAACATGGAAACTTACATTACCATATGTAAAATAGACAGCCAATGGGAATTTGCTGTATGGCTCAGGAAACTCAAACAAGTGCTCTGTTATCAACCTAGAGGGGTGGGATGGAGAGAGAGGTGGGAGGGAGGTTCTACAGGGAGGGGATATATGTATACCTATGGCTAATTCATGTTGAGGTTTGACAGAAAACAACAAAATTCTGTAAAACAATTATCCTTCAATTAAAAAATAAGTTAATTAAGAAAAAGAAAAAATGAAAGACAATTCATTTGTAAAGTGGGGGAAAAAAAAACAACAAAGCAAATCCAACACAAACTCACTTAAAATTCACACAGGTAAGTAAAAAAAATAGCACCAACCTGTAATTCTGTTTATAGAAAGATGGGTACATCATATTATGTTATTGCAAATGTTTAGGATATTTTTTACAATGAGAGTTGGAATGATTCTTATTTTTAGAGTTCATAACAGCTAGTTTTCTCAGTGAAACCATAGGAGTGTTGATTTTTTTCCTCCTAGCTTATAGTTGAGAAAATTAGTGTGCAGTAAACTAAAGAATTATTATATTGACCTCTCGGTTTTGGCCATTTTTAGGGGTAACACTGCCCCTTTTCATTAACTCTGTTTTAAAGGCAGTGACCATGTAACTCTCCTCTCTGCAATAACCTGTGTGTTTAAATTAAAATATCATGTTATATGCTTTGTCACACAGTAGAGTTAGGTGTCACTTTCCTTGGGGTGGGGGGTCTCCTTTCCTTGCTGGGACTATGGAATTAAATTGATCTTATCAAACAGTTAAATATTCTCAGCAATGTGACCTGGATTGACCAACTGAAATGCAAGCTGGGCATTTTGATGTGAGCAGAAGGAGTGTGGGGAGAGTGTCCTCTAAACTTGTTTCGCTCAACCTTGAAGGCAGGTTAAGTGTTCATTCCCTGCCTCAAATAAAGTGCACCAAGTGTACGCAGTGTTCCTGAAAGCTTCCTAATGAACTGAAAAACAAACAGTTTGAGGCGGGAAGAAATATATTTCATCAGCCCCCTGCACAGCAATGATTTACCTCAGCTTGTCATACCTACTTGATTCTGATTAGAAAAGGCAAAGGAGCTATTTTAACGTTTCTTGATAAAGAAATTGCACTTGTATTTCATAAAATCTCAGACCTCTCATCATCTGGATTTTATACGTTCACTGTGAATGTGAGATTAGATGGGTACATGAGATGGTTAAATCGAGGAATGTATTTCAGAGGTCACGGCTGGCTAGAGAATTCATCATTTTAAAATGACCCAAATGACAAAGATGACAGGATTTGATGTGATGACCTGGCTAGCTTGTGATTTAAACGTTAGTCGCTCAGTCATGTCCAACTCTTTGCGACCCCATGGCTGGTAGCCCACGAGACTCCTCTCTCCATGGAATTCTCCAGGCAAGAATATTGGAGTGAGTTGCCATTCTCCTCTCCAGGGCATCTTCCTGATTCCGGGATCCAACCTGGGTCTCCTATACTGCAGGCAGATTCTTTACCTTCTAGACACCAGGAATGCCCTGATTAAAGTCAAGTTCTCCTCAAATAGTTTCATTCTTTTTTGACATTTCTTGTAGTTGGGTTAATAACAGTCACAGTGGTGACTGATGTTTCAAGAAAGAAAAACAATATTGTAGGGGAAAAACAGAGGCAATGCAAGAACATTTCTGAATTAAGTTTCTTGTGCTACAGAAGACAGATGAAGGGTAGCAAGACAAAAAGGTAAAGATGATCCCCAGGCTCTCCTTGCATCGCTGTTCCCGCTGCAGGTCTGACTAGGAGAGGGTCAGCTTGAGGCTTGTTGATATACTGTGGGGCGCCTGCTAACAAGCTAGCTTCCTACCTTCTGAAGGCATCTACTAGGAACAGCAAGACTTTGAGAAATGATCTACATAATTTTAATCAAAAAGATACTCTGCCTGACTAGTAATAAACCAAGATGATTTTATAGTTAGTATGATGTTTTATGTTTTATAGAGAAAGTTCAGCATGTAATCTCATGCATGTTCACAGGGACTTTGGGAGACACTATCCTCCTTTACTGATGAGGTTCACAGAGATTAAGTTGAATAACTAGAACATGAAACTGGATTTTCAGATTTCAGATCCAGAGCTATTCTACCATTTTGCTGTCTGTATTTCTTACCTGAAGGTCTTAGTGAAAATCATCTTGATGGAGAGCATCTAATGGTGACTAGGCATTAATATCTACTATTATATCTATTACTGGTTCTTGGAACTACAGAGTATGGCTTTTTCTCTTTCTGCACCCGGCATTTCAAACTTTACATTGTAGAATGTAGTATAAAGATGTAATATGACTTCGGTTCTCTGTAACATATTTTAATATGATATACAGGTATCTTCTATCATGCTACTGTCTAATTTCACGTTAGGATTTTTATGTCTGATTCAGTAACTCAGTGTCCTTTGGGATATTCTGGTTATGAACATGTTGGTTTCTGATCACAGAGGTTTGTGATGCCGTTTGCTGTGTGTGCTCAGCTGTGTCCAGCTCTCTGCAGCCCCATGGACTGTAGCCTGCCAGGCTCCTCTGGCGTGAGGTTGTCCAGGCAATAAGACTGGAGTGGGTGGCCATTTCCTCCTCTAGGAGACCTTCCTGACCCAGGGATCGAATCCGCATCTCCTGTGTCTCCTGCATGGCAAGCAGGTTGTTTTTATCACTGAGCCACCTGAGAAGCCCTTGGTATGTTGAGGGCCCTGCTAAAGAAAGGCTCTTAATGGTCATATATTTTTTATCTGAAGAAGACAAAATATTTTTTCATTGGAATATTATTTATTTTTTTGGAATTTAGACATGTTTTTATTTGCTAATAATTCTGTGGATCAGAAAATTGGGCTGATTTTTAAAAAAATTTTCATTGGCAAATAGTTACTTTACAGTGTTACGTTACTTTCTACTGCACACCAAAATGAATCAGCTATACGTATACATATAGCTCTTCTTTTATGAATTTTCTCCCCATTTAGGTCACCATAGAGCACTGAGTAGAGTTCCCTGTGCTTTGCAGTAGGTTATTATTTATCCATGTTATATGTAGTAGCAATAATATATATATTATATTTATATATATATGTATATATGTACATACATATATATGTCAGTCCCAAACTCCCAATTCATCTCAATCCCCTCTCCTCCCTGGTGTCCATATGCTTGTTCTCTGTCTGTGTCTTTATTTCTGCTTTGCAAATAGGTTAGTCTATGTACCATTTTTCTGGATTCCATATATATGCATCACTATACAATACTTGTTTTTCTTTTACTGGCTTAACTTCACTCTGTATAACAGTTTCTGGGTCCATCCACATCTCTGCGAATGGCATGATTTTGTTCCTTCTATGGTTAAATAACATTCTATTGTGTATATGTGCCACATCTTCTTTATCCATTCCTCTGTTGGTAGACATCTTGTTGCTTCCATGTCCTGGCTATTGTAAATTGTGCTACAGTGAATACTGAGGTGCAGGTATCTTTTGAAATTATGGTTTTCTCCTTGTATATGAACAGGATTGGGATTTCTGGGTGATATTATTATTATAGTCAGTGTTTGTTTATTGAAATACACATGTACAGACACACATATATATAAATATACATGTACACCCTGATATTCAAGATGACTGTGAGGAACTCTACATGATTTTTAAATAACATATAATATGTGTATGGAGCATTTTTACACCCCACCCCTAACACATAACGTTTGTTTCATCTCTGTTTCATTCTCAGGAGTTTATTCAATTTTATTAATCTTTAGGCAGAATATTTAATATTTTGAAGGTATATACTTTCCATAAAGTAATAAATTCTATAACGTCAATAACGTTTCCAAACAGATTTTTTTGAAACTTAGAAACATGAAAAATAACAGGAACTTTTTGAAAAAGCAGAGTAATACAGGAAAAGAATGGTTTTAAAACTATAGGACATTGACACTAGCAGAGATAGTGGAACAAGATAGGGTCCAGAAAAGACCCCTATGAATATTCATGAGTATGTAAGTGGCATTTCAATTCAGTAGAGAGAAAATGGTTCACTCAGTAACTAGTATTGGGAAAACAGTGTGGTTCATGTGGAAAAATGAAGATGAATCTCAATCCTTGCAGCAAGTAAGACTTTTGCTTTTCACTTGTGCTATCTTATCCTAGATCACATTTGTACTCTGTTCATGTTTTATTTTTATAAAAAAATTATTTAAAAATTAATTGTCTCTGTAGTGCAGAAGCTTTTAAGTTTCATTAGGTCCCATTTGTTTAGTTTTGCTTTTATTTCCAATATTCTGGGAGGTGGGTCATAGAGGACCCTGCTGAGATTTATGTCAGAGAGTGTTTTGCCTATGATCTCCTCTAGGAGTTTTATAGTTTCTGGTCTTACATTTAGATCTTTAATCCATTTTGAGTTTATTTTTGTGTATGGTGTTAGAAAGTGTTCTAGTTTCATTCTTTTACAAGTGGTTGACCAGTTTTCCCAGCACCACTTGTTAAAGAGGTTGTCTTTTTTCTGTTGTATATCCTTGCCTCCTTTGTCAAAGATAAGGTGTCCATAGGTTCGTGGATTTATCTCTGGGCTTTCTATTCTGTTCCATTGATCTATATTTCTGTCTTTGTGCCAGTACCATACTGTCTTGATGACTGTGGCTTTGTAGTAGAGTCTGAAGTCAGGCAGGTTGATTCCTCCAGTTCCATTCTTCTTTCTCAAGATTACTTTGGCTATTCGTGATTTTCTGTATTTCCATACAAATTGTGAAATTATTTGTTCTAGTTCTGTGAAGAATACCGTTGGTAGCTTGATAGGGATTGCATTGAATCTGTAGATTGCTTTGGGTAGAATAGCCATTTTGACAATATTGATTCTTCCAATCCATGAACACGGTATGTTTCTCCATCTGTTTGTGTCCTCTTTGATTTCTTTCATCAGTGTTTTATAGTTTTCTATGTACACGTCTTTTGTTCCTTTAGGTAGATATACTCCAAAGGAAACTATAAGTAAGGTGAAAAGACAGCCCTCAGATTGGGAGAAAATAATAGCAAATGAAGAAACAGACAAAGGATTAATCTCAAAAATATACAAGCAACTCCTGAAGCTCAATTCCAGAAAAATAAATGACCCAATCAAAAAATGGGCCAAAGTACTAAACAGACATTTCTCCAAAGAAGACATACAGATGGCTAACAAACACAATGAAAAAATGCTCCACATCACTCATTATCAGAGAAATGCAAATCAAAACCACAATGAGGTACCATTACATGCCAGTCAGGATGGCTGCTATCCAAAAGTCTACAAGCAATAAATGCTGGAGAGGGTGTGGAGAAAAGGGAACCCTCTTACACTGTTGGTGGGAATGCAAACTAGTATAGCCACTATGAAAAACAGTGTGGAGATTTCTTAAAAAACTGGAAATAGAACTGCCATATGACCCAGCAATCCCACTTCTGGGCATACACACTGAGGAAACCAGATCTGAAAGAGACACGTGCACCCCAATGTTCATCGCAGCACTGTTTATAATAGCCAGGACATGGAAGCAGCCTAGATGCCCATCAGCAGACGAATGGATAAGGAAGCTGTGGTACATATACACCATGGAATATTACTCAGCCATTAAAAAGAATTCATTTGAATCAGTTCTAATGAGATGGGTGAAACTGGAGCCCATTATACAGAGTGAAGTAAGCCAGAAAGATAAAGAACATTACAGCATACTAACACATATATATGGAATTTAGAAAGATGGTAATGATAACCCTATATGCAAAACAGCAAAAGAGACACAGAAGTACAGAACAGACTTTTGAACTCTGTGGGAGAAGGTGAGGGTGGGATGTTTCAAAAGAACAGCATGTATATTATCTAGGGTGAAACATATCACCAGCCCAGGTGGGATGCATGAGACAAGTGCTCGGACCTGGTGCACTGGGAGGACCCAGAGGAGTCGGGTGGAGAGGGAGGTGGGAGGGGGGATCAGGATGGGGAATACGTGTAACTCTATGGCTGATTCGTGTCAATGTATGACAAAACCCACTGAAATGTTGTGAAGTAATTGGCCTCCAACTAATAAAATACAATTTTAAAAAAATTAATTACCTCATAATTTGACTCTCTTGTGTGAATACCAGTTAATGTTGTTGTTACCATAAAATGAGTGATTTGTTATTCTAATGTTTCATAGTTTTATATGTAAACATTGACTATGCATTTTAAAATGTGGACTTTTAAGTTGATAACAACAACTGAATGCCTTGCTTAGAAAATGAACTGTTATGCAAGTACTTTTAACAAGAAGTTTTAGTTCCCTAATTTTCTTATGATGCTTTTTGTTGGTGGCTTTTGATTCTGCTTTAAGTCTCTGATTTTCTAAAACTCAACTTTCTCTTATGCTGCAGTGCCTGTGACCTTCCTTGCAGGCACTGATATTTCTGTTCACCGTTTAGTCTGTGGGTCCCTTTTCCGAGCTGAACTTTGTACAGCCGTGACTCAGGTGTCAGCATGGCACAGCTTCTGTTACCAGGAAGGAAGGGTCAAAGAGGACCCTCCCTCATGAGCATCAGTTCTTGCTGAGGACACAGAGAAGAATCTGAGGTCTCACCCATGGTAGAAACAAGTTTATTAAAGAAAGAACAGAAAGAGCACCTCAAGGGAGAGGTGGGCCAGGCCAAGAGAGGCACTGGTGCTGGAATGATGAGGTACGGGTTTTTCAAGACAGGGCTTTTGCATATTCATATAGATAGGCATGGACTGGCAGTTTTGATTGACAGTTGCAAGCTACACAACGACAGGCTCTATTGGACATGTCTTTCCACAGTTCTGTCTGTCTGTTAAAATCAGATATATGTATGTATAGAACATTTATGAACTCTTAGTGGGCTCCTGGCTGCTTAAGGTCACTTGAGGACAAAGCTCTGTCTCAAGGGTAGGTGTCTAGGAGCTGGAGAAGCCCCTGTGGTTAGTTTGTAGCTACTGTATGCCTAGGGTGCATGCCTGGAGCTGGAAAAGTCTCTGTGGTTATTTTGTAGCATATCCATGAGCTCTCCTGATGCACTGGGGCTTGTCTAGGGTTGGGTTTAAAGATAAGCTTGTGTCCTTTTTGGCTTTGCCACCCCTTGTTGCTCATGCTTAACTCCTCCTTGACACTTTGACTTCAGTAAAATCTAGATGCCAATAGTAGCACATTAGAAACAGGGTGTCTTCATCTAATAATAATTTGAGAGGAATTTACATCCTTGAGATTGTTATGCTATCTCAGAACACAAGAATCCTAAATGGAGGGCAGCATTTCCTAGAAATGAAATATTCTCTGCCTCTGTTTTCTGGTGATATAGCCAAAGGGTGCTTTATAATACCTCTGATTTAGCCTATAGATAAATAGATAAAGTTTTCTGTGGAGTAGGATATATAAATATATATGTGTATATCTCTGTGTGTTTATTGCTTAAAAGAGTGTTTTACATTATGAAAGGTTAAAAAATATTCATAATAAGAATATTTGAAATACCAAGTAGACTGGTCACTGATAGTTGAATTCAGACAGGCACCCAATTTTCCATAAGCTGGTGACTTACATTGTTTTATTTAAGTCTTTAACGCTCATATTTACTCCTTCCTGATAATTTTTTCTTCTTTCACCTAACCTGCAACCTCAATGTACCTTTTCAGTTACATGAAAGAGAAACAAGAGGTAAATGCTGAAATCTTAACCTGCTTTCATAAGACCTCTGGATAGTGTGAACTTTTGATGGAGAATAGTTAATAAAAGGCAAACATTTCAGATTGGATTGAGAATAAGGTCAAGGCTACTGCTTCAAATAGATGTCAGCTCCACATGGACTTACCTATCAGAGGAAAGAAAATCTACTTTCCAAATCCATATCACATACAGATTTTACATATATATGGTGTGTGTATGTATAAATATATGTGTGTGTATGTATGTATGTGTATAAAATTAAAACTTTTTAAAGGTCAGTTTAAGGTTCAGAAAATTTTGTAAGGCAACAAAGACTCCCCCTGGCCCCTCATACATAGCTTCCCCCATTGTCAACATTCCCTGAAATGTACATTTGTTACAATTGATGAACATTCACTGACACATCATAATCATCCGTGGTCCACAGTTTATCTTAAGGTTCAATTTAGTTGTTCTACATTCTATGGATTTTGACAAATATATAATAATAAGTATCTACCTTTGGGGCTTCCCAGGTGGCTCAGTAGCAAAAAACCCACCAACCAATACAGGAGATGTGGGTTTGACCTTTGGATCAAGAATATCCCTTGGAGAAGGAAATGGCAACCCACTACAGTATACTTGTTTGGAAAATCCCATGGACAAGGAGCCTGGCTGACTGCAGTCCATGAGGTCACAGAAAAGAGTTGAACATGACTTAGCAACTAAACAATAGCATCTACTCTTATTGTATCATACATTTTTACTACTATAAAAATGCTCTGTGCTTTGTCTATTCATTCCCCTACTACTCCAGCCCATGACAACCACTGATCTTTTTACTGTCTCTATAGTTTTGTCTTTTCTAGAACGTCACATAGTTGAAATATAATATGTAACCTTTTCAGATTGGCTCCTTCACCTAGTATTATGTATTTAAATTTCCTCTGTGTCTTTTCATGGCTTAATAGCTCATTTCTTTTTAGTGATGAATAATGCAGGCATACCTTGGAGATAGTGTGAGATTGGTTCCAGACCACTGCAAGATAGCGAATATTGCAGTAAATGAGTCCCATGATTTTTTTGATTTCCCAATGCAAATAAAAGTTATATTTACATTATACCATAGTCTGTGAAGTGTTCAATATCATTGTGTCTCCAAAAGTTATGTATATTAATTAAAAATGCTTTCTTGCTAATAAATGCTAGCATATGAGCCTTGAGCAAGTCATAATCTTTTCACTGAATGGTTGTTTCTGCTGACTGATCAGGGTGGCAACTGCTGAAGGTTGGGGTGGCTGTGCCACTCTTAATATAAGACAACAGTAAAACTTCCTGCACTGATTTACTTTTCCTTTCACAAACAGCTTCTTTAAAGCATACAGTCTGTTTGATAGTGTTAAACTTGCAGTAGATCTCCTTTCAAAATTGGAGTAAATGCTCTCAAACCTGCTGTTGAAACCTAACCAAACCTGGGTCTGCTTACCCAATGCACAGCAAAGCCAATCTATAGACATCACTTTGCCCATCCATAAGAAGTAACTCCTCATTCATTAAAGTGTTATCATGAGATTGCAGCAATTTAGTCCATCTTCAGGCTCCACTTCTGCTTCTGTTGCTGTTTCCACCACTTCTGCAGTTATTTCCTCCCCTGAAATTTTGATCCCCTCAACGTCTTCCAGGAGGTTTGAAAGCAACCATTTCCAAACTCCTATTACTGTTGATGTTTTGGTCTCTTCCCATGACTTATGAATGCTCTTGATGGCAGCTAGAATGGTGAAACCTTTCCTGAAGGTTTTCAATTTACTTTGCCTGGACATATGAGAGGAATCACTATTTCCGGCAGGTGAAGTTTTACCAAATGTGTTTCTTAAATAATAAGACTCGCAAATCACAACTGATCCAGATCCATGGGTTGAAGAATGGATATTGTGTTAATAGGCATGGAAATAACATTAATCTCATTGTACATCTCCATCAGAGCTCTTGGGTGACCAGATATATTGTCAATGAACAGTAATAGTTTTGAAAGGAATCTTTTTTTTTTTTTTTTCTGAATAGTAGACCTCAGCAGTGGGCTTAAAATAGTCAGTAAACCATGCTGTAAATGGATGTGTCGTCATCTAGGTTTTCTTGTTCTATTTCTAGAACATAGGCCGATTAGATTTAGGATAATTCTTAAGGATCCTAGGATTTTCAGAGTGGTAAATTAGCACTGACTTCAGCTTAAAGTCACCAGCTGTATTAGCCTCTAACAACAGAGTCAGCCTGTTCTTAGAATCTTTGAAGGTAGACATTGACTTCTCCTTTCTATCTATGAAAGTCCTCAATGGCATCTTCTTCCAATATAAAGCAGTCTCATCTACATCTGAAAATCTGCTTTTTCTAGTGTGCCGTGCTCAAGTAGCTCAGTTGTGTCTGACTCTGTGACCCCATAGGCTATAATAGCCCACCAGGCTCCTCTGTCCATGGAATTTTCTAGGCAAGAAGACTGGAGTAGTGTGCCATTTCCTTCTCTAGGGGATCTTCCTGACCCAGGGAGTGAACCTGCGTCTCCTGCTTGGGAGGCAGATTCTTTACCACTGAGCCACCTGCGAAGCCCACTGTCTAGTGTAGCCACCCTTCATTAAGTATCTTAACCAAATCTTCTGGATGACTTGCTGTAGCTTCTACACAAGTACCTACTGTGCCACCTTGCACTTGTATGTTATGGAGACGGCGTCTTTCCTTAAACCTCATGAACAAGTCTCTGTTAACTCCAGATTTCTGCAGCTTTCTCACCTCTCTCAGTCTTCACAGAATTGAAGAGAGTTAAGGCCTTGTTCTGGATTGAGCTTTGTCTTGGAGCAGTGTTGTGGCTGATTTCATCTTCTCGCCAGACCACATAAATTTTCTCTGTTTCAGCAATATGCCTGATATGGAGAAAATTAGTTATTAATAGATGAGTTAAACCAACTAAGTCTTAGATGAAGAATATTCAACTTCTAGCTTGAAGAGAAGGAATTCAAACCTTGGTAGCCTAGAAGTAAAGCAGAATGAAAGATTTGATTTTCCTTTCTTCTCTTTTGACCTAAATTTCAAACCTTGATGTGACTATTTCAATGTACGAAAACACCAGTTAATCATACGGTGAGTAGATAAAAATCAAGAAATGTGCCCATGAACTGATGGCAGCACCTGTGCCAGATGTGGGTCAGCTTGGGTTTAACAAAGTACCATAGACGGGGTGGCATATAAGTAACAGAAACTTACTTATTGCAGTTCTGGAAGTGAGGAGTGTGAGATCAGGGTGCCTACATGATTGGATTTTGGTGAGTGCTGAAGAACTGGTGCTTTTGAACTGTGGTGTTGGTGAAGACTCTTGAGAGTCCCTTGGACTGCAGGGAGATCCAACCAGTCCATCCTAGAGGAAATCAATCCTGAATTATTCATTGGAAGGACTGAAGCTGAAGCTCCAATACTTTGGCCACCTGTTGCAAAGAACTGACTCATTGGAAAAGAGCCTGATGCTGGGAAAGATTGAAGGCAGGAGGAGAAGGGGACAGCAGAGGATGAGATGGTTGGATGGCATCACTGACTCAATGGACATGAGTTTGAGTGGACTCCGGGAGTTGGTGATGGACATGGAGGCCTGGTGTGCTGCAGTCCATGAGGTCACAAAAAGTTGGACACGACTGAGTGACTGAACTGAACTGAACTGAGCTGAGAGCCCTCTTCTAGATTGCAGGCTCCTGACTTCTCCTTGTATCCTCACCTGGTAGTAAGAGTGAACTAACTTTCCTCTTGTAAGAGCACCAACCCCATTTACTAGGACTCCACCCTCATGATCTAGTCACTTCCCAAAGTCCTCACCTCCATATATGATCACAGTGGGGTTTAGATACCTACATGTGAATTTGAGGGAATAAACCATTCAACCATTACCAGGGATGATGGGAAGGCAGTGGTTCTCAAGCCAGTTGCATCCAGAATTCAGGACACATCTTTATGTGGGGGAGAAAAGGCAAGCATCTGAAGAGAGGAAGTTCCAGCTGAGTGATGTGACTAATAACTCCACATGGTGACCCAAAGGATGTTGTAAAACCTGTTGAATCACAGCAGCACTTTTTCTCCCTGGGGATAGAAGGCTGCGTGGTGGATAGAGAGTGGATGGAGAAGAGCCATGAGCTTTCCTGTGAACTGTGGTCCTCGTTCATTTTTTATTTTTTTCTATCCCAACACACAAGAGCATTAAATCACTCTCTGTCTTGGAAGTGAATTGGTCTATGAGGGAGGGATGGGTATGTTGTCAGAAAAAACTCCTTGCTATCCAGAGGTTCTGCTGCGTTGTGCTCCCTACTGATTCAATAGGAATCTTGCCTTAAGATTTCATTCACAGGAAAACGTAGTGTAGGGAGTGGGGGTCAACGTGAAAGAAATAAAATATAATCTCTATAGGTACATTCTGGCTTATGTAAGACACTGAAATGAAAAGGAATATATGAAAAAAATAAGTGATGACGTGTCATGTTGTTCAGTCACTAAGTCGTGTCCAACTCTTTCTGGCCTCAGGGACTGCAGCATGCCAGGCTTCCCTGTCCTTCACTATCTCCCAGAGCTTACTCAAACTCATGTCCATTGAGTCAGTGATGCATCCAACCATCTCATCCTCTGTCGTCCTCTTCTCCTCCTGCCTTCAATCTTTCCCAGGATCAGGGTCTTTTCCAGTGAGTTGAATCCTTGCATCAGGTGGCCAAAGCATTAGACCTTCAGATTCAGTATCAGTCCTTCTATGAATATTCAGGGTTGATTCCCTTTAGGACTGAATGATTTGATCTCCTTGCAGTTCAAGGGACTCTCAAGAGTCTTTTCCAGCACGACAGTCTGAAAACATCAATTCTTTGGTTCTCAGCCTTCTTTATGGTCCAACTCCCACGTCTGTACATAACTACTGGAAAAATAATAGCTTTGATTAGGCAGACCTTTGTTGGCAAAGTGACATCTTTGCTTTTTAATATGCTATCTAGGTTTGCATAGCTTTTTTTCCTAGGAGCAAGCACCTTTAATTTTATGGCTGCAGTCACTATCTGCAGTGATTTTGGAGCCCAAGAGAAATGAGATGGGGGTAAAATGTAACTAAAATGCAAAGACGAATATCCTTGACTATCTGTGGTCTAAAAAATGCAGTAGTCTAGCTAACAGTAGTGAACTGTGGAAGGTGTGTTAGCATTTGTCAGTGATCAGTGGATGGATCACTGAACAAGTGTGATTTCTCTTGAGTGCAACATATCCATCAAGCAGGCTCTACAAGAAATTTGATGATTCTGTGAAATCTGGATAAAGACTTTTAGATTTATTCTCTGGTACCATTGAAATATTTAAAATAGTCTCATTTTTAAAATTTAAATTGTTTTTTACCTACAAACTAGTCTTTTCTGATTTATTCATTTTAAAAATTAAGTGTAGGTAATTTATAATATTGTGTTAGTTTCTGGTGTACAGAAAAGTGATTTAGTAACATGTACATATGTATGTGCATAGACATCCATATTGGCTTCCCAGGTGATAAAGAATCCACCTGCCAATGCAGAAGATTCGGGTTTGATCCCTGGGTCAGGAAGATACCCTGGAGGAGGAAATGGCACCCCACTCCAGTATACTTTGCTGGAAAATCCCATGAACAGAGGAGCCTGGTGGGCTATAGTTCATGAGGTCACAAAGAGTTGGACATGACTGAGCACACGCACACACATTCATATATATATTATTTTCCACATTCTTTTTCCATCTTAGGTTACTACAAGATGTTGAATACAGTTCCCTGTTCTATAGAGATGGTCCTTGTTTTTGTCTATTTTTTATATAGTAGTGTGTATATGGTAACCCCAAACTCCTAATTTACCCCTCCTCTTTGGTAACCATAAATTTGTTTTCAATATTTGCCTGTTTTGATCATCAAAATATTTTGCAAAGACAGTTTCGCCTTTTAAAATTAGGAAAATGCTAGTAAAAATCACACACACACATCTGCGGTTATAATTCAGTGTTTCATGCAAGTTCTTATTCTGCAATAAAGTGGTAATATGCAGATATTGTAGGACTGCCCCAGGGAAAAGTTAGTAACACTGGGAGATTTCCTGAGCTCCTCTGGATTTACCCAGTGGTATGAAATTGAATCATTGTGAAATATCAGACAATTTGCAGAATGATTTCCTCTTACTGTAAGATTCCTCACCAGAGCATTCCACCCAATTCTTGGCTGATATTATTTCAGTGGCTTTTGAGAAGGGAAATGAAGCAGATTCCTTTCTATGTATTTATGGGCCAGAAAGGACAGATCTCTGGGCAAAGCAGGATCATCTGAAAACCTAGGGTTATACATGTAGAGAAGTGCCAGTATTTAGAAACCAACACGACTTACTTTGGAGATTGCTCTTCAAGCCTAACTCATGTAAACCTCTACATAGTAACTGATTAGCATTTACAATATAGAAGACTTCCATTCATGTAGTTTTTTATTTTGCCTGTTGATCAATTCAGAGCACACTCTGGTATTCAGCAGTTTTATATCTTTAGGGTATAATAGTGAATGATGTTTACAAAATATCTCAAAGTCACTGAAAAATTGTTAAGTTCTTTGTCATCAAAGAAGCATAATACTGTATTCAAAATAATTGTGTGAAATATGCTTATTATGTTGATTTTTTTATTTTGAAAATTGTATTTGTTATAAGGGACTTAATAGGAGTTTTCTACCTCTCAGTCATATCATATAATACAATTTACTGTGCTGACTTGATTTGCTATATTTTTATATTTTTATAAATTATGTCTTAGTCCAAGATTGCTTTTCTCTTGTATATTGTTAACAAAACAAGGCTTTCCACTTTGAGGTAAGAAAATAGAGGCTAATAAGGCCAGCATGTGAAAAAAGTGTGAAAGTGTTAGTCTGAGTTGTGTACAACTCTGAGACCCCGTGGAATGTAGCCCACCAGGCTGCTCTGTGCATGGAATTCTCCAGGCAAGAATGTTGGAGTGGGTTGTCATTCCCTTCTCCCAGGGATCTTCTTGATCCAGAGATCGAACCCAAGTCTCCTGCATTGCAGGCAGATTCTTTTCTAGAGTTCCCAGGGAAGCCATAGATCTTGTAATAAAATGGAAAAAAAAAATTATGGGCCACTAAAAGAGTTATGTTGCATAATTTAAAAAGTGTTTATATAGACAAGTAAAAGGAATTTAAATATATCATATTCTATGGTGATTTTTTGTGTCCTATTGGATATCTCTATATAGAACTCCTTTAATCTTTCAGGAGGATACTGTTTAATCATATAGCATTGACACTGAAGATAGCAACAAACCTAGAAAAAGTAAATCTTGTTTAAGCACATTTGTAAGGGGACTATTAATAGGCCCCTCACCTAGTCCCTGCTCCACATACTAAAGTCTGGTTAGCAATAATCAGATATAGTTCATTTGTATCATGTGGAGGATAAAGAAATGCTTCATAAAAATGCATCATACAAATAACTGAAGGTCTTGTGCAGAATACATGAATTCACAATGTAGGATGATGAATACAGGCAGTTTCTTCTGCAGTTAAAGTAAACATAGTTATATGCAATACACACCAATCACATTCAGTGAAGCTTTGCTATTCTCTTGGGGCATCCCCTGTGGCTCAGACAGTAAAGAATCTGCCTGCAATGTAGGAGACCTGGGTTTCACCTTTAGGTCAAGAGTATTCCCTGGAGAAGGGAATGGCAACCCACTCCAGTATTCTTGCCTGGAAAATCCCATGGACAGAGGAGTCTGGTGGGGTTGCAAAGAGTCAGACACGACTGAGCAACTTTGACTTTCACAGCCAACTGACGCGAAGTCATGCTTTGGAAACAGGCAACTGTCAACTCTCAGTTGCTCAATTCATCAGAGATTATTTGGTTCTTGTCTTCTGCATAACAAGAGTTTGGCCTTTTCTCTGCTCCATGTCATCTTCACCCCAACATCAGGCTGACTGAATGACTTTTGTTGGAACATTGCTGGGCTCAAAGCAGAGGGGAAAAATGGCAAACGGTGAGCTTTAAGGTTTGGCTCAGAGGTAACTTACACGTCTCCGTGGTATGTTTCACATTTCACATCTGTGTTCAACAGCGTGGAGGTGAGTACACTTCCCTAAAGAGGGAGTCCACGGTGAGGTGGAAATTCAAGAGAGGAGCCACAAATACATGGGGCAATAATACACTCTCATGTAGGTTTACATTTCTAGTTTATCCTCGTTAAGGAGCTGATAGAAACCCTTGGGCTAGGTATGGTTAAATATGATGCAAAGAGTGATTTCAGTTTGTGAATCCCATACTTTTACTATGAACAGCTTGTCCTTAGTGAATTTTTAAAATCATTTTTTCCTACTATTGCAGAAAACTCTCATACCCTGTTATAACTGTGGCTACTCAAAAGTTTATTTTATTCATCAAATGCTTAATAAGCACTCTAATGTATTCATTAATATGATAAAATTCTTACCCCCCAAAACCTTAGCATTTAGTTGAGAATAGAGATAGTTATGCCAAATCTTTTGAGGATAGTAAAATGGAAATGTAGGTTTATTTAGAGAAGGAACTGGCAATCCACTCCAGCATTCTTGCTTGAGAAATCCCATGGAGAGAGAAGCCTGGTGGACTGCAGTCTGTGGGGTCACAAAGAGTTGGGCACCATTGAGTGTCTGAGCATGGGCACAAAGGTTTACTACTGTATTCTATGTTATTTTTAAAAATGTGAAATGTACTGTGTATAGATTTTCTCATTTAATATAGCAGTGCTACCAGGTGGAGGTCATTATTTTATTCATAATGACAGGCTTAGAGTGGTTAGTGACATGCCCAAGGTCATAGGTGGTTAGTGTTGAAGTCAAACCAGGTCATCTGCTCTAGAGCCTAAACTCTAACACTATACTGTCAGTACCTTTGTTTTTCCCTCTGAAAAGATCTTTCTTTCAGTCTGTGTGATCCTGAAGTTACGGTCTGCTCTGCGTCCTGCATCTGGGTTATCATCTGTGTCAAGGGCTATTTTCTCTCACATTTGGTAGCGTTAAGTGTCTTCTGTTTCCGGGTCAAAGCTGAATGTTTGTCCCATTGGAGATGCATCACTTCCTGCACATCTTTCTTCAACTTCCCCAGTAGCAGAAATTCAAGACTGCTTCACCATTTGTCGGCTTCATGGTGGATCTGTTTATGTTCAGGGTGCTTTACTCTGTGGGAATCATGATGGAAGGGACTTAGCATGCACGCCTGTGCTTACTGTAATACCAGGATGAATTTAAAACTTAATGATAGATTAAATACTTACAGTAGTTTTAGGCACTCTCACTTAAATCACTAAGCCTCAACAGCATGGAAGATAAATTTATCCAAAATATTTCTATTGTTGAATAGAGTGCAATCTACTTATTAATGATGCCTTTGTACACTTGAAAAATAATCTTTGTCAAGCTCCTATGTTTTGAAAAGACTGACCAAAATTATGAAAAACTGAAAACCACTTTTGTGAATTCTGAAGCTTTGAGAACAATAAAAATCTAGTTAATTTAGTTTTTAAAATTGAGGGAATTTGTATCTCAGAAGTAGCTACAAGGGTTCATATTTTGCCTGAATATAATGAAGACTTATTATGATTATTTTTTTTTGCATTAGAACTTTTCTCCAAAAACTTCAGTTGTTTTGGAGGTGGAGAGTTTAAAAGTCATTGTAGAATACAAACAAAAGGTAGATGTCTACTTTGCAGAGAGGTGATGGAGAGTTTGTAGCATTAGATAGAACCCAACAGATATTGACAATATCTGCTTGCAGCCTCAGTTTGTAACTCTTGAAGCATGATTCATATCTCTGATGCCCTTGACATCCTAATGTAAATTTATTTCCCAAATTCAAATCAATAATGGATATTTGTGTGACAATTTCTTGGGGTGAGAGAGGAGAAACCATGTCACCGGCCATACAGCAAAAGAGCTTTATAAAATCTTTATTTGACATCTTGCTCTTCCAAAAGGACTTCCTTGGTAGTTCAGCTGGTAAAGAATCCACCTGCAATGCAGGAGACCCCAGTTGGATTACTGGGTCGGGGAGATCTCCTCGAGAAGGGATAGGCTACCCAGTTCCTTAGGCTTTCCTTGACAGGGTATCTCCTGCTCTTCGCCGGCCTTCCTTTCTCACTCAGGCATCTAAATTTTCCTCGGTCTGGTTTATCTCCTCAATCCTCTGTCACTTGGTATTCTCTTCAAGTCTCTAATGCCTCCTTTTTAAAATCAGAGCAATTTGGCTCTTTATTATTTCTCTAACACTGTCCCTGTCCTCTTGGCCTTGCTTTGCTAACAAAACACTTTTGCCTAGAAATTTCTTCCTTGAATGCAGTAGAAATTGTCAAGAACAAATATAATTTCCCTGTGATATACGTACTGACATGCAAGTATGTACACTTTGGGATGAGAACTGCTCAAAAATAAAAAAAAAAAAATGATGAAGATGCCATATGGATTGAAGAGGAAAATTGGAAGTACAAAAAAGGCATTATTTCTGAAGTTAATACGCTGAAATGTTTGCAGCTAGATACTGTTTTTGGTGATGGAAATAAATCATGCATAGAAGGAAACCAGAAGATCTGACACTAATATCCTCCTCTCATGTTGTTGCAAATAAGACATAATACTTTAAAACCATTAGTTAAGATGTACCTTACACTTTATTTGTGTGCAGTGTATCCACAGTTCCTAGAAATCACAAGAGGAATTTAGAGGGGAAAGACTGGATTTTTTTTTTCTTATTTTTATTTAACACAGGTTATCATGACTCCAACTGCAGTCCATTCTTTGTTATAAAAAGTGTTGGTGGAAGATCCAGAGGAATCGGGTGGAGAGGGAGGTGGGATGGGAGACCGGGATGGGGAATTCGTGTAACTCTATGGCTGATCCACATCAATGTATGACAAAACCCACTGAAAAAAAAAAAAAAATTAAAAAAAAAAAAAAGTGTTGGTATCTTCAGTTCAGTTCAGTCGATCAGTCATGTCTGACTCTTTGCTACACCATGGACTGCAGCACGCCAGGCCTCCTGTTTCATCACTGACTCCTGGAGCTTGCTGAAACTCATGTCCATCAAGTCAGTGATGCCATCCAACCATCTCATTCTCTATTGTTCCCTTCTTCTCCTGCCATCAGTCTTTCCCAGCATCAGGGTCTTTTCAAATGAGTCAGTTCTTTGTATCAGGTTGGCAGAGTGTTGGAGTTTCAGCTTTAGCATCAGTCCTTCCAATGAATATTCAGGGCTGATTTCCTTTATGATTGACTGGTTTGATCTCCTTGCAGTCCAAGGGGCTGTCAAGAGTCTTCTCCAACACCACAGTTCAAAAGCATCAATTCCTCGGTCCTGGGCTTTCTTTGTAATCCAGTTCTCACATCCATACATGACTACTGGAAAAACTATACCTTGGACTAGACAGACCTTTGCTGGCCAAGTAATGTCTCTGCTTTTTAATATGCTGTCTAGGTTAGTCATAGCTTTTCTTCCAAGGAGCAAGCATCTTTTAATTTCATGGCTGCAGTCACCACCTTCAGTGATTTTGGAGCCCAAAAAAGTAAAGTCTGTCACTGTTTCCATTGTTTCCCCATCTATTTGCCATGAAGTGATGGCACCAGATGCCATGATCTTAGTTTTTTGACTGTTGAGTTTTCAGCCAACATTTTCACTTTCCTCTTTCATTTTCTTCAAGAGCCTGTTTAGTTCTTCCTCACTTTCTGCCATAAGGGCAGTGTCATCTGTGTATCTGAGGTTATTGATATTTCTCCCTGCAGTCTTGATTCCAGCTTGTGCTTTATCCAGCCTAGCATTTCACGTGATGTACTCTGCATATAAGTTAAATAAGCAGGTGACAATATACAGCCTTGTACTCCTTTCCTGGATTGGCCCAGTCTCTTGTTCCATGTCCAGTTCTAACTGTTGATACTTGACCTGCATACAGATTTCTCAGGAGGCAGATAAGGTGGTCTGGTACTCCCATCTCTTTAAAAATTTTCTGCAGTTAGTTGTGATCCACACAGTCAAAGGCTTTGGCATAGTCAATACAGCAGAGGTAGATATTTTTCTGGAACTCAATTGCTTTTTTGATGATCCAGTAGATATAGGAAATCTGTTCTCTGGTTCCTCTGCCTTTTCTAAATCCAGCTTGAACATCTGGAATTTCACAGTTCACGTACTTTTAAAGACTGACTTGGAGAATTTTGAGCATTACTTTGCTAGTGTGTGAGATGCGTGAAATTGTGCGATAGTTTGAACATTCTTTGGCATTGCCGTTCTTTGGGATTGGAATGAAAACTGACCTTTTCCAGTCCTGTGGCCACTGCTGAGTTTTCCAGATTCGCTGGCACATTGAGTGCGGCACTTTCACAGCACTGTCTTTAGGACTTGAAATAACTCAACTGGGATTCCATTACTTCCTCTAGCTTTGTTCGTAGTGATGCTTCCTAAGGCCCACTTGACTTCGCATTCCAGGATTTCTGGCTCTAGGTGAGTGATCACACCATCATGGTTATCTCAGTCATGAAGATCTTTTTTGTATAATTCTTCTGTGTATTCTTGGCACCTCTTCTTAATATCTTCTGCTTCTGTTAGATGCATACCATTTCTGTCCTTTATTGAGCCCATCTTTGCATGAAATGTTCCCTTGGTATCTCTAATTTTCTTGATGAGATCTCTAGTCTTTCCCATTCTATTTTTTCCCTCTATTTCTTTGCATCGATCACAGAGGAGGGCTTTCATATCTCTCCTTGCTTTTCCTTGGAACTCTTCATTCAAATAGGTGTTTCTTTCCTTTTCTCCTTTGCCGTTAGTTTCTCTTCTTTTCTCAGCTATTTGTAAGGGCTCCTCAGACAACCATTTTGCCATTTTGCATTTTTTTTCCTTGGGTATCATCTTGATCACTGCCTCCTGTACAATGTCATGAACCTCTGTCCATATTTCTCCAGATGTGTGTCAATCAGATCTAATCCCTTGAATCTATTTGTCACTTTCACTGCATAATTGTAAGGGATTTGATTTGTGTCATACCTGAATGGACTACTGATTTTCCCTACTTTCTTCAATTTAAGTCTGAATTTGACAATAAGGAGTTCATGATCTGAGCCACAATCTGCTCCCGGTCTTGTTTTTGCTGACTGTGTAGAGCTTCTCCATCTTTGGCTGCAAAGAATATAATCAGTCTGATTTCAGTATTGATCATTTGGTGATGTCCATGTGTAGAGTCTTCTCGTGTTGTTGGAAGAGAGTTTTGCCATGACCAGTGCATTCTCTTGGCAAAATTTTGTTAGCCTTTTGTACTCCAAGGTCAAATTTGCCTGTTACTCAAGGTATCTCTTGACTTCCTGCTTTTGCATTCCAGTCCCATAAAATGAAAAGCACATGTGTTTTGGGTGTTAGTTCTCGAAGGTCTTGTAGATCTTCATAGATCCGTTCATCTTCAGCTTCTTCAGCATTACTGATTGGGGCATAGACTTGGATTACTGTGATATTGAATGGTTTGCCTTAGAAATGAACAGAGATCATTCTGTCATTTTTGAGATTGCACCCAAGTACTGCATTTTGGACTCTTTTGTTGGCTATGAGGGCTACTCCATTTCTTCTGAGGGATTCTTCCCCACAGTAGTAGATAAAATTGTCATTTGAATTAAATTCGCTCAATCCCATCCATTTTAGTTCACTGATTCCTAAAATGTCATTGTTCACTCTTGCCATCTACTGTTTGACCACTTCCAATTAGCCTTGATTCAGGGACCTAACATTCCAGATTCCTATGCAATACTGTTCTTTACAGGATCGGACTTTACTTCCATTACCAGTCACATCCACAGCTGGATGTTGTTTTTGCTTTGGTTCTGTCTTCTCTGGGGTTATTTTTCCACTCTTCTCCAGTAGCATATTGGAGACCTATTGAACTGGGAAGTTTTATCTTTCAGTGTCATATCTTTTTGCCTTTTCATACTGTTCATGGGGTTCTCAAGGCGAGAATACTGACTTGGTTTGCTGTTCCCTTCTCGAGTGGACCACATTTTGGTATCTTGAAATGATAGTGAAAGTCACTCAGTCATTTCTGACTCTTTGTGATCCCATGGCCCATCCAGTCCATGGAATTTTCCACGCTAGAATCATGGAGTGGGTAGGTAGCTTTTCCCTTCTCCAGAGGACCTTCCCAACCCAGGGATTGAACCCAGGTCTCCCACATTGCAGGCAGATTCTTTACCAGCTGATCTCCAAGGGTTAGTAACTGTCAGAGCTACTACTTTTTCCTCTTCTTCCTTCTCTTCCACTAGAGCCCTTTTTGAAGGACAATCTAAAGGCCACAGAAAAATGAACCAAAAATTCTGACCTGCAGAGCTGAGTTTGGGAGACAAAAACTTTTTTTCTTGACTTTTTGAAATTTTTTGTGGATATATTAAATATTCCTGGATTTATCTTATGATATTGAGTGAAATAGAAGAACATTATTGTAAACATAATTTACTTTTAAATGCAATACCACTTGAAATTCAAAACATTTCATCATTATATGAACTATTGAATGTACACTACAGTGTCTTTTAAGTCTCGGACTTCTACCAGTCTGATGATCTTTCTCAAGATTCATGAGGTAATGTACAAAAGAGGTACAGTAACATAGTTTTATTAAAACTAAAAGTGTCCTGAAATTGACAGAGTGATAGAATCAAGAAATAATAACATGGTCCCTATTTCTTTCATATTTTATGAAATTAAAATATCCCAAAATGTCATGGGATGATGTTCTATCTCTTGAAGGCTATCATACAACTTTAATATAATAGATACATAATCTCGATTGTTTGATTTTTAGTTTATACTCAATTATAGACCTTTGTCTGTCTTAAATATGTATTAATTTTCCATGTGGACCTTACCTTCTCAGTCTTTAAAGCATTTTGAGAGCATATGGTTTCATTAAACTCTCCTTGAAAATGTGTGCAGAATAATCAATATTTTAAAATAATTTGTTACCTTATCTTGGGACATCTCCATTTTCTTTACTTTATGAGATGGTAACCTATTTGAAATAAAAACGAAGAGCATTCCCGTTCTTTTTTTTTTTTTTTTTAACAGGGATGAGTTATTAATTTGGGACATATGAGCAACGTCCATAAATTAAAAAAAAAACGAGATGGGTTGATAGTAAGTAACAGTCTTAAGCAATCTTAATTTTGGAAAATTTAACAAAATAGAATGTAATCTTTTATCCTTTAATAATGTCTGTTACTGCAACATTGTTTTCAATAAATTAAGGAATCCCAGTAGAGATTCTTAGAACATTATAGAAATTAGAGAAGTGATTGCATGTCAGTTAAGCCCATGCCATGTTAATTTTCATGATATTTTATATAATGTATTTACTACTTGCAGGGTTGTATATATGTAATGAAAATATGAAATTAAATGTATATTTCATGATTAACTTCTTCATTAAAACATTACTGTTCAGAACCTTCAAGAATTAAAATTATCATAGATAAATTTATTTTCCATGCAGATAGGGTTTAGTTTTTAAATCAGGTTATCTAAAACTAGTATATATTAAGATTTACTTGCTACATTGTAAGATTTTATTTTATGTTTTAGAGTATACTGAACATAGTTCATATTTTATTTGAGTGTGAAATTTGTTGTAAACACCCCACTTTAATTTACTACTTTGGGAGCTTTCAGATGTAGACTGTAGGTTGGTTTGGGCCTGCATGTATTGACCAGGTGTTTATGCCAACTTTGGCTTTAAATCTTTCCAAATGATTCTTCAACATAAAAATTAATAAAGTATTATTTTATTAATTGACCCTGCTAGGTAAAATTATTGAACATAATCAGATGTGAACCAGTTTTATCTAAATTATAAAGATATTCCTTTGTAGACTAAAAGAGTGCTGGACCTCATGGTATGTGCTGAAGTTGAGATTTACTGAATGAGTAGATGAATGCACTGTAGATTTTTTAGTCAACTCAGTCGTGTCTGACTCTTTGCGACTACAAAAACAGTAGTAGTCCTGAAGGGAGTTGTGTCTGACTCTTTACTACTACCGTGAACTGTAGTCCACCAGGCTTCTCTGTCCATGGGGTTTCCCAGGCAAAAATACTAGAGTGGGTTGCCATTTTCTTCTCCAGGGGATCTTCCCAACCCAGGGATTGAACCTAACTCTCCTGCATTGCAGGTGGGTTCTTTATCACTGAACCACCTGGAAAGTCCGGATGAATATATAACTCTTCTGTAGAAATACTTTGGCCATTTTCCTTCCATGTCATTTTCAGGTCATGGGTAAATAGCTGTTTCACTTTGATGATTGCTGTGATTTCTTAAACATGCTTTTTGCCTTTTATTCAAAGTATGAGTTGCTTTGTTATGTCCCTGTTTGTATATGACAGTACCCAATGTGGAACTACTGTAGAGTTTTAGAATTCAGTCTCTCATTTATCCACTTACCAAGCATATATTCATTATTTTCTATGTGCCTGATCCTTTGCTAGAAGGATATGATACAAACATGAGACCTACTCTCAAGAAATGAGAGAAATAGACGTGTTCACATTTATTATAATTATAAAACAGTCTATAACATACACACTTAGTAATACACAGGCACAGTGTACTTTGGGATACATACAGGGTGACTACGGTCACCCTGTGCTGAGTAAACAAACACTGAATGCGCAGAAAAGTGGGAGTGAAGGAAACTATGAAGGGTTACTTTTAGGTCTGAAGAAGGGAGTATGGATATAAGAAGCTATAAGGGATGGAGAAACAGACCTACTGGAGGATACTGCAGAAAGGAACTGAGTAGAGAGTGAGCTCTTTCTATCAATAGCTGACCAAAGGTGTTCAGAAGATTTTGCTTTGGACATAGCCTGGGAGAAGGAGATGAAACATTCTAGGGCACTGGCTAGCTTCTGTCCTTCAATTTTTATTGTTTCTTATTTAATTAAATTAATTTATTTAATTTATATATAAAATTTTCTTGGCCTCACTTAATCGCACGTGGAATCATAATTTCCTGACCAGGGATCAAACCCATGCCCCTTGCGTTGGAAGTGCTGAGTCTTAACCACTGGACCACAAGGGAAGTCCCGTATATTTCTGTTTCTCCTAACCAGTTATGAAATTTAATGACATTTTAGCCTTTTAGTATGAATACTTTCCAAAGAGGGCCCTCCTCAACCCTTCACTCTTTCCCATTTAGGTTGACATTATTTGCAATCTTTGCATGCATGCTAAGTCACTTCAGTCATGTCCAACTGTGTGATCCCATGACTGTAGCCCACCAGGCTCCTGTTTCCATGGGATTCTGTAAGCAAGAATACTAGAGTAGGTTGCCATGCCCTCATTCAGGGGATCTTCTGGACCCAGGGATCAAACCCACGTGTCTTATGTCTCCTGCATCAGCAGGTGGGTTCTTTACCACTAGCGATTGAATCTGAATTCTGGCATGCATCCACAATGGCAAGTGTAAGCAGCCAGAAGGCACAGCTGTGTAGGTGGGGTCAGGCAGAGGGTATTTCTTATGATGTTAATTTGCTTTTGCTTTGTGAATTTCAAGCATTTACAACATGAAGATGTCTCAGCACAGTCTCACTGTGTGCATAGTTCCCTCCTGGGATTCTAGTGCTTAGCACTAATCCTTTTATAATATATCTCTTCCTCTTCATCTGATTGCTAGCTTTGCTGTCGTTGTTCAGTCGCTAAGTCATGTCCAACCCTTTGCGACCCCATGGATTGCAGCACACCAGGCCTCCCTGTCCTTTACTATCTCCCGGAGTCTGCTCAAACTCATGTCCATTGAGTTGATGATGCCATCCAACTATCTCATCCTCTGTCATTGCTTTCTTATCCTGCCTTCAATCTTTCCAGGCATCAGGGTCTTTTCCAGTGAGTCAGTTCTTCACATCAGGTGGTCAAAGTTTTGGAGTTTCAGCTTCAGCATCAATCCTACCAATGAATATTCAGGGTTGATTCTCTTTACGATTGATTGGTTTTATCTCCTTGCAGTCCAAGGGACTCTCAAGAGTCTTGTCCAGAACCATAGTTCGAAGGCGTCAATTTTTGGTGCTCAACCTTTTTTATTGTCCAGCTGTTACATCCGTACATGACTACTGGAAAAACCATAGCTTTGACTATACGGACCTTTGTAGGCAAAGTGATGTCTCTGCTTTTGAATATGCTAAGTTTGTCATAGCTTTTCTTCCAACGAGCAGGTGTCTTTTAATTTCATGGCTGCAGTCACGTCTACAGAGATTTTAGAGCCCAAGAAAATAAAGTCTGTCAGTGTTGCTAGTTTTTTACCATCTTATTTGCCATGAGGTGTTGGGACTGGATGCCATGATTTTAGTTTTTTAAATGTTGAGCTTTAAAGGCAGCTTTTTCTCTCACCTCTCTCACCTTCATCAATAGGCTCTTTAGTTCCTTTTTGCTCTAGGATGATGTCATCTGCATATCTGAGGTTATTGATTTTTCTCCCGGCATTCTTGATTCCAGTTTGTGCTTCATCCAGCCTGGACTTTCACATGATGTACTCTGCATAGAAGTTAAATAGGTGGACAGTATACAGGTTTGACATACTCCTTTCCCAATAATTGAACCAGTCCATTGTTCCATGTCCAGTTCTGTTGCTTCTTAACTCATACACATTTCTCAGGAGGCAGGTAAGGCTGGTAGTCGCATCTCTTCAAGAATTTTCCACAGTTTGTTGTGATCCACACAGTCAAAGGCTTTAGCATGCTCAATGAAGCAGAAGTAGATGTTTTCGTTAAATTCCTTGCTTTTTCTATGATCCAGCAGATATTGGCAGTTTGACTTCTGGTTCCTCTGCCTTTTCTAAATCCAGCTTGTACATCTGTAAGTTCTCAGTACATGTACTGTTGAAGCTTAGCTTGAAGGATTTGAGCATTACCTTGCTAGCATGTGAAATGAGTGCACCTGTACAGTAGTTTGAACATTCTTTGGCTTTGCCTTTCTTTGGGATTAGAATGAAAACTGACCTTTTCTAGTCCTGTGGTCACTGCTGAGTTTTCCATATTTGCTGGCATGTTGAGTACAGTGCTTTACCAGCGTCATCTTTTAAGATTTGAAATAGCTCAGCTGGAATTACATCAACTCCACTAGCTTTATTCGTACTAATGCTTCCTAAGGCCCACTTGATTCACACTCCAGGATTTCTGGCTCTTGGTGGGTGATCACACCATCACACATAATAAACACATGAATAGTGTTTATTATCTAGGCCCTGCAAAATTTCAGCCTGGAACCCAGGCTTCTGATTCCCAGCCCACTTTCATTCTCACCTTACGTTTCTCTTCTACTTACTAACTATTCCATGTAAGATTCTTGCTTAGTTTTATATATCCTAATGAGTGATGCTGGGTTTCCCTGGTGGCTCTGTGGTAATGCATCCACCTACCAATGCAGGAGATGCAAGTTTGATCCTTGGGTTGGGTAGGTCCCCTGGAGAAGGGAAGAGTAACCCACCCCAATATTCTTGCCTGAGAAATACCAAGGACTGAGAAGCCTGGTGGGCTGCAGTCTGTGAGGTCACAAAGAGTCAGACATGATGTAGTGAAACAACAACAATAAATGAGTGAAGCTAAGTACTTTTAAATGCTTAAAAAATGTTTGTTTCCCCCCCGCCCCTGTGTTAACTGTTTATTCATGTCTTCTATACATTAATTCTTCTGTGGGATTTTTTTTTTTTTTTTTTACTGCATCTCACTTTATTGCTTACTTTATGTGTTAAGGAACTTCACCCTTTGCCATAGATATTTTTCCCATTTCATGGTTAGTGTTTTGGGTCTTCTCATGGTGTTTTGCCCTATGGATGTTTTCATTCATTGTTATGGAGTTGACATTATCAATGTTTTTGTGACTTCTGAACTTTAACGTGTAGTTATGTCAAATGTGGACTCCTCAGAAGGCAAGTATAAAAAAGCCTGTTAACCAAGTAAAGTTAAGCTAATTAGTGTGGTTAATTAACACAAGAGGAGAGAAGGGGAGAACACCCAACTTGACAGAGTAAAGTAGCATATCAAAATGAGGAAATTAGGGCACAGATCTGTAGGGTTTCAGGGTCTGCAAGGATGAATGTAAGGCAAGTCTTACACAACACGTGCTGGCTGAGGTTATGCAAGATACATGACAAAATTGCTTTTGGTTGATGAGAATGACAAAATGAAGATCTGGAAGAGCGCCTTGGTAAACAAGCTGTTAGTATTGATTGGAAGGTGAGATCTCAATCTTAGAGCTGGCATTTCCTGGAGGAAGCAGCTAAGCCGTTCTTGCCTGCTCCTGATGTTGTTTAGTACAAAAACAGTAAATTGTCTCCATTCTCTATCATTCAACATAAGCATAGGGCAAAATATTAGATTCACCTCTCAGTTATAAGGAAGTGTTACCCTTTTCTCTCATTTTACCTTTCTTTGCTTGAAAGTGAAAGCTTAGTCCCTCAGTCGTGTCTGACTTTGCGACCCCATGGACTGTAGCCTACCAGGCTCCTCCATCCATGGGATTTTCCAGGCAAGAGTACTGGAGTGGGGTGCCATTGCCTTCTCCAGAGGATCTTCCCGACCCAGGGATCAAAGCTCGGTCTCCCACATTGTAGGCAGATAATTTACTGTCTGGCCACCAGGGAAGTCCTCTATATATGACTTAATTTTATACATATTCTTTATTATTTGTAGACTTTATCCTGATGGACGGTGGATTTAGCTTTGTTTTCATACAGAGTCTACTTGGTCATCTCAGTACTATTCATTAAGCAATTTAATGTTCCTCCAGAGATTTGAGATTTTATTTTTATTATATATAAATTTTCAAACATTTTTGATTCTTTTTCTGCACTTTACCTTCTGATTCATCCAAGTGTTTACCTTCATATCACCATCACGCTATATGAATTCCAGAGTCTGTGTATATTTTGAAGTTTGTTAGTGGTTATTCTCCCTTAAAAAAACAAAGTACTACTTTCCTTTCAGATATATTTCTGGTTATTACTGTGTGCTTATTTTTTCCATAGGAACTTTAGAATCAACTTTTTTCTCTGAAACTGATATTTTCTAAGACATTTTAGAATAGAATCAGAATATTTTCTAATAAAGTATTTGTATTCTATAGGAAATAAAAAATTGAGTTAGTTTAGAAATTACTTTAGAAAACATTGGCTAATTTTTCACAAAATAAAGTAAACTCATCCAGACCATGGGTACAGTATAGAGTGTTTTGATATCTTTATACAGTACTTGCTTCTTTTTTTCATAACTTTTATTCTTGGTTGACTGTCTTTTCTAGTTGGCATTATAAATGAGAGCTCTTCCTCTAGCTGTTCATATTCAAATTTATGATTGATTTTATTATTTAAAGCTATTATGTTTTGTCAATTATTTGCCCTATCATGTTGCTAAATTCTCTCATTGCTTATGTAGTTTTTAAGTTTATGCTTTTGATTTTCAAGATGGACAGTGATTTCATCAGCAAATTTTACATCTTCTTTTCAATGCATATTTTTTTTTTTTTTTTTTGGCTAACTGAATTGACTAGTACCTTAATTACAATGATAAATAACAGAGGTGATGGTGGACACTTCCTTGTTCTTGACTTCTGTGGGAATGGTTCTGGATTCTCCTCCTTAAGCATAGCCCTACTTTTAAGCAGAGAGTCAGTGTTTTTTTGTGTTAATAAGAATATTACTGTGTCTGTCTCAGTGCCTAGTGGCTTTGCTAGGCTATGTCTTCAGTAGAAAGCATTAGGTCCAAAATTCCTCTGCCGTGTGTCCTTTTTAGTGTTGCTGGATTCAAGTTTTCATTTTCTTTGATGGGGAAATTTTTGAATTATAAATCATATATTTTTTCCTTTTCTGTACTTTTGGTTTTCTTTGAGAATACATTTATATACTGAATTTGCTTTGCATGTCTTTTACATATCTATGTCTTTTTCCACTTCTTTCCTTCTTTTTAAATTTATTTTTATTAGTTGGAGGCTAATTACTTTACAATATTGTAGTGGTTTTTGCCATACATTGACATGAATCAGCCATGGATTTACATGTGTTCCCCATCCTGATCCCCCCTCCCACCTCCCTCCACATCCCATCCCCCTGGGTCTTCCCAGTGCACCAGCCCTCAGCACTTGTCTCATGCATCCAACCTGGGCTGGTGATCTGTTTCACCCTTGCTATAAAACTCCTAGAGGAGAACATAGGCAAAACACTGTCTGACATAAATCACAGCAGGATCCTCTATGACCCACCTCCCAGAATATTGGAAATAAAAGCAAAAATAAACAAATGGGACCTATTGAAACGTAAAAGCTTTTGCACAGCAAAGGAAACAATAAGCAAGGTGAAAAGACAGCCCTCAGAATGGGAGAAAATAATAGCAAACGAAGCAACAGACAAAGGATTAATCTCAAAAATATACAAGCAGCTCCTGCAGCTCAAATCCAGAAAAATAAATGACCCAGTCAAACAATGGGCCAAAGAACTAAACAGACATTTTTCCACTTCTTTCAGTTATTTATTGTTCTTCATTGGCTTGGTTTTTTTCAGAATTATGACCATTTCATGCTTCCTCCAGTACTTATTCTTCTTCATGCACTCTCCAATTATTATTTTATTCCTGTGAATTTATGTGTTCTTTGTTCAAGTCCTTTCCTATCAGTTCACGTCTCTCCCTCTGTTTTATTCAGTATCTCCATGCCAAGTCTCTGTGTGCTAGTTTTGTGGTCTCCTTTTATTGACAGCTTCCATTTTTTTTTAAAGATGACATGTATATTCACAAATTTTATCTGCTCTCTAATATACTTTTTTCTCTTAAATGTTTTCCCACTGTAGATGCTTTCACTACTGTTTTTTTCTTGTAGTTTTCTTATAGTATCATTGCATCAAATCTATACCTTGGTATTATTATGGATTTCCCTTTCATAGCTTTTGAAAGAGGTTCCTTTGGGGATGGGGATGGATAGCTTTCTAGTCTCTGCAACCCCAATCCTCCCTTCTTCCCCCAATCCTATGACACAGGGGCAGAGTGATTCCTGCAGTCAGGGTTCGTGTGTGTGTAGGTGGACCTCTACCTCTTCTGTTCTCTGTGAGTAGACCACTTATAGGAAAACTTACACTGAATTTGTAACTTTTTTTCTTCCTTCTTTAAAGACTATTAAAGACTATAGCCCCTATTTCCCAAGGTAGACTCTTGAAAAAGTGTATTTTTGTTGTCACAGTTTGAAATCTTCCACCTGTGATTCCCTTAACACTCCCCTGAAACTCCCCTAATGGGTTCTGACCATTCTGACATATATTATGCACTCCTTCCTAAATTTTGAAGTCTCAGATTTAAATACCTAGAATTGGTGTTTGTGAGACTTTAACAATTTGTAGCTTTATACACTTTTCAGAAGAAGGAAAAGCTTTGAATTAAGATGGTATCATGTTTAGGTCAGAAATCTGAATGGCCTTTAACTAATTCTAAGAGAGAAAGAATTAGAAAATTGGGTACTCTTTACTTAAAAGGTGCTGTCAGCTTAAGATGGGTTAGGGGATATTATTTGTAGCTCAGTTACAAACTACTTTAAAAATTTTTCTGTTTTGCACTATTAATATTTCTATAGATTACATAAAATATCACTTAAAGAGCTTTGCCTCCCATCTCTCTATACACACCCTTTGCCAAGTCCTCTGACGCTCTTCCTATCAAGAAATGGAGTCTATTTCTCCATCCTCATCCATCCTGGCTAACCTTGTAACTAGTTTGGCCAATAGATTAGAGCAAAAGAATTCCTGGCTTCTGCCCACATTCTTGTGGAGCTCTGTCAGCACCATGTGCAGACACCAGGCTGACCTCTTTGAAGGTGACAGAGAGGCTCACTTTAACTTCAGCATTAATTCCTAGATAAGAGATTGATACTGTTTAGACTGTCCAGCTGAGTTGGATTGAACAGATGACTCCAAGTGAGACAGCAAAATGTCTGCCCAGTTGAGCCTAGCCCAAATTGCTGACCCACTGAATTGTGAACAAATAAAATGGCTGTGATTTTCAGTCTATGTATTTGGGGATTTTGCTATAATGCAATAGAATATTGATGTAATAGTTCAGTATATTTAATAAATATTTCACTATATCTATGCTGTCATTAGACATGGCATGAAAATAATAATAAAATAGTACTCATGCATTATTGCTATTTTTAAATAATAGAGTATACCACATTATAGAGTAAGGTTTAGTGATGTGCAGAAAATAAGCTCTTTGATACTGCATAAAGACCCTGATGCTGGGAAACATTGAGGGCAGGAGGAGAAGGGGACGGCAGAGGATGAGATGATTGAATGGCATCACTGACTCAATGGACATGAGTTTGGGTGGACTCTGGGAGCTGGTGATGGACAGGGAGGCTTGGGGAGAAGGCAATGGGAACCCACTCCAGTATTCTTGCCTGGAGAATCCCAGGGACAGAGGAGCTGCCATCTGTGGGGTCGCACGGAGTCCAACATGACTGAAGTGACTTAGCAGCAGCAGCAGGGAGGCCTGGCATGCTGCGGTTCATGGGGTTGCAAAGAACCGGACATGACTGAGCGAGTGAACTGAACCGAACTGATTAATATATTAAGAATTGCTTTATCTTAAAGATTCACTGCTCTAAATTATTGCTCTCAATCCAGTCCTGTGGTTGGAACTCTGTGGCAGTACTTGTAAATGTGTCAAAATTTAATAACTTACCTAATAAATTTTAGAAGTGACTAAAAGTATTGTAAAAGTATAGAATAAAATATATATTTACCAGTTGGAATACATAGTATATTACTTTTTTAATTAATCTATTTTTTATTGAAGGATGATTGCTTTACAGAATTTTGCTGTTTACTATCAAACCTCAACATGAATCAGCCATAGGTGTACATATGTCCCCTCCCTTTTGAACCTCCCTCCCACCTCTCCTCATCCCACCCCTCTAGGTTGATACAGAGTCCCTGAGTTTCCTGAGACATACAGCAAATTCCCATTGGCTATCTATTTTATATGTGGTAATGTAAGTTTCCATGTTACTCTTTCCATACATCTCACCCTCTCCTCCCCTCTCCCCATGTCCATAAGTCTATTCTCTATGTCTGTTTCTCCATTGTTGCCCTGTAAATAAATTCTTCAGTACCATTTTTCTAGATTCTGTATATATCTGTTAGAATATGGTATTTTGATAAAGTTCAGCATTAGTATTTTTCTTTTATGGTTTGTACTTTTTTTATAAAGTCACATCTAAAGTATCTTTGGTTTCCCCAAGGTTGCAAAATTTTTCTCTTGTGTTCTATTGTTTTTTAAATAATCTCAACTTTTCATTTAGATCTGTGCTCCATTTTAAGATAATTATTGTGTATTGTGTGTGGTAAATGTCAAGAGGCGTTTAGTTTTTCCATATGGTTACTGTGTTGCTCAAACATCATTTATCTGAAAGCTCTCTGCATTTAACTACCTTTCTACTCTGTTACAAGTGAATATGTATGTAGAGTGTATTTCTGCATTGGCTATGAGCACAGGTCATTTTTTTAAGGTAATTATCATCTATAGTTCACTTTTATCCTGATTATCTCTAACACATAAGTGTAGTTTAGTCACACTGCAGGACTGACTAGCTAGGGAAATGAGAACTGGAAAGGAGGTATCATGAAGACTGAGAGATGGAGGTGAGGCAGCCCCAGCCAGGAATGAGGGCACAGAACAACATTCATGGCCTGAACACTGGCCAGCAGGAGAAGGATATTCCCTGAGAAAGGTTCTCAACAAATTTTAACTAAATACTGAATGAGTTGATAGATTAATTAATTGGGAAGTGGAGTAGCAAGTTCAGTTTTCTGTTCTTATAAATTACTACTATTTATTCCTACTTTTTTCTTAAGGCTTTCAATGGAGTTTCATTCTAAGACCTATATGGTATAGTGTGTCAATAACCAGAATAAATTTAGATGCCATCTGGTAAAAGTTTCTCATGTTACATGTTAAGAAAACATTCCACTCAATCAGGAGAGAGATAGTGTTCAAGGCATACAGTAAATGGTCAAAGCAGAATCTTGATTCAGATCTTTGGACTTTTTGTGCAGGTTTGGGTTCTTTTGACTGTACTAAATGTTTTGTTTAAAGCACTGAAAATTATGCTTTTAAATGAATAATGGAATCATCTCTGGTAGACCAAAAAAAAAAAAATTAAAAATCCATAAAGGAAACCTTTTAGGAAAAAAAATGTCCAGGGAGTAAATGTTTTACTAATTGTTAAATCGAATGCTTTCTTCCATCCAAGATCAGTTTGGATCTAAATAATGTTTCAAGACTTTGTAATGCAGCACTGGGATATAATGCCTAATTTTCTAGTGTTCAAATCAAGCAAGAGATCCATGCACAGTCCCTTCTGTATTTTTTTTTAAACAGGGCTACTCTTGCAGATATCAAAATCTGTTATATTTACTGAAAAAATAATTTCTCTCAAGAATGTGGAATTAAGGCTGCTGCTTTCTGAAAGCTAAGTGACATAATTAATACATAATGAGTCAGAATAAAGATATTCAACGTTAGCTTTAAGAAACAGTGACTTTCACAGTCAAAATCAGACATGACACGAAACTATTTTGAAGTCAATAATCTGTTTAAAGAATGAATGTTTGTCCTTCAGTAGAAAGGTTCGTCAGTAGCAGAAAGGCAGGGAAAAAGTTAGGGATGCGGATGCATGCAAAGAAGTCAGGGTGGTACTTAGAGAAGAGAAGGTTCTAATTTTTAAAATTTTCTCTCTTTTTTTTTTTTTGTTAAGAATATGTAAGTTCTACTTTCTTAGCGAATTTCAGTTATATAGTACAGTGCTATCAACCACAGTTAACATGTTATTATACATTAGAGCCTCAGACCTTATTTATCTTACAAATGAAAATGTGTCCCCTCTCACCATCCTCTTCTTTTCACCACCCTACCCACAGCTCCTGGCAACTACTTTCTGCTCTGTTTCTGTGACTTCAGTTTTTTTTTTAAGATTCTACATTTAAGCAATGCCATGTGGTATTTCACTTAGCATAAATGTTCTCCAAGTTTGTTCATGTTGCTTTAAATGACAGGATTGCTTTCTTTTTTAAAGAATGAATAATCTTCCATTGTATACACATACCACAGTTTCTTTATCCATTCATCCTTTCATGGACACTTAGGTTGCTCCCATAGATTGGATATTGCTGCAGTGAATGTGAGAACACCGATATCTCTTTTATATGATGACTTCATATCTTTGAGTGTATACCTAGAGGTGAAACTGCTGAATCATATGGTAGTTCTATTTTTAATTTCTGGGGGAACCTCTATACTCTTTTCCATAGTGACTACCAGTTTACATTCCCACCACCTGTACACAAAAGTTCCCTTTTCCCCACATCCCCACCAGTATTAGGTGTCTCTTGATTTTTCAGTAGTAGATATGCTAATATCTCACTGTGTTATTAATTTGCATTTCCCTGCTGATTAGTCATGTTGAACACCTTTTCATGTACCTATTGGCCATTAATATATCTTCTTCGGAAAAATGTCTGTCTAGATACATTGCTCCTTTAGAAGGATTTAATTTAAAATTAGATGTTGATGATGATCCTGTTCTAATGAGTTATATAAGCTTCTTGTGTATTCTGGATATTAACTCCTTACCAAATATGTATTTGCAAATATTTGCTCCCATTCCATGGGATGATCTTTCATTTTGTTGATAATTTCCTTTGGTGTATAGAAGCTTTTTAAATTGATGCAATCCCATTTTTAATCCTTTGCTTTTGTCGCCTTTGCTTCTGGTGTCAAATCCTTGTCAAATGTCAGGTGTTCCCACTTATATTTTCTTACAGAAGTTTTAGAAATTCTGGTCTTATGTTCAAGTCTTTAATTCATTTTAAATTGGTGTTTGTATATGATACAGGATAATGGTCCAGTTTCATTCTTTTGCATGTGCTTATTTTTCCCAGTACCATTTATTGAAGAGACTACCCTTTCCTCATTGTATATTCTTGACTTCTTTATAAAAAAAAAATAATTGACCATATATACATATTGTTCTGTTTCTGGGCTTTCTATTCTTTCCCATTGATCTATTTTAGGCCAGTCCCGTACCATATTGATCACAATAGTTTGTAATGTAGTTTGAAATCTGAAAGTGTGATACTTCAAGCTTTGTCCTTCTTCACAAGATTGCTTTGGCTTTTTGGGGTCTTTCATTATTCCATACAAATTTTAGAATTGTTTGTTTGATTTCAGTGAGAAAAATGCCCTTGGAATTTTGATAGGGATTACATTGAATATCTTGATTGTTTTGGGTAAAGGGATATTTTAACAATGTTTAACTACTTTAATCCTTCCAATCCATGAATATGGAATACCTTTCTATTTATTTGTGCCTTTTCCAATTCCTTTCATTAGTGTCCTAATTTTTGGTGAATAAATCTTTCACCTACCTGCTTAAATTTATTTCTAAATTAAAAAAATATATTTTAGATGAGATTGCTTCTTAACTTCTGTCTCTGATAGTTTGTTGTTGGTATATAGAAATGCTACTGATTAATTCTTTTGATTTTATATCCTATGACTTAACTGAATTCTTCTATTAGTTCAACATTTTTTTTTTCATAAAGTCATTAGGGTTTTCTGTATATAATATTATATTATCTGCAAAGAGAGATGGTTTTACTTCTTCTTTCCCAATTTGGAGGCCTTTTATTTATTTCTCTAGCCTAACTTCTCTGTCTAGCACTTTTCTGTAGTATGTTAAATAAAAGTAGTGAGAGTGAGAATTCTTGTCTTAGAAGAACATTTTCACTGTTTGGCCATTGAGTTTGATGTTAGTTGTGGGATTGTCATGTTTGGCCTTTATTCTGTTGAGGTGCATTCCTTCTGTACCCAGTGTTTGTGAGAGTTTTTAATCATTAGAGGATATTGAATTTTGTCACATACATTTTCTGCATCTATTCAGATGATCAGATGATCTTATCCTTCCTTTTTTATGTTGTGTATTACATTAATTGATTGTGGGTATTGAGCCATCCTTGTGTTCCTGGAATATATTCCCCTTGATTTTGTGTATATTGTATTTTTTTATGTATTGTTCTAATATATTGTTGACTTTTGTTTGCTGATTTATTATGTTAACTATTTTTGCCTCTATGTTCCTCAGAGGTATTGATCTATAATTTTTCTTTTTTTGTAGTGGTTATGTCTGTCATTGGTATTAGGGTAATTCTGGCCTCTTAAACTTACTTTGAAAGGGTTCCCTCCTCCTTTGAGAGGGTAACAGGCAGGAAAGCCAGGGGTCTCCAAACAGAGGAAATAGGCTGCAAGTGTCACATTTTTTTATTTCTCTCTTAAGCAGCAGGAGGAAACAAAGTAGTGTTATATTTTTTCCCCTTCTCTATACAAATTTAAAAAGAGGTTTCTCTTAAAATTCTGTGTTGCCATAATGACACTAGGTTCGACCTGAACTTAACTTTTCTCAAACCTTGAGCTAAGCAATGCATTTTTCTTATGGAAATGTTTGTCTTAAACTATGTTAATGCACTATGTATTTACCCTAGACTGTCTTCAAGTCAGTTACACCTAAAGGCTCAGAACCGACTTGACAAACCAGTATGCTGTACTCATACATTGTTCTCCTAATCTATGTTAATGAAGCTGTATATTTGTATGGAAATCTGCCTTTCTTTAAGATTCATGTCAATTGTTTTATGACTGGGGATGACTCACCTGGTGCTGATGTTATCTCAGTGCATCTTGTGGGTGAGCAGCCTGGTGTCATTCTCTTGAGTTTTGAGACATTTCCTTTCTCTAATGAGCAGACTGCTAGTAGCTATATAATATCTGGCTAAAAGCTAGCAGCGGGGCACTCTTTCTGCACCCTTCTGATGTCTATGTTAGAAGATTTCTCTCTTTTATACTTTAATAAAACTTTATCACACAAAAGCTCTGAGCGATCAAGTCTCATCTCTGGGCCCGGATTGAATTCTTCTCCTCTGGAGGCCAAGAATCCTGGTGTCTTTTGTGGTTCAGCAACAACTTTTCATCTTTATTTTTAGAAGAGTTTGAGAAGGATTGGTACTAATTCTCCATTAAATATTTGGTGGGATCAAACGGTGGAGCCATCTGGTCCTTGGTTTTGTTGTTCAGTCACTAAGTTGTGTCTGATTTTTTACATCCCCATGAACTGCAGCACGCCAGCCTTCCCTGTCCTTCACTATCTCCCAGAGTTTGCTCAAAACTCATGTCCATTGAGTGGGTGATGTCATCCACACATCTCATCTCCATTGCCCCCTTCTGCCCTCTGGTCCTGGACTTTTTTCTTGAGAGGTTTGACTTTAGTGATGCAGTCTCCTTACTTGATATTGGTCTGTTCATATTTTCTACTTCCTCCTGATTCATATTGATTGGTTTCATGTTTCTATAAATTTATCCACTTTCCAAGGTTATCCAGTTTGTTGGAAAGTAATTGTTTATAATAGTTTCTTAAGATTTTACGTATTTCTGTAGTATCACTTGTAATATTGCCTCTTTCATTGTGGACTTAGTTTATTTGATTCCTCTCTCTCTTTTTTGTAGTTAGTCTAGCTAAAGTTTTGTCAATTTTATTTATATTTTCAGAAACCCAACTCTTAATTTTGTTCACCTTTTTTGTTGTTTTTCTGTTTTCTATTTCATTTCAAAGATCCACTCTGATCTTTGTTATTTATTTTTTCTTTGGACTGACTTGGTTTGTTCTTTGTTTCAAATTTCTTGATGTTTAAAGTTAGATTTTTTTCCTATATGAGATTTTCTTATTTCTTGATGTAAATGTTAACTGTAAAGTTTATGTATCTATAAGCTTCCCTCTTGGAACTGCTTTTACTCTGTCTTTTGCTATATATTATATCAGAGAAAGTAGATTTTTAAGCCAAATACTGTAACAAAAGACCAAAAGGTAATTATATAATGATAAAGAAGTATGTAGCAATTGTATATACAATATACAAAGGGAACAATTGTAAATACTTATGAACCAAATATATGAGCCTCTGAATATATATAGCAAATACTGACAGTTCTGAGGGGAGACATAAGTAAAATAATGATACAATAATAGCGTGGGATTTCAGTCCTCTTTTTTCACCAATAGATAGACTATCCAGATAGAAAATCAACATGGAAGCATTGAACTTAGACTACACATTCAAATGGATAGATCTAACAGGATTATATAAAACATTCCATCCAACAGCAGAATATACATTTTTCTCAATTTCACATGGAGTAATCTTTGGAATAGGTCACATGTTAGGCCACAAAGCAAGTCAGTAATTTTATGAAGATTGAAATCAAGTCAAGCATCCTTTCTTAACAGAGGTGTATAAAAGTAGAAATCAACTACAGGAAGACAAATAGAAAATCCACAAATATGTGGGCATTAATCAAAACACTCCTGAACAACCATTGAGTCAATAAAAAAATCAACACAAAAATTAAAAAAAAAATCTTGAGATAAATGAAAATCCCACATACCAAAACTCAGAGAAGAATGCTCTGACCTGAAGGAATGGTGTTTCTTATTTGGGTATCCAAAGTAATCCTACTTTATGCAGGAATAGTTTAGATTACCTCATGTCATTTAACATTTGAATTTTATGTCCCACTTCCCATGCTCTAATCTGTGGTTATCAGGTCATCTGCAATGTATATTTTGACTTCCCAGAAGCACACTCATTTTGACAGTATTCTGCCAAGAAGAAGCTAGTTTCTGGTTCTATTAGTTTAACATTCTGAAAGTTACTGAATAAAGTACCATTTTGATTTTGTATCTCAGCCTCTAGCATATTTAAGTATAGACTCTGTATCCCTGAATTTTATAAGCGCCTGAGGAGATGAACATCTGTAAATCTTCAGAGGAGACGTGGTAGAAAGAAACTCTTCCTTGTGGGGGATAAATAATGGCAACGTGTCAGATGTTACTGAGTTAGTCATTGAGGGGTTTCATCTGTGGAGGGACTCTGAGATCAGGAATATTTGAAATTCAGCTTTAAATTTTTCTTACCGTGTTGTAATTCATTTACATGGCTTTATGATTTTCAATATGGAAGCTTATGAGGATATGCATTGGAAATAAAGGAACATATTTTATTCATCTCTGTAGCAAAATTAAACTCAGCTACAGAAAAACCATGAATTAGTTGTGAATATGAGAAGGAGCCAAGAGAGTAGCCTAGAGCTCTGCAATGGCCCTAAATCATCAGGTGTGGATTTGCCAAGTAGCAAGGCAAAAGAGTGAATGTTCTTTCATCCTCAATAAGAATGTGCAGTGCACAGAAGTATCAGATATATTGTTTTCATTATTTCTATTTGTGCAGTAACTGTCTTTCAGGAACTAAGTTGAATAGAGAGTTGTATAGAGTTTTTTTTTAAACCTCAGGTAACATTTATATGTTTTACTTAAAAATGCAGTTTCTTGTAGGAAAAAACATACTTGTATGGTTAAAATAGAAGCCCAGATGATTTTTTTCCTCAAGGGTGTCATTTGATGTGTGGAAAAAATATTAGACTGACATTGGTGATCATCTTTTGTCACCACCTGGCTCAAATGGATATATTTTGAGCTTAGATTTTGGAACGAGAAAGACATAGCTATGAAAAATGATATCATCATTTTCACTGGGATAATCTCCAGTGACTTTTGATAATGATAGAGTCTGACAAAATATTTCTATCTAAACACTTTTTTTGTGTGAAGTAATATAGTATAGAATCTCACTATCATTCTCCCACTAAGCAAGATTTAAGGGTCTGGTGAGTGTTTCCCCTTGGACAGTGTTAGAAGTTGCACATTTGTAATCAAATGAGGTATACTCTTCTTTACTCAGTTCAGAAAAGAAGAAGGTGAACCTCTTTCTATTTGCTCACTACAGATGAAATCAGGCATTCTGCTATTCCCTTAATAGGGTATAGACAGGGCCATGTCATAGGTTGTGAGAAAGCATTTGATAAATTAATAGAAGCATAAGCTTTAGCACTATTTCTGTGAAAATTTAATGTATTTAATGTGGAATTCAATAGAGTGTGCCTAAACTAAGCAGAGCAGTAAATTAAATCTGTATACCTTCATTTTGGTTTAAGAAAATAAAAGAATTGCTGGTAGAGCATAGAATGTGGATTATTCATAGGCCTGGCAGAAATTATTAGTTTTAGATAGATGATACTCTGACTTAAAAGACTGTTTGGATAGTTAACATAAGGCAAATTTGTGAGCCTAAATGTATAGCAAGAGAAGGAAGATATTTGTGTTAAAAATGAAAGATTAGAAATAGCATTTTGTCTGTATCACTTACTTGGAGGAGGAAAAGTCTACAAAAAAAAGACAACAGCTGGAATTAGAGAACAGAGATTCTATATGGAAAACATATATTAATGTTTGGAGAAGAAATTCAAGGGGATAACTAGTGCACCTCATAAAATACTCTTAAATAATAAAGGAGGAGATGCAGTTGAGGGATTTAACTGTGTGGGGCTGCTCTTAATGCCATAAACATTTAGGAAATGGAAGGAAATACATGAAACACTGATTTAATATATGTAAAAACAAACAGTGCATAATTTTGACCCTGAGAGAAGAGAAGTAAATATAGTGAACCCTACGCACCACGGCTTTCTGACCGAAGGAAATGGCTAGGCTGCAGTATAGGGACGAGTAGCCACAGAGCCTGGCGCTCAGAGACAGAGACCACAACTCAGGGAGGCCAAGGTGGATGGGATTTGGGGGGCAGAGTGTTAGAGAATTGGGATTAACAGAGAAAGAGAGAGAACTCCAAGACTCAGTGAAGTGACTGTCAGTTCTTCATGCAGGAGGAATTCCCACAAGATCAAGCAAAGAACAACTGTGAAAAAGCCATAACTCAAAAGTACCTGAGAGATGTCTTTGTTCCTACTAGTCACAGTTAACATTTGATAGTCTCTCAAGATCTCACACCTTTATGGTGGTGGGGGGGATGGCAAACTTACTATAGAGTAAAGGTTTCTCTAGAACCATACTAACAGAGCTTAAAAAACAAAGCTTCAAAAGATGAAGCTGATTTGCAAGAATTCTGAAGGGTCTGTGTGGAAATTCATGCTACCTATATGTTCCCATGTTAGCCTGCCATAGTTTTATGGAAACTGGCAAGAGACACAAGTATATTGGATGTGAGACAAAATACAGTTTATTATCTGCAGCGATGATGTATGCAGTGGTCATGTATTTTTGTGTTGGTTTTCTGAATCTCAGTTCCCATTGGCAATGCAAAGAATAGTGTGCAATAGTGGGGTTTGTTAGAGGAGAGGAATCCGGTTCTCAAGGAATCTGAATCTTAATAGAAAAGTAAGCTTGCCTATCCTTCTGAGGGAGACATTAACTGTGTTATAGTAGACAGTAAAGATACTTGACATTTGCTCTGAAGAGGGGCAACAATTCTATCTTCTCAAGGTTGATTGCTATTAAAATATCTTTGAAAAAATAGTACAAAACCAGGAGAAGTTTGTAACTTGCTCACAAGATCTGCAGAATCCCATGGAGAATTGTGTCCCAACAGTATTTGCCATTGTTTCTATGTCATTTTGTCGTCTGGCAAATTTTCCCATGAGTAAGCCACTGTCTTGGCCACTCTGATTAATGTAACTGGCAGTGTCTGGGACCAGACATATCCTATTTATTTCATGGAGCATTTAATTAAGGCCAATATCAATAGGATTTCAAGCAGCAGGATAAGGCCAATCTGTAGTTTTGACCTCAACCATGCGTCACACCAGCTAAACTAATACCCATAATCCAACATTAGGAAGAGGCTTGAAACAACCTAGCTCAAAGAAAATATGGGATACATTAGACAGTATTTGGAATTGAATGATAAAGAAACAAAACATAAAGCCATGGAATACAGTGAAAACAGTGTCTGGACAGAGAGTTACAGTTTTAAATGCTTATGTTGGAAGATAATTAAGATCTAAAATCAATGCTTTAACCGTCTACCATAAAAAGTTCGAAAAATAACAAATTAAACCCACAATATATAGAAGAAAGGAAAAAAATAAAAAGAGAGATCAACAAAATAGAACACAAACAATAGAGAAGCAACAAAGCTAAAAACCTGTTCCTAAAAAGGAAAGATAATTAAAATTGATAACCCTATACAGCCAAACTGGCAAAGAAAAAGAGAGATGACACAAATTTTTAACATCAGGAATGAAAGAAGTGATATTCAATAGATTAAAGAGAAATTAAGTAGAAGATAAAAGAACTTTATGAGCAAATATATGCAATAAAATAGACAACTCAGAAGAAATAGACAAACTCTTGAAGCAAATAACCAAGGTGACACAGAAAGAAACCACAAATCTTAATGGGCCTATGTATTAGTTTTATAAGGCTGCCATAGCAAAGTACCATAGGCTGGGTAACTTAAGCAACAGAAATTTATTTTCTTATAGTTTAGGAAACAAAGTCTGAGATCAAGGTGTAGGCAGTATTGATTTCTTCGGAAGACTTTGTTCTCTGCTTGTCCCCCTCTATCTTTATGTGATCTTTCCATCTTGCCTCTTTGTGTGTGCCTATCCTCATCTCCTTTTATATAAGGACATCAGTAATAACTGTTGTTGTTGTTCGGTTGCTAAGTCATGCCTGATTGTTTGTGATACCATGGATTGCAGCAGGCCAGATTCCCCTGTCCTCCACTATCTTAGGAGTTTGGTCAAATACATGTTCATTGAGTTGGTAATGCTATCTAATCATCTCACCCTCTGCCAATCCCTTATCTTTTTACCTTCAGTCTTCCCCAGCATCAGTGTCTTTTCCTGTAAGTTGTCTCTTTGCATCAGGTGGCCAAAGCATTGGAGCTTGAGCTTCAGCATCAGTCCTTCCAATGAATATTCAGGGTTGATTTCCTTAGGGTTGACTTGACTCCTTGCTGTTCAAGGGACTCTCAAGAGTCTTCTCCAGCACCACAATTCAAAATTATCAGTTCTTCAGTGCTCAACCCTCTTTATGGTCCAACTCTCACATCCATACATGACTACTGAAAAAGCTATAGCTTTGAATATGCAGACCTTTGTTGGCAAAGTGATGTCTTTGCTTTTTAATATGCTGTTTAGGTTTGTCATAGCTTTCCTTCCAAGGAGCAAGCATCTTTTAATTTCATGCTGCAGTCATTGTCTGCAGTGATTTTGGAGCCCCCAAAATAAAGTCTGTCACTATTTATCCTTTTTTCCCTTCTATTTGCTGTGAAGTGATGGGAATGGATGCCATGATCTTCGTTTTTTGAATATCGAGTTTTAAGCCAGCTTTTTCGCTAACCTCTTTCATCCTTATCAAGAGGTTCTTTAGTTCGTCTTCACTTTCTGCCATTAAAGTAAAAAGATATGCACCTCTGCATATCTGAAGTTGTTGATCATTCTTCCAGTAATCTTGATTCCAGCTTGTGATTCATCCAGCCCAGCATTTTGCATGATGTACTCTGCATATAAGTTAAGTAAGCATGCTATACATGTATACCTGTATACTTAGGTATACATGTATACAAGTAAGTATACAGCATTGACATACTCCTTTCCCCATTTTGAACCAGTTCAGTTATTCTGTTGGTTTCTAACCACATACAGGTTTCTCAGGAGATAGGTAAAGTGATCTGGTATTCCTCTCTCTTTAAGAATTCTCCAGAGTTTGACCAACCTAGACAGTCACAACAGTTTGTTGTGACCCACACAGTCAAAGGCCTTAGCATAGTCAGTGACACAGAAATAGACATTTTTATGAGACTCTCTTGCTTTCTCCATGATCCAGCAAATGGTGGCAATTTGGCCTCTTGTTCCTTTACCTCTTTGAAGCTTAACTTGTACATTTGGAAGTTCTTGGTTCACCTACTGTGGAAGCCTATCCTGAAGGATTTTGAGCAGAAACTTGCTAGCATATGAAATGAGGTTAAATGTATGGTAGTTTGAGCATTCTCTGGAAAAGAAGGATATTTGGTATTTTGCCCTTCTTTGGGATTGGAATGAAAACTGATCAGTAATATTAGATGAGGTCTATTGATATCACTTAATTTAATTAATTTCATGCAAAGATGGGTCCAGTAAAGGACAATAGATGGTGTGGACATAACAGAAGCAGAAGATATTAAGAAGAGGTGGCAAGAATACACAGAACTGTACAAAAAAGATCTTCACAACCAAGATAATCACAATGGTAGTATGATCACTCACCTAGAACCAGATATCCTGGAATGTGAAGTCAAGTAGGCCTTAGAAAGCATCACTATGAACAAAGCTAATGGAGGTGATGGAATTCCAGTTGAGCTATTTCAAATCCTGAAAGATGATGCTGTGAAGGTGCTGCACTGAATATGCCAGCAAATTTGGAAAACTCAGTAGTGACCACAGGACTGGAAAAGATCAGTTTTCATTCCTATCCCAAAGAAAGGCAATGCCAAAGAATGCTCAAGCTACCATACAATTGCACTCATCTCACATGCTAGTAAAGTAATGCTCAAAAATTTCCAAGCCAGGCTTCAACAGTACATGAATCATGAACTTCCAGATTTTCAAGCTGGATTTAGAAAAGGCAGAGGAACCAGAGATCAAATTGCCAACATCCATTGGATCATCAGAAAAGCAAGAGACTTCCAGAAAAACATCTTCTGCTTTATTGACTACACCAAAGCCTTTGAATACCAGACCACCTGACCTGCCTCCTGAGAAATTCGTATGCAGGTCAGGAAGCAACAGCTAGAACTGGACATGGAACAACAGACTGGTTCCAAATAGGGAAAAGAGTACCTCAAGGCTGTATATTGTCACCCTGCTTATTTGACTTATATGCAGAGTACATCATATGAATTGCTAGTCTGGATGAAGCACAAGCTGGAACCAATATTACCAGGAGAAATGTCAGTAACCTCAGATACACAGATGACACCACCCTTATGGCAGAAAGCAAAGAAGAACTAAAGAGCCTCTTGATGAAAGTGAAAGAGGAGAGTGAAAAAGTTGGCTTAAAGCTTGACATCCAGAAAACTAAGATCATGGCATCTGGTCCCATCACTTCATGGCAAATAGATGGGGATACAGTGACAGACCTTACTTTTTTGGGCTCCAAATTCACTGCAGATGGTGACTGCAGCTATGCAATTAAAAGACACTTGTTCCTTGGAAGAAAAGTTATTACCAACCTAGACAGCATTGAACTGTGGTGTTGGAGAAGACTCTTGGGACTCCCTTGGACTGCAAGGAGATTCAACCAGTCCATCCTAAAGAAAATCAATCCTGAATATTCATTGGAATGGCTGATGTTGAAGCTGAAATTCCAATACTTTGGCCACCTGATGGGAACAGCTAACTCTTTTGAAAAGACCCTGGTGCTGGGAAAGATTGAAGGTGGGAGGAGAAGGGGATGACAGAGGATGAGATGGTTGGATGGCATCATTTACTCAGTGGATATGAGTTTGAGTATACTCTGGGAGTTGGTTATGGGTAGGAAGGCCTATTGTGCTGTAGTCCCTGGGGTCGCAGAGAGTTGGACACAACTGAGCATCTGAACTGAACCTAAGGGTTCCATCTTAAAATTCCATAACATTCTGAGGAACTAGTAAAGCTTTAACATGTGAGTTTTGAGGGGACACAATTTAGCTTATAACACTTCACGTATTAAAGAAATCAAATTTGTAACACAATTTCTTCACAAAAATGTCTAGATCCAGGTGCCTTCACTCATGATTTTTATTATACTTTAAAAAAGAAATAGTGTCAATCCTACACAAACATTTGGATAAAAGTAGAAAGGATAATGCATCCCGTCTTGTTTTATAAGTCTGTCATAACTGGATACAAAACACAAGACATTATGAGAAAAGAATAGATCCAAACTGACAAGTTGAATCCAGGAATAAATAAGCATGATGATACATTATGACTGACTGGAGTTTATTTTAGTAAAGCAAGGTTCGTTATGCCTTTAAAAATCAATGTAGTTCACCTTCACCTATGAATAAAGAGAAAAAAGCATACAATTACATCTGTTTTTCCAGAAAAATTAAAAAAGAATAAGCAGGCATTCATGATTAAAGAAAAAAATTCTTACAAACTCAGAATAGGAGGAAACTTCTTCATACTGGTAGAGTTAATCTTCAAATATCTTAAGTTAATGTCATACTTAATGGTCAAAATTTAAACCCTTTTACCTCAAGTTTAAAATCGAAGTATGTCCAACTCACCACTTCTTCTCAACATTACACAGGAGTTCTGGCCAATGTAATAAGGCAGTGAATGTATATGAAGGCACACATGTTTTAAATGAAGAGGTATAACTATATTTGTAGACATCATGATCGTGTCTGTGCTTCCCTTGTGGCTCAGCTGGTATAGAATCCACCTGCAGTATGGGAAACTTAGATTTGATCCCTGGGTTGGGAAGATCCCCTGGAGAAGGGAAAGACTACCCACTCTGGAATTCTGACCTGGAGAATTCCATGGACTGTATAGTTCATGGGGTCACAAAGAGTCGGACACAACTTGAGCGACTTTCACTTTCACTGATCGTGTCTGTAGAAAAATCTACGTGATCTGTAAAATGCCTGTTTTTTATAACATTAGTGACCTTAACAAGGCTGAAGGATATAAGGGCAATATAAATAATTAATTCTATTTCTATTTATTAGCAACTAAAAATTGAGATTAAAAAATTTGTGAGTCAAACACATGAAATATGTAAACATCTATATAAGATACAGATGACTTTTTACGCTGAAAAGTATAAAATGTTGCCAAGAGAAATTAATGAAGACCTAAGAATAACTGAGGAAACATACAGTGTTTATCAATTATAAGAATCAATATTGTTGAAATATAAATTCCACCAAAGTTGATTTACAGAATCCATGCAATCTTTACAGAGTTTAATTTTATTGAAATTAATAAGTAAATTCTATAATTCATATGAAAATTAAAAAAACTTTGTGTGGTTGCTAAAATAATTTTGAAGAAAGTTGGAAGATTTACATGCATGATTTTAAGATGTGCTAATTTTCAAATAGTGATATCTGTCTCTCTTGCCAAATAGAATAGAGCCCTGGAGACATTTGGGGTGATGGAATTGTTCTTTGTTGTGATGGTAGTTAATGGATATATGAATACGTGTGTGTGTGCCTCTGTGTGCTAAATCACTTCAGTTGTGTCCGAGGCTGTGAGTCCTCCAGACTCCTCTCTCCATGGCTTTCTCCAGGCAAGAATACTGGATTGGCTTTCCATACCCTCCTGCGGGAAAACCTTCTTGATCCAGGGATTGAAACAATGTCTCTTAAGTCTCCAGCATTGGCAGACAGGTTCTTTACCACTAGGGCTGCCTGGGAAGTCCCATGTACATGCACACACATACACACGCACACACGCACATATGCGTGTGTATATACATATATACTTTTAAAGACACTTCTTGTATACTTAGAAAGGATGCCTTTTAATTATATATAAATTCCATGTCTATATTTTGTTGTCCAGTCACTCAGTCGTGTCTGACTCTTTGTTACCCCATGGACTGCAGCATGCCTGGCTTCCCTGTCCTTCACCATCTCCTGGAGCTTGCTCAAACTCATATCCATTGAGTCAGTGATGCCATCCAACCATCTTGTCCTCTGTCTTAAAAAAACTATAGAAAGAGTGAAGGAAGAAATCTGGGGTTAAAAAAGTTGGCTTGGCTTAAACTATTCAAAACTATTTATGAGTAGAATTGAACTTTTCACTCATTTGAATTTAGAGTCAGTCAGTATTTAATTTGTTTAAGGCAATACGAGAATAGGTCATGTATCCCTTCTCGTTGGAAAATTAAAACAGATAAAATGGTTTCCCAAGCTCTCTTTCCCTCTGACGATATTTGGAATAGTGATTTCTTTATTAGCACAGATTTCTGAGTGACCTGGGTTAAGGAGAGGTTGCCTGTTGATGCAGGATAGACGTGTAATGTAGCTTGGTGGTTTTAAACTACTAAGATTTTGTTTTTATTCTAATTTTGGTTGTTTTTGCTTTCATAGGTTAAAAATAACCTACCTGGACTGACACAAAAATTTTTCCTTATATAAATTTGCTTGGCTTAATTATAGTCTTACTGTGTGTATGAGCCCATAATTTCCTAAGGAAATGCAGTCTATTTATATAGCTTTGTCCATGATTTCTATTCTTAGTTATGCCTGTTGGTTTCTTTCTATTTTAATACTACACCCTCTAATTCTTATATTCATTGAGATAGACAAAAAGATGTGAGAGCAAACAGCCACGTCAGCCAGAGAGTATCTTCATTGCAACTAAGTCCTTCTTAATATTTAGCTGAAGAAAAGTCACATAAGTCAGTTAAATTCTCATTGTCACATAACTACCACTGTTTAAAGAAAGTGAAAGTGCTAGTCACTCACTCATGTCTGACTCTTTGTGGGGCCATGGACTGTAGCCCACCAGGCTCCTCTGTCCATGGAATTCTCCAGGCAAGAATACTGGACTGGGTTGCCATTTCCTTCTGAAGGGCCTCTTCCCAACCCAAGGATTGAATCTGGGTCTCCTGCATTGCAGACATGTTCTTTACCATGTGAACCACCAGGGAAACCTTTAATGATAACTCATTCCAGTATTCTTGCCTGGAAAATTCCAGGGACAGAGAAGCCTGATGGGTACAGTTCAGGGGCCCTCAAAGAATCGGACACAACAGAGCACAACAACACACCACCGTTTATCCATTCTGTAATTACTGAACAGATTTTTTTTCAGTTACCTGTTTAACATTTTAAGGAACATTCATTTTTAAAATTATTCGTAGATTCATTGGGATGACACCAGATTTAGAAGAAGGAAAAAACAGTAAATTTAAGATTCATGAGAATTCAATATAAGAAAATGTGCAGTATTTACAACAGAATGACATGTTGCATTTCTTTTTCCAAAGGCCAGGAGTTATGGACTTTTGGTTAAATGACTGGAAAACACAGCAGTTGAGAACACGGTCTCCCAAGGCAGGCTCCTTCAGGTCAAATCCCAGTTCTGCTATCTACTCATTACTTACCCTTTTTAATTTGATTAACATCTCTTCCCCTCAATTTTTTTTCAAGCTTAAAAAAAGACAAAAAATTGTTTTCTACATCATATTGTTGCTTTGGTGAATGGATTACCTGGTAGCTCAGTTGGTAAAGAATCTGCCTGCAATTTAGGAGACCCCAGTTTGATTCCTGGGTTGGGAAGATCTGCTGGAGAAGGAATAGGTTACCCACTCCAGGATTCTTGGGTTTCCCTTGTGGCTCAGCTGGTAAAGAATCTGTCTGCAATGAGGGAGACCTGGGTTCAATCCCTGGGTTGGGAAGATCCCCTGGAGAAGGGAAAGGCTACCTGCTCCAGTATTCTGGCCTGGAGAATTCCATAGAATGTATAGTCCATGAGGTCACAAAGAGTTGGACACTACTGAGGACTTTCAGTTTTCAACATCTCTTTCCCTCAATTTTTTTCAAGCTTGAAAAAGACATAAAATTGTTCTCTACATCATATTGTTGCTTTGATTATTGGAATGAGTCAACAGAAATTAGAACAATGCCTACTATCAGGTATTATTTTTGTTCTCTTTCATTCCTGCCAATGTACATTTCAAGCCAGCACCGCTCTGCTTAAGCTTGCTTCCCCAGCACTGTACACAGTTGCTTGGGGCTTCTCTTCATCAGCGGGCCAGCAGATTGGTAAAGAGTAGCCTCAGTCAATGCAAGTTTGTTTGCCTTTAGAACTCTGCTGTTGAAGTTCTTTCAGAATGGATATGGAATTAGTTTGTACCCTTTAAATGACCAGTCTTTCATGTATGTTAAACTAGAGACTGATTAATTTACCAAATATTCCATACATACACAAAACCAGCAGTTTCGGGTCTGATAACATATAAACCTATTTTCAGTCTATTTTCGATAAAATGTTAGTAAGTTTTGGGTAAGGTTGTACTTTGGAGAACATTGTTATTTCCTTTATAATGCCTAGGGGCAAACTGTCAGGAATAATAGATTTTGCTTTTATTAACTTTTGCTAAGTCTTTGATTCTGGGGATAGGAATTGTTATGGGCTAAGTTTAATTGGCTGAACATAAACTCTTGACAATCGATTTCCCTGTGGAAGCTGAATTGTAGTATTGTAGTAGCTACCTGAGAGTCAGGCTGTGCCTCTGTCTCTTAATTGTTAGTGATTTCCAGTGACACAAAAGAGGGGTATTTTCTCTCTTTCCCTTAAAAACATTTTCCTTAATAAATCAACGGTGCTTAGTCATGTGTGACGCTTTGTGACCCAACCAGGCTCCTCGGTCCATGGCATTTCCCAGGCAAGAATACTGGAGTGGGTTGCCATTTCCTACTCCAGGGGGTCTTTCTGACTCAGGGATTGGACCCATGTATCCTGTGTCTCTTGCATTGGTAGGTGAATTGTTTACTGCTATACATCTTGGAAGCCCAAGTCAATACTATTTTTTAATTAACTAGACATTGTTTTAGTGAATGGAAGGAGATGAATTTTCTTACGGCTGACAATGCTGAGAAAGACATATGAAATTACAACTGAGACGCAGATGAAGAAAATTATGGAGAATACTCCATTAATACTCCAAATAATGCTCTAGCTTTATTCATTGCTCTAGACTTCTTCTTATAGATCATAGAAAAAAAGTTCTCACTTCCAGCTCAAAGGAATTCCCTAAAAATCTATTTTACAATGATTAATGATAAGTTTCTTGTGAAAGTTCACCTCCAAAACATGTGATCATTCTAACAGTTTTGATATCTTCCTTTACTCAAAGACAACAATAAGTAATAGTAATGATTCCATACCATTACATAGAAGGCATCCAGTCATTCTTTAAGATTACAGTGACATAATCAATCCTGTAATTGCCTTAGAGAAATTGTGTCTTATTAGCTCACCTCAGAGATGACTCCTTCATTAAAAGGGTCACACTGCTTTTAGTGTTATAACAATAAAGCCTTTTCTTATCTTCTAATACTTTGGCTACCTGATGCAAAGAGCTGACTCATTTGAAAAGACCCTGATGCTGGGAAAGATTGAGGGCAGGAGGAGAAGGGGACGACAGAGGATGAGATGGTTGGATGGCATCACCGACTCAATGGACATGGGTTTGGGTGGTCTCCGGGAGTTGGTGACGGCCAGGAAGGCCTGGCCTGCTGTGGTTCATGGGGTCTCAAAGAGTCGGACACCACTGAGCGACTGAACTGAACTGAACTGAATTCTCAGCATGAACTCATTTCCTCTTTTAGAACTCCCCATTGGGCTGAAATTTAGAATGTTACAGCCAGAACCAACATTCTCTTATGTTCCTGAAAGGAAATGTAAGGTCTTTCTAAAAAATTCTGTTTCAGACCTGAGTGATTACCTCCCCCCAGAGTCAGTACACGGTCACTCTACGTTATATTGTGTATCTTTGATTTTTTCCATTTCAATAGCCCTTTTTGTTTGAATGAAAGGATCAGGCAACCTGAGTCCAGAAAAGGCCTCACAACTGAGTTGGGATATCAGTGGTTGCGATTGGAAAGACTTCTCTTAATTCTTTTGAAGTGAGAAATGGACCCAGTATTGAGAAAAACGGGCAATCTCAAGAGGCTCATTTACAACTTTTAAAATATGACCCTTAGGTATCTAAGTTGTTGAAAAATTCAAAAAACAAAAAGTAAATTTAAAAAACAAAAAATATTACACACTTGAAATAGCCAAAAACTTGTGTTGCTCCTGACTACCTTGCTGTGTAGTATACTCACTTTGTGAGGCTTAAATATTCAGGCCCAGTAATTAATATGTACCAAACTTTCTTAGATTGAAACTTAAAAATGAATTTTTCCAGAACTGGCTTTATATTGCAGCATTATTAACACTGTTTTCTGCTTTTTACTTTTTATTAAAGTATAGTTGATATATGATGTTTTTATAAGTTACAGATGTACAACATAGTGATTGACAATTTTTCAAGGTTATACTCCATTTATAGTTATTCTAAAATATTGGTTATATTCCCTGTGTTGTACAGTATATCCTTGTAGCCTTTTTTTGAATATAAATTATGTATTATTTTTGAATATAGATTCATAGAATTTATGGTTATTGTTTCTTAAAAATGACTTGTGTTTTAACTATTTACACCGCTCAGCCTGTGGCACTTTTCCCTGCTCTTGGCTGTTCTGAGGCTCTTGTATGTTTTCAAGAGCTAGACCTTTGAGAGGGGACTGTATAATTGGGTCAAGTCCCTGGAAAATAAGGTGAACAAATTGTGTGCCCAAGTTCACAGTGTTCTCAATTATTTTTGTAGCCTTTCTGTCATAGCCTCTTGTTTAATCCACAAACTTCACTTATTCCAGCTTACTCACTAGTCAAAGAAGTAAACATGAAACATAATCAGTAAAACCTGTAAAATCTATTCAATAAAATAATATAAAATATCTGGTTGGCATAAAAATAAAACTATTAAACTATTACTGATTTAGTTGAAGTTGATAGTCACTCAGTTCAGTCGCTCAGTCGTGTCTGACTCTTTGCGACCCCATGGACTGCAGCATGCCAGGCCTCCCTGTCCATCACCAACTCCCAGAGTTTACTCAGACTCATGTCTATTGAGTCGGTGATGCCATGCAACCATCTCATCCTCTGTCATTTCCTTCTCCTCCCGCCTTCAATCTTCCCCAGCATCAGGATCTTTTCCAATGAGTCAGTTCTTCACATCAGGTGGTTAAAATATTAGAGTTTCATCTTCAGCATCAATCCTTCCAATGGATATTCAGGACTGATTTCCTTTCGGATTGACTGGTTTGATCTCCTTGTAGTCCAAGGGACTTAAGAGTCTTCTGTAACACCACAGTTCAGAAGTTCAAAAGAATTTTCAAAAAAATTCTTCGGCGCTCAGCTTTCTCTATAGTCCAACTGTCACATCCATACATGACTACTGGAAAAACCATAGCATTAACTATGTGGACCTTTGATAGTCCTTAATCTGTCTGAAATAATTCTGTTACAGAGTTAGTGCCTCATGTATGTGTCTGCCTCCCTGAAGACAACTCTGGAAAGAGTGTTGGCAATAAGGTCTGATTTCTCATTGGTACCCTCTTTCAAGACTTTTGCTAAAGTTTAATTCAACTTCCTAAGATTCCATTTGGAATAAGAGTAAATGCTTTTTAGGGATATGAAAGTCCTTCATTCAAGAGAGACCAGTTCTATTTTTCATCACTATAACCATTCTTAATAAGAATGTTCCCACAGGAAAATAATAGTAATACTATCATAATAGTAACAGTGATGCTGCCAACTAACTGGAGAAAGGAATGGCAGTCTTTCCCAGTACTGTTGCCTGGAGAATCCCATGGACAGAGGAGCCTGGCAGGCTATGGTCCGTGGCATCGCAAAGAGTCAGACACGACTGAGCGACTAACACTACACACTACACTGCCAACTAACGTGAGTTCCCAAGCATCTCTCTATAGCATCAGATTCTGTCAAGACTGCACAAGAACTGCTCTGTCTGAACAGAAATTCCTATTTAAAAAAAAAAAGGCAAATTAAAGTTTCTTCTGGAATATGAGTCATTTGTAACTGACTTCACTAAAGTACAGACTCACGGTGTGCCTGATGATGAGACTGTGGTTAAAATGAGAACGTATTGCTTTCCCCGGGATACCAGAAAAATTACTGCCAACTGTTGGCTTAAAACAATAGACATTTATTGTCTCGTGGTTCAGTAAGCTAGGCATCTGATCTCAAGATACTGGCATGGTTGGGTCCTTCTGCAGGATCTGAAGAAGTGGTCTTTGCCTCTTGCGTAGCTTCTGGGGGCTCCTGCAATCCTTGGCATCCCTTGACTTGTGGCTGCAGCCCTGCAATCCCTTCCTTTATCTCTGCGTGGCCTCCGTCTGTATGTCCTCTGTGTCTCTGTGTCCAAACCTCCCACTCCTTCCTCTTATAAAGACACCAGTCATTACATTTGGGGCTCACCCTGATCCAGTATGACCTCGGCTTAACTTGATTACATCTGCTAAGGTCTTATTTCCATGTAAGTGTACATTCACAAGGACAGGGCTAAGGATTTGTATCTAACTTTTGAAGGAATATAATTCAATACACTTGGCAACTCAGTGTTATAGAACCTCCCAGTCAGGGCAGCACCTGCCGGAGATGTGGGTTCGATCCCTGGGTCAAAGAAGAGGAACTAACAGCTACTCCAGTATTTTTTCCTGGGCGATCCCATGGACAAAGGAGCCTGGTGGGCTACAGTCTTTGGAGTCTAAAGAATCAGACATGAATTAATGACTAAAAACAACAATAACAAATGCATACACTACAGAGGGGATAGGTAAGAATATGTCAAAGAACTGATTGGAGACATGAGACAGATCAATTCCTTGTAATGGGAGAGACATAAACATTTTGGTTCATTTAATCAGCTAAAGTTTAAATATCATTCTATAGATGATTTGTAGTCATATTATCAGTTCTATTTTGTTATCATTATTGTTAATTACAAATTTCTAGACGCAGATGGCTCAAACTCAAAGGAAAGAGAGCACAGTAGAATGATTAGTTTTTTAATAAGATTCAAACTTTAGGAGCAAAATTAATTTGAATATGAGGAATTACAAATAATTACAGTTCAAAGCTTATTTTTTTTCCTCAACTAAATGCAATCTTTTTCTTAAAGACAGCTTCAGAAAAATGCTATTATTCTGGTGGTAAATAGCCAAGATTTTCAATTTGCTTTATGATATTAGTTTCAATAAAATAATTTTTTAGTATAGTTATTGCCAATCTGATCTAGGTCAAATTTTTGGAGGTCCCGAGTTACTTCTATCACATAATAATCTGACTGTATTATCTCAATCTAGGAATTGCTTTAACAGATAGCTATACACAATATTTATTTATTATTTGATATAAAGGTTAAAAATAAATACTGAAGAAGATAGTTTGCTCTTCTAGGGAACATAATTACATCTTAAACTAATTTATGGAAAATAATGTTACATCAGGTCACTTTATTCAGATACCTTTTTCCCCCCTCAAAGAGACTCTTGGAAAGTTTACTAGGAAGTAGTGCTATATAAAGCTGGGTAGATATGAATGCTTTGTAGAGATTTATTTTTATGACAGACATTTGGTTCCTTTTTTCAAACTTGAAGCTAAAATTAATCTCTCGATACTGATCTCTGTATTATAAATTTGTGCAAACAGTGTTTTGTTTTTTCTAAGAGGCTTTGTATCCTTCTCTGCAGATATGCCCTTAGTTTAACATTGAAGAAAGTTCTACTATCCTAATTTCAAGTACTCGTTCTTTTAATTTTCCTTAATTTCTCAGACAGCGGTGTTACTTCTATTTCTGAATCCTCGAGTCTCACTGGTAAATGACTTCACAGTAAGTTGTGTGAGGATGCTTATGTGTTTAGTTTATGTGCTGTGCTTCATTTCTCATCTCTACTTTGTATGTGATGCATCTCGTTTTTCTGAAACTTTTGCTCTTGTTGGTGGGGCCATTGGCTTTTTAAGCGTCTGTTGCTCTTTTGAAACTTGCCCATTGTAGCAGTTGTTACATCCCTGCTCTCATCCTCCCCAAATATTCTCTCCAGCTGACTTCTCACATTCTGTTCTCTGACTCAGCATCTTATTATCCAGGACATGCTAACTGTGTACTCCTTCCTCCTGGTCTGGGTTAAATGTGTGTTCCCATAATTACAGCGATCGTATAATTGTCATTCCCTACCAGGACACTGAGAGTCAAGCAGGGTGCTCACCAGATGGGGCTCTAGGGAGCTGACTTAAATGAATTTTCCTAGGTTACCTGAGAGGCATGGTCAGAGGATAGTGTATTTATTCTGGGTTACATTATAATTATTATTATGTTTTCCACAATACTGCTCACTTTCTGTGGGTAGTGATTATGTCCTCTAATCCTGTACCCCAGTACCTGGTATTTCATAAATGTTTATTGAAATGAAATAACAAATGAAATCAATGAATGTATACATTTGTAAAGAAGGGACTGGAATAGGTAAGATCTGAGCCTGCTAGGCTAGGCTCCTCTGTCCATGGAATTCTCCAGAAAGAATACTGGAGTGGGTAGCCGTTCCTTTCTCCAGGGGATCTTCCTGACCCAGGGATTGAACCCTGGTCTCCTGCTTGGTAGGGAGGTTCTTTACCATCTGAGCCACCAGGGAAGCCCCAAGCCTCTTTTCAGTTATACAGGAATTGAGCAGTTACGGTGGTTGTGAAAATGCCCCGTTCGCCTTGACCTTTCTACCAGGCTTCTCATGCTGCTCCCAGCCAGTGGTCGAGCACAGTGGGGATGCTAATACAGGCTCACTCCAGCAAGACAGTTTTTCATATTTATTCATTTACTCTGTTAACAGGCAGCTTTGGCTGAAAGACTCCACATAGACGTGGCAGATCTTTCTTAGCCCTGCAGAGCAGTCAGATTCTTCCCACCTGTCCCCCTCCTTTTCCCTTTTCCTTCAATGGCTTATCTATCTCTAGTTTTTTTCTTCCCATTATCCATGATTGGCGTGTCCCCCAATAAATTTGTTGTGTATTATTGTGAGATAAATAATGTCCCCCAAAAGATGTCTATGTCCTAATGTGCCAAATCTGTGACTTTACATGACAAAAGGGACTTTGCAGATGTGATTGCATTAAGAATTTGGGTATGGAAGGTTGTCCTAGATTATCAGGGTGGACCCAACATAGTCATGAAGATCATTATAAGAGGAAGTCATAAAGGTCAGAGAGAAAGAAAAGGCAATGTGATAGCACAGCCGGAAGAAGGAGAGGTGGCGATGGAAACAGGCTGAGATGAGGCAGACAGGAGTCCAGGAGTTCAGGGAGCTTCCCGACACTGAAAAGGCAAGAATTGGATTCTCCCATAGAGACTCTGGGAGAAACACAGCCTTTTAGATTCTAGTCAGTAAGAACTGCTTCAGAGTTCTGTCCCTCAGAATTGTAAGGTATACATTTGTCTTGTTTTAAGCCCTGGTATTTGTGGTCTTATATTACAGCAGATGTGGGAGACCCGGGTTCGATCCCTGGATTGAGAAGATCCCCTGGAGAAGGAAATGGCAACCCACTCCAGTATTCTTGCCTGGAGAATCCCATGGACAGAGGAGCCTGGTGGGCTACAGTCCGCGGGGTCGCAAAGAGTCGGACACGACTGAGTGACTTCACTTTCTTTCTTTCACTTTATTACAGCAGTTATAGGGCTTCCCTATAAGACTAACTCTTAGAGTTTTGCCAAGAGAATGCACTGGTCATAGCAAACACCCTCTTCCAATAACACAACAGAAGACTCTACACATGGACATCACCAGATGGTCAACACTAAAATCAGACTGATTATATTCTTTGCAGCCAAAGACAGAGAAGATCTATACAGACAGCAAAAACAAGACCAGGAGCTGACTGTGGCTCAGATCATGAACTCCTTATTGCCAAATTCAGACTTAAATTGAAGAAAGTAGGGAAAACCTCTAGACCATTCAGGCATGATCTAAATCAAATCCTTTGTGATTATACAGTGGAAGTGACAAAGAGACTCAAGGGATTTGATCTGATAGACAGAATGCTGAAGAACTATGGACGCAGGTTCCTGATATGGTACAGGAGGCACTGATCAAGACCATATCCGAGAAAAAGAAATGTAAAAAGGCAAAATAGTTGTCTGAAAAGGCCTTACATGTAGCTGAGAAAAGAATAGAAGCTAAAGACAAAGGAGAAAAGGAAAGATACACCCATCTGAACGCAGAGTTCCAAAGAATAGCAAGGAGATATAAGAAAGCCTTCCTCTGTGATCAGTGCAAAGAAACAGAGGAAAACAATAGAACGGGAAAGACTAGAGATCTCTTTAAGAAAATTAGAGATACCGAGGGAACATTTCATGCAAAGATGGGCTCAATAAAGGACAGAAATGATAAGGACCTAACAGAAGCAGAGGAGGTTGCAAGATTACACAGAAGAACTGTACAAAGAAATCTTCACTACCCAGATAATCATGATGGTGTGATCACTCACCTAGAGCCATACGTTCTGGAATGAGAAGTCAAGTGGGCCTTAGAAAGCACCACTACGAACAAAGCTAGTGGAGGTGATGGAATTCCAGTTGAGCTATTTCAAATCCTAAATGATGGTGCTGTGAAGGTGCTGCACTGAATATGCCAGCAAATTTGGAAAACTCAGCAGTGGCCACAGAACTGGAAAAGGTCAGTTTTCATTCCAATCCCAAAGAAAGGCAATGCCAAAGAATGTTCAAACTACCACACAATTGCACTCATCTCATACACTAGCAATGTAATGCTCAAAATTTTCCAAGCCAGGCTTCAACAATATGGGAAGCTGGATTTAGAAGGGGCAGAGGAACCAGAGATCAAATTGCCAACATCCGTTGGATCATTGAGAAAGCAAGAGAGTTCAAGAAAAACATCTACTTCTGCATTATTGACTACAACAAAGCCTTTGACTGTGTGGATCACAGCAAACTGTGGAAAATTCTGAAAGAAATGGGGATAAAAGACCACTTGACCTGCCTCCTGAGAAACCTATATGCAAGTCAAGAAGCAACAGTTAGAGTTGGACATGGAATAACAGACTGGTTCCAAATTGGGAAAGGAGAACATCAAGGCTATATATTATCACCCTGCTTATTTAACTTCTATGCAGAGTACATCATGTGAAATGCCGGGCTGGAGGAAACACAAGCTAGAATCAAGATTGCAGGGAGAAATATCAGTAACCTCAGATACACAGATGACACCATCCTTACGGCAGAAAGTGAAGAGGAACTAAAGAGCCTCTTGATGAAAGTGAAAGAGGAGAGTGAAAAAGTTGGCCTAAAACTCATAATTCAGAAAACTATGATTACAGCATCTTGTCCTATTACTTCATGGTAAATATATGGGGAAACAATGGAAACAGTGAGAGACTTTATTTCTTATGGCTCCAAAATCACTGTGGATGGTGACTACCGTCATGAAATTAAAAGACTCTTGCTCTTTGGAAGAAAAGCTATGACTAACCTATACAGCATGTTAAAAAGTAGAGACATTACTTTGCCAACAAAAGTCCATCTAGTCAAAGCTATGGTTTTTCCAGTAGTCATGTTTGGATGTGAGCATTGGAGTGTAAAGAAAGCTGAGTGCTGAAAAATTGATGCTTTTAAATTGTGGTGCTGTAGAAGACCCTTGAGAGTCACTTGGACTGCAGGGAAATCCAACCAGTCCTTCCTAAAGGAAATCAGTCCTGACTATTCACTGGAAGGACTAATGTTGAAGCTGAAACTCCAATACTTTTGCCACCTGATGTGAAGAACTGATTCATTGGAAAAGCCCCTGATGCTGGGAAAGATTGAAGGTGGGTGGAGAAGAGGATGACAGAGGACATGGTTGGATGGCATCACTGACTCAATGGGCATGAGTTTGTGTAAGCTCCAGGAGTTGGTGATGGACAGGGAGGCCTGGCGTGCTGCAGTCCATGGGGTCGCAAATAGTCGGACATGACTGAGCCACTGAACTGAATTGATGGGACTTCCTTGGTTGCTCAGATAGTAAAGAATCTGCCTGCAATACAGGAGACCCTAGTTTGATCCCTGGGTTAGGAAGATCCCCTACCCACTCTAGTATTTTTGCCTGGGAAGTCCCATGGACAGAGGAACTTGGTGGCTATAGTCCATGAAGTCAGAAAGAGTTGGACAGGGCTGAATGACCAACACTTACTTACTTAGGAAGCTGACACCAACATCTCGTTCTTTTTAAACATCTTCTTGGGAATCTAAACTAACCCGATTTTGATAGTTTAGTTTCCCTGTCTGATGAAAAAAATATATATATGAACAATGACTTCAGGGATTATTCATGAAGTTTTTTCATTGTTTTGTCACTTTTGAGAGTCTTTAATTTTTAAAGAAATAAAAGTACTATGATGAAATGAAGTTCCCCTCAAACTTCAAACAGCAGCTTAAATCATTTAGAAATATTATACATAATATCTGTGCTGGAGGAAAGATGTTTCCCAGACATATACGTTGATAAAATATTGAGAAATCATCCTAAATAATGGATGTTGCCAGTTAGAGGGAGAAAGCAGTGGTCTCAATCTTTGTCCTGGAATATATTATAGAGTTTTGTCTATGTTTATTAGACTGAAAAGGCTCAGTAAGTTCTATGAAGGCTTTTATTTTTTAGAAATGTAGATGGACAAAGAGGGTGTGAGACCCTGCCTGCCAGGCATTTGGCCTATGTGCCTGCTGCATGCAGGAACCACATGGAACCCACCCCACAATGCTGCCTTGTTCAGCTTCCTGCTCTGACTGCACCTGAGAACTTCCGCAGTACAGAGAACAGTGTGCGCTTCACAGCGGTCCTTGATATCAGTCAAGTCCCTGATAAGTAAGCCTGATGGGAACTTACAGACCAATAGACTTGAAACTTTTTAGAATTCCTTAGAAACTTAAAAATCAAATTATCTGTTAAATCTGAAGAGAAGGCTGTAAAACATGTTATCTTCATACCTTCCTTTGTGTGAGCTTGTCATATCTTACCTTGTTATCTGCTCTGCTTAGATTTCAGGTGTTCTGATGTGTTCTGTGGAGTGTCTTTATTACTCTGGTAGTCTAGAGTTGAATTAACTAATCATTAATGGCTCATATTGCCTGATAAATTTGAATTTAATGATGGGGATTAATAATATTAGCTTTTCTTTAAAAGGAGGAAGTAAATTCCAGGAATACTAACAGTTTTGGTTATGATCAGGCCTTTTGTGGCATTTTAGCTCCATTTCTTATAAAACATAATGGTAATTTTCCAAGTAGCATTTTGACGCATCTGTAATTTTTAATTAACTGACCACAATTTAAATGGGACATGACACTTGCATATTCTATAACACAAGAAGAATTAGGAGAATGGTACAGTGGAGAATTAATTCAGATCTATCCTACTATATTATATATCAATCAACACAAATTTATTTGCTGATTCAGTATTTGCATTTCTAATGCAATTTCTTTGAGAAGGTGTGTGTTCAGGACATGCACACTTGGCACAGAGAAAAGTAGTTACAGCCCTGAGCTCTATTTCACAACCAAGTGGGACTTGGGCAGGTGAGTAAATGAACTGTGGCAGTGTGTGATAGGAAGAACTGCGGTAGCATTAATTATGGGTAGGTGGAAACACAAAGAAGTGTGCTAATATCTGGACTGGTGGGTGGGTTAGGAAAACCTTCTTGGAGTGGGTGTTGCCTCTGCAGAGAAGTTGGTGGGAGTGAGTGACTGGGGAAGAGAGGGGAAAGATGAGTTACCCACACGGTGGGAACAGAGTAGGAAAGGTGAGAAAAGTCGCAATGCATTTGGAGAAGTGGTTTCGCATTGCCATTGTTCAAATCAGGGTGCTCCTAAGGTGCCTGTCCATGCATGCATGTGTGCCTAGTCGTGTCCAACTCTCTGCAACACCACAAAGACTCTTTGTGCTGCCCGGGAAGCTTAACTTGTTGGTAAGAGATGGAAATGAGATTAATCCTTTGTCTGTTTCTTCATTTGCTATTATTTTCTCCCAATCTGAGGGCTGTCTTTTCACCTTACTTATAGTTTCTTTTGTAGTGCAGAAGCTTTTAAATTTCATTAGGTCCCATTTGTTTAGTTTTGCTTTTATTTCCAATATTCTGGGAGGTGGGTCATAGAGGACCCTGCTGAGATTTATGTCGGAGAGTGTTTTGCCTATGTTCTCCTCTAGGAGTTTTATAGTTTCTGGTCTTACATTTAGATCTTTAATCCATTTTGAGTTTATTTTTGTGTATGGTGTTAGAAAGTGTTGTAGTTTCATTCTTTTACAAGTGGTTGACCAGTTTTCCCAGCACCACTTGTTAAAAAGGTTGTCTTTTTTCCATTGTATATCCTTGCCTCCTTTATCAAAGATAAGGTGTCCATAGGTTCGTGGATTTATCTCTGGGCTTTCTATTCTGTTCCATTGATCTATATTTCTGTCTTTGTGCCAGTACCATACTGTCTTGATGACTGTGGCTTTGTAGTAGAGTCTGAAGTCAGGCAGGTTGATTCCTCCAGTTCCATTCTTCTTTCTCAAGATTGCTTTGGCTATTCATGGTTTTCTGTATTTCCGTACAAATTGTGAAATTATTTGTTCTAGTTCTGTGAAAAATACCGTTGGTAGCTTGATAGGGATTGCATTGAATCTATAGATTGCTTTGGGTAGAATAGCCATTTTGACAATATTGATTCTTCCAATCCATGAACACGGTATGTTTCTCCATCTGTTTGTGTCCTCTTTGATTTCTTTCATCAGTGTTTTATAGTTTTCTATGTACAGGTCTTTTGTTTCTTTAGGTAGAACAACATTTCTCCAAAGAAGACATACAGATGGTAACAAACACATGAAAAGATGCTCAACATCACTCATTATTAGAGAAATGCAAATCAAAACCACAATGAGGTACCATTACACGCCAGTGAGGATGGCTGCTATCCAAAAGTCTACAAGCAATAAATGCTGGAGAGGGTGTGGAGAAAAGGGAACCCTCTTACACTGTTGGTGGGAATGCAAACTAGTACAGCCGCTATGGAGAATAGTGTGGAGATTTCTTAAAATACTGGAATAGAACTGCCATATGACCCAGCAATACCACTTCTGGGCATACACACCAAGGAAACCAGATCTGAAAGAGACACGTGCACCCCAGTGTTCATCGCAGCACTGTTTATAATAGCCAGGACATGGAAGCAACCTAGATGCCCATCAGCAGATGAATGGATAAGGAAGCTGTGGTACATATACACCATGGAATATTACTCAGCCGTTAAAAAGAATTCATTTGAATCAGTTCTAATGAGATGGACGAAACTGGAGCCCATTATACAGAGTGAAGTAAGTCAGAAAGATAAAGAACATTACAGCATACTAACACATATATATGGAATTTAGAAAGATGGTAATGATAACCCTATATGCAAAACAGAAAAAGAGACACAGAAGTACACAACAGACTTTTGAACTCTGTGGGAGAAGGTGAGGGTGGGATGTTTCAAAAGAACAGCATGTATATTATCTATGGTGAAACAGATCACCAGCCCAGGTGAGATGCATGAGACGAGTGCTCGGGCCTGGTGCACTGGGAGGACCCAGAGGAGTCGGGTGGAGAGGGAGGTGGGAGGGGGGATCGGGATGGGGAATACGTGTAACTCTATGGCTGATTCGTGTCAATGTATGACAAAACCCACTGAAATATTGTGAAGTAATTGGCCTCCAACTAATAAAAAAAAAAAAAAAGAAATGCAAATGAAGCATTAGGCAGACACTCCACGCACTCAGGGCCATACACAGCTCCTGCATTTACATACTTGCCTTGAGAAAATCTCTCTCAATGCCCGTTGAGTGTGTATGTGTGTTAAGTCACTTCAGTCGTTCCGGACTGTTTCTGACCCCAGGGACTGTAGCCTGCCAGGTTCCTCTGTCCATGGGGTTCCCCAGGCAAGAATGCTGGAGTGGGTTGCCATGCCCTCCTCCAGGGGGTCTTCCCAACCCAGGGACTGAACCCGTGTGTGTTATGTCACCTGTGTTGGCAGATGGGGCCTTTACCACTAGCACCCTGGGAAGCCCCTCAATGCCCATTATTACCTCCAAATTTCTTTCTCATCTTCTAATTTTATTTGTGTTTTCTTCCTTACCTTTTTTATGGAAGACAGTTTAGTTCAGATTCCATTCTTGCTTTGTGGCTTCCCCTTGGGGTATATCTTTGGAAACTACTTTTTTCTTGGCTTGAGTCTTGGATCGTGATTTCTGATTTGTTTCATTCTCCAGTGTGCAATGTGGGTGCTACCCACTTTTATGTTTTCTCATATCTGAGAATTCAGCTTGGATGCTCGCTGTGAGAGAAGGGGTAGAAAGTAGAGGGAAACCTGAGAGGATGGGTATGCCGCGGTTATGTTTCCTAAAGAATGTGAAGTTTAAATTTCTGAGATTTTAATTTCAGAAGGTTTACCCTGGTCATAGTGTTTGGTAGAGTCAAGTGATTGAGCAAAGGAATTAGGAGTCCAGAACAGAAATTGAATCAAGAAATAAGAATGATAACAGTGGGGAAAGCGAGGAAGGGGTGGCTTTTAAAGTACAGCTAATAAAATTGATCACAAATTAAATTTGTTCAATTTTCTACCTTGAGTGTCTGAGTAGATGCTAGTATGATTACCTTAGCTAGAAAACAAGAATAGAAAAGCAAGTATAGGGAGACAGATGGTGCCTTCCTTTTTGCTGTCAATTTGAGTTTGAATTGCTGGAAATATCTTTCAATAGAATGGAACTTATTGGTATAGACAATCTTATTTACAAAGCAGAAATAGAGATCAGACATAGAGAGCAAGTGTATGGTTACCAAGAGGGAAAAGGGGCGTGGGAGGAATTGGGATTGACATCTATAAAGTCTTGATACTCTGTATGAAATAGATAAATAATGAGAACCTCTGTATAGTACAGGGGACTATACAGTGCTCTATGGTGGCCTAAATGGGAAGGAAATTAAAAAAAAAGGGGATATATGTGTATGTATAGCTGATTCACTTTGCTGTACAGTAGAAATTAATACAGTATTGTAAAGCAACTGTATTCCGATAAAACATTTTTAAAAGAATGGAATTGCATATATGGCTCTGGAAATCATGGAGTCAGTTCTAGACTTGTAATGTGGTTTGGAGTGTTACCAGTCAAGAGGTAATAGTGAAGACTGCCATAAATATTACTCAGTTCATAGTAACTAACGTGTAACAAATACTGTGGGTTTCCCTTGTGGCTCAGATGTTTAAAGAGTCCTCCTGGAATGCAGGTGACCCAGGTTCGATCCCGTGTCCAGGCACTGTTCTAACTGCCTTATGCATGTTAAGTCATGAAATTATCACAGTTGTATGAGACAGGTTCTATTTTATCATCCCTGTTTTGTAGATGGGGAAACTTCGACACAGAGAGGCTAATTAACTTGTCCAAATTACAGGTATGTGTGGAAGAGCTGCCATTCCACTCAGCCTGTTTTCCATTCTCTTGATCATTACGCTGCATTGTTAGGAGAAGCAGAACAAAAGAGAAGCATCTGAGCGTTAGATCTCTGAAGGAACACCAGTGTGTGTGAGTTGATGGAGACAGAAGAAGCCACAAAGGAGCCTGAAAAGGAACAGGGAATAAGCAAAGGGGAAGAAAGAGAAATTGGTTTAGAGAAATAGATGAAAGAGACAGAGGGAGTGGTCAGTGGGACCAAATACTGGAGGAGAGCAAGTAGGTTGAAGCTGAAAGTGCCTGTTAAAATTAGCATTTAATTCTATGGTCTCTGCCTGTATTGCTCACAGACTTTTTATAATGATAAATCATTCTGCGAATATGCAGAAAGCAGTGAATCTCTAGATAAATGTACTTTTATTCTTGTGGGTGAGGTACCAGACTATTACAAATACTCAGTTTTTTCTCCTTCTGGCCATTCATTTGAGTTGTATATCTCTGTTATCTTTGAAGATAGGTGAAGCTATATGCATTTCTTGGAAGAATATAAGTTGAAATGACTTCTGTCCCTTCTATGTATAAGCACCTGTGCACATTTCACTGGTTCCCTTTCTCTTCCTTGGCAAGCCAGGAGCTGCTGTTAGCTGGGGCATTGAGTAGCCCGCCCTGTGTGGAACATGTGATGTGAGGCGTGTGTGTTACGTCACTGTGGTCCAGCCCATCATGATGCATCAGTGGGTCAGTTGCATCTTTGTTTCCATGGGCTTTTTGTTTGTTTGAATTCTCATTGTCGTAATAAGTTGGTGTAGTAGAATCCATTACAGCAGAGAGTGAGAGTATATATTATTCCGATACTCTTGGAAATTAAATACAAAAAATATTTTACTAGTAAAGACATCCAAGGAGTTAATTAAACACAATTTAATAAAGAAATAGGCATATTTCTAGGTCAAGGTTTTCTGCTGCTCTAAGTTTATGAAATCATGTTTATGGACTCTCTGGCATATGGAGTATGCACAGATATATAGACTAAACCCTGGGCCAAGGTTTTGGCACAGTGGTAAAGAACCCGCCTGCCAATGCAGGAGATGCAAGAGACGCTGGTTCAATTCCTGGGTTGGGAAGATCCCCTGACGTAGGAAATGGAAATCCACTCCAGTGTTCTTGACTAAAAAATTCCATGAACAGAGGAGCCTGGCAGGTCCATGGGGTCACAGTCAGACATGGCTGATCACTGTCCATGCATGCAAGCATTTTTAGAAAGCTGATATAACTTTAAAAAATTGTAGTGTGTTTATAATAAATAAAGTTAAAATCCATTTTATTGTAATTTGAAGGTCTGTTGATTTATAGGTAAAACTTTTTACTGTAATTCTACAATTATATGAAATTCTACTAAATAAGTAAAGCTTTAAAAATGCCTGTTTTCTTCTTGAAGTTTATACAGAGCTTTTAAATTTACAAAACACTTTTCATTTACATTATTTCAATTAATCAACTGACATTTGAAGTCTCTGCTTTTTTAAGAAATGAGAAAACTGAGGATAGAAGCATACATTTAGAAAAGATTTATAATAATACATTACATTAAATTAATAATAAATTTTCCTCTGAAAAAATTATGTGCTGCCTATAGTAAATTCACTCTAACATTACAACACAGTGAGTATTGTCATCATGGGGAAAAGGCCACAGAATATCTTGTCATGTTTGTACTGGTGAAGTAGGTGTTTATAATCGAGGTACTTAGGCAGGCAGGGCTCTAAAATGGAAATAACACATACTCTGGTTTTTTTAGATTATTTTCAACTCTCGATCTCTCTTCTCCTAACTTCACATTCTAAAATTTACTTTTCTCCATCTGTTTGTGTCCTCTTTGATTTCTTTCATCAGTGTTTTATAGTTTTCTATGTATAGGTCTTTTGTTTCTTTAGGTAGATATACTCCTAAGTATTTTATTCTTTTTGTTGCAATGGTGAATGGTATTGTTTCCTTAATTTCTCTTTCTGTTTTTTCATTGTTAGTGTATAGGAATGCAAGGGATTTCTGTGTGTTAATTTTATATCCTGCAACTTTACTATATTCATTGATTAGCTCTAGTAATTTTCTGGAAGAGTCTTTAGGGTTTTCTATGTAGAGGATCATGTCATCTGCAAACAGCGAGAGTTTCACTTCTTCTTTTCCTATATGGATTCCTTTTATGTCTTTTTCTGCTCTGATTGCTGTGGCCAAAACTTCCAACACTATGTTGAATAGTAGTGGTGAGAGTGGGCATCCTTGTCTTGTTCCTGATTTCAGAGGAAATGCTTTCAATTTTTCACCATTGAGGGTGATGCTTGCTGTGGGTTTGTCATATATAGCTTTTATTATGTTGAGGTATGTTCCTTCTATTCCTGCTTTCTGGAGAGTTTTAATCATAAATGAGTGTTGAATTTTGTCAAAGGCTTTCTCTGCATCTATTGAGATAATCATATGGTTTTTATCTTTCAATTTGTTAATGTGGTGTATTACGTTGATTGATTTGCGGATATTAAAGAATCCTTGCATTCCTGGGATAAAGCCCACTTGGTCATGGTGTATGATTTTTTTAATATGTTGTTGGATTCTGTTTGCTAGAATTTTGTTAAGGATTTTTGCAACTGCCATATGACCCAGCAATACCACTTCTAGGCATACACACTGAGGAATCCAGATCTGAAAGAGACACGTGCACCCCAATGTTCATTGCAGCACTGTTTATAATAGCCAGGACATGGAAGCAACCCAGATGCCCATCAGCAGATGAATGGATAAGGAAGCTGTGGTACATATACACCATGGAATATTACTCAGCCGTTAAAAAGAATTCATTTGAATCAGTTCTAATGAGATGGATGAAACTGGAGCCCATTATACAGAGTGAAGTAAGCCAGAAAGATAAAGAACATTACAGTATACTAACACATATATACGGAATTTAGATAGATGGTGGCGATAACCCTATATGCAAAACAGAAAAAGAGACACAGAAGTACAGTAAAGACTTTTGAACTCTGGGGGAGAACGTGAGGGTGGGATGTTTTGAAAGAACAGCATGTATATTATCTATGGTGAAACGGACCACCAGCCCAGGTGGGATACATGAGTCAGGTGCTCGGGCCTGGTGCACTGGGAGGACCCTGAGGAGTCGGGTGCGGAGGGAAGTGGGAGGGGGGATCGGGATGGGGAATACGTGTAACTATATGGCTGATTCATGTCAATGTATGACAAAACCCACTGAAATGTTGTAAAGTGATTGGCCTCCAACTAATAAAATAATATTTAAAAATAAAAAAAAAATAAAAATAAATAAAAATAAAATTTACTTTTAACTCAGCATCTGATAATGAAGTCTAAAGAGCATAAATGTTTATCAGGTGTGTTTTTGAGTCTTTTTTCCCCCCCCTCTGTATATAATGTGACCCTGATTTCTCTGGAATCACATTTCTTTGCAAAATCTATTGACATTTTTCTCCTGTGAAAATGTGAAAGAGCAGAGAGTTGGCAGCTGTGACTCATCTGGTGATGGAAGTGGTCCAGGTGATTAGTTGTGTGGCAGATCTTGAAAGGGGAATATGGAGAAAAAATCAGTACAACCAGGAAATTCCTTTGAAGAGAACCTCTTTATGCATTAAAGGCAAAATTAAAGTTAAGGTTTGAGGAACCACAAAGATGGGGACCAGTATCTTGAGTCTATAGATGAAAAGATGATAAATATATCCATATGGGGTCCTCACGTTCCTGGGAGCCGGGATGCTGGAGAGGAGGGGGTAACAGGAAGAAAGAGTAACTGCAAATGAGAATACACATGAGTTATAATAGAGGGCACGGGGGTCCTTCAAGTGCTGGAATTATTCTTACAAATTTGTTCTCGGTGAGACACATGCCAAGGATGTGAAGAGTCCAGTGTTTATTAAGAGGGAGGGAGCTTCTTGCAGTTGGAAACCATGCCTAATGTGTAAACATTTCTAATTCTTGGTACCTAAAGGGAGAAAGTAAATGGTGACTTGACTATTGTAACATACCTACTTCAATCAAGTGGCAACAGTGATGCCAAAGAAACGGAGCAGAAAGGAGAGTTTTAGTAAAATCCATTGTTATGTAGCAAGGTCATATCTAACGAGAGCAAAATTAAACAAAAACAATAGTATATATAGTTAAATTAGGATTGGAACTAAACTTCAAATAGTTTTTTAGTATAGATGTTTCTTAGCTATTGCCTGTTTATTTTATCTAGCAAATGTAGTGATATCAAACGCCTCAATGCCACCTTGCCCCTATGCCTATATGACTGAATTTACTGTTTTTTTTCTCTAAACATTTCTCAGTTAAAAATGATTAATGGTACAGCTGCAACTATAAGTTTGATTTTTGTCAACAGAAATTCCATTGCAATTTTATCTTTCTGTAATAATATAAAGTATAGTAATAGCTTGAGGGCTATACCCATAGAAGATGATAAAATCTATACTTCTGAGGACAATGTAAATTGATCTTATTGTAATTCTTATGGAATCAGACTCTGAGTTCCCTGAGTTCAACTAGTAACATCTAAATAACATGAATCATATCTTATATTATCCTACTCAAGCTGACAAAGCAAAGGGATTTATAGCCACAGCTGCCATCCCTTTATTTAGGTATTTATTCATCTCTTCTCAAACATAAGTACCTACTCTCATTACTTTTATCATTTATCTTGAAAGTGTCTGACACTGGTAGGACCACATTTTCCTGGACTAGAGTGTAAGAGGGTTTTCTGACTAGCACTTAGAAATGTGTATTCATTGTAGGTTTTATTTTTTTCTCTAGTTTCTTCTTGTGGGGTGAATTGGTTTAGGAATCTTTAGACTACAGAATACATGGCTTATAGATCTTTATTTCTATTTTTAGAATTTTAGTTATCGAATTCACTCTGAATATGTATTGTTGTTACTGATGAACTAAATTAAAAAAAAGCAACTAATTTTCTTAATACATAATGTCTAATTCAGACCATTGCTTTATTATTCAGCCTTTTGTGTTTTGATGTACTCTAAAAGTAGTTATTTTCCTTAAAAGGTACATGGAGATACATGTAAAGAAAGTATATGTGTCATGTGGTCTTTTTTAAAATGTGGTCTTTAATTTCAGACTTTTTACATGTAATGACATAAAATAGCTTGTGTGTGCTTAATCTTTAAGGTTTTATCATTTATTTTAAAAACCGCTTAATACTGTGGTTCAGGGTCTAGATGTTAGTGTTTTAAAATTTTATTCACTAAGGAAATTGAGCTGTAAGTAGCAATATATCAAAATAAACAATAGTTTAAATGCTTAAGAAAATAATGATAGTTATTCCATAGAACCGAAGGCTGGAGTCAGTGTTTCCAGTATTGGGTCAACATCTTCAGAATCCTTCTGTACCCCCATCATTGCAATATCAGCCTTTCATTTTCACTCCACGATTTTAAGTTGGCTGCTACGTCTTTACTGCCATATCTTCTTCTTATCAGGTTTAAAGTCCTGCAGCTATGAGGTCAGAGGCGCTAAACAGCTCTCTTTTCTGTTTTAATCAGGAAGCAGAATATTTCCCAAATGTTCTCAGCAGCTTTCCCTTCCCCTCCATAGGATGGATTCCTGAGTGCGCTGCATTTTCCCGTTTTGGGGAAGACCACCCTTGCAGTATAATAGGCTCCGTTAGTCTGCATGTCCTGTGTCTTATTACTGAGGTTTAACTCTTACTTTCCTTTTCACTGACTTCGGGAAAATGAGGCTGTGATGGAAAATGAGACTGTGATGGAAAACTTGGATTCTAAATTTTAATTGATGTTTCTTTAGTTCTTGTATTCTGTGTTTGCATTAATTTTGAATAAAGTAGAAAATGTGGCGAATGTTGATACTGTTACAGACTGAACTTGATTTAGTCTATATTTTTTATATTATGCCACTGAATCAAGCCAGATCATATGGTTTCAATGAGTTTATGATATAATCTAATGAAATAAAAGTAGGTTAATAATGAAGACTAATTCAAAGACCTAATGGTCTTTAAAAATTTAAGTGAAAAGTTGCATTTTAGCTTCACCATTTAAAATGTGACCTTTTTTGCTGTGATTTTCAGATATAGGTTAAATTTCTTTTTTTTAGATGTGATTTTACGTTCTTATTTTGGGATGTTGTTGACAGGAAGTGAAAAAGAGGTGTGCTAATAAAGCTAGGTATAGAGGAAGAAACGATTTCTGAAAATGTTTACTAAAAATCCTTGTTGCTGGGCCTTGGAAAAATATTAATGCTGCCATTATATTTATTTAGTAGTAAGCCAATGACCCTTTGACATCATGTTCTAGCCTTAAATTAGCTCAGTGAAGTTTGCAGGTGGCAGTAAGGGCAGATGATGTCCAGTGGGTACCAGGATAGGAAACCTGAACAGTCATGTAGGACATGGTGGAAAGCAAATAAAAATTTGGACAGGCAGGACAAAGTTAGAATAGACATGTAAACACAAATTCGAGACATCATTTTAGGATCTAAGAGACAGTTATATAACAAGATGAAACAGCAGCCAAAGTATATGGGCAGATCAGGAAATCAAGTGATGTCACCAGTTTTTCAGAACATCAGTATAATTCTGGTGCAAAGACTGTGGGTGGATGAGGAAGTTGAGAACTGCCACTTATTTCTCTGAGTAGACACCCAGATTTTGCAGGTTGTAAGGGAAAGATTTTCTTCTACAAGTATAAACTTGAGATGAAATCTTAGATCACTCAAAAATAAAAGAAATCATGTCATCAAAGAAAAACAGAGGGTGGGGCTTCATTTTCTTCCCAGCTCTTTGCTTTTGCTTCCTAATTCTTCCGTGGCTTAAGAAAAAGAAGCAAACTGGAGAGATAAGTAAAATTCTGGAGCATCATTTTCCTCATTTTGAGAAGACTGACTGAGAAAATACTTTCCCATAGGATCTGTGACAAAGATGTAATTTTATTGATCTCTTTATCAAGGGATGGAAAGTTACAAAATTAAGTAGCAGTAATATTCTCTAACAGAATATTCAGTAAGAAGCATTAAATATATAGAATGTATAACATGGCACTATAAATAAGATTTTCCTATTAAAGAAATATTATCTCAATTTATTTACAATAATTAAATGCCTGTCCTAGGCCTGATAATTTGTTACCAACTTGGTGAAACAGATGAAGAGCTGATGGTTACTGTTCTGTGAAAACTTACAGTTTAGGAGGAGAGATAATATTCATTTAACAGGTCTGCACTAACCTTTTAAGTTAGAAAGTGAAAAATGAAAGTGTTAGTCATTCAGTCATGGCCAACTCTTTGTGACCTCATGGACTGTAGCCCGCTGGGCTCCTCTGTCCATGGAATTCTCCAGGCAAGAATACTGGAGTGGTTGCTGTTCCCCTATCCAGGGGATCTTCTCAACCCAGGGATTGAACCCAGATCTCCCACATTGCAGGCAGATTCCCCATCTCAGCCATTAGGGAAGCCCCCAGCTTAGAAAGAACAAGTTCTAAATTCTCTGAAACTCAGTTTCCTTGTGTATAGGCCTTGTTCTGAAAGCTCTCTTCCAGGTGATAAATTACAGTATTCTTGAATACAAGGAAATAAGTTATCAAACATACTCATCTCTCAGAAAGCATCTTGGACTTAAGTATGATGATCAATAAGAAAATGAGCAGAGGGACAAAAGTGACATATTATCTGAAAATTTCTGTTGCTAGATGGAGAAGTACAAGCTAGAGCTGTGGCTGCAGATTTTAGAAGGTAGATTTCATCTGCTCATCCACTGAGAGACACTTAGTGTTCCCATATCTTGACTGTCATGAATAATGCTTCAGTGCGCCATGGGTAGGTGTATGTCTCATTGATATCCTGTCTTCCCTTCCTTTGGTTGTATACCCAGAGGCAGAATTGTTGGATCATATGCTGTATCTATTTTTAATTTTTCGAGACACTTTCATGGTTGTTCCAATTTACATTCCCACTAACAAGGCACAAGTGTTCCTTTTCTCAACATCCCCACTGGTACTTATTTCTTGTCTTCTTGGTGATAGCCATTCTAATGTGTGCTATATGTAGACAATGGAATTTTACTCAGCCGTGAGAAAGTAGGAAATCTTGCAACAACATGGATAGAGCTTGAGGACATATGCTTTGTGAGATAAATCAGACAGAGAAAGACAAATACTGCATAATATCACTTACATGTGGAAGTTTAAAAAAACTAAGCTTACAAAAACAGCAAGTAAGATGGGTAGTTACAAAGGGCTGGGGGATGGAGGGATGGGAGAGAGGTTGTTTAAGGGTCCAAACTTGCAGCGAGTCGTAAATAAGCACTAGAGGTCTAATGTGCAGTAGTTAGTATAGACAACTATTATATTGGGCTCAGTGGTAAAGAATCTGCCTGCCAATGGAGGAGACGTGGGTTTGATCTCTGGGTTGAGATGGTCCCCTGAAGAAGGAAAAGGCAACCCACTACAGTATGCTTGTCTGGAAATCCCATGGACAGAGGAGCCTGGTGGACTACAGTCCATGGGGTCGCAAAGAGTAGGAAGTGACTTAGTGTCTAAGCCACCATGACCATTGTATTATAATCATCAAACTTGCTAAGAGACTAGTTCTTGATTTTTCTAACCACAAGAAAAAATGGTGATCATGTCATGTGACAGACGTGCTAACTGTGGCTACAGTGACAATCGTATTACAACATAATCAGAATTAAATCAGCATGCTCTGTACTTTAAATTTACAGAATGTTATATGTCAAATGTTTTCCCATGAGAAAGAAGGCAGATTTTGATAGTTATAGAAAAATGTGGATAAGGACTAAGTATGGTGATGGTGGTTTAGCTGCCAGGTTGTGTTCGACTCTTTGAGACGCTATGAACTACGGTCCGCTAGGGTCGTCTGTCCATGGGATTTCCCAGTCAAGAATACTGGAGTGGGTTGCCATTTCCTTCTCCAAGGGCTAAGTGCAAGTTCTCAAAAAAATGAAATTTCAATAAATAAATCTCAGGCTTATTAGATGAGAAAGAAAAGGAGGAGGCATTTGATGAAAGTGATTTAACTGAATAAATTTCTTTGACAATGGGCACAATTTAAATTGAGAGGGAGTGTATAGATGGATGGCATTGTGCTCTAATATATATGATGAGAATTATGTCATTTAAATAAGGACTCAATAGAAAGAGGCTTGCAAGGTGTTAGAACAATAAAACAAATATTTAAAAATTTCCACCCAGCAAAGGTAAGAATAAAGAGGCCTGCATTTTGAGATCAGTGATATAATATGAACCATTGAGGATGAGAAGTATCACTGTTCAGCTCTTGTGTTGCCTGGTTCTCTCTGTTGTGGAGCCTGCTTGTCAAATCATTCTGGGCAGGAGTACTGTTGGTAGGAGGATAATAAAGCCCAAAGTAGTTGAGAAGAGGCAGAGGACTCATTGGTGCCTTATGTGGGTTCATTTCTTCTAACAGGGGCTGGTTTTATCACCCAGCATACAGAGACAATGCATGAAATTGGTAAACTGCTCTCAGTTACTTTGAAGGAACAGAGGTAAACCAAAGGAGTTCCAGATTAGAAAAGGACCAGAAATTTTATTGGATCCAGTACATATGTAAACTTTCCATAGAGATTGGGTGAAATATAGAATTATTAAAGATCATTTGTGAATTTTCCAAAAAGAAGCCTAGATTTCGTACTTAAAATGACAATTTTAAGTAGCCCATATTATATACATTTCCCTTGCTTTAAAATTCTTAGTAAGAATAAATAACTAGAGAAATATTAAAAGAGGAGACCCGATACCATTTGTGGATCTTGATATAGCATGTTTTCCACATGTAAGAACATTCTTCAGTATGTGGTGCAAGAGAGTTCAGATTGGGGGAAAGATCAAACGTAAATAATATACAAGGTGTGAAAGAAAGGTTCTCCTGTAAAAGCACCCCAGAATAAACGTAACAGTTTTCCCTGGTCAAGAGAACAGATGTGAGTGAAGGTCAGGGAGTGATTGGGCAATTCCCCCTCCTACTCAGGTCTTTGGATTCTCGCCCGTTGATGGAGCCCACAGGTGCCAGAGCAAACTGTCTCAGAAGGTAAACTTCTGCATTATAGATGCATCTAGCTTCAGCTATTTCCTCAGACCAGTGCATCTTCACATAGGCTAGTTACACTGCAGTCATCTATATTTTCCCTTATCCTTTCATCTGGGCCTGCATTATTTGATCAGAGACCATACAATACTACTTTTTTTTTTTTAATTTGGTATGAGATCAAAAAGAAAAAAAGAGAAACCAACTCAAAACCCTTAGTTTGTAAGATAAGCAGTGAGAAAAAAATTCTGGGACTCACCTGGTGGTCCAGCAGTAAAGAATCCGCTTGCCAGCGCAGGGGTCACAGGTTCCATCCCTGGTCCGGGAAGCTTGGACGTGCTGGTGGGGCAGCTAAACCCTCACGTCACAGCCACTGAGGCCTGCATACTCGAGAGCCTGTGCTCTGCAACGAGAGAAGCCACCACGATGGGCAGCCCGAACTCCACAAACTGGAGAGAGCCCGTGAGCAACAGCAAACACCCAGCACAGCCAAAATAAACAAACAAATAAAATTAAAATACTGAGTGTACAAAAATATGGACCAGCTCAACAGTTGGGGAAATTTTAAGAAATAAATTTGCTCTTTATGGGAGTCAAGAGGAAGCAGTAACAGATTTAATCATAGACCGTGGGCAGTATATTTTTCCTGTTTCAACTGTGGTAAGCAAATTTAAATTCTGGAGAACTCCCAAGTGGACTGGAAAGCAGGAATGGTCAAAACTCAAGCTGGTTTTGTTCTTTATTTGGTGCCAGCTAGTGTCTGGTATGGTCTTTGGTGAAACTAAGTTCTTGTACTGGAAACACAGTTTTACAGAGATAGCTACTATCAAGGTGGTATGTTTTGTAAACTTTTGGTTTGCTGGGCCAGCGCTGTGACCCCTAAAGTCACACTGAACTATTCAGTTACAGCGACCTTAAAGAACCACACCCATCCTGGTGAGAGGCAAAATGGAATGCAGCAGTGAAAATTCCCATTTCTACCTGCCTGGCATCTGGAGCCCCACCAGGAGCAGATGGAAAGAAACTGATGGAGCATAAGTTTGGGACTCTATTTAAGTTTCATTTATCTCATTCCTATATCATCATTGGGAACCAAATTCTAGGATACAAGGCAGATAAAGCTCATCTCTGCCTGGTCCTGATTTGGGGAATCAGGGTTGTGCTGGATAAAAGTGTAGCATCTGTTGCAGGTGTAGAGCAAGGAGTCAGGGGTGGCTAGTGCTTAAAAGACTGAAAGGTTTGTAAAAGCAGGGTCAGGGAGGGGGGTGTGGGGTATGTGATCACCTGGTGGACATTCTTTGGATTGGCTGGTGGTGAGGTAATCAGGAATCAACATCATCAACCTCGGGTTCCAACTGATCTGGGTTAACTATATGTGCTTGTGAGCAGCATATAGTTAACTTCTTCCACCTGATGGGGGTTTCAGTCACTGCAAAACAGTTCAAAGGACATGGCTCAGAATTTTGTCTGTATCCCTTGAGGAGGAACGAAAGGTCTTTGACTTTGTTTCATGGCTGCTGGTGGTGGTTTAGTCGCTAAGTCGTGTCTGACTCTTGCAACCCCTGTGGACTAGAGCCTGCCAGGCTCCTCTGTTCGTGGGATTCTCTAAGCGAGAATACTGGAGTGGGTTGCCATTTTTCCTTCTCCATGTTTCATGGCTGAATTATTATTATTTTGTCTTGATTGACTGTTTGCTTTCTGCATTTTCTCACTTCTCTGATTAAATTTATTCTTTGAAGTTTTTCTACAGACAAAAAGCAGACAGAGATTGTGGGTGGCGGTCTGTTCTGGGAAGGCCTTGAAGGGTCCTGCTCAGTTGCACAAGTGGGAAAATGCAGTTCATGGCCAAAGGGCAGACTATGGCAGCTGAAAGATAAGTGGACCTTGTCTGGTATTCCTCTCACTAAAATATGATGTCTCTGTCCCTTCCCTCTGATCTGGGCTGGGCTGATGTTCACAGTAATCTGTGATGGAGATTCCAGGCCAGACTTTGAAAGGCCTGGAGGTTTCTGTTTCTTCCTCTTGGGGCCCTGAGCAGCCATGTAATAAATCTCACTGTCCTGCTAGAGAGACCATGAAGAGGAAGAGCTGTACTGAGTGCCGCCTTCCCACTGTCTTCGCCTAACCTGTGCTGCGCACGAGAAGGGCTGTGGGAGGAGGCTGCCATGGACCGGACAGGCACGTCTTCCCCAAACTCACGCACTGAAGCTGTAATCTCCAGTGTAATTATACCAGGAGGTGGGGCCTTTGAGAGGTAACTAGGTCATAAGGAAGGAAAACTTTGACCAACCTAGACAGCATATCAAAAAGCAGAGACATTACTTTGCTGACAAAGGTCCATCTAGTCAAAGCTGTGGTTTTTCCAGTAGTCATTATATGGATGTGAGAGTTGGACCATAAAGAAAGCTGAGTGCTGCAGAATTGATGCTTTTTTTTTTCTTTTTTTTTTTTTTTAGAATTGATGCTTTTGAACTGTGGTGTTGGAGAAGACTCTTGAGAGTCCCTTGGGCTGCAAGGAGATCTAACCAGTCCATCCTAAAGGAGATCAGTCCTGAATATCCATTGGAAAGACTGATGCTGAAGCTGAAACTCCAATACTTTGGTCACCTGATGCAAAGAGCAAAGACTCATTGGATAAGACCCTGATGCTGGGAAAGATTGAAGGCGGGAGGAGAAGAGGGCGACAGAGGATAAGATGGTTTGATGGCATCATCGACTCGATGGACATGAGTTTGAGCAAACTCTGGGAGATAGTGAAGGATAGGAAAGCCAGGTGTGCTGTGGTGCATGGGGTCACAAAGAATCAGACACAACTGAGCGACTGAACGAAAAAACCACATGGCAGAGATGATCTTTCTTTTCACCATGCAAGGATACAGTAAGAAGGCTGTTGTCTGCACACCAGGAGGAGGACCATCACCATACACCAAATCTGCTGGCACTCAAGGAGATCAGTCCTGGGTGTTCATTGAAGGGAGTGATGTTGAAGCTGAAACTCCAATACTTTGGCCACCTGATGCGAAGAGCTGACTCATTGGAAAAGACCCTGATGCTGGGAAAGATTGAGGGCAGGAGGAGAAGGGGACGACAGAGGATGAGATGGTTGGATGCTATCACCAACTCGATGGACACGGGTTTGGGTGGACTCTGGGAGTTGGTGATGGACATGGTGGGCTGGCATGCTGCAGTTCATGAGGTCGCAAAGAGTCAGACATGACTGAGCGACTGAACTGAACTGAACTGAACTGAACAAGGTGCTTATGTATCCACTTAAAGTTATGTATCCAGAACATAAACTGCAAGGACATGGTGGTGTTTTTGTTCTTGTTTTTCTGAGGCAAGATTTTCCTTGAAACCACTAATGTTTTCTTACCCTCACACTGGAACTGGAAATGTCGGGGGAGGGAGGAGGGTTAGATTTGCACAGTTCACCCCTTGTACCTCTCTTCATTTTGTGTAGCAGCTACTTACAGGATGCACACAATTTTCTTTGCTTCTCTGTGCCTTCAGTGAGGAGGACTGAGTTTGTCTGTCTGGTTGAGAGCGCTCATTCTAGTTTCTGAAGCCTATTGCTAGTACACGAGTTGCCCGCATCTTCCCCTTGAGCTTTCATTGGTAACAAAGCTGATATTCTTATCTCTAACTATACGTGTTTCTTAATTGGTTCCAAACTCTTGACAAGAGAAAGGGTGTCATTTATTGATTCCTTGAAACCCAAGTATCTAGATGCTTTGTCAGGGCCCATCTGGTAATTCTTTCATGTGAAAGTAAACAAGGGCAGTCTGTGAGAAACATGGAATTGAGAAGAAATATGTGGCTGTTTCAGTTTGTCTCAGTCATGTTCTCTGAGCCATGCTGCCGTAGTTGTAGCCCAATAGTATGTAGATTATCTAGAAAATGGTTTTTGTGCCAGGCAGTTCACAGAACTATTTTGTTAAACTCTTTAGTGATAAACTCAAGAGGTGGTTAGTTAAACTAAAACTGGTTTAAAAGAAAATGACTTGGATAATGATAAGATAAAATCTTTACCCATTGAAACATTTTTAAAGTTCGAGATGCTTGGCTTTGAGAAGGACAGACTCGGGTGTTTGAAAATTTTCTTCTGCTCCTGCACATTCATCACACAGAAGAAAAATGGGCCTGTGTGAGCAGCTCTTGACTGTGTTTGTGAGTTTCAAGGAAGCAGATCTTCTCCAGTTTATCGTTTTCCATCAAATGAGAAGAGTATCCTTGGGAGATGGTGATAAACCTCAGAGGCTTTTAAGCAGTGATTGAGCAAATGTTTAAAAGTGATATTTTAGAGGACATTCAAGTACCAGATAGCAACTAGGATATTTCTAAAATTTCTTCCAACCTTGACTTTTTAATCTTTTAATTCTGTGATTTAGATAATGTGATACAGTCTAGAGCGCTGTAGAAAGGTGGGCGTAGCACATAAAAGAGAGAGTGCATTGCTAACCGAAGTTTCCTGAAATATCCTGGACAGAGGCCTCACAGTCTGATATGATCTTTGGCATCCACTCCAGTCCTCAGCTCTGCATATCACAAACATTATTTTACCATTCTGCCAGTGTGGGTCAGACTCAGGAACGCTTGCAACTCTAAAGAAGTTTGCACAAGGCTGATGTATGAAAACAGAATGCCGATTTATTCATTTACAATGAGAAATAAATATGCTAATGGAGTATATGTTCAGTTCCTCTGGCTAACACATCTCCTTGTAGGCATGCTATATTGAAGGCCAAATTTAAATCAGACTGTTGTTTGATGAGCATGGGATCAGAACAACCTGAAACAACTCTAGGAATTTAATGTTGGATGATATGAAGCCACCCCAGCCTGATGCATCTTCTCTGTGGTGGGGGTGTACCCTGCCGCCTGGAATAGCAGGTCTTCTTGTATTATTACCTTCTCCTTTGGTTTGCATTTACTGGAAGCGTCTGTGTTTCACTTTCAGTTATATTTTTTCCTAGGCTTCCTGGAATGAGCCGTTAACTTTCTTTAGTGGTTTAGAAGACAGGCTGTGTGAGTTCTAATTTAGTTCTAACACCATTGAGGTTTCTTGGGCAACTTGCTTAACATCTTCATAGCTGTTGCCACATCCATTAAAAAAAACCAAACAAACACATAATAATAGTGCTATCTCTCAGTATTGGTGTGATGATTTAGTGAGTGAATATGTTTAAATGAGCTTTGAATCATGCCTGGAACATATGAAGAACTAATATTAGTTATTATTATTACTAAAGTGACCACAATTAAGTGATTTTGTTCTGTGAGACCCTGGTTTTATTTCAGTTTATTTTGAAAAAAAAAGAAAAATGTTTTTGTGGATATTTTGATTTCACTTCAGAAGATAAAGTTTTTGACTTTATGTCAGTGTTCTTGGAGGATCTTTCACTATTTCCCTGTCTATCCACACCTATAACAACACCAAGCATGAAGGTAAAGACAAGGAGCCTTCCCTGGTGGTGGCTCAGTGGGGAAGAATCCACCTGCCAGTGCAGCGGGGTGATTTGGTTCCTGGTCTCGGAAGATCCCACACGTGGAGCAGCTCAGCACGTGCGCCAGGGCTACTGGGCCTGCGCTCTGGCCGCTGGGAGCCGGAACCACTTAGCCCACGTGCTGCAGCCACCGAAGCCGGTGCGCCCCAGAGCCAGTGCTCTGCGGCTAGAGAAGCCTCCGGAGTGAGAAGCCTGAGCATTGCAACCAGACAAAAGCCTGTGCGGCAATGAGGACCCAGCGCAGCCAAAAATAAATAAATAAAATTTAGAAAAGATAAAAATGTTACTGTTGGCTATGATTAGTCAAGGGAAAGTTCGAGATCAAATGAGTGTTGGGGGTGGGATCAAGATGACCAAGTAGGAAGATGCCAACTCACCTACTCTCATGAACACACCAAAACTTAACAGCTACACAGAGAAGAGTAACCTTTGAGAATGACCTGAAGACTAACAGAGTGGCTCTTCTGCAACTAAAGATATAAAAAAAAACACCAAAATAGGCAGGAGGGGCAGAGACAGTCTCTTCAGGACCCACACTCCTGGCCCAGAGACACTCAAGCAGGAGGGGCTGTCTCAAGTGTAGAAGGTTTTCCCTAAGAATGAGGGGGGTTCCAGTCCCAGATCCAGCACCCCCACCCTGGGAACCTGCTCTGGGAAGATGATCCCCCCATAACATCTGGCTTTGTCAGCAAGCGGGACTTATGTCCGGGAGAGCTGGAGGGCATAGGAAATTGAAACCTTGCTCTTAAAGAGCCCTTGCACAAGTTCACATGCCTGGTGTCCCAGAGTGTACAGGCAGCAGCTTGAAAAGCTAAATGTGAAAGGGATTCATTGATAAGTTCAGGGCGAATCCCAAAGGGACAGGGGTCTGTTGAAACTTTCTTCAGGGACTAAAGCACTAGCAGGCATCATTTAAAAAGATTTCCTCTACTGAGTTGTCCAGGAGCTGGCAGAGGCCATTTTTAGCATTGTCTGTGTCCTTGCTAGCACTGTTCGTCCTGTCCTGGTGTTCCTGGCAGGCCTGCCCAACCCAGGACACTTGCCTTGACCGGCCATCCTCCAAAGTAGCCCCTGTCCCAGTGCACCCAGTGAGTGGGCTCCGCTTGGACTGGGGCCTCCATAAAGTGGCTTCTGCCGTGGGGCTCCGTGTGCCCACCAGGTTGTGAGCAACAGTCATGGCTGGACCTCACAGACACTAGCCCTGGAGCCAGTCCCACCCTCCAGGAGGCTCACAGCAACCGCAGCAGTGCCACAGCAGGAGGGCACACACAGCCCACACAGGGGACACCTCTGGCGCTCCTGGCTCTGGTAACAAGGGGGGATTGCCTCTCTGAGCGCTGCAGGAAGTCTGTCTGCTACAGAAGCCCACTTCCTCAAGACCAGAAGATGTAACTGAACTACCCAACACACAGAAACACACACACAGAGTTAAGAAAATGAGGAAACAAAAGAATAAGTTCCAAAGAAAAGACAAAAACAAAACCTTGGTAAAATTCCTAAACAAAACAGAAATAAGTCATCAAGAGTTCAAAGTAAAGGTCCTAAAAATGCACTGAGATGGAAAATGGATGAACATAGTGAGTTCTTTAAAGAGAGAAAAAAAACATTAAAGAGCCAAGCAACGCTGAAGGATACAGTAACTGAAATAAAAGCACGCTAGGTGGAATCAACAGCAGCTTAGATGATGTAGAAAAATGCATCTGCAGTCTGGAAGGCAGGGTAGTGGAAATCACCCAATTACAACAGCAGAAAAGAATTTTTTAAAAATGAGGATAGTTTAAGGAACCCCTGGGACAACAGTCAGTTGTACTATCATTTGTGATATAAAGATCCTAGCTTGAGAAAAGTGAGAGAAAAAAGCACAAAACTTCCCTAATCTGAGGAAGGAAATAGACACCCAAATCCAGGAAGCATAGAGAGTCTCAAACAAGATGAACTAAAGAGACCCATACCAAGACGCATTATAATGAAAACACCAAATGTTAAACAGAGTTTTAAAGGCTGCAGGAGAAAACCAACTAGTTACGCATCAGCTCATTTTTAGCAGAAGCTTTACAGGCCAGTAGAATGTGGCGTGTATATTCAAAGCACTGAAAGGAAGAACTTTCAACCAAGAATACATGATAAGGTTATAATTCCCAATTGAAAGAGTTTCTAAGACAAGAAAATACTAAAGAGTAGTAATACTAATACCAAAGAGTTAATCACCACTAAAATGGCCTTACAAGAAATATTAGCTGAACTTTAAAATGCTTAGACTAAGCAAAGCTGTACACAGATTCAGTGAAATCCCTATCAGAATACCAACAGCATTTTTCACAGAACTGGAAGAGATAATCCTGAGATTTGTATGGAACCGTTAAAAACCCAGATAGCCACAGAAATCTTAAGAAGGGAGGACAAAGTTGAAGGTATCACACTTCTTGATTTCAAACTATATTACAAAGCTATTACTATGAGAACTGTTTGCAGTGGCACAAAAATAGACAAATGGATTAACAGATGGATCCAGTACCATTTATTGAAGAGACTTTTCCTTGCCATATATCATTGACTCCTTTGTCCTAAATTCATTGGTATATAATGGTGGATTTATTTCTGGGCTCTCTATTCTGTTCTGTTAATCTGTGTGTTTGTTTTTGTGCCACTACAATTCTCATCATAATAGCTTTGTAATATAGTTTGAAACCAGGAAGTGTCATGCCTTCAACTTTGTCTTTGCTTCTTAAGATTTCTTTGGCTATCTGGGTCTTGTACGGTTCCATACAAATTTCAGGATTATTTCTTTCTGTTCTGTGAAAAATGCTGTTGGTGGATGGCTGGCATCACCGACTCGATGGACATGAGTTTTAGCAGGCTCTGGGAGTTGTTGATGGACATGGAAGCCTGGCCTGCTACAGTCCATGGGGTTGCAAAGAGTCGGACATGACTGAGCAACTGAATTGAACTGAAATTCTGGACAACTGTATGCAAGAAAATGAAACTGGACCACTTTCTTATACCATACTCAAAAATAAACTTATAGTGGATCATTTAAAGGCTTAAATGTCAGATCTAAAGCCATAAAACTCCTTAAAAGAAAACATAGGAAGTATACTCTTTGACATAAGTTTTAGCAATGTTTTCTGTATCTGTCCCTTCATGCAAGGGCAACAGAACCAAAATAAACAAATGGGACTACACTGAACTAAAAACCTTTTGCACAACAAAGGAAACCCTCAATAAAATGGAAAGGCAACCTACTGAATGGGAGAAGATATTTGCCAGTAAGTGATGTATCTGATAAGGGTTAATATCTGAAATATATAAAGACCTCACACAACTGAGTATCTAAAAACCAAATTATCTGATTTAAAAATGGGCAGGGTGCCAAAACAGACATTTTTCCAAGGAAGACATTTGCATGTGTGCTGAGTCATGTCTGACATTTTGCAACCCCATGGACTGTAGCCTGCCAGGCTCCTCTATCCATTGGATTCTCCAGGCAAGAGTACTGGAGTGGGTTGCCATTTCCTACTCCAGAGGATCTTCCCAACCCAGGGACTGAATCTGCATTTCCTGTGTCTCCTGCATTGTCAGGCAGATTCTTTACCACTGCACCACCCGGGAACCCCTAAGGATGTCCAACAAACACAGGAAATGATACTCAACATCGCTAATTATCAGGATAATGCAAATAAAAACCACAGTGAGATATCACCTGACAGCTGTTGAAATGACTGTTATAAAAAAGACACACACCAAAAAAACGTTGGAGGATGCGGAGAAAAGGAAATCCTTGTACTGTTGGCCAGAATGTAAATTTTGAAATCAAGGTGTCAGCCGAGTTGGTTCTTCTGTAGGCTCTATGGGAGACTACATGTGTCTCTCTTAGCTTCTCTTGACTCCTGGAAATCCTTGGCATTCCTTATCATGTAGCTGCATCACATGCTTCTCAAAACTGATCTAGTCTCTATTATCCGATTCTACATCCATTTTCACATTTCTCAGTATTTGTTACAGCAGTATTCCACCTCCTGGTAGCACAATCTGTGTTAGGATCCTAGGCTGTCATCACAAATTACTGCAAACTAGATGGCTTAAAACAACAGAAATCTATTCTCTCCCAGGAGAGAAGTAACCTGAAGGCCAGTAGTCTGAAACTAAGGAGTTGGCAGGGTTGGATTCTTTTGGAGGCTCAGAGAGAGACGGGCCCTGAGCCTCTCCGGTTATGGGGTTGCTGGCAGTCCTTGCTGTTCCTTGGCTTGTGGATGAATCATTCTCATCACTCCTTCCCTCTTCCATCACCTTCTTCTCTGTTTCTCTGTATCTTTTCTTGTCATAAGGACAGCAGCCATTGGGGTTAGGCTCACCTTATATCCACAAGGAGGTCATCTCGAGATCCCTATTTAATTATACATGGAAAAGTTCCATTTTCCCACTAAGGAAATGTATTTATATTTTTGGTGGAAAGTAAAAATCATATTTCTTTAGGTTCCAAGAAGTTTCATATGTATCTGAATTTTGGGGTACACTATTCAACTCACTACAGCTTCCATTATGTAGATGGAAAAGGAGGAAAGATGAATGCCCATGGGAATAGGTGTGTTGGTGGGACGTTTTGTTGTGATTTCCAAATATGCTGTGTGTGTGTGTGTATGCCCACACACATTGATGAATAGGTTCATCAGCTAAGTCTGAGAATCATGTATCAGTAATTTCAACATGGTTAACATATGCCTTGAAAGGGCTGGAATCGAGTGTATGAGTAGACTGACAACATCTGTTTGAATTGAGGTTTGTGGTGAATGTACTGAGGTCTCCGTCTGCTACTATGACCTCTTAACTTTCGATTCCATGGTATGGCCTTCAGCAGACCCCTGTGCGAGTTATATCTTCAGATTTTCTGTTTGACGTTAGCCTATAATGCAGCCATATAGTTATTGCTGTTGCATAGAATTTCCTATCAAAATTCATACGTCTGTTCCCTTGCTGTTTATTTTTTCAATTTGGAATTTTCTTGCCTTCCTTTCTTTATTGACAGTCTGTCCAAGACGATCTCTCATGTGTCCTTATCTCAGAAAGGCAGTTTTAAAATTAGTTGCTCCATTTTTGTACTTCCACAAGGTTCCTTTATTTTCAGCTGATTTCGTCCTTACCTCTGTTAAGAGTTAGCTGTAGCCTACCTGTCTGTCATTCCAGCCGGACTGTAAGATCTTGTCAGGGAAGGAATTGGTCCCACAAAAAGTTTTGGATCTCTCTTGAATCTAGTACCTTGTGCAGAGTAGACACTTGAGAAATGTTTTTCGGCTTGGGTTGGTGACAGCTTGCTGTTATATTTATGTTTTACAGTTCATATGGGAAGATAAACCTACTGAAAAGAAAAATTGTTATGCTTGCTTGTTTTTCTAGTAAAGAAGATAGATTAAAAGCAAATCATATGTTCTCTTTTGCCAAGAATTTCTTGGTCTTATGGCTGGCCATATTTAATAGTGTAAACCAAGAGCCTGTAAACAGAGTGAAACAAATTAGCTTATAGAAGAATTTAATTTGTGACCTAGTGTTGTAATGATCTTACCAAGAAATTTAGCTTGTTGCTAGCATATGGTCTCCAAAGATTGGCATTGTTTATTATTATCAATACTTTGTTTATTGTACTTTTCTTAAACAATGAGCTGTGCTGTGCTTGCATGCTTAGTTGTGTTCGACTCTTTGTGTCCCCATGGGCTGGAGCCCGCCAGGCTCCTCTGTCCATGGGATTCTCCAGGTGAGAATACTGGAGTGGACTGCAGTGCCATACTTCAGGGAGTCTTCCTGACCCAGGGATCAACCCTCATCTCTCATGTCTCCTGCATCGGCAGGCGAGTTCTTTATCACTGGCATCACCTGGGAAGCGCTAATTACATAGAGCTTTCTAAATAATATCTTAATGAAAGGCTGCAGATTTTTAAACTTGAGGCTGTATCCATGCACTTTAAATCATTTACTGGATGTCCACTTTGTGCCCAGCGCTCTGCTCTACACGGAGAGGAGCCTCGGAGCGAGTGAAGGCAATGGGATCTGCCCAGAGCTCATAGTCTTAAATACAGAGGGTGGCCTGGAGTGAGACCAGTGAGTTTATGTATGTGCCAAAGAGATAAAGACATTTTTCAGGATGAATATTATATGCAGAGATATTTTATCATCTTAATTCGTTGATGTGCCCTACATGTTATTCTTCTTAAAAGGCAGATATGTTTTCTGCTTGCACTGATGATACTATATATGCTATCTCCAGATTGCTCGAGTTTCCTAGAAAACTAAGTATATTGATAAAAACATTTTATATTTGCATAAAAGTAAAAAAAATTCATATGAAATTTGCCAAAAATAAAAGAAAATGCTCAATTAAAAAAACCTGTAGGGAACTAAGAAAGACACTAAGAACAATCACTCTTATCACAGGCCAAATCAATCTAAGACTTTAAAATCAATTTTAAAACTATTTAAAAATCTAAAATGTATCCCATAAAGTGAATTTGAAAACTTTAAAAACAGACTGTTTTGTTTGGGAAATAGGTACATTTGCACATTAATGTCTAATGGCTAACAAGAATATAAAATTGTATTAAAAGCATTGTTTTGAGACTTCAATTGTCATGGAAAACAAAAGCAGTAAGATAAATAATATTTAGTAATTTGGGTAATATTTCCTTGAGAATAATATAATAATAATAAAATATAACTTCTAGCTCACAATTTGCTCATTCACAAACATCTCCTCAGGGCCAGGAAAGGTCTTGGTCTCAAGAATTGAATGGTGAAGGGCCCTAGAAATTCCCTACTTCTTGCAAGCCTGCATTCTAGTGTCAGGAGATGGTGTAATTACAGATTACATAAATGCTTTCAATAAAATAAATACGATGAGTTTAATGAGGAGCTTAATCTGATAAGATGGTCATTTAGCAGTAAGCCAAGACCTGGAGGGTGAGAGAGAGTTCCCTCTCTCGTGTCATGGTTTATTCTGTTAGATCGGGAAATGCCCATGCAAAATGTATTTATGTTTTTGTTCAGAAGTAGAAATTACATTTCATTACATATCTAGCTTTCCTTGGTATGAACACACTTTTTTTTTTCAAATGAATCATATACTTAATAAGGTGAAAAATATGCATTTTAAGATGAAGAGCCATTTGCATTAAAATAAAATGAAGCTTGTAAAGTTCAATTGCCTATAATCTCACTAAGCCATTCTAAAGTGTACTTTTATTGAGTTTCAGTTTGTTACAGCATGACTGCATAAAGAAGCACATTCTCAATGGGGAAAAAGGCAGGGTTTTAAAAAATACATCCAGAAAAACGCTTTATTTAAACGTAATGACAGTACAAAGAAGATTAAAGCTTGAATTTCGAGAATATTCAATGGAAATAGATTTTCTCATAATCATTCATTTTTTCATACCATGCACGTCTGAATATTGCATTGGGCCAGCACTGTATATTGTGATTTCTGGTTTCTACCATGTTTGTTACTCAGTCCCTATGTCACAATAGAGTTATTTTAAAAAATGAGAAAGGGATTATGGTAGTTCTGATGGGGTTGTTGAGACTATATCTGCTCAGTATTTCTCTTTTTTTTTTTAATTTATTTTTTTATTTTTCAGTGGGTTTTGTCATACATTGATATGAATCAGCCATAGAGCTACACGAATTCCCCATCCCGGTCTCCCATCCCACCTCCCTCTCCTCAGTATTTCTCAATGAGAAATTATATGATAGAACTTCTCTCCAAGCTGGTGAAATTAAGCCTGTATAATGATAATACCACTAGGCAGATATAACTGTTTATATCACCATAGTCAGAGTGATGTTTATTGTATTGATGTCTCCTTTGAGGGCTATTTAAAAATTTGAGAATTATTAAGGAAGTAGAGTATCTAATAGTTTTTGAACACATAGTTATTTAGTTCCTTTTATTTTAACATATGCATAGTGAATGCCTGCTGTGTTCAAGGTACCTTTGTACAGTGTTTCAAGTTAACATATAATCTGTTTTATCATTTAATCCCTAGAACAAATGTGTAAAGGAAGTAAACATTCAGACGTTGTACTTATTTTGCTAAGCCACTAGTTTCTGCTAATCTCCCCAGGCTTGTATTATGCAACATCCTTTTTTAATACAAGGATTTAAAACAGAAACAGAACTCTTTGAATTCTCTTAATTTCTTATTTTGCTTCTGAAGACATGCTTCTGAATTCTTCCTTCTTAATGTGATTTGGACACATTTTCTAACTTCTCAAGTAGATATTCTCATCTGTAAAATATGGATGTTCATCTCTGTTAGCTTTATTAAGGTTTATTATACAAAAATACACAAAATAATGTATGCAGCACAATTATTACAGTGCTGATCATAAAGAATAAGTAAAATAATACTTGCAGAACAATGATTACAATGACCAATGCATAGTAGTTTGTAATTTCCATTTTCTGATGACACTGATGATGTTGAATGCCATGTCTTGTGATAGTGTCCTAAACTCTTTCCACTTATTCAGTCTCTCTGCATACCATTTGAAATGGCCTTGGGATTTGCCCGTTCCTTTCTGTTGCCACAGTCAAGTGCAGAGGTCTATGTGAAGTTTTGGAATGATGATGAAGAGCATTCTTTTAACCAAAGTACCCAGATGTTTTAACATGCTCACCCGTACCACATCACCTCACTCCTAGACCATATCTATGGAGGACTATTCCATTTGAAGCCATCTGACATCAGTGTAAGAGATTCGGACTCAAACACTCTGACAGTGATCTTGGAAAATGAAATGAATAACTGTGAAACCAGCTTATAAAATGAAGCAAAGCACCTCGTGCCACTGTGTCATGCATATCTTCGATTGAACTCCAAATAAATTGCAAAGATACAACATTCACATTTTCAAAAGGTAGAAAAGTTAAATAGTTATATTCATGAACACTGTTTATTAAGGCTATTCCACTTAATCTGAATCCATAAATCAGGTTTAAAAAATACACTTGAAATAGCACTTACAAGATAGATGAATTTTTCTTTTCTTGGGAAAAATAACAATATATGTGCCTATTGATAGATGGGAGAAAATTATTTGCAAATAAAGTACTCCTTCACAATGTGCTGTAGATATTTGGTGATTTAAGATGCCCGTGAGGCCAGTGCAGTCATCTTGGGCTGGATTGTCTGTATTAGGTCACTTGTATTGATGGCCACTAGCCACATGTGACTGTTAAAAACTTGGAATATGCTAATAAACAGTGAGAGGTGCTATGACTGTGAAAAACACTGAAGAGTTGACTTTATAAAAATAATGAAAAATATCTAATTTATAATGTTTTATTATTATATGATGAAATAACAATTCAAATATATTGAATTAAATTAAAATATTATTAAAATAAATATCACTGATTTTTTTCTTCTTATTGTAGACATTAGGACATTTTAAATCACATCTTTGGCTGGCATGATGTTTCTATTGGACAGTGCTGGTTTAGAATCTAGTCATTGTATTTGCTGCTAACAAGCTCTTTATCTTGGCCTCAGCAGCCTGAGTGTCAGGTCTAGTTGATTTCCAAGGTCCTTTTGCTTCCTGAATGTTCCGTGGTTCAGTTGTAAGTCTGGCTTCACACACTTCAAACTTAGAGTCCAGTCCTTAGGTAACCCATGTTTCACTCAGCTTCTCTGTCTTCTTGTTCTGCAGTAGCTTGCCCATATGGAGAACATTTTGGTAAAAATATTTCCCAAACTGATGCATTTTAACAGAATATCTTTCTTAAGTGTAAAACCACTTGTATAGTTTAATAAAAACCTATTAGTATTATTTCTACACTTTGGAATTGTTGTACCATGCCAAAGGTGAAATCTCTAACTTAATCACAATACAGGATTAATTTCAGGTACCACTTGTAATGACAGTCAAATATTACCAAAAACTATTTCATTAAACCTGGCTCTGTATTTGATATTTGACTCATTAATAAGATTAGTTTCTTTGAAGGCCATAGTAAAATTATCCTGTGATGTAATTGTCATATGAGGTCTTCTTTTAATTCCTAAAACGGAGATCAACCCTGAATATTCATTGGAAGGACTGATCTGACACCAGAGTTCCAATACTTTGGTCACCTGATGCAAAGAGCTGACTCATTGGAAAAGACCCTGATGCTGGGAAAGACTGAGGGCAGGAGGAGAAGGGAATGACAGAGGATGAAATGGGTGGATGGCATCACCGATTCAATGGATGGAAGTTTGAGCAAACTCTGGGAGATAGTACAGAACAGGAAGCCTGGCATGTGGCAGTCCATGGGATCACAAAGAGTTGGACTCGACTGTGTGAACAACAGCAAGATTTTAGTTTATAAAGATCTGGGGTTAAGAAATTCACTGCATGTTTAGTGATTGTGCAATGGAGGGGGGGAAACCCATCAACAGATTATTTTGCCCTTTGGCTGTGAATTTCAAAGACAGCTAATAGATTTCTTAAGTGGAAAATAATAAAAAGAATATTGCATGGGCTCAGCACATGACTGCGTAATGTGAATTCCACTGCTTACTCAATGTCATTATTCGAAGGAAAAAAGTCAAGAAGATAAATTGAAACAATTAGATGAACTAAAGTATTTGGAAGAAAAATGTTGTCATTAAGATCCCTTCTAACCCTACTTTTTAAACTTATTTCCTATTCTTTCACGTTTTAGTAAAAAATGAATGAATGTAATTCCACAGGCATCAATTGATCATCCAGGATGTCAGCACATGTAAACAGGAATCAAATGGATTAACTCTGGTCTAATTTGGGGCTTAAAATTGCTACAGTGTATACATGCTCTCATTTTAGGAAAATAACTTTCTCTATTACATTGCAAGGTATTAGATTAGATACTCTAAGAGGAAGCAGACTCTGAGACTGAATTCAGTGTTCAGATATGCATTAGGGACTTCCCTGGGGACACGTCACTGGGGAAGAGAGAAGGATGCCCTGCGTGACAGAGCAGGACCTGAGGTGCCATGCAGTCCAGACAAGGTTCTCCGGTGACTCCTTGGAATCAAGGCTGAAGTTGTTCAGTTGCTCATTCTTTGTGACCTCATGGACTGCAGCACACCTGGCTTCCCTGGCCTTCACCATCTCCGGAAGTTTGCTCAGACTGATGTCCATTGAGTTGATGATGCCATCCAACCATCTTATCCTCTGTCGTCCCCTTCTCCTCCCGCCTTCAGTCTTTCCCAGCTTCAGGGTCTTTTCCTATGAGTCAGTTCTTCCTATCAGGTGGCCAAAGTATTGGAGCTTCAGCTTCAGCATCAGGCCTTCCAATGAATATTCAGAGTTGATTTCCTTTAGGATGGACTGGTTTTATCTCCGTGCTGTCCAAGGGACTCTGTCCAAGGATGAAGTGGTCAGACCTTTATGTTGTTGTTTGCTAGCCATGTCTGGCTATTTTGGGACCATGAACTGTTAGCCCATCAGGCTCCTCTGGCCATGGGATTTCCCAGATAAGAGTACTAGAGTGGGGTGCCATTTTCTTCTCCAGGGGATCTTCCTGACCCAGGAATCAAGCCCACATCTCCTGCTTGGCAGGAGATTGGATTCTTTACCACTGAGCCATCAGGCAAGCCCCAGACCTTTATATGCTGCGTCAAATACTTACCGGATGTGCGCTGCCCCAGAAGGGGCGGGACCCAGGGCGAGATGGCTCCCTGTCCTTGAGGACATCCCCAAAGTTTCTCCCAGGCCTCAGTAGTTGGAACAAGGCATCCTTTAGAGGCTCTGAGTCATGGACACCATGTTTGCCGCAGTGAACATTTATATAATTTACAACAAAGACTGTGGCACCTTAGTCTTCATGATTCTTATTTACTCCTTCATTTAATAAACACATATTGAGAGCTCTGTAATGCCAGGCTAAGATTTCTTGACACAGAGAAAGTGGATGGGATCCCAGGGCTGAGGATTCTGGAAGCTCTAGCACCAGAGCCCTCCTCCCCTACGAGCTCCCTGACCCCACCAGGACTGCTGCCCGATGCAGACTGTCATCTCTGCCTCCTGCCTCATGTCTCCCTCATCTCTTTTCCTCCTTCCCACCTCTGCCCTGTGGTCCACCATGCTAACGACCCCCACAGTCCCCAGCTCCCGTTTCATCTCTTGTACTAACAGAGCCCCAGCTCTGGCTTAATTATTCGTCCTTCCAGAGTTCTCCAGTCACCTGATTGGAGAAAGGTGTCACCATTGCTTTTCCTCTTCACAGGATCATTCTCATCAGCATCTCCCATTGAACAATAACACTCCACCAAAACTCCCTGCAGCTAACTTCCCTCTCTCTCTCTCAGAGCAAAATGTAAGAGTCAGCTGAACCACTGCCTATAGCTTTCCTACTTGCAATTTTTATCGAAACTACTATAATCAGAGATCTACTCTCACTTTTTAAAAAATTTTTATTTTATTTTGAACTATAGTTGATGTACAATGTTGTGATAGTTTCAGGTGTATGGCAAAGTGATTCAGTTGTACATAGACATATACCTTTTCTTTTTCAAATTCTTTTCCCATTTAGGTTATTACAGAATCCTGAGGAGGGTCCCCTGTGCCATACAGTAGGTCCTTGTTGGGTAGTCCGTTTTATACATACTAGTGTGTGTATGTTCATTTCACGTTCCCAATTTATCCCTCCTCACCACCTTTCCCTGTTAATAGTGTTTGTTTTCTATAACATATATACACTATTGATACTATGTGTAAAATATAATAACAAGTGAGGACAAACTTACTCTACCAAAGGGGAAAGATGGGGAGGAGGGATAAACTGGGAGCTTGAGATAACCAACAAGGACCTACTATATAGCATAGGGAAGTCTAATCTGTGCTCCGTGGTGACCTAGATGGGAAGTAAATCCAAAAAAGAGGGGGTATATGTATACATATAGTTTATTCACTTTGGTGTACAGCAGAAACGAATAACATTATAAAGCCACGATATTCCAATGAAATTTTTTTAAAAGACGTGTCACACCATGTTTTTTTTCCCTTGCTCAGTGTTGTAAGAACATACATATTCGCCTAGTATGCTAACGTCAGAGGTGGCCATAGGAGGAAATGGGAATGAAGCTTTGAAATAATAAGTGTAAGGCACTCACAGGTCCCATAGAGGGAGGGTCCCTGCTTGTCCTGAAGTGGCTCAGACACAGTGTTGGTCGAGAGGCAAGGTCGTGAGAAGGTCAAGGTGGGGCAAGGTGAACAGTTCAGATATGCTAGTCTGAGTCATTTGGTGAGCTCTGAACTGTAGGGGCGATCCTTCCTTTCTGGCCCTTGCAGTGAAGACTGGCGTGTGGACCTCCTTCACACAGAGAGGGTGATGGAAGGCATGAGCAGGGGGGAGCCCAGGAGAGTATAACATGAGGGAAAAAGAGCGCCGGAAGGTACCTGGGGAGCACAGACTCCTACGGGACGGTTTGAGAACGAGAAATACGTCAGGCAGTCGTGGGAAAAGCTACCAAAGGAGGAAAAAGGAGGACAATGTGACTTGCAGAAGGCAAGAAGTGAAGGGTTTTCAGCAATCAAATGGATGGGCGCAGTGTAGCGGTACCGCAGAGGTCCACAAGAGAAGAGCGAAAGCAGATTCCTGTAGCCTGAGCAACGAGCTTAGGCCGCTGGCGACCACGGCACTGTGACTGCGGCCCTGGGGAGGAAATCCAGAGTCCAGTGAGCTAGGTTTTAACAAGTAGGAACCACGAGGAAAGTGATTGTTTGAAGTATAGCCATGATGGCTAAAGCGAGATAGGGCAGATATTTTAAGGGAGGTGTAATGTTCAGGGTTAGCTTACTTATTTTAACTGAGACATAATGAAATTAAATGGCCAAGAACAGCATGTTTTCTTTCTGTAAAATTTGTTTTTGAAGAATAGCCGTTTTATAATGATGTTAATTTCTACTGTACTGCAAAATGATTGTTTTATACACACACACACACACATTTTAAAAATTTTCTTTTCCGCTATGGTTTATCACAAGATATTGAATATAGTTCCCTGTGCTATAGAGTAGCACCTTGGTTGTTTAGCCATCCTGAATATAATAGCTTGTATCTGCTAATTACTAACTCCCAGTCCATCCCTCCTTCACCCCCCACCCCACTGGCAGCCACGAGTCTGTTCTCTATGTCTGTGAGTCTGTTTTCGTTTTGTAGATGTGTTCATTTGTGTCATATTTTAGATTCCACATGTAAGTGATATCATAAGCTATTTGTCTCTCTGACCTACTTGACGTAGTATGATAATCTCTAGGTTCATCCATGTTGTTGTAATGGCATTATTTTGCTCTTTTTAATGACTGAGTAGGATTCCACTGTATATGGATGCTACATCTTCATCAATTCATTTTTTGCCAGTTCATTCATTTACGTTGTTTCCACATCTTGGCTATTGGAAATAGTCCTATAAAAATAGGGGTGCGTGTATCTTTTTGGATTATGGTGTTTCCCAGACATATGTCCAGAAGTGGGATTGCTGGATCATATGGCAATTTTATTTTTAGTTTTTTGAGGAACCTCCTGTCTTTCTGTTCACACTGTTCACTGTACCCAGGATAGATAAGGCACATGTGGGGAAGCTGGAAGAAAACTTCAGGAACTGTAGGAACCGCAGACGTGTTTATTGTCTCCAGGCTGGCACAACAGCCGTAGCAGCAGCAGATATGCTGAATTCTCTTGAAGCTGACCCAGTGGACATAGCCATAATGCAGCCATAATGCAGCCTCAAGGGCTTTTCAGGTGGAGCTTATATATATTTACAGAACAAAAGTGATCTATGGCCAAGCGGGTACGTCGTGACATGCATGTGCAGTGCTATAAGTGATCTTAGCTGTTACATAACCATGTATTTGCAAAATGTGGGGCGAAAGCAACAGGCCATGGGGTGAGAGAGCCTGACTACTGACATCTTGGTTAATTTGCTCTTTGCCTACACCTGCGTACTGTTTTCCACAGTGGCTGTACCCATTTACCTTCCCACCAACGTTGTAGAAAGGTTCCCTTTTCTCCACAGCTTCTCCCCCATCTGTTATCTGTAGAGTTTTCAATGATGTGCCTTCTGACTAGTTTGAGGTGATACCTCTGTGGTTTTGATTTGCATTTCTCTAATAATTAGCAATGATGAGCATCTTTTAATGTGCCTCTTAGCCATCTGTATGCAGGAAGAGCATTTGACATGGGGGCTCCCAGATAAACTTCACTGCCCCTCTGTTCCTTAAGGGAATGCAGGACAAAGTAAGTGTAAGGAAAGTAGGAATGATTTTGCTTCCTTGTAGGTCAGCTGTTATCCAATGAGATTGAGGTTTTGAGGAATTCCAGCTCAGGTGAGCAGGTAAGCCATGGAATTATTTGCTTGTCCTTTTTTTTTTTTTCTGTGTGTGTTAGAAATAGCCTGGTCTTTTGTAATATAGATATGTCTTTTGGGCAGAATCATCCTGGTCTGTCTGTTAGGGCACTAGTCCCAAGAAAGGCTGTGTTTGTGTTGGGTCTTTTGAATTTCACTGTGTGTTGGAAATGGCAGATTTACTTCACAGGAAGTTTTTCCTGTATATTTTGATCCTACTAAAAAATACTATTGATTTGTATGAGTGGTAGATTTTGACCTTCCTGCCTCCAACCTTTGCACTTCTAGGGACCTTGTAATTGGTATTAAATAGTTGCTTTATGATATAGTTTAAGAAATGCTGAAAAGTTGCACCTGTGAACCCAGCTCCTCTGCTACCTCTCTTGAAACAGTTAATTATACATTAGAGAGTAATTTTTAAATTCTTTCTTTAAATACACATTCACCATGAAAGGACCCATAGGTGTAGCCTAACTGGACATTCACATTTTAATGACATCATTAAATCTTACTTTGAGGTAGAATATGACTGTTGAGGATTCTGAGGAACATGGGAATAGAGTGGGAGTCATATGGGTATGGAAAATAGAAGGCAGAATATTAAAGATACATGAACTAGATAACAAAGAGTCTATACCTAGTGTGTGCAAGGCTTTTTACTAAGTGTTCTACAAATATTAACATATTTAATCCTCATAACAGTCCCATATAGTGGGTACTATTATTACTGTTCCCACGTTACAGATGAGGAAAATGAAGCATAGAGCAATTAAGGGACGTATCCAGGGCTTCGCAGCTGAGTGGGCTGGAGTCTATCTTGGGCTAATTGAGAAGCAGCTGAGCATAATGGTTAACTAATGCCATTCCCAGCATATTCACTCATCCTGGTGGTTAATCAGTCTTGGGTTTCTAAGCAATTTGTAAGGGATGATGCAGAGGACTATTTAAAAGAACCAATAGCATTTGCATAATTTAGAAGAGAATTGAGAGTGATAAAACTGTCAGTATCCTCTCCCGTGGTGATTATGCACGGCAGAGAAACTCAATTATACCCAATCAAATCTCAAACTCCAACTGTAGTGTGGAGTTTTCATTAGTTGTGGTAAAGACAAACATGTACACATTGGATTTTTTTTATAAGAAATTAATGATATATTAAAATAAAAAAACTGAAGCAGCATATTTTAAAGGCTGTGTTCTAATTGCTTTCCTCATTATGTTTTAATATGGTATATTTCTAAATCATGTACCATGATTTAGACTTCACCATGGTGGAGTCTGTGACCTTATAATATCCCAAAAGGCTTGGGAAGATCCCACCTGGAATTAATATTTTTCCCAAATTCTTTATAAAGGATTCTAAATAGTGAAATTTAAACAGGCAATTACATCTAGTCATATATATATGTGTGTATATACACATATATCCAGATTTAATGATTAAAAGCATGTGAAATGGTGGAATTAAATTTAAACAATTACATTTAGTATTATATATATTGTTTTGTTGTTTTTAGTCAGTCATGTCCAACTCTTTGCTACCCCATGGACTGTAACCCCCCAGGTCCCCTGTCCATAATATTTCCCAGCAAGAATACTGGAGTGGGTTGCCATTTCTTTCTCCAGGGGATCTTCTCAACCCCTGTATTGAACTCCTGTCTCCTGTATGGCAGGTGAGTTCCTTACCATTGAGCCACCAGCGAAGTCCATTATATATATGTGTTCATATTTATGAATAGCTCATTATATATGTATATATATATATATACACACATATATATATCTGTTTATTCATATTTATAATGATAAAAGACATGTAAAGTAATTTAGTATATTTTATACTAACAAGGGAAGGAGAAATTATTCAATAACTGGTACTGGGAAATTGGATTGGATTATAATTATAGAGGTCTGATTTCTATATAATTCTACACACCGAGTATGTCTTACATCTAAACAACGTTTTCCAAATGTTATCATAGAGTTTAGTGTATTTTAAAAAAAAAAAGAAGGTTGAACTGCTTCCTAGGATTCAACCCAAGGAGGCAGGTTATCTTGTCATATTTCTAATTTAGTTTCATATAGCAGGTGATTCCTGATTCAGACTCTGATGCTCTAAGCTTCCTGGAGAAAGCATCACACAGATGTGAGCTGAGAAGATGGTAGTGCCCAGAGCTGAAACACCTGGAGGCCCAGCCATCTGTCTTAGGGAGGGAGGCGCTAAGGGAAGGACCCTGATGAAGCAGCAGAGGCCGTCTTCCCAGGACCGGCAGCTGCAGTCGAGCCCTGGGCCGGGTCGGAGGCACCCTTAGTCTGCATTCCTCTCTTTTATCACAAGGATCTGGGATGGCAGTGAATGACCGGTGTTGTGACACCAAAGGTAAATCAGTGACACTCAGCGTAATGTGATCACACCGTCTCTTGGGCTTGAATGAACTTGTTTGCTGAAAGCTCTCCATCTGAGTGTGAGAAGTTCTGGCAGAGTCAGCAGGCTACTTAGGAGGGGAGGTTTTCATGGGTTATTGTTAAGAATTCCCGCAAAAGTTCTGGATGTCTAACCAGTTTGGTCATTGTAGGAAGCATGATTTTATTTTAATGACTTGAGAAACTGTGATGACTAAGAACAAGGGGTTTGGAGACAGGCTTTAAGTTAAAGTCTATCTTCCTCCTTCTCTTACCAGCCACGTGTTTCCTAAAGTTTTGACAGTACCTGAAAATGTGGATTCCAGTTTAGTAAATGTTCTGCCATTCTCCTGTAACAAATAAAAATCAAATAAAAAATTCAGTCTTTTCCTCTTTTATTTTGCTGTTCTCTGAGGGAATCATAATTCCGGTGAGTTTTTATGGATGACGGAGGATCCGAGGGGCTTCCCAGGTGGCGCTGAAAGTGAAAGTTGCTCAGTCGTGTCTGACTCTTTGCAACCCCATGGACTGCAGCACGCCAGGCTTCCCTGTCCATCATCAACTCCCAGAGCTTGCTCTACTCATGCCCATGGAGTTGATGATGCCTGTCTGAGCCACCAGGGAAGCCTCCAGGTGGCGCTAATTGTAAAGAGCCTGCCTACTAATGCAGGAGACGTAGATGTGGGTTCCTCCGTGGGTTGGAAAGATCCCCTGGAGGAGGGCATGGCACCCCACTCCAGTATTCTTGCCTGGAGAATTCCATGGACAGAGGAGTCTGGCGGGGTACAGTCCATGAGGTTGCAAAGAGTGGGACATGACTAAGCATGCATCCAGGTCAAGGAAGGACTTCAGGATCCTGGCAGCGTGAAAAACTGGCTTTGTCTGTGCCATGTGAGGGTTCATGCTTGTCTTATTCTCACCTGGGTCCCCTCTGGCCCCTACCCATCTTGTTGGGATGATGTTGCTTTCCCCAAGCGGGCATAAGCACAGCATCTTTCAAGGACTGCTGAAGTCCAGACCTGCACTTGTTTCTTTTTCCTTGTCCTCACTTGTCTTCACCAGGCTAGTCTCTGGACTCCTTCCCATCTCCACCAGAAGCACATCTGTCTTTCCCAATATCTGGATTCTTGCCCTGACCCTCCACATCATAGATCTCTTCCTCCCTTCAGTCCTCTGTCTTTCCTTGTATTATCAAGATTAATTACTACACAGGGTGATTGATAGTCAATAGATGAGTTTCCCTTCAAAGGCAGACATCATCATCATTTAGCCCAAAGGCTAAATCATTAGACTGTGGTAACATTTGGGTGCAAAAATTTCTTAGGTGTGGGTCTTCAGTGTCATCTGTGATTACCTTGTTTATACTCAAATAATAACTTTCATTTGCTTACTCACTATAATATATGGTATGATGAGTTTATACACATGATACATATCCAGATTCCTCGTGAACATCCTACACAGTGGCTACTGCTGTCATCATTTTCTAAGTGGGGGAACTGAGGCCAGACAATTCAGTATTGTGCCTAGGATTACACATCTGTACGTGTCAGGTGAGAACTCAAATCTAACTCTGACTTCAAAGTCTTTTTCCTAATTAATGAAATGCATTTTTACTTTTTTCTTATTTTCAAATGCAGTACATGTTTTATTTTTATATCAAGCATTTATAAAAGCATTTCTCTAAGTAGGAATGAATTATTATTACTAATTTTTTAATCATAAAATGAACTGAAATTATAGCTGGGTTTACTTGACTAAATTACATTGATTATTTTAACTGACCTTATTGATTAAATGGAAAAAATAAATAGTAATCAAATCTGGTTATGAGAAAACATTTCCTTTAGGTAAATCAATCAAAGTCAAAGAAATCTACTCATAAAAAGGACTCTAATTTAAGAGATTGCTTGAGATTTGATCAGCTTTAAAATACCTGAAAAAGTTTTTACATATGAACATATGCCAAAATCATATTTGTCCCATGTACATGAGAGTTTTCTCCTGCAGTTGCTTATAACTTACTCTAGATATTTGTGTTTGAGTTGCATGTACCCTCCCCTGAAGTATGTAGAGATGTTTTCACTATAAGTATATCCTGAATAAATTTGTCAATGAATTTTTTCAAATATATTTGATATTTTTTATTAATTTTTACATTAATTTTTCAGTATATTCCTAGTGAGAAATTAAAAACATCTTTTGACCTTTAAGACTGCTGAGTATAGCAGAATGAGTGCCATTATATTTTAAATAAGGTTCAAGGGAATGGAACAAAGTTATATTTGTCACAGTTGAAAATGCTCCAATGTAATCTCTTTTGATTTATGGACCAAAAGCTCCCTGGAGATTTTGTAAATCAAAGTAATGCTCAAAATATTCAAGTTTGCTGTTGGGTTTCTGATTCAGACAAAGATTTGTAATGTCACAATTTAACCACTTCCATTTTAACCCACCAACACAGAAGATATTCTGATTTTGTATATCCTTTCTTATGTAACTAGATGATTTTTATGATCTATGAGGCCAGGGTAAATTCCAGCATGAAAGGAACAAAGGATATTTAAAAATTCCTACTACTCTGACAACAGAATTTTGATCATGAAATGTCAAATTTTAAATTATATTCAGATATGCCTACAATTTCATAACAAATGTCCAATATACCCTTAAGTAAATTTTTTTTTTAAGATGCTTCTGCTTTTCCAACTGCAGGAAAATCCTTCCCTGATCATCCACTGATGATCAGAAGGACACTAACTGCTCATGTCACTAAGCCCAGTTTTATTATTTCAAAGTAGAGATTAGGTGGCATTTTTGTTGTTGTTCACTTTTTATGTTTTATACTTCAACTTCTTCAGAGCTGACTTAGATCACTTATAAATATATTCATCTTTCTTCAGGTACCAGAGCATGATGACTATGAAAACACATTGATTCCAGAGAAATATGTGTACCTGGGAAATACGAATGGATCTGGATGTGCAGGAATAAGGTCTAATCAGAATAGCATCCACTTGGGTGACTCCTTGAGAACCATTTTCTCCCAAGGCAAGTAAAAAGTAAAATCCTTTAGAAGATTGAATAATATGCAGATAGCATCCCATGTGTGGCATCTGGACCCCAGATTGGAAATGGAATAACTCTGCTGACGGTGACAAAATTTAACCTCATTATGATTTTCCCAAACCTATAGGTAAGATTTTCTGCTGTAAGGTACCATATGGACTTCTTGGTTATTTTTAAAAATTCCTAACTTTTGTTAAAAAGTCAAAGCTTAATCTTGATTTCCTTCTCATGTAGCACTGTTCCTTCAGTTAAGTAGCCTGTTGAACAAAGACTGGCCATTCCTCTCCTTCCCGAGGAGGAAGGGGATATAGAGGGGAGCGAGCCTTAGCAGATGGTCCTCAGTGTGAGCTCGTATTCTGGCCTCCTGCCCAGATTGTCTCTGTTACACTAGGCTTGAAATCTCCACATCAGTTGCTGCCTGGAATTATAGCTTTGAAAGGCCATGTTCATGGCCTTTGTAATGCTCTGTAAAGAGCATTACAGTCTAGGAGTAGCATTTGGTACATACACTACTCTATATAAGAGAGAGAACTAATAAGGACCCACTGTATATCACAGGGAGGTCTACTCAATGCTCCGTAGTGGCCTATATGAGAAGAGAATCTTAGAAAGAGTGCCTACATGTGTATTTTTAACAGACTCACCTTGCTGTACACCTAAAACTAACACAACATGGTCAATCTACTGTACTTCAATAGAATTTTTTTTTTTTTAAATAAAGCTTCTCTGGGCCAATGAAATTTTGTCAGATCAGCCCCAGTGACTAGCAAAGCCCTTGGTACATGAATGAGGAGAAGCATATTTTAAAGGGAGAGGGGTAATTTATAAATGTAGGCTTCGTGTCAGTCTTGGTTACTCACTCTCCTGCTTATCTGAACTTATTCTTCAGCCACTTCTAGTTTTCCAGGTTCTTTAAAAACTAGGACTCCAATTCCTTCTAGATACCATTTTCTTTCTTATTCTGCTATGAATTTCCCCCCAAGCCCTCAAAAATACTCTCAATTCCTGGCTTTTCCATTTTATCCAAATTGGACATTTTCAATCTAGTAACTACCCTCTGCTACATTATTTAGATTTCTCTAAAATTTTTGACAACATCCATAAAATGGGTGGAGATCTACCTTCTTTTCTGTCTGCCTGTCAATCTACCTGCCTTTAATATTTATAAACTGTGGTTTTCAGTCTCATCCGGACACAGGCCCACTCAGCCGCCTTCATAATTTTGTGGCCAGGTTGCTCTCCTGTTGTCCATGGAGAACTTTATTTTTCCAACTTTAATCTTTTTTCTTATGGTCCCTATCCTAACTGTTCTCTTTAGCAGTATGTGTTCTTGAACCCCATAAAGACCTTCTCCAATCACCCTAATGTCCTTCAGCCACCAAATGTATCTATCAATATAAGGGTGCCATATGTAGCTCCTCTATTAAACTTTTGTGAAAAAGAGCACTTTTGTAAAAGAAAAATCTCTTTGCTTGCATTTTAAGTCATATGTCCATCTATATTCTCAGATTTTTATTCCATGAATTATTTAGTCTCTCCATTTTAAAGCTTTCTCTACTTGTTGACTTTTCAAGTAGCTACCATCCACACTCAGCCCTCCTTAGAGCTGACCAGCCCAAATGATCAACCTATTGCTCCCTTTCTCGCCACGATCAAGTACTTGAAAAGAGTATCTATCTCATCATCTGCACGTTTCAGTGTCCATTTCAGTGGCTGTAATTTCTGCTTTTATTGCTGCATTAAAATGGCTCTTGCAGTGTCAGTAGTGATTTGCTCATAGCCACTTCTTGGTCCTTATGTTACTTGACCTCCTCACAGCATTTGGCCTTACGATTATACCCTTATTAAAATGAATTTCACTTTATAAGATATTTGTAATCATTTGGTTAATACTTGTACTATATAGCCAGTGAGGAACCTGGTAAAAATGCTCAATTCTTTCCCCCCATTACCACAAAAGTTCACAGGGATAACAAGTGCTGGTTGTACTCTGAAATAATAGTTTTCCTATGTAGCTCCTGTTCATCACCAGGACTTTTGTAGGTAAAGATATTACCAACTTTTTTATTAGCCTACTAAAATGTTCTTGTAAGTAACCTTCTATTTAAAAATTTAGAAAGGATCTGACTTCTCTTTGAATCATTCTCCAAATTCCCACTAATTTTTTTTTAAAATGCCAGTCTAGTCATGTTTATATAATTTACACCAATAATGTTGCTTAAGCCATGGTTCCAAAGTATTAGTTCAGTGACCTTCTTTGTGGTATATACTGTTGATTCCCCTAAAGGAATATGGCCTATTTTTATTATATCAGAACCCTGATTTTATTCATTTATTTTATCAGATATTGTGTTTAGGTATTTCATGGAAGTCCATGCCTGTTCTCAGAAACAAGAGATGAATACTGGTTAGCTGTCATGGTAAGTCCACAGCCCTTGACAGTGGCTGGTTTCGAGGGCCTGTATAAGGACGTTTTGGATAATGAAACATGAGGAAGCAAATTAGAGATACCAAAGGGACATTTCATGCAAAGATAGGCACTTTAATAAAGGACAGAAATGGTATGGACCTAACAGAAGCAGAAGATATTAAGAGGTGGCAAGAATACACAAGAAGACCTATGCAAAAAAGATCTTCACGACTTAGATAATCACGATGGAGTGATCACTCACCTAGAGCCAGACATCCTGGAATATGAAGTCAAGTGGGCCTTAGAAAGCATCAATATGAACAAAGCTAGTGGAGGTGATGGAATTCCAGTTGAGCTATTTCAAATCCTGAACGATGATGCTGTGAAAGTGTTGCACTCAATATGCCAGCAAATCTGGAAAATTCAGCAGTGGCCACAGGACTGGAAAAGGTCAGTTTTCATTCCAATCTCAAAGAAAGGCAATGCCAAAGAACGCTCAAACTACCAGAAAATTGTACTCATCTCATACTCTAGCAAAGTAATGATCAAAATTTTCCAAGCCAGGCTTCAACAGTACATGGACTGAGAATTTCCAGATGTTCAAACTGGATTTAGAAAAGGCAGAGGAACCAGAGATCAAATTACCAACATCCATTGGATCATTGAGAAGGCAAGAGAGTTCCAGAAAAACATCTGCTTCTGCTTTATTGCCTACACCAAAGCTTTGACTGTGTGGATCACAAGAAACTGTGGAAAATTCTGAAAGAGACAGGAATACCAGACTATCTTACCTGCCTCCTGAGAAATCTGTATGCAGGTCAAGAAGAAGCAGTTAGAACCAGACATGGGACAACAGACTGCTTCCAAATTGGGAAAGGATTACATCAAGGTTGTATATCATCACCCTGCTTATTTAACTTATATATCATGCAAAATGCTGGGCTGGATGAAGCACAAGCTGGAATCAAGATTGCTGTGAGAAATATCAATAACCTCAGATATGCAAATGACACCACCTTTATGGCAGAAAGTAAAGAAGAGCTAAGAGCCTCTGGATGAAATTGAAAGAAGAGAGTGAAAAAGTTGGCTTAAAGCTCAATATTCAAAAAACTACAATCATGGCATATGGTTCCATCACTTCATGGCAAATAGATGGAGAAACAATGAAAACACTAACAGACTTTAATTTTTGGGCTCCAAAATCACTGCAGATGGTGACTGTAGTCATGAAATTAAAAGACACTTGCTCCTTGGAAGAAAAGCTGTGTCCAACCTAGACAGTGTATTAAAGAGCAGAGACATTACTTTGCCAACAAAGGTCCGTCTAGTCAAAGCTATGGTTTTTCCAGTAGTCACATATGGATGTGAGAGTTGAACAATAAAGAAAGGTGAGTGCTAAAGAATCAATGCTTTTGAACTGTGGTGTTGAAGACTCTTGAGAGTCCCTTGGACTGTAGGAGATCCAAGCAGTCCATCCTAAAGGAAATCAACCCTGGATATTCATTGGAAAGACTGATGCTGAAGTTGAAACTCCAGTACTTTGGTCAACTGATGGGAAGAGCTGACTCCCTGGAAAAGACCCTGATGCTGGTAAAGATTGAAGGCAAGAGGAGAAGAGGACGACAGGGGATGAGGTGGTTGGATGGCATCACCAACTCGATGGACATGAGTTTCAGCAAGCTCCAGGAGTTTGTGATGGGCAGGGAAGCCTGGTGTGCTGCAGTCCATGTGATTGCAAAGAGTCAGAAACAACCGAGCGACTGAACTGATCTGTTGGCAGGGGCATCTCTGTGATGGTTCTTTGCCCACATAAAGAGATATAGAAGAGAAGAGGATTTCTTTCACTGGGTATTGTTGTATGAGGATATAAACCCCAAGGCTACTGAACCCATCTCAGAACCAAGAGGTGTAGTAGTTGACACACTGCAGCGTGTAATGCAGAGAAACAGAATCTGAATCCTTGTTGCCATCATCGGGCTACTAAATTATTCAACAATGGAACTGTCCCATGATGCTACATCTATTTAAGATTCTTCCTATCTGAAGCCTGATATAATTATATCATAGTTACCTGGAAACTTGTTCCAACTGTTTACCCCAAGGTGATTCTGATTCAGTAAGCTTGGAGATTAGATTCAGCAATTTATATATATGTAACAATTTTGGTGAGCAGCTAGGTTTGGGAACCACTACTGGAAAAACTTCTTTTTAAATTGTTTTGTATGGTTAATACCTTGTAAGATATGACCCTTGCTGACCTTCTTGTTTTTTTCTCATCTCATTGTTCACTACTCTGTAAAATGTATTATGTCTTCAAGTTACTTGACATTCATCCTTTCTCTCATCCTCTGGCTTTTCCTGAAATGTAATTTTCCTCTTCTCTCACTTGGCAAAATTTTACTTATTTTTAATGTCTCAATTTGAGCTTTTCCTTTGTGATTTCTTTCCTATTTCACCAATGTGCTGTTGATAACTCCATTTCTGTGTCACTGTCTTACTCAGTAACAATGTTTTCATTATTTAATGTATGGCACTGTAGCCTAATTATGTTTACACACTGTATTCGCTATTAGGTTCAGAGTTTCCTTGGGGGTAGAGGTGATGTATTTAATTTGGTTTTCTTTTAGTCTTAGTAAATTAACTGCATAGAGAGGTTCTCATTATAAGTTTGTGAGATGAAATTAAATTGATGAAAAAACCAGAGCTTCTTCTACATGTCAAGGAATGGTGGTGAAATGATACCTTAGCAAAATTTGGCAACTAGGAAATAGCTGGAGAACAGGTTCTCCTTTGACTAACCTATGCTCATGAGAAATTGAAGATGAAAAATATTTTAGATGAAACAAGATAAAAAGTTTACTATTATATATAAATATATTCTAGTAAAAGCATACTTTTTACTAGAATTACTAGAAGAGATGGCAAGAATACACAGAGGAACTGTACAATAAAGGGCTTCATGACCCAGATAACCACAGTGGTGTGGTCACTCACCTAGAGTCAGGCATCCTGGAATGTGAAGTCAAGTGGGCCTTAGGAAGCATCACCACAAACAAAACTAGTGTATATGATGGAATTCCAGCTAGGCTATATCAGATCCTAAAAGATGAGGCTGTTAAAGTGCTACACTCAATATGCCAGCAAATTTGAAAAACTCAGCAGTGGCCACAGGACTTGAAAAGGTCAGTTTTCATTCCAACCTCAAAGAAAGGCAATGCCACAGAATGCTCAAACTACTGTACAGTTTCATTCATTTCACATGGTAGTGAGATTATGCCCCAAATCCTTCAAGCTAGGCTTTGGCAGTATGTGAACCAAGAACTTCCAGATGTTCAAGCTGGATTTAGAAAAGGCAGAGGAACCAGAGATCAAATCGCCAACATCCATTGGATCATTGAGAAAGCAAGAGAGTTCCAAAAAAAAAATCTACGTTTGCTTCATTGCCTATGCTGAAGCCTTTGACTGTGTTGATCACAACAAACTGTGGAAAATTCTTCGAGATGAGACTACCAGACCACCTTACCTGCCTCCTGAGAAATCTTTATGCAGGTCAAGAAGCAACAGTTAGAACCAGACATGCAACAATGGGATGTTTCCAGATTGGGAAAGGAGTAGGTCAAGGCTGTATATTGTCACCCTATTTATTTAACTTATATGCAAGTGTGTGTGTATGCTTAGTTGCCCAGTCATGTCTGACTCTTTGCAGCCCTGTGGACTGCAGGCTACCAGGTTCTTTACATCATGCAAAATGCCAGGCTGGATGATTCACAAGCTGGATTCAAAATTTCCAGGGGAAATATCAGCAGCCTTAGATATGCAGATGATACCAATTTAATGCCTGAAAGCGAAGAGGGACTCAAGAGATTAAGATGACAGAGGAGAGTGAAAAAGCTGGCTTAAAACTCAACACTCAAAAAGTGAAGAGCACGATATCCAGTCCCATCGCTTCATGGCAAATAAATGGGGAAAACATGGAAAGAGTGACAGACTTTATTTTCTTGGGCTCCAAAATCACTGCAGATAGTGACTGCAGTTATGAAATTAAATAACACTTGCTCGTTGGTGGTGGTGGTGGTGGGGCTATGACAAACATAGACAGCATATTAGAAAGCAGAGATATCAGTTTGCCAACAAAGGTCTGTATAATCAAAGCTATGATTTTTTCCAGTAGTCATGTATGGTTGTGAAAGTTGTACCATAAAAATGGCTGAACACTGAAGACTTGATGCTTTCGAACTGTGGTGTTGGAGGAGTCTTAAGAGTTCATTGAACAGCAGGGAGATCAAATCAGTCAATCCTAAAGGAAATCAGCTCCGAATATTCATTGGAATGACTGATGGTGAAACTGAAGCTCCAGTAGTTTGGCCACTGGTTGCAAAGAGCCAACTCTTTGGAAAAGACCCTGCTGCTGGGAAGGATTGGAGGCAGATGGAGAAGGGGACGATAGAGCATGAGATGGTTGGATGGCATCAATGACTCAATGGACATGAGTTTGAGCAAATTCTGGGAGATGGTGAAGGACAGGGAAGCCTGGCACGCTGCAGTCTGTGGGGTCTCAAAGAGTCAGACGCCACATAGCAACTGAACAGCAACAAAAAAAGTGACTACTTTTAAGGAAGAATTTATCCATCTCTGGAGTTTTTTGTACCCTCTGTTGTTCTGTGCTTTAAAGAAATATATAGTATTTGATTTTATCTAAGATTTTCTCAGAATTAAGACAGTGATTTTTGCGCGCGTGTGTGTGTAAACTTCTTCATCCCAGATAAAAGCAGAACTGTCAATGTAATATTTTTTAAGTTAGCCTAAACTGGAAAACTTTGATATTTCTATTATTTAGTTCAATAAATTTTAATGATCACTGACTCTCTACCAAGTATTTTTCTGGATTCATGGAACATATCAAAGTATATAATTGTTGATATCCTCTAATACCCATGAACCATATGTTCTAGTGGACAAAAATGTTATTATTTGAAATAATCAATTATTAATAATAGCATATTTACATTTTTCCCCCAAGGAAAAACTATTGTCTTAAAACTTTCATAATGGATCTTCAGTATTCTCTTACCTGATACTGTTTTTAATGCTGATTTAACCAGAGATTGTATTATTCTTGCATGAACTAAGTTAGTTATGATCAAAATTCCTAAGCCATGAATTGTCTTATTCACATTATTTATTACTCAGAATTTCAGTATATAAAGTAGAGATGATGGTTGAACTGCCCTAGTTATAGTGGATCTGAAACCTCACCTACGGAGCTTCCCTTTTCTGCCCTCCAACACTTCCTACTTCGAGGTTACCTCTGAAAAAGTTCCAAGGTTTCTGTCCGTTCCCAAGACATCTAAAGAGCATAATTTTAAACCCATTAAATAGATCATCCATGAACGGTAAGAGATTTTTCTGTTTCCATTTTATGATCATTTTCTTCAAATTTCTGAGACAAATTAAATACTTAAATGAAGTTAACGGTTGGTTTGAAATTAACTGCTGATATATATGTTTGAGTACACAGAATTATTTAATAGTACTTTGGGGTTTTCTTCAAGCTCTACTTCATTGAATTATAGAATCTCAAGGGTTGGGAATAGCTCTAGATAATTTAGCATAACCTCCCACTCAATGGAAGTCTCCCTTCTACAACATCCCTGACAGATGGTCACTTAGCTTCTGCTTGAGCATTTCCCGCCATCAGAGTTCATTACTTTCTGAAACTATTTCATCTTGACTAGCTCTGAATATTAGAAATTTCCTTCTTTACTGATCCCAAACGTGCATCAGGGTGATTGCCTGTAGTTATTAAAAATTATTGACCTGATTTCTTTCATCTCCTCCTCACCTGTTCTGATTTATATATCTTCTTAATATACTTACATTCTTCAATATGCATTCTACTGTCATAACATTTATGTCTTTATTTTTAGTGAGAAATTGTGGAGAATGCATTGACTTCAACAAATGTACGTGAGGGAGCAGTGTGCAGGTAGACTCCTCAGAAAGCCATCCCATAAGAGTGTTTCTTGGAAGCTCAGGAATAAGACAGTCTGACACCTAGGACCCGTGAGAGGTTCCTACCTGAGGTCCTCTGAGTGGACTTCCTTTTGGACTAATCTTATGACTTTTCTTTTCCCCTCCCTCCCTTTCCTCCTCTCCTTCTCCCTTATATGTGTGTAAGGGTGAGGAGGTTATTATATACAATAGTTAAATAGTAAGTTATTAGCTACATAGTATTAGCATAAATTATTAGCTACAGATGTTAATCTTTCCTATTCATATTTTAATAGAGGGGAATGGTAGGGAAGGACATGAAAAATAACTTGTCAAACTTTCATTTATAATTGTGCTTACTCTGTTGTACAGTTTTATAAAAGCAAAGCTTTCTAAATCCTCAGAATGAAACTTTGCTTATGTTATAATTTAATGATTAGTGAAGACATATAGATAGCCAAAAGACATATGAAAAGATGCTCAACTTTGTAAATTATTCAGTTCAATTCAGTCACTCAGGTGTGTCTGACTCTTTGCGACCCCATGAATCACAGCACGCCAGGCCTCCCTGTCCATCACAAACTCCCGGAGTTTACTCCAACTCATGCCCATCTAGTTGGTGATGCCATCCAGCCTCTGTCATCCCCTTCTCCTCCTGCCCCCAATCCCTCCCAGCCTCAGGGTCTTTTTCCAATGAGTCAGCTCTTCGCATGAGGTGGCCAAAGTATTGGAGTTTCAGCTTCAGCATCAGTCCTTCCAATGAACATCCAGGACGAATCTCCTTCAGAATGGACTGGTTGGATTTCCTTGCAGTCCAAGGGACTCTCAAGAGTCTTCTCCAACACCACAGTTCAAAAGCATCAATTTTTCGGCGCTCAGCTTTTTTCACAGCCCAACTCTCACATCCATACATGACCACTCTAAAAACCATAGCATTGACCAGACGGACCTTTGTTGGCAAAGTAATGTCTCTGCTTTTTAATATGCTATCTAGTTTGGTCATAACTTTCCTTCCAGGGAGTAAGCGTCTTTTAATTTCTTGGCTGCAGTCACCATCTGCAGTGATTTTGGAGCCCCCAAAAATAAAATCTGACACTGTTTCCACTGTCTCCCCATCTATTTCCCATGAGGTGATGGGACCAGATGCCATGGTCTTAGTTTTCTGAATGTTGAGCTTTAAGCCAACTTTTTCACTCCTCCTCATCAAGAGGCTGTTTAGTTCCTCTTCACTTTCTGCCATAAGGGTGGTGTCATCTGCATATCTGACGTTATAATATTTCTCCTGGTAATCTTGGTTCCAGCTTGTGCTTCTTCCAACCCAGCGTTTCTCATGATGTACTCTGCATATAAGTTAAATAAGCAGAGTGACAATATACAGCCTTGATGTACTCCTTTTCTTATTTGGAACCAGTGTGTTGTTCCATGTCCAGTTCTAACTGTTGCTTCCTGACCTGCACACAGGTTTCTCAAGAGGCAGGTCAGGTGGTCTGGTATTCCCATCTCCTTCAGAATTTTCCACAGTTTATTGTGATCCATACAGTTGAAGGCTTTGGCGTAGTCAGTAAAGCAGAAATAGATGTTTTTCTGGAACTCTCTTGCTTTTTCGATGATCCAGCGGTTATTGGCAATTGATCTCTGGTTCCTCCTCCTTTTCTAAAACCAACTTGAACATCTGGAAGTTCTTGGTTCATGTATTGCTGAAGCCTGGCTTGAAGAATTTTGAGCATTACCTTACTAGCGTGTGAGATGAGTGCAATTGTGCGGTAGTTTGAACATTCTTTGGGAGATGCAAATCAAGACTACAGTGAGATATCACCTTACACTAGTCAGAGTGGCTATCATCAAAACGTCTACAAACAATAAATACTGGAGAGGGTGTGGAAAAAAGGGAACCCTCCTACACTATGGGAATGTAAATTGGTCCAGCCACTATGGAGAACATTATGGAGGGTCCTTAAAAAACTAAAAAGAGAGGTTCCGTATGATCCTGAAATCCAACTCCTGGGCATAGATCCAAAGAAAAATATTCCAAAAGGATACATGTACCCCAATATTCACTGCAGCACTTTTTACAATAGCCAAGATATGGAAGCAACCTGAATGTCCAACAGATGAATAGATAAAGAAGATGTGGAATATTACTCAAACACAGAAAATGAAATAATGCCATTTGCAGCAGCATGATTAGACCTAGAGATTATCATCGTAAGTGAAATTAGCCAGAGAAAGACAGCTACCATATGATATCACATATAAGATATAAATCTTCAAAAGATGATGCAAATTAACTTGTATGCAAAACAGAAAAAGACCCACAGAAGTGGAAAACTTATGGTTGCCAAAGGGGAAGGAGTAGGGAGGGATAAGTTTGGAGTTTGGGGTTAATATTTTTATACACACACTATTATATATAAAATTGGAGAAGAAAATGGCAACCCACTCCAGTGTTCTTGCCTGGGAAATCCAATGAATAGACGAGCCTGGCGGGCTACAGTCCATGGGGTCACAAAAGTATTGAACATGACTTAGTGACTTAACAGTAAAACAAATCTATAAAATAGTCAATAAGGACCTATTGAGCACAAAGAACTATACTCAATGTTTTGTTATAACCTATATGGCAAAAAGATCTCATATGAAAAAATATATATATATATAAAACTGAATATATATATTCAAAAATATATAACTGAATCACTGCTGTGCAACTGAAACTAACACAACATCATAAACCAACTGTGCATGTGTGCTAAGTCATTTCAGTTTATCTGACTCTTTGTGATCCTCTGCCATGCCAGGGGATCTTCCCACCCCAGGGATTGAACACACATCTTTTGAGGCTCCTGCTTTGCAGCTGGATTCTTTACCACTGAGCCACTGAGGAAGCCCATAAATCAAACATAGTTCAATATAAATACATAAGTAGTTTTTAAGAATGGAGAAGGAAATGGCATCCCACTCCAGTATTCCTGCCTAGAGAATCCTATGGACAGAGGAGCCTGGTGGGCTGCTATCTATGGGGTCGCACAGAGTCAGACATGACTGAAGTGACTTAGTAGCAGTTTTTAAGAAAAGATTAATGGAACATCTAAAGTTTAGATAGTTATTCATGCTAATGGTAGCTGAAGATAGAGCATACCATACCAAATCCAGAGACATTTGATCATTTTTTATTATGATTTCTTCATGTGGACTGTCCTCCTCATCTACTTCTAACTGTTCCAAGCCTTACTATGCCTGTGAATCTGTGCAAGCCCTAATGTTTCCTTGATATTTTTCCTGAATATTATAATTTCCAATGAGCTCAGCTTCCCAAACTCCCATATTTGTATTTAAAAAAATTTGTTGAATAATTAATGGTTTTCCAAGCTTTGTAGTAGATACTACAAATAAAACTGAAATGTTCAAACAGCTTAAGTTCAGAGGGGACTAAGAAGGCAATCAAAAATTACAAAAGAGTGTGAAAATACTATGACAGAAATAAAAACAGGGCTATTTTTGTGAAGAGACACAGGACACTCAATTTTCCTGGCATGTGTTCCTGGCAGATACAGAGTGATCTAGTGCCCTGGTGCTGGGGAAGAAGTCTTGTGTCCTGAAGTCCTGGAGGAGATCTCATTATATTGTAGCCATTTATTGATATGTCTATTGTAATGCGTTATTGCTGGCAGTAAATTAGTGGCAGTAGGAATCAGAAACCGTCCCCTACCCATATGCGTTTAGTTTGTAGGTTATCTTTTTATCTTTGGAGGCCTTCAAGCTATGTGTGCAGACATAATGAGCATTAGCTACCTTCAGAGTCCCATCCAAAAATAAGCACCTGTACTTTTTCTTGTTTATTTAGTTATAACCGTGCTGGTTTCCTTGCTTTCATGGGCTTCTCTGGTGGCTGTGAGCCGGGGCTTCTCCCCTCCAGTGTGAGCTGCTTTGCAGCGTGTGGGCTTCTCATTGCAGGGGTTTCTTCTGCTGCGTAACGTGGGCCCTGCGGCGATCTGGCCTCAGCAGCTGCAGCACGCAGGCTTGGTAGCTGTGCCCTGGGCCTCGAGAGTGCACGCTCTGTGGTTGTGGTGCATGAGCTTAGTTGCTCCCAGACATGTGCAGTCTTCTCAAACCAGGGCTCGAACCCGTGTCTCCTGCACTGGCAGGCGGATTCTTGACCACTGAGCCATCAGGGAAGTCATATAATTTTTTGATTACATATTAATCTTTTTAGTATTTGATTTGTAAGATTCTCCAAGATTTTTGTTAGTTATACTGAGCAATTGTATTTGGCCCAGCTTTTGTTAAGGTTGTTTTATTTCTAAATGTTTTCAACTTGATTTTATGGCCAGTTTTTTCTTTTCTTATTGATGTTTATGCTTCTCAAATATTTATTATCAGTGATCACAATTTTAGATGTCTTTCACTCAAGCCATACATATTTAAGGACTTAGTCTAATTTCTACATTACTCATTCTTCCAAAGTCAATTGCACTGTGTTCTCTGGAATTCCTACAGGTCTTTTCCAGCTTCCTGGGTTTGAAATACCTGTTTGAATATATTACATCTCACTTATATTTACTGTGTATTTTGCATATTGCCTCCTGTCTTGTAGTTGTTTAGTTTGGTTCTATTTGATCCTACCTTCCCAATCAATATCCACAGATAAACAAACATTTCTAACACAGATGATGGCAAATAGCTATTTTACTTACATTGAATCCCAGGTTAATATGATATAACCAAATAATATGTAAGAAATTTAAAAACTAATTCATAGCTGTTAGCTAACTCATGCATAATCAGATCCTTGTGTAGAAATGTTTTATATTATATTCACTAGAACTATCAATAAGCTTTATTTGAAACACACTATATCTCCACAAATTTTGTTTTGCTCATTTATCCAAATAAAATGCACAAGTTAAACTCAAACATCTTTTATTTCCTACAATATAACCTCTACTCAGGAACATTCCTTCAAACAACAGATTTAAAATTTAAAACATGTTTGCCAACATTTAAAATTCCCCAAAGCTCAGATTAATTACCAAATGCTCCTGCATACTCAGCAGCAAGAGTACCCTGAGTGCAACAGACCTTATTTTGTACAGAATTGGCATGTTTTTGAACTTTGTGAACCCTCTGTAGACTTCTTATGCATGGCATTCTGGCTAATTTATGAAAAGTTCACTTTGCAATAATTAAATGTTAGTCTATGACTATAATCAGCAAGCTATAAGAAAGTGTTGGAAATTATCAAGCAAATTTGACCAATACAAATGAATTACATAATTAATTTATATGACTTTCTTTAAAGGTAATTTAATTCACAGTGGGATTTCCTCAGTCACTCAATCTCATAGTAATTAACATCTACTAATTGTTGTGATAGTAAACATTTATTACTTTCTAAGAATTTAGTAGTGAACTCATCACTGAGGATATAGTGATGTTTAGTTCCGGTACTCATGAAGTTCGTATTTGTGTACAGTGCAGTCCACACATGAGATGCTGGAATAGAGGGTACATGACATTTTAAAAAATAAAGTATTTTTATTTTATTTTGAAGTTTTTTGGCTGCATGGCCTGTAGGATCTTAGTTCCCTAACCAGGGATCAAACCTGAGCCCCCTGCATTGGAAGTGTGGAGTCTTAACCACTGGAAGTCCTGGGACGTAACCTTTTCTGAAGAGCAGGATAGATCAGGGAACACCTAAGAGAAAAATAAAGATTGGAACTGTCATCGAGGAATGCTTGTAGGACTAATGAAGACTAGAGAAGGGAGCCTGGAAAAGGAAGAGGGAGGGAGAAAAGGGCAAGACCAAAGAGTGTGTGCCCAGTGGTATGAGAAAGGTTGATGTAATAATCAATTATAACTAATTTGCTTTGATTAGTGGGGATGCTTTATATTGGCCAGTGCTCAGAGTTGAGTCTAGAAAATGGGCAAGAAAGAGTCGGACAATACTTTTAATTTTATGCTAAGAGGATTACAATTTTTTTTGATAGACGTCAGAGTCAGTGACACATTTTTAAAGTATAATGATCTCTTTTTAAAACTATCTGTTTATTTATTTATTTGTGCTTGATCTTAATTGTGGCATGTGAACTCTTAGTTGGGGCATGTGAAATCTAGTTCCCTGAGAAGGGATTGAACCCAGGACCCCTGCATTGGGAGCACGGAGACTTGGCCACTGAACCACCACAGAAGTCCCTGTAATAATACCTTGAGTAAGTGTGCATGTCAGCCTAGTGAACTACCAGTCTTTCTCTCTTGGCTTCTATCCACCCTGCCTTCTGTCCTATTTACTGGCTCTCCTTTTCCTCCTCTCTTCTTTCTCACCTACTGTCCTTCCGTACTCCCTTCAATACTTTATCTCTTTTTTCCTCCCCTTCCTCCTAATTTTCTCCTGCCTCAATAGATTAATTTGTATTACTTTGTTTTTTTTTCTATAAAATCTGATATTTTAAAATATTTTAGACATTTAACACCATGCCACAATATTACTTTTTAATTTATTTGACAGTTTCAAGTATTTTTGAATCTATAAAGTTTAAAACAAAAATTAGTTATTTATCCATTGTAAGATACAAACTCCAATAACCAAAACAGAATAGAAAAAAAGTAATTCATCTAAACTAATCATTTAAAATATGTAAATAAGAATGCAATATTATTAGAAGAAGAGTTATTCCCCCAACTTTATGCAAATTACTTAATCAAAAACTTCTAATAGAAATAGAATACGTGCTGTTTTTTTTATTTTTTAGGACACTTTTCTAATGAATGCTTATTTTGGTGCTAAATATTTGCCTTTCTGATGGTTCTTTAAGATTTAAACTTTTAAATGTACTAGTGATTCATTATTTTACAAAGTATCAGGAAATGTACTTGAATTATACTTCTGTACTGTACAAAGTTTCCACAGGTATCTGTATTTTTTTAAATAAGTTATTCCAGTAAAATGTTAAAGAGAAATGTTAGAGTAATTTCTGTTAGAATTAAATCAAATAGGTTTAAAGACTGTCTCAAGTATTGTGTGAAGATTTAATGGGACATTTGGAAAAAAAAAAATCTCAAGGTTGGAGAAGGTGAGTAATATGGTAGGGAAACTAAAATGCTACTTTGGAAAGATTATGTGACTTTCAATTATTTACTATGAACTTAGCTATTTAATTCTGCTCTTTTACTCAACCTGATGTCAGATTTTATACAGGTAAATGTCATATGCTTTTATTATTCAGCAACCGTTATTTGTATGATACCTTCCCTTAAATTACTATTTCTGAGTTGTGGAGCAGGTTCCTTGGCAAGTTTGAACCCAGATATTTTATTTCCAGAGCCTCTAATGAAGTTGCCTGTTAATGCGACAACAGTGCCTGATAGAAACTGGATAATGTCTAAATATTGATTGTGATGTCTGTCACAGCTTTCGAAGTACTTCTCTTTAATTCAGTTTAAAGAAATAAGGAGTAAGAGACTGGCAGATGAAGAGAGTTCATTTAATTTTGAAACAATTCAGCGTATTTATGTAATATTAAAAATAAGAACTTAAGAAAATTATAATAATATTAATAATAGTGTTGAATTGTAAAACCATTGCTCTTAAACCCATACTATATGTGCATTTGAGCCTTCTGTATTTTTTATGGAATAGTTTTTAGTGAATTCAGTGCTGGCAGCATAGGAGCTTTCCACTGTTATCCCATCGTAGAACATTGATTTTTGACACCACTCATGGACAAATGTACTTTTATGGGAGTCCAGAAGTCCAGTGGCAAAGTTATAGCATACTATTGAAGCAAAATCATAAAAGAAAATTGAAGAGGGTAAAAATAGTTTCACTTCATCTACATCACCCCTCTCCTAAGACAGCACAGTTAGTTCGGGGATAAAGGAAACCTCTCCGACCCCAGTATCTCCCAGAGAGGAAAATGAGTACGCAGTGCGTGAGTACCTGGTCTCCCCAGATGTGAGGACGTGCCAAGGCACCCACTTCTTCCTCATTCCACCAAGAGCACCAAAGAGTTGGGCTCAGCTGAGAGGTTGGGAGAGGCTGGGCAGACAGCAACAGGACTCAGAACTCTCTGGGGAACTGTAGAAGGATTGCAGATTCCATCAAGAAGACAACCTATGAACTGTTGGGACATCTCTCCTGTGGAGACCCCCGCTAGTCTGTGGGCAAACCCACTGCTCCATGTGCCTCATCCTTTCCTGCCTCATGGCTGACTCCCAGAGCAAGCGTTTGTAGCTGAATTATGAACACATGCAGAAAGCATGCCCAACCCTGCAGGACTGGGAGAAAACACAGAAGCTGGACCATTTCAGGGAACTGTCTTAGGGAACCCCAGTGGAAGACTCTTGACACTTGACCTGGCTTTGCTGGGTTGAGAGGAGGCATACACTCTTAAGAATTCCCCCTGCAAGAGGGAACAAGAGATGTGAAAATGGGCACATCATAGAAAAGGTCTGAGAGAGCTTCAGAATCTTTAGCTGGGCTGGCATGTGAAGGTATTTTTTTCCCCTAAAGCCAGTCAGTCAGGACTAGAGGAAGTGACTGCTTCTTCAAGTGTGAAGACAGCAGCGCAGTGTCCAAGGAACACTAAAAATCAAGGAAATGTGACACGGCCAAGAAAGCACAATATTTTTCAGTAACCATCTCCAAAGAAATGGAGATCTATGGATTGCCTGACAAAGCTGTCAAAATAATTATTTTAAGGAAGCTAGAGAGCTATGAGAGAACATTGACACCTCAGCAGGATGGGGAAAACAATACATGAGCAAAATGAGAAGTTCCACAAAAAGATAGAAATTATAAAATAAGAGACAAATTATGTAGCTAAAGGATACAGTGAATACACATGACAACATAAAAACGTAAGAAAGTGTAAAGCTAACTGGTAAAAGTATGTATACAGTCAAACTCAGAACTCTATGATTGTAGTTTTGGCATGTAAATCACTCTTAACTGTAGAATAAAGGTTGACAGAATAAAGTATTACAATAACTATATTTATAATAACTTGTTAATGAATATACAATATAAAAATTACCTATTTTATATCAAAATATAAAATAAGGGAGGTAAAAGGGTAGAGGTTTTGTGTGTGACCAAAGTGTTACCAACTTTGACTTATAAATATGTGATGGACTTTCCAAGCCTAATGGTAAACCATGAAAGAAAAGCTTATAGTGGATACACAAGAGAAAGAAAAAGAAAAGAGCATACCATTAAGAAAATCATCAAATCACAAAGCAAAACAGAAAGAGGAGAGGAAAGGGAGAATGAAATATAAGACAGTCAGAAAATGAATGAGATGGCGATAGAGAGTCTGCACTTATCGACGTGTGAGTGCCCACTCAATTGCTTCAGTCATGCCTGACTCTCTGTGACCCCATACCTGCCAGGATCCTCTGTCCATGGGATTTCCCAGGCAAGAATGCTGGAGTGGGTTGCCATTTCCTCCTCCCGGGGATCTTTCCAACCTGGGATCAATCAGATTTTTTACCACTGAGCTGCTGGGGAAGCCCTACCTTTCAATAATTACATGTAAGTAGATCAAGCTCTCAATCAATATCTATAGGGTAGCTAAACAAACAAACAAACAATAAAAAAACAAAAACCAACTATATTCTGCTTAAACACTCACTTTGTCTTAAAAACACACGGACGTTGAAAGTAAATGAAGGGTAAAAGATCATTCCATGCAAGAAACAAACAGAAGAGCAGAGTTAGGTATATCTATATTGGACAAATAAATTTTAACAAAGTCTGTATCAAAAGATAAAGATCATTATAGAATGAGAAAAGTGTTAGCACATCAAAAGGATACAATAATTTTAAGTATATATGTACTCAGCATCAGAGCATTTAATTACATGAAATTGATTTTACCTAATACGAAGCGAGAAGTAAACTACTTTTTCTGACTATAATGGCATAAAACTAGAAATAAATAATAAGAATCCTAGAAAATTTACATATATGTGGATATTAAACAATACATGCCTGAATAACCAATAGGTCAAAGAAGAAATCAAACAGACGCTCTTAAGAACATCCTCACATGAATGAAAATAAAAACACATCATATCAAAACTCAATGGGTGCAGAAAAGCAGTTCTAAGAGGAAAGTTTATAGCAATTAATGCCTCTGATAAGCAAAGAGAAAAATCCCAAACAACCTAACTTTATACCTTAAGGAATTGGAAAAAGAACAAATCTACCTTCAAGTTAGCTGACAGAAAGAAAAAAGCTCAGAACAGAAGTAAATGAAATAGAGATTGAAAAAATAATGTGAAAGGATAATGAAACAAAGAATTGGTTTTTAAAAAGATAAGATAAAAGACAAATCCTTATCTTGACTAGCCAAGAAAAGGAGTACTCAATAACTACAGTTATAAATGAAAGAGGAGACCTTACAAGGATAGCAGGGAAATGCAATGTATCAGAAGACTCCACATGTGCTCGGTCGTGTCCGACTCCTTGTGACCCCATGGACCGTCGCCCACCAGGCTCCTGTGTCCGTGAAATTTTCAAGCCTAGAATAGTGGAGGTGGTTGTCATTTCCTCCTCCAGGCAATCTTCCCGACCCAGGGATTGAACCCTTGTCTCTTGAGGCTCTTGCATTGGCAGGCAGATTCTTTATCACTATGCCACAAGGAAAGCCCATCATGAGACTACTGGGGCCAATTATATGCCAACAGATTCAATAACCTAGAAGAAATGGATAAATTTTTAGAAACATAACCTATCAAGACTGAATCATGAAGAAATAGAAAACTGAACAGATCAAAACTGAATAAGGAGATTGAATCATCAGTTAAACATATCTCAAAAAGAAAAGTTCAAGACCAGATTGTTTCGCTGGTAAGTACTTCTAAACATTTAAAGTAGAATTCACACCAGTTTTTCTCAGATTCTTTCAAATCACTGAAGTGGTGGGATCACTTAAAAGCTCATTTTACAAGGCCAGCATTACCCTGATATTAATGCCAGATAAGGACATTACAATAAAAGAAAATTGTAGGACAATATCCCTTTCAACATAGAAACAAAAATTCTCAACAAAATACTTGCAAACCAAATTGAATAGCATTTTAAAAGGATCATACACCATGATCAAGTGGGATTTACCCCTGAGATACAAGGATGATTCAACTTATGCAAATCAATAAATGTGAGCACCACCTTAATAGAATGAAATAAAAATGATTTGATCATCTTATGAGATGCTGAATAAGCATTTGAGAAAATGACACCCTTTTATGGTAAAAACTCAGAACAACTAGATATAGAAGAAATGTATGTCAACATAATAAAGGCTGTACATGACAAACTTACAGCTTTTTTTTTAATGGTTAAAAAAGAAAGGTTATTTCTCTAAGATCAGGAACAACACAAGGGTGCCCACTCTTTCCACTTATATTGAACTTAGCCCTGGAAGTCCAAGCCCAGAGCAGTTTGGCAAGATAAAGAAAGAAAAGTCGTCCCAATTAGAAAGGGAGAAATAAAATCATCTCTGTTTGCATATGACATTGATCTTACACAAAGAAAACCCTAGACTCCATAAAAAACTATTAGAATAAATGAATTAAATAAAGTTGCAAGATGTAAATCAACATACAAGATCTGTTGTGTTTCTATATGTTAACAGCAAAATGTCCAATAAAGAAATTAAGAGAACAACCCTTTTTATAATAGTGTCAGAGAGAATACTATATTTAGGAGTAAATTTTACCAAGATGTGATCTATACAAGGAAAGCTATGAGACACTGATTTAAAAAATTAAAAGACACAAATAAATGGGAAGATATCTCATGCGTCAGAAGGATTAATATTTTAAAATGTTCTTACTACCCAAAGTCACCTGTAGATTGAATGCAATCTCTATGAAAATTTCAACAAAACTGGAAAAAAAGAAGGGCAGCGGGAGCTTAAACACAGAAAGAGAAGACCATGTGAAAATGGAAGCAGAGATTGGAGTGATGGCTACAGTCAAAGAACGTGGCTTCTTTCCTCCTGGCTCTGTCTAACGTAGCATCATTAAGAGGTGAAGTTTGAAAGAGCTGGCGAATTTGCAAGTAAGAATGTAAATAAAAAGAAAATTTTCAGAAATGGGTCTTGAAAAAGGCAATGGCTTTCTAAATCCAAACAGCAAGAGAATATGAGAAACACTTGAGAAAATTATGAGTGAGCTTTGCTTTATTAAAGATCAACCTTTTGTCAAAGACAGAATTAAGAATATGTGAGAGACATGAAGGCAGGAAAGCAAAGCAATATTGATGTTTGTATTGGTTTTGGTATTTCTGTCAAGGAAGTAGAATTCTGAGTATGGTTACAGGAATATGAAACGGTTGATATAAGGTAGTTATGAAGCCTGTTAAATTTTTGGAAGACATATATTGGGTTGGCCAAAAAGTTTGGATTTTTCATATCATTTTATGGAGAAAAAAACCCTAGCGAATTCTTTGGCCAACCCAATACTTTCAAAAAGAACTAAGAGTCTGTGACTCAGGTTTCAAGTGATGCTTGGACTCCCAAATATTTCTTACTAATCCTTGAAAACCTCCCTTTTTACTGTTCAAGAAATTCTATTGCAGTTGCTTAGTCGAGGCATGTAACAAAATGGGTGCAAGTTTGGCTGTTATTCAATGAGTCTGAAACTTTTCAAAAGCAAGTTATGAAATTAGGTAATAAAATAAAGAGATGTAAAGTATATGGGTGTTGTAAGATATAAGAACCAGACTAGAAATCTTTAGTGTTGCCTTTATGCTCCAATATATAGTTCTATATTCTTAGCCGAGAAATCTTACCTTTCTGTATCACACTGCTTTTTAAAGGCAAAACTGCAGTGATAGTATATCAGCTAACCATTTAAGAATTTCGTTTTGAGAATATAATGGAAGGGAACATACTTTGAATATGTTCCAGAGTTGTGTAAAGTAAAACTTGAGCCCCACAGGAAATCAGAGGTATGGAGCTATCTCCTATTGGTGAAGCAGCCTCAACTGTCACCTAACTGCCAGGATCTATTTAGAATATCCACTTTACTTTGATCCTGTAAGATTATGTGCACCTGAGCATTAAATGTTCATTTAAACACTGAACATTTAGACAAAAAAATGTCTTTTTCTAAAAATACAGTTTTCAGATGGAATGGTTTGTAACACCTAAGGTTGAAAGAATGAGACCACTGTCTTTCCAGATTATATTAAATTTTAATTGTGGCAAATCAAGTAATTAAGAATAAAAGTAAAATTTTAAAAACAGCAGGTTAAAAAAACACAGCAGTTTCTGTTTTAAAGATAAAGATCTAAGAAAGCTCAATAGAAAATGTTTTCATTTAAAGTGAATTTACATTCTGGGCATAGCAAATTGTAATTTTTTTTAAACTACAGACTCAGTGAAGTTTGAGATGTGAATGTATGCATTTCCCCGAGTGCCTCATAAATGCTTTCTGGAGCTCCATCAAAGATCAAAACACTCTAAGCAGTGCCATGTCAATTAAAACTGTCTACAAATTGAAGTGTGTTTTGGCTTTTGTTCAGTTACTCCGAATACTGTCGAATGCCTGAAAGGGTCAGTCATCTTCAATAGTCTGAACTGAAGGCCAATTTTTCAAGTTTGGTTTATAATTCACAATAGAGCCTATGCTGTCTTGAACAATTTAAAACCACCACCACAGTTTACTCCCTGCCCATGCCATGTGCATAGATGAGCAGGTCTGGGGGTTCTTCTCATTAAAGCTCTCACTCTGAGATCCAGAATGATGTATCAACTACAGTGAGCAGTGGTGGTAACTATAGCTGAGGCAGAAGAGTATAGTACACGACTGTCAAAGCAGGCACCGCACCGTCTTTCTGCCCTTCTCTCTTTGCCCATGGCAGTGAACACAGCCACGACTGAAACAGGCGGCAAGAGAAGGTGGAGCCTCCTGCAAGCAGGGGAGAAATGGAACATAACACTTTCAACACATTTGGCTGCTTACAATGCAGATTGATCACGCATGTTCCAAATGACTACTTCAGCAAATAGAATATTTTTTTAGAAAGTGTTAGTTGCTCAGTTGGTCCGACTCTCTGTGACTCCATGGACTGTAACCTGCCAGACTCCTCTGTCCATGGAATTCTCCAGGCAAGGATACTGGAGTGGGTGGTCGTTCCCTTCTCCAGGGCATCTTCCTGACCCAGGGATTGAACCAGGTCTTCCACATTGCAGGCAGATTCTTTACTGTTTGAGGCACCAGGGAAGCCTATAATGCTGTTTTCCCCAAGTCCCAAACTTACTCAGCACTCAGCAAAAATTTCAGATACTAAGTTAAAGAAAAACAACAAAAAAAACAAACTGCAAAGCAGCCTTCCAACAGTCTATGGACTAAAATATAGTTTTGTTCATAAATAACTTTTGTGCTGCAACTTTTCACTCTCTGGCTGTGTTATAGTTCACAGGGGATACTGATGGGTAATTAGAAAATGCTACCGGTGCTAGAGGGGGCTGTCTCATCTCTACCAGAAACTGGTGCCATTAAAAATGCTTGCCTATCAACACTCACGCCATCTTGGCAAAGCCTGCAATTCCTCCAGCACTGGCTGGCAGGAAATGCCGTATTGGGGGAGCTTGAAATTATCATTATAGAACTGCTGTATGAAAGATGAAAATATGAAAGGGACTTAGGTTGTCAGAGTGTGGAAACAGCTTGAGTTTTATTAAAGCCCAACATCTGAAAAATCGAAGATAATGTTAATGTATTTTTATACATTTTTTCTGTGTTAATTGTATATAGTCACTGTAGATTGAACAAGGTAAAAGGAAAAATGAGTCTTTAACGAATTTAATATTTTAAAAATTTAATGGTTTTAGCCTGGAATCCTACTTCTTTTGATTCATATCCTGCTTTCTTTGTGTTTATGTTTTGGATATATTTTACTCACTTTTGATCTTCCTGTAAGTTTTTATCATTAATTTTTTCCTTATAAACTATATATATTTTTTTATTTTATTTTTTATTTTTTATTTTTTTTATTTTTTATTTTTCAGTGGGTTTTGTCATACATTGATATGAATCAGCCATAGAGTTACACGTATTCCCCATCCCGGTCCCCCATCCCACCTCCCTCTCCACCCTATTTTTAATCTTATTTGAGAACTTTGGTTTTTTAAAAAGGAAGGTTAAGCAGTTTATATTCACTTAAATAAGTGGAGAGTGATGTCAGCAAGGAGTCCTCTGCTTACGGCTGCCTTTAACAAAAATAATTTGGCAATTAAATGGGCACGGGAAAAAGCCCCTTTTTTGAGTGAGCTATGGGATGTGGACAGGAAATTGTGAAACTGTTACCAGTCCTGCTGAGTCGGACCCCAGCAAGTGTGTTTCGCCTAGTGCTGCTCGAGCCAGTAGGAGGCGGCTGAGTTGGGTTCAGAAGGGAAGGAAAGCTTTACTGTGATCAGAGGTGTGAGCTCAGGCTTTAGAGCACACGCTCTCCCAGTGACAGGCTGCGCTGGGGCTGCTTTGTGGGGTCCCCGCAGCTGGAGGGGCGCAGTGCTGCCGCTCACACTCCAGACCACAGTGCCGAGCGCAGCATCTCCGCACACGGCCCCAGCTGATGTCTTGGATGGCGTGTCCTGCGCAGCGTCTGCATGTGGCCCTGAGGTGAGGTGCTGAGGCAGGCGTTTTGCACTGGGAACTCCAGTCTGAAGGGCTGAGTCTGAGACCTCTGCACACAGGATCCTGTGAGCCAGTGAAACTAGACTAAGCACAAAGAAAGAGGGAAAAAAAAAATTAGGTTTTATTATCCAGATTCTATTTTTATTTCCCTGAAATTGTTAATGGGTGTTGCTGGTGACAAACCCCTTCTCTGCCTTTTGGCCTGCTTCTCATTCTTGCCTGGTGGCTCAGACGGTAAAGCGTCTGCCTACAATGCAGGAGACCTGGCTGCAATCCCTGGGTCGGGAAGATCTCCTGGAGAAGGCAGTGGCAACCCACTCCAGTACTCTTGCCTGGAAAATCCCGTGGACGGAGGAGCCTGGTGAGCTACAGTCCATGGGGTCGCAACAAATCGGACACAACTGAGTGACTTCACTTATACTTTCATTCTTGAGGGACGCCCAAAGGATGCCTGTCTGTCTTCTGTAACTGTTTCCTGCTAAGTGTGGGCATTGTCACAACTTGGGTGGAGGAGCAGAATGTCCCCCGATGGCCTTTAAGTGTGTTTGTCTGTCATCAGGCCTCAGGCCTGACTCTTTGTCTCCCTGAGTGACCATCATCCTGCTAACCTTTTAGAGACAAAGGACACCAGATAATTTAAGATACATGCCTAAGTACTAAGCAAGAGGACAATGGCCACTTGTCCACTTTTTCCCAAGAATGCAGCTGTCTTGGTCTTGGGTCTATAGGCAAGTGTGTCCTGATGTCCAGGCTCGCTGCTGTGGCCTGAATCTCCCTGCTCACACTTGTGTTTTTCAGAAGAGAAGCTTCAAAGTCAGAGAGTGTTTTGCATGTGTAGTCAAGGGGACCCATTGCCCCGAGTTGTACCTCCAGAGGTTGGGGGCCTCTTTAGTGGGAGGTTCCCAGAGAGTGACCTCTGCTACTCTGGGACAGTGTGAATGGTTAGGGTCATTGAGTGGGGTCTGTCCACTTAAGAATGAGTTGAACTTATTGGGCTGCTGGTTTTCTAGGTTTTGGGGTGCACTCAGACTCCTGGCCAGAAGGGGTGGAGGGCCAGGTCAGTGGATGCAGGCAGCACCTGGTGACCATATCTCATGAGAGCTTTCATGGCTTCTGCTACCTGGTTAGCTGAGTTACTGCATTTTAAGGGGGCCAAGGTGTCCTGTCACTTGGATTTGGGGAATGGGTCTACCCTACATGGGTTCAATTCACTTAACTTTAACTTATCCTTTGTGACTAACTACAAGGAGATCCAAACAGTCCATCCTAAATGAGATCAGTCCTGGGTGTTCGTTGGAAGGACTGATGCTGAAGCTGAAACTCCAGTACTTTGGCCACCTCATGAGAAGAGTTGACTCATTGGAAAAGACCCTGATGCTGGGAGGGATTGGGGGCAGGAGGAGAAGGGGATGACAGAGGATGAGATGGCTGGATGGCATCACCAACTCGATGGGCATGAGTTTGAGTAAACTCCAGGAGTTGGTGATGGACAGGGGGGCCTGGCATGCTGCGATTCATGGGGTCGCAAAGAGTCGGACATGACTGAGTGACTGAACTGGACTGAACTGAACTGAACTGAACATGGGGAGCAAGGCCATGAGAAGCAACTTAATCCAATTTTCTTGAGTTTCCTGACATAGCTTGGTCAAGACCAATTTCAAACTCTGAGTGGATCTTCCTACTTTCCCCAATGGCAAGTGGGTCTCCAGGGTGAAGGCAAGTTTCATTTTTTATGCCCAGGGCACTCATGGAGTGGCCAGCAGGATATAGGGAATAGGGACCACTGAATGTATATCCTTGGTGGCTTCATTGGCTGCCCTGAAGTCCTGTAGCTTCAGGTTTAGGACTTCATTGGGTTTAAGGAGAGTGGGAGTACTACAGACTGATTGGATGGTCTAATAGGGCCCTTGTCAATTGGCCCTAGATAATGGGATGATGACCAACCAGGCCTCCCACTGGAAAGGGTACTGTTTCCTCTTGGGCCATGTTTATCTGGGTTTTAGATAGACTATCATGGGACTGAATCCTGAAGCTCCTTTCACCTGTCCCTGGGCCCAGACCTCAGGATTGACTCCATGGAGGTCAACTCGCCTTGTCCAGAGAGGTCTGTCCTCAGCCATTAACCTTGTCATCATGTGCCCTCCACGTAAGGGAATGCCAGTCTCCAGTTGCTTCCCACTGAGTGGGGGTAGTCCCCAGTTTATGCAAGATATCTCTTCCTAGCAGGGGTACAGGTCATTCAGGTACATAAGGATGGAATAGGTGAGCATGTGGTTATCCAGCTTACATTCTGCTGGCTCTGTGAACGCCTGTTCTTGAGCTTTCCCTAATACCCCCATAACTGTACTACTCTTGTGACAAAATCCTTCTGATGTGGTGTTCAGAGCCCAGTAAGTGGCACCAGTGTTGACTAAGAATTTGACAGGTGTTCCCCTTATGCCTAATGTCAGCTGGGGCTCCTTGGAGATTGATTGGTATGCCAACCCTCAGCTCCATCATTTTTAATCTCTTTGGACCATCTGCCTTTGAGGTGGGGATCTGCTACTTCCATCCCCTTTGGGGGATGGTGTGAGCCTTCTGTCTTCCCGTGTCTCTCTTGTTTATATATGGCACACTAACTGGGTTCTGTTTCTTTGGCTCACTGTCCCTCAGTGAGGGCTGGGGGTACTACCGTATTTGAGAGCCTCCATGGGTGGTTAGTCCAGATTCCTCTGCTGACCAGTTGACACTGGGGGACAACAGCTAGTAGGTGGGTTTGCTCTGGGCTGTTTATCCTCCAACTTCTATTTGTCAGTTAAGAAACACCAGCTAGGCAACCTCTGCTTGGCAAAAGTAGAGATATCTGATTCTATTCCCAGTTTCTGATGTTTACACCTAATGTCAGGAGAACTTGGGAAATGAAATAGGGTGATCTCAGGATTACATTCCTTCCTGGTGGCTCAGGGTCAGTGGTCATATAGATTCTAAGGTGTTCCCTGAAATGCTCTAGGAATGTCAAGGGGTTTACTAGTTGGCTCCTGATTGATTTTCTTTGTCTTATTCCAGTTGCCAGGTTACATACCTGCTCCTGCCTGGATTCTGCTTAGGTTCATATTTTCATAATGGGTCAGCCTCTGTCTTCCAGTCCTTTCTCCAGTGCCTTGGTGGCCCCAGTGGAGCTCGTTACCCTGGAACCCCTTGGTTCCTCATTCTGAAAAGGGCATGTCCTGCATTATTTCTTTCTCCTTGTCTACTTCCTCTTGGGTTTTTGAAAATACCTCTTGGTTTTTATTCCCCTATTTGGAGTGCCTTTTGGAGGTGAGGCTCTTTGTGTCAGCCTTTGTGGAGACATGGGTCTGAAAGAGTCCGCTAAGCAGATTTAGGAACCCCTTTGGATCTTCTCTCAACCCCTTACTATGGATTTTCCTGTTACACAGGTCAGAAGTGGTAAATGGGATGTGTCCCTGGATGGGCCCTCCTTCTCCACTGGGGACTTGCCTCCAAGGAAATCCTTTTCCTGTTGGGTTGGTGGACCTTTACTGGTAATTAGTCCTGCAGTTTGTCCTTGCTGGACTGGGTTCTGAAGGATGGGGCTGGTATGGAGGGGCCTGAATTGGAATATAGGAAGGAAGGCGGAAGGGACAGAGCAGCAAAAGGAGGGTAAGAGAGGAGATCAAGAAGGTCCTCGGCAGAAGGGTCAAGGACTGGTATTTCCTCAGTGAGGAAGAGTGCATATTCTTTTAGAAAGACTGTGTTCTGATGTAAGGCCACACAAGGACATAGGGAAATTCATCCCCTTTTCTTGCATAGCAGATTCCATTGTAAAGTGGTATTGTAATTTAGAGACCCACCGGTGGGCCAGTTTTCCCCATCCCTCAGCATATACTGGGACGAGGCTATACTACATAGGATGTTTTGGAGGTCACAAGGTGATACCTGAAAAGCTTTCAGTTCTGTATAATGCATTCTTTAACATGGTGGACATTTGGTTCCCCTAGATCTTTTGGGTTTGTTTCCAAGTACTGAGGGGATTGTTTGGAATGACTCATTGGCCCAGAAATGCCATGCAATTCGACCCAAATAAGATTTCTAGTTGAGGAAATTTTGAACCAGCCCCAAACTATTAATGGACTCCTCAAAGACCAAAATAGGAGGCATCCGAATGGCATGGGGACCACCTGATAAACTGGAACCAGGAAGCCCATTCCAAGTTCAGGAAAGGGCCCTGGGGTGCCTGAGTGAGAAATGCCACCGGGGTGGGTGCACGGCAGCAACTTGGCCTCATGTGGTTGGTGCTCGTTTCTCTGAAGTGGGCAGAGGAACTTTGTGAGCTACTCAGAAGACCAGGAACCCCATCAATGGGAAGTCCTGTGAGCCGCTGGTGAGGGTAGGAAACACCCACCGGGTTACCTCTCCTTGTCCTTTGCTTATGAGGCGCACTTTTGACAATGTTTTGTCATCCAGGGTTCCCTGGGCCCTCCTCCCATTATCAGCACAGAATTCCAGGCATCCCAACAATCTGGTGAGTACCCTGCAGGAGACCCTTGTTGTTTTAGTTCTTACCTGGCAGGAAGTCCCCAAACTCCTCCTTTTCAGGTGAACGGAGGAAAGAGGACACCCCATATCTTAGACAGCTGGTCACTCCATGTGAGACCACATGGTCAGGAACTAACATGACTAAGCTGTTCTGGCCTGGAGGTGGTCCTGTCCAACCTCCCATGAGACATTCTGCCTGAGTAACTATCTCAAACACAGGTCATTGCAAATTTAAGGGAAATATCTAATTATGTGAGCGTCTATGTCACTTGTCTTCCCTGGCACTCAGCGGTAAAGAATGCATCTGTCAATGCAGGATACAAAGGTTTGAAACCTGGGTCAGGAAGATCCCCTGGAGGAGGAAATGGCAACCCACTTCAGTATTCTTGCCTGAGAAATCCCATGGAAAGAAGAGTCTGGCAGGCTACAGTCCATGGGCAGAGAGTGAGACACAAACAACAAATGGAATGGTTGCTTGGTTGATTGTTCTTAGTTATGTTCAATTCTTTATGATCCCATGGACTGTAGCCCACCAGGCTCCTCTGTCCATGGGATTTTCCAGGCAGGAATACCAGAGTGGGTTGCCATTTCCTCTTGTAGGGGATGTTTCTGACCTAGGGATTGAACCTGCATCTCTTGAATTGAATTGGCAGGTGGATTCTTTACCACTGAGCCACTTGGGAAGCCTATGAGGGTATACTATAAAAAACATAAAAAGAAATTTATGCTACACAATAGGAAAAACGCTGCAATAATCTAATTTTTAAAAATGGGCAGAGTACCCAAAGGGATGTTAATTTTTTTTAAAAGATGATATATAGATGGCCACCCAGAACTTAAGAAGTTTCTCAACTTATTAGGAAAATGAAAATCAAAACCACTCACAGCTGTTAGAATGGGTAGTATCAAAAAAGGCAAGAGACTAATTACTTTACAGTATTGTAGTGGTTTTTGTCAATATTGTAAAGTAATTAGCCTCCAACTAATAAAAAAATAAATGGAAAAAGAAAGAAAATGCAGAGTGAGATATATTGGGGAAAAAAAGGCAAGAGAGAGCAACTGTCTGCATGTGGTAAGACTGAAACCTTGTGCACTGTTGGTGGAAATGTAAAGTGTTACAGCTATTGTAGAAAATATGCATATTCCTCAAGAAAATAAACATGGAAGTACCTTCAGTTGTGTCCAACTCTTTGCGACTCCGTGGACTGCAGCATGCCAGGCATCCCCGTTCTTCACCAGCTCCCGGAACTTGCTCAAACTCATGTCCATCAAGTCAGTGATGTCATCAAACCATCTCATCCTCTGTCCTCCCCTTCTCCTCCTGCCTTCAATCTTTCCCAGCATCAGGGTGTTTTCCAATGAGTCAGTTCTTTGCATCAGGTGGCTGAAGTATTGGAGTTTCAGCTTCAACGTCAGTCCTTCCAATGAATATTCAGGACTGATTTCCTTTAGGATGGACTGGTGGGATCTCCTTGCAGTCCAAGGGACTCTCAAGAGTCTTCTCCAACACCACAGTTCAAAAGCATCAATTCTTCTGTACTCAGCTTTCTTTATAGTCCAACTCTCACATTCATATGACTACTGGAAAAACAACAGCTTTGACTAGATGGATCTCTAGTCAGTAAAGTAATGTCTCTGCTTTTAATATTCTATCTAGATTGGTCATAGCTTTTCTTCCAAGGTTCAAGTGTCTTTCAATTTCAAGGCTGCACCATCTACAGTGTTTTTGGAGTTCCCCAAAATAGTGTCTGTAAATGTTTCCACTGTTTCCCCATCTATTTGCCATGAAGTGATGGGACCAGATGCCATGATCTTAGTTTTTGGAATGTTGAGTTTTAAGCCAACATTTTTACTCTCCTCTTTCAATTTCATCAAGAGACTCTTTAATTCTTTGCTTTCTGCCATAAGGGTGGTGTCATCTACATATCTGAGGTTATTGATATTTCTCCCTGCAATCTTGATTCCAGCTTGTGCTTCATTCAGTCTGGCTTTTCACATGATGTACTCTGTATAGAAGCTAAATAAGGAAGGAGAAAATATACAGCCTTGATATACTCCTTTCCTGATTTGGGCAGTCTATTGTTCCATGTCCATTTCTAACTGTTTCTTCTTGACCTGCATATGGATTTCCCAGGAGGCAGGTAAGGTGGTCTGGTATTCCCATCTCTTTAAGAATATAGGGGACTGGAATGCAAAATTAGGAGGTCAAGAGATACCTGGAGTAATAGGCAACTTTGGCCTTGGAGTACACAATGAAGCAGGGCAAAGGCTAACAGAGTTTTGCCAAGAGAACACACTGGTCGTAGCAAACACCCTATTCCATCAACACAAGAGAAGACTCTTCACGTGGACATCACCAGATAGATGGTCAATACTGAAATCAGATTTTTCTGATTTCTTTGCAGCCAAAGATGGAGAAGCTCTATACAGTCAGGAAAAACACAACTGCATGCTGACTGTGGCTCAGATCATGAACTCCTTATTGGCAAATTCAGACATAAATTGAAGAATCCCTTACAATTATACAGTGGAAGTGACAAATAGACTCAGGGGATAAGATCAGACAGACAGAGTGCCTTAAGAGCTATGAATGGAGGTTTGTGACACTGTACAAGAGGCAGTGATCAAGACCATCCCCAAGAAAAAGAAATGCAAAAAGTTATGATGGTTGTCTGAGGTGGCCTTACAAATAGCTGAGAAAATAAGAGAAGCTAAAGGCAAAGGAGAAAAGGAAAGATATGCCCATTTGAATGCAGAGTTCCAAAGAATAGCAAGGAGAGATAAGAAAGCCTTCCTCAGCGATCAATGCAAAGAAATAGAGGAAAAAATAGAATGGGACATACTAGAGATCACTTCAAGAAAATTAGAGATACTAAGGTAGCATTTCATGCAAAGATGGGCTCAATAAAGGACAGAAATGGTATGAACCTAACAGAAGCAGAAGATATTAAGAAGGAGTGGCAGGAATACACAGAAGAAGAGCTATACAAAAAACTGTTCATGACCCAGATAACCACAATGGTGTGGTCACTCACCTAGAGCCAGACATCCTGGAATGTGAAGTCAAGTAGGCCTTACGAAGCATCACTATGAACAAAGCTGGTGGAGGTGATGGAATTCCAGTTGGGCTATTTCAAATCCTGAAAGATGATGCTGTGAAAGTGCTACACTCAACATGCCAGCAAATTTGGAAAACTCAGCAGTGGCCACAGGACTGGAAAAGGTCAATTTTCATTCCAATCCCAAAGAAAGACAGTGCTAAAAATATTCAAAGTACTGCACAATTGCACTCCTCTCACACGCTAGCAAAGTAATGCTCAAAATTCTCCAAGTCAGGCTTTAACAGTACATGAACTGTGTACTTCCAGAAGTTCAAACTGGAATTAGAAAAGGCAGAGGAACCAGAGATCAAATTGGCCAACACCCATTGGATCACTGAGAAAGCAAGAGAGTTTCAGAAAATTATCTACTTCTGCTTTATTGCCTACACCAAAGCTTTGACCGTGTGGATCACAATAAACTGTGGAATTACCTTATCATCTGGCCATACCACTTCTTCCTATTTACTTTAATGAAGTGAAATACTTATTTTAAAGAGATATCTATATTACAGTGTTCATTCAAGCATTAGTTGCTATAATCAAGACATGGAAACAACTAAAATATCCACTGATGAGTGATTGTATGAAGAAAATCTGGTTTATATATGCAGTGGGATATTTCTCAGCCATGAGAAAGAACTGCTGCCATTTGAAGCCACATAAATGGATCTGAAGGGCATTATGCTAAGTGTGATAAGGCAGAGAAAGACAAGTATTGTGTGTTCTCGTTTATATGTGGAATCTCAAAATGTTGAACTCATACACAGAGTAGGTTGGTGGTCACCAGGTTCTGGGACGCAGGAGAAATAAAAAACATTGATCAAAATGTACTAATGTGCAGTTATGAGATGGTTAACTTCCGGGGATCTAATTTAAAGTATAGTTAGTATAGTTAACAATACTACATTGTATACCTTAGAGTTGCCAAAGAGTAGATCTTACATCTTACCATCACAGGCGTAAAAGTGGAGCTATGTGAGATGTTAAGAAACAAAATTCAACTGAATAAATTTTAAAGATCTTTCTGGTTTTATTCAATAATTTACAAACTGGACAGAATCCAATCTAGCAGATAGAAAGGAGCTTCAAGGATCTGTATAAAATGAAAGACTTATTGATAGAAAGCAATGAGAACAATGATGTTATTATATTGTACTAGGCAAAAAAGCAGGGTGCTTGTTAGAAGGTTATCTTCTCTATAGGGGACGGCAGGTGTGTGTTGGGCAGATGACCTTGCTGGTGCTGATCAGGCATCCCTGACTTAACTGCTGTAAGATTCCAATTCTAGGAGAGCTGAAACTAATTAAGTCTCTGGTGATGTTAGACTTAACATAAGTAGCTCCATTTTGGGCTAGTTGTTTTGCTTCTAAGAGAGGTAATGGATTAACCTCAGAACTAAACATTGTAATCATTTCATGAGGGAAAAACGGTGTATATTAAATCATCATATTACAATCTGTAAACGTACACAATTTTATATGTCAAATAGATCTCAATAAAGCTAGAGAAAATGAAACCTTTTAGCATTAATTCTTTTATAAGACTGAGTAATTGATATATTTTATGCTTTATTTTTTATTTTCCTTATCATGCTTTATAAAATATGTTTAGATTTTGGTGTCACAGCTACTTCAAAGCTATTTTTAAGGGTGTGCTATGGAAAATTTTAAATATTCTGAAGCTACATTTGCTCTTTCCTTAGCATTTCCTACCTTAGAATTTCTCATTATTGGCAGTTCTCTTCTGATTGTCTAGTCATAAACCTTGGTGCTGTCTTTGTCTCCGCTCTTTCTTTTATTGATACATACCACATCCAGTCAGTAATGAGTTCTTTTTGGTTTTAATTTTATATGTAGTGAGAAATACAGTTACATTTTGCCACTTCCACCTGCTGGGTTTTGGTCCAGGCTCATGGTGTCTTTGCTTACATCACTGGGGCATCCCTTGATTGCTCTTCCAGTTTCTACGTTTCTCCACATGAGCTATTCTCAGCACAGGATCTAGAGAAGTCCTTTTCATATGTGTTTGGACCTCCCTGGTAGCTCAGCTGATAATGAATCTGCCTGTAATGCAGGAGACCTGGATTTGATCCCTGGGTTGGGGAAGATCCCCTGGAGAAGGGAAAGGCTACCCACTCCAGTATTCTGGCCTAGAGAATTCCATGAACTGTATAGTCCACGAGGTCACAAAGAATCAGACATGACTGAGCAACTTTCACTTTCACTATTCATATATGTTAATTTATCTCTCACTTCTCTCCTCAAATCCCTCAATGATTCTCCAGTTCCTTAAAGTTCCATACAACAACCCACAGGGCTTCTCGCGATCTGCGTGCCTCCTGTGTCCCCTCATTCATACATATATATATCTGTTCTTCTTTCCCCATTTAGGTTATTACAGAGTATTGAGCAGAGTCCCCTGTGCTATACAATAGGTCACTGTAGGTTATTCATTTTCTATACAGCAATGTTCACACGTCCATACCAAACTCCCGATCTATCCCTCCCCTAACCAGTCTTTCCCCTGTAACTATAAACTGTTCCCGAAGGCTGTCAGCCTGTTTCTGTTGTGGAAAGAATAGAACACATTTATATAACAAATACTGAGAGTTATATTAAAGAAAAAGAAATGCAAGAAAGAAAAATGGTTGTCTGAGAAGACTTACAAACAGCTGAGAAAAGAAGAGAAGCTAAAGGCAAAGGAGAAAAGGAAAGATATTCCCATTTGAATGCAGAGTTCCAAAGAATAGCAAGGAGAGATAAGAAAGCCTTTCTCAGTGATCAATGCAAAGAAATAGAGGGAAACAACAGAATGGGAAAGGCTAGAGATCTCTTCAAGAAAATTAGAGATACCAAGGGAACATTTCATGCAAAGATGGGCTCAGTAAAGGACAGAAATGGTGTGAGCCTAACAGAAGCAGAAGATATTAAGAAGGGCTGGCAAGAATACACAGAAGAGCTATACAAAAAACTGTTCATGACCCAGATAACCACAATGGTGTGATCACTCACCTAGAGCCAGACATCCTAGAATGAGAAGTCAGGTGGGCCTTAGAAAACATCACTACGAACAAAGTTAGTGGAGGTGATGGAATTCCAGTTGAGCTATTTCAAATCCTAAAAGATGATGCTGTGAAAGTGCTGCAGTCAATATGCCACCAAATTTGGAAAACTCACCAGGGGACACAGGACTGGAAAAGGTCAGTTTTCATTCCAATCCCACAGAAAGGCAATGCCAGAGAATGTTTAAACTACAGCACAATTGCACTCCTCTCACACGCTAGCAAAGTAATGCTCAAAATTCTCCAAGCCAGGTTTTAACAGTACGTGAACTGTGAACTTCCAGATGTTCAGACTGGAATTAGAAAAGGCAGAGGAACCAGAGATCAAATTGGCCAACACCCGTTGGATCACTGAGAAAGCAAGAGAGTTCCAGAAAATCATCTACTTCTGGTTTATTGACTATGCCAAAGCCTTTGATTATGTGGATCACAGAAAACTGTGAGAAATTCTTCAAGATATAGGAATACCAGATCACATGACCTGCCTCCGGAGAAATCTGTATTCAGGTCAAGAAGGAACTTTTAGAACTGGACATGGAACAACAGACTGGTTCCAAATCGGAAAAGGAGTACATCATGGTTGTGTATTGTCACCCTGCTTATTTAACTTATATGCACTGTACATCATGTGAATTGCCAGGCTGGATGAAACACAAGCTGGAATCTAGATTGCTGAGAGATATATAAATAACCTCAGATATACAGATGACACCATCCTTATGGCAGAAAATGAAGAGGAACTAAAGAGCTTCTTGATGAAAGTGAAAGAGGGGAGTGCAAAAGTCGGCTTAAAACCCCACATTCAAAAAACTAAGATCATGGCATCAGGTCCCATCACTTCATGACAAATAGATGGGGAAACAATGGTAACAGTGAGAAACTTTAATTTTGGGGCCTCCAAAGTCACTGAAGATGGTGACTGCATCCATAAAGTTAAAAGACACTTGCTCCTTGGAAGAAATGCTGTGACCAACGTAGAAAGAATATTAAATAGAAGAGACATTACTTTGCCAACAAAGGTCCGTCTAATTATGATTTTTCCAGTAGTCATGTATGGATGTGAGATTTGGGACTATAATGAAAGCTGAGTGTTGAAGAATTGATGCTCTTGAAGTGTGGTGCTGGAGAAGACTCTTGAGAGTCCCTTGGACTGCAAGGAAATCCAACCAGTCCTTCCTAAAGGAAATCACTCCTGAATATTCATTGGAAGGACTGATGTTGAAGCTGAAACTCCAATACTTTTGCCGTCTGATATGAAAAACTGACTCATTGGAGAAGACCCTGATGCTGGGAAAGTTTGAAGGCAGGAGGAGAAGGGGACGACAATGGATAAGATGGTTGGATGGCATCACCGATTCGATGGACATGAGTTTGAACAAGCTCTAGGAGTTGGTGATGGACAGGGAAGTCTGGTGTGTTGCAGTCCATGGCGTCGCAAAGAGTTGGACATGACTGAACTATTTAACTGAACTGATTGAGTGCTATTTCTGGGTTACGATTATAGGTGACTGCTTATTTTCTTTGTTTTATTCTAGCTTTAACATTTTCATAGTGAACATATATAAAGAAACAAAATTCTAAATAGAAATAATCATTGTTTCTAATAAATGATAGTGTAGTTTAACATTTTTCTGTATATCTTCTAAAATGTCCTTTATTTTGCCATTCTCCTTTTAGAATGTGAGTATCTCAAAAGAGGTGACATTAGCACATGTAACTTTTACATATTGTTTGGTTGTTGAGGATTGCTTTTAATGACAGAAGTCATCTACTTAGAAAATTTTTTTAATAAACAACTTTACTGAGATATCTTTGATATACACAGATTGTAAATATTTAAGGTATACAACTTAATATTTTGATATATGTCTTGTACACTGAGAAAAGATCACAGTCAAGTTAAGTAACATATGTGTCACCTCTACATGGTTACTATTTTGTGTGCATATGTCCAGAAAATTTAAGACATATCATCTTGGAAAATTTCAAATATGCAATTTTGTATCATTATCTATACTCATCAAGCTGTACATTGCCTCTCTATAATTTATTCAGCTTGTGTAACTCAAAATTTATAACCTTTTGATCAAAATCATCCCATTTCTCCCTCTGCCATCGCCGGCAATCACCATTCTATTTTACTTTTATGAATTTGACTATTTACATTCCCCAAAGTAAGATCATGCAGTATTTTGTTTCTCATGTCTTGCTTATTTCACTTAGCATAACGTTCTGTGAACATAATGTTCACAGCACTATAATTTCACATAGCTCTACCCATGTTATTGCAAATGGCAGGGTTTTTCTTCTGTAAGGCTGAATAATATTCCTTTGGATATATGTATGTGTGTGTATGTATATATAGAGAAGATATAGAGACACATACTTATATATATCTATATCTCACATTTTTAATCCTTTCATAGACACGTTGGTTGTTTCCGTAACTTGGTTATTGTACATAATGCTTCAGTTAGTATAGGGGTACAAATATCTCTTCAAAATGCTAATTTCTTTTTTTTTTTTCAAAATGCTAATTTCAAATATTTTTGATATGTACACAGAAGTGGAGTTGCTGGATCATGTTAGTTCCAGTTTTAAGTTTTTAAACAACCTCCATGTTGTTCTCCATAATGGCTGTACCAATTTACATCCCCAGCAACAGTGTGCAAAAGTGTCCCCTCCTCTCCACATCCTCATCAATATTTATCTTTCGTAATTTTTATACTAGCATGTTGACTAGTGATAGTCAGGTGAGGTTATAACTTGTGGTTTTGACTTGTATTTCCCTGATGAATAGAGATTGTGAGTATCTTTGCATGTACTTAGTAGCCATTTGAATTTCTTCTTTTGAGAAATGTGTATTTAGGTCCTTTGGCCATTTATTATTTTAAGAGTTTATTTTTTAAAGCAGCTTTTGGTGTTTGCAGCATAATGAAGGGGAAGGTATAGAAGTTTCTCATATACCCTTGCCCCCTCACTGGGTGGCCTCCCCGTTATCAACATCCCCCATCGGAGTGGTATATTTGTTAAGACTGGTGAACTACATTCACACATAATAGTCATTCAAAGTCCATAGTACACATTATGTTTCACTCTTGGCGGTGTACCATCTATGGGTTTGGACAAATGTATAATTACATGTATCCATCCTTATGGTGTCATTATAGAGTATTTTCACTGCCTTAAGAATTTTCTGGGCTCTGCCTGTTCATGCTTCCTGCCCTAACCCAACCCCTGGCAGCTCATCTTTTAAGTGTCTCTACAGTTTTGTCTTGTCCAGAGTGTCGTATAGTTGGAGTCATACAGTATGGCGTCTTTAGAGATTGGCTTCTTCACTTAGTGCACTTATGTTTCCCTCATGTCTTCTCTTAGCTCAGTTGGCAAAGACTCTGCCTGCAGTGTAGGACACCTGGGTTCGATTCCTGGGTCAGGAAGATCCCCTGGAGAAGAAAATGGCAACCCACTCCAGTGTTCTTGCCTGGAGAATCCCATGGACAGAGGAGCCTGGCAGACTACAGCCCATGGGGTTGCAAGAGTCGGACATGACTTAGTGACTAACCGCCCCCCGCCCCATGTCTTCTCATAGCCTGATAGCTCGTTTCTTTTTCATGCTTAATGATATTCCATTGTCTGGATGTACCATGGTTTATGCATTCATTCTTCTACTGAAGGATGTCTTGGTTGCTTCCACATTTGGAGAATTATGAATAAAATTTATTTAAACACCTGTGTGCAGGTTTTCTGGACCTGTTTTCAGCTCTTTGGGGTAGCTACCAGGGAACGTGGCTACTGGATCATAGGATAAGTGTGTTTATAGAACTAGAGCCAATGGTGACTCCCATAGGGCCAGCCTCACCTGTGCTGGATCTTGGTGCTGGGGTGCCTGTGGGCTCCTCGCTGGGGCCTTTCTGGTCCAGGGAGGGGGGTTCTACTGGTTCAGGCAGCTGGCATCTCTGAGAACAAAAATGGTGACTCCTTTGGTGATGAAAGTTTCAGGGGATCTGCAGCAGGTGCAGTGGCTATTAACCAGCAGCCCCCTCAGAGGTGGAAGCTGCGGGGATGCTCTGAAACAGGCTGCCGGTGTCCACTCCCGGGTCCAGACTGTGAGAGTTGTAGGGGGTCTGTGGTGGCTGCGAGGGCTGCTCAGGCCCACGGCAGATGGTCTCCTCAGATATTGTGGTCTCCTGAGAGCACTCCACAGGGGCTGTAGTGTCGCCCGGCCCTTCTCATGTCCCTTCTTTTCTTCTAGGTGTCTCCAGTTGCCTCTGCTGCGCCCATCGCCCCTGTGGTCTGGCTGGGATGAAACAGCTCCTTCAGGCAGCACCCGGAGAGGTTGTGGAAGGAGGAAGCTCACTCTGCTTTACTTTCCTACCTGCCTGGCCCATGGAACCCTCCAGTGAAGGGGACCCTTTGGGTGCCGAGCTGTGCCATCCTGGGGGGGCAGGATGATGCAGGTGAGAGGAAACCTTTCTTCCTGCCTGTTCTTTGTGGTTCTTCTTTATTTATTTATTTATATTTTCCTTTACTGCACTGCTGTAGTATCATGACTAGAGTCCAGAGTTCTCCTAGGGCTGTTTCTGTTTGCAGATTGTAGTCTGGCTATTATTCTCTTGTGGAGAGATGAGGGTGAGGTTTCCTACTCTGCCATCTCACTGACATCGCCTGATAGAACCTTTTCAGTTCATTCATTTTCAGTTCTATGGCGTGTGCCAACATTTTATCATAACTACAATTATTTATCTGTTCCACTATGATGACACCTCCCTTTATATTTTGGGCTTCCCTGGTGGCTCAGATGGTAAAGCGTCTGTCTACGATGCGGGAGACTCAGGTTCAATCCCTGGGTCAGGAAGATCCCCTGGAGAAGGAAATGGCAATCCACTCCAGTACTCTTGCCTGGAAAATTCCATGGACAGAGGTCCCTGGAAAGTTACAGTCCCTGGGGTCACAAAGAGTCGGACATGACTGAGTGACTTCACTTTTTCTCCCTTTCCCTTCATATTTATTTAGCTTTTATGAACAGTAGAGCTATGAATATTCTCCTGCCTGTTCTGTGGTGGTTGTATACAGAGTTTTCTTTAGGGGATTCTTCTCCTGGCCCAGCTTGGGAGCGCTTCTGTGGCTGCAGGCATTTGATGGCTTGGTTGGGTCTGCTGGGTCCCCGGTGGCTTCACTTCGTCTGTCTGGCAGTCGGCGCTGGTGTTGGCGAAGATAGAGCTGTTGTCCCTCATATGGCTGTCTTCTTCCAGTTGGCTGGATTGGGTTTTTGCAAAGCAATATAATCTCACGATTCTATGAGGTTTGAAGGAAGAGATACAAGGTCTCAAGTTCTAGGCTCTGTCATTCTCACCTACCCTTTTGGTCAGAGGAAGGCAGGACACCCGCCTGGATCTAAGAGGCAATAGTGTGGATTTCACTTCTTGGTGCCATGTTTATAAGTTAGCACAATCTCCAAGCTAATGCTTTAGTTATCTATCACTGCCTATTAAACCACCTCAAACGTAATGAAGTAACAGTGCTTTACTGTTTTCTGTGTTGTGGTTGGCAACCTGCTCAGTTTTTGCGCTTTTCTATCTTGGGGCTGTTTAAGAGGCTGCAGCTATCTGATGGCTAGAATGGACCCGGAGGATCCATGCAGGTCTCAGAATCTGTCTGGCAGTTGGAGCTGGTCATTTCTGGGATCTCTGCTAAGTAGCTCTTCATTCTTTAGGAAACTGGATTAAGATGATTCACACCAGTGTGATCTCAGAGGTTCAAGAAAGTGAGGGCAGAATTCACAAAGACTGTAACTGCCTGAGCTCTGGAGCCTAACCAACATCACTTCCTACAGGTTATTGGTCATAGCAGGACACAAGTCCAGCCCAGTTTGAAGGGTTAGAGGAAATAAGCTTTTATTCATGTAAGGAGTTGCAGTATATCATGGAGATATTTACAATCTACCATAAATTGGAAGTTTTTTTTCCTTGTTTCTTTTAAAGATTTTGTCTGATATTAGTAATATACCTCAACTTTATTAAAAAACTACGTAATATTTGCTTGGTTTCATTTTGGTCATTTACATTTCAATCTTTTTTTTTCCTTCTGCTTTAATGAATATATGGTTTAGCTCTTAAAATCCATCTATATTTTCTAACCTTTGTTACATTAAAAAAATTTATTTTTCCTGTGAACTAGTTTGAATGTTTGAATATTAATTTTATCCTCTGTTCAAATATTCAAACTAGTTCACAGGATTGGATAGAATTGCAGAGTAAGTATCAATTTTGTTTTGGAATTCAGACAGCACCCTTACTAGTAGAAAGTATAGGAAAATGTAAATAAATGTATTTTCAGGGAGTATTACAGAATTTCTGTTTTATATAGAAAATAGTACAACTAAATTTTTTTGATGATGATTTTCAGTTATTTACTTCCAGAAAGACTCATAGCTATTAATACTTTTCTCGATGCTATCTTCAATAGGAAATACTATCCTCAATAGAAATTTCTGAATTTTTAAAAGTTTAATTTAATTTTATGACTAGTGTAAAGTTTCCTTATAATAAGCAAAGCTTTAAATAATACAAAATATCCTTATTTAAAAATTAATTTCTCTTTGATTTCTTTAATTTTTACCAGAAATGCCTCTTCAATATTTATTTGACTAACTTAAAGTCTTACTTTGGAGGCTGAACATACTTGTGCCTTTATTTTCCACTACATTTTAAATTTTGCCAAGATTTTTAAGCAAACCATTTTCTTAATTATTTGTAAGACCACATGTTATTTTTATAAACAGAACTATTCTTGAATGTTTTTGTCTTAATTTTCTTAAATGAAACCCATCTGTTTAAATTTATAAGCAATGACTATGCTAAAGTAAACAATTATGGTAACAAATCTGAATCTGTGAGCATATAAACTGTGACAAAGTCCTCTCATTTAGCAGGGAGATTAAATGTATAGCAGTTGTGCCTTGAGTGTGCTAGTCTCTCAGTTGTGTCTGACTCCTTATGATCCCATGGACTGTATGTAGCCTGCCAGGCTCCTCTGTCCATGGAATTCTCCAGGCATGAGTACTGGAGTTGATTGCTGTTCCCTTCTCCAGGGGATCTTCCTGACCCAGGGATCGAGCTGTAGTCTTCCACATTGCAGGCGGATTCTTTACTGTCTGAGCCACAAATTACATTTTTAAGTTCCAGGGCAAGAGCAGAGACTGGAGATCATAATTCAATATTTCCTCTTGCATATTACTGAAAAACATTACCTTGAATTTTTTCTCAAAATACAGCTGAACATATTCTTTTGTATAGGTATTAGTCATAGCAGCTGTGACGTCTTATTTAATGGGTGGACAAGGGAAGATCACATGCCATGGAAACATGGCTAAGATAAAGTCACTACTTTATTTTCTGAGGGTGTGGTTGAGTGGATGAACAGACCTGTGGGTTTACTTTAGATGAAGCACAGCAGAGAAATGGAAGTTTATCTCTTTTGGAGACTTTCAGAATTAGTCTAAAAGTCTAAATGGACTAAAACTGAGCTCAAGCTCATGGCTTGTTTTTCTTTCCTTTTGGACAGTTAATGGATATTAAAGCCGTGCCTCAGGACTTGGCCTTATCCAGGAGAGAGGGGACACACAAGAGTTTAGGGAATGTAGGTTCCAGACCTCCCAGTTTCAACCAGAGGGCTGCTTCCAGGGCTCCACCCTTTTCTGTTTCCTGACCAGGTTCTTTCAGCATCATCAGTCAGCAACCTGCTGATCCCTGAGCAGCACAGAGAAGGTACATAGGCTCAGGTATGTTTGACCACAGTTAATTAATAAAAATCAAGTAATCTGCCCAAAGAATTGGTATTTTACAGTATTTATGAACCTTTATTATTCCATTAAGCTCACAAATAACCTTATTAAAGTGTTGCTTTAATAAACTCCACCCTGACAGATCTCAAATAAAAAAAAAATCACGAGAGTCAGCTTCATTATCAGCAAACTGCAGGCTTTGCATGAGTCCCTGGAGCAGGTGACAATTTGATTTTTAAGTGCTTACTGATACTTTGCATTGATGTAGCACCATTCAAACCATGCCTCAAAGTGCTTTACAAAACATTAATTAATAACAGCTCATAATATCCCATGGAGGATGGTGCATTTTGCAGCTATACTTTTAGAGAGGAAATTTCCAGGGGTTAAGAGGCTTCATAAAAGTCACACTTCAGAAGCAGTTGTGAAGCTATGAACTGAGTTAAGAATATGAAACTATCAGTTTCTAGCACTATCAAACAGGACTCATTTCCTCTTACTGTGTTAATAACCAAACTAATTGGCATGTTCTTTTTCAAGTTTTTAAAGCAAAAGCAGCCTAATTCAGAAGGTAAAAAAATGTCAATGCTTCAGAAAAGCTTTTGAAATAAGTCTGAAAATGGCTATGAATTTCTTGTTGTTCCTCTTGTTCAATTGCTAAGTCATGTCTGACTCTTTGTGACCCCATGGACTGCAGCACACCAGGCTTCTCTGTCCTCCACTGTCTCCCAGAGTTTGCTCAATTTCATGTCCACTGAGTTGGTGATGCCATCAAACCATTTCATCCTCTGTCACCTCTTCTCCTTTTGCCTACAATATTTCCCAGCATCAGGGTCTTTTCCAGTGAGTCTCCTCTTCATATCTAGAGGTCAAAGTATTGTATATCTTCAACTTCAGCATCAGTCCTTCCCATGAATATTCAGGGTTGATTTTATTTAGGATTGACTGGTTTGATCTCCTTGCTGTCCAGCGGATTCTCAAGAGTCTTCCTCAGCACCACAATTTGAAGGCATCGGTTCTCTGGCTGTCAGCCTTCTTTATGGTCCAACTCTCACATCCATACGTGACTACGGGAAAAGTCATAGCTTTGACTGTATGGACTTTGTTGGCATGCTGGACCGTATGGACTATATGGACTCTGCTTTTTAATGCACTGTTTAGGTTTGTCATAGCTTTCCTTCCAAGAAGCAGGCATCTTTAATGCCATGTCTGCTGTTACTGTCTACAGTGATTTTGAAGCCCAAGGAAAATCTGTCACTGTTTCCACTTTTCCCCCTTCTGTTTGCCATGAAGCAGTGGACTGGATGCCATGATCTTAGGTGTTTTTTTTTTTTTTTTTTCTTTTCTTTTTTATTGTTGAGTTTCAAGCCAGCTTTTTCATTCTCCTCTTTCACTCTCATCAAGAGCCTCTTTAGTTCCTCTTCACTTTCGGCCATTAAAGTGGTATCATCTGCTTATCTGAGGTTGTTGATATTTCTCTCAGCAATCTTGATTCAGGCTTGTGATTCATCCAACTTGGCATTTCTTGTGATGTACTCTGCATAGAAATTAAATAAACAGGGTGACAATATACAGCCTTGTCATATTCCTTTCCCAATTTTGAACCAGTCAGTAGTTCCATGTCTGATTCTAACTGTTACTTCTAAACCCATACCTAGGTTTTCAGGAAACAGAGAAGGTGGTCTGGTACTTTCACCCCTTTAACAATTTTCCACAGTTTGTTGTGAGCCACACAGTCAAAAGTTTTTGGCATAGTCAATGAAGTAGATGTTTTTTTGGAATTTTTTGCTTTCTGCATGATCGGATGAATGTTGGCAGTTTGATCTCTGGTTCCTCTGCCTTTTCTAAATCTCAGTTCATGTATTGAATCAGTTCACTGCTTAAGCCTAGCCTGAAGGATTTTGAGCATAACCTTGCTAGCAAAAATAGTTGAATTTTAAAAATGAAGGTGTTTACTGTAAAAGACACTAGCTACTTGAAAACTGTGTTGTTGGAAGAGGGAAAGGTTAAATTTGGCAATTTGGCATTGAATATTGATTTTAAAGTAACATTTAGAGATACCTAGTTGTAACTAAAGAGCATGTACTGTATGTTAGTTAAGAGAATAGGCTTTGGAGTTGAATAGAATTGAATTTAACTTTCAGTACTGCTGTATAATTGCTGTGAGACTTGCAGGAATTACTGAGTCCATCTGATCTTCTGTTTCTTCATCTGTAAATACATAGGATTTGACTCTGTTAAAATGTTCCTAATCATATACATAGACATACATATGAAGAAGAATGCCAGGTTCTTATCATAAATGTATTCCTTTTCTCTGAGTAGTGTATCCGGAAAAATCAATTGGAGATTTTTGCCTCTGTAAATTTAATGCTTAAAACTATGTAGCCCACAAAAGTCATATAACATTTAAAGTTTACAAAGAATATAAAATTGAAAAGTATCTACCTCTTTTGCTGTTTCTAAGCTACCTAGATAATCTCCAAAAGGAACCTCAAAATTTTATAAGTGGGTTTCCAAATTTAGACGTGAATGTATTGACATTTTCTTTGTGCATTTGCTCATGCAACTAAAATTATGTCTAATACATATTGTCAAAAAATCCTCTCTTAATATATTAGAATTCATTTCATGCTAGTATACTTAGAGCTATTGTTTTTTGAGCTGCATATTATTTCTCTTTAATTCATTAAAAGTGTTAGTTGCTCAGTTGTGTCTGACTCTTTGTATCCCATGGCCTGTAGCCCCCACCAGGCTCCTCTGTCCATGAAATTCTCCAGGCAAGAATACTGGAGTGGGTAGCCATTCCCTTCTCCAGGGGATCTTTCTGACCCAGGGATTGAACCTGGTCTCCTTTATTGCAGGCAGAGTCTTTACCATCTGTGTTACCAGGGAAGCCTTTCGAATTCTTTTGAGGCGGATTCTTTACCAGCTGAGCCACAAGGGAAGCCCATTTTTGTATATAGTGAAGTGAAGTGAAGTCGCTCAGTCGTGTCTGACTCTTCGCGACCCCGTGGACTGCAGTCTACCAGGCTCCTCCGTCCATGGGATTTTCCAGGCAAGGGTACTGGAATGGAGTGCCATTGAGGGTAGAATAAATACCTGTAGCACAACTGTTGTGTCAAACTGTATGTATTTTTAATTTTAATAGATATTGCTTGCTTGTATTATAAATTTGACAGTTCCATCTGTATCTCCTTGCCATGCCAATAGTAAACACTATCACTTTTAAAAAATTTTGTCAATGTTATAGGTATAAATGTTTTATTAATTAGAATGCATATAAAATATTAAAATTAAAAGACATGTAGATAACATAACCAGTCACAAAGAATAACTTCTGTTGATGCTAAATTTTGACTGATATTTTATATATAATCTTCAGTAATTTAAATATACCGGGCTTCCCTTGTGGCTCAGCTGGCAAAGAATCTGCCTGCAAAGCGGGAGACCTGGGTTTGATCCCTGGGTTGGGAAGATCCCCTGGAGAAGGGAAAGGCTACCCACTCCAATATTCTGGCCTGGAGAATTTCATGGAGTGTATAGTCCATGGGGTCACAAAGAGTCGGACATGACTGAGCAACTTTCACTTTCTTTCACTTTCAATTTAAATATACCGCCTGCCCAGTATTATATTGCATGTATTTGGGCCATATTGGTTTGTATTGTACAGGAAAATATAATTCTCAAGAGTCATTCTAAAAATACCATCAATTTTTAAGTGGCATGTTTTTTTCTGAAGTTTTAAGTAGAGTTTTTATAATATCAAATTGTTTAAATTACCATTTCTCAAACACTAGCCTAAAATATATTATGGGATTCCCAGGTGGTGCTAGTGGTAAAGAACCCACCTGGCAGTGCAGCTAGAGGTAAGAAAGCTGGATTTGATCCCTGTGTCAGGAAGATCCCCTGCAGGAGGGCATGCAACTCCCTCCAGTACTCTTGCCTGGAGAATCTCATGGACCGAGGAGCCGGGCAGGCTGCAGTCCACAGGGTCACTCAGAGTTGGACATGACTGAATATTTTGTCAGGATACATGTTTGAGAAATTCGGTGCAAAATTTTTGAATACTTTATCTGTTGAAATGTTTTAGGAAGGAAAGTTTGGTTCTCATGATTTTGTATTTTGGTTTGTAGTTATCTATTTGTTGAAAAACATTAAAAAAAAAATCTTACAATGCACTTGGAGCACAGCATATGTGTGTGTGTCTGTATGTTAAATGTGTGTAGTGAGTACTGTTTGTATTTTATTTTTGGCTTTCTAAATGAAATAGTAGAAAAGATTTCACTAATGTCACCTATGTTTTCATGAGAGAGCATTCTAATTTAACAAAGTTATTCTACTAACAGATTGGAGTTGACGTTCATGAAATTGAAATTTATTTGACTTGTATATGAGATGAAAGTTTTAAGCCACTATCCCTATAATTCTTTGACCTTCTTTATGCTGATGTACAAAAGTAGTATTCTTTGTAGCCAGGATGATTTCTGTAATTTAATTAGTCCCCTACTTCATTTTCCTTTTATTTTTTAAAAGTGAAATAGAGAGCTCAAATATTTCTGTGTCTGTATCTCTCTTGACAAAAAAAGCTTAATATGAGCATTCAAAGGTGGGGATGGTATACGTGGAGGGGATTGGTGGTAAATCTCACAGTGGCCAGCATAAGTATATTTTTCTAATTCGCTTACAACTTGTATTTTATTCCATATTATCTCCTGGTTTTAAGTGGGCTTCCACTCACATCATTGCATAAATTTGTGGCTTCAGTATTATGTACCACTTTTGTTGGGTGACATTTCCTACTCTTGCCACAAACAAGCCCTGTGCACGGTTTGACAAGGACTGGCATGTGTTGAGTTAAACGAGCAATTCACTGGGTAATTGAACTGATTTAATCAAAGTCAAAAGACTTTACCCAAAAGGGTATAGAGCTAACATTTTTCCTACTAAATAATTAAATCAAACACAATTGATTTTATTTAAAATACAAGTATGCCTTGGAGATATTGTGGTTTTGGTTTCAGACTACCTCAATAAAGCAAATATCACACTAAAGCAAGTTTCACTTGAATTGTTTTGTTTCTTAGCACATATCAAAGTTGTGTTTACACCATGTAGTTATCTTTTAACTGTGCAACAGTGTTAGGTCTAAAAGAACAATGCACATACCTGAGTTTAAAAATATCGTGTTGCTAAAAAATGCTAACCATCATCTGAGCCTTCAATGAGTTCTAACCCTTTTGCTGATGGAGGGTCTTGCTTGGTGTTGATGACTTCTGGCTTTATTGATCAGGGTGGTAGCTGCTGAAGGTTGGGGTGGTTGTGGCAATTTTAAAAAAACAAGACAGCAGTGTAGGCTGCCACAGTAATTGACTCTTCCTTTCATGAATGATTTCATGAAATCATTTCAGGAAATGATTCCTCTTAACATACGATGCCGTTTGATAGCATTTTAATCCATAGTAGAACTGTTTCCAAAATTGAAGTCAACCCTCTCAAACCCTGAAGCTGCTTTATCATCAATTTTATGAAATATTCTAAATCCTTTGTGTTATTCCAGTAATTAAGTTCACTGTCTTTGATGGTTGGGATTTGTGGTGCCCCTAAATGCTGATAATGGTGCATGAAAGATCATTTATCACAGATCATTGTAGCAACTATAATAGTGATAACAATGAAAAGGCTTGAAATATTGTGAGAATTACCAAAAATGTGACATGAAGACACAAAGTGAGCAAATGCTGTTGGGAATGGTACCAATAGACTTGCTTGACCTAGGGCTGCCACAGAGTGTACATTTAAAACAAAGATTGATGGGCCCACCCCTGAGTTTCTGATTCAGATCTGTGGAAAGGCCTGGGAATTTGCTAGTTTAACAAGTTCCCAGGTGCTTGCTGAGGCTATGAATTAGAGACTGCACTTAAAGTGCTAGAATCAAAGAAACTCAGAGACTTGAAGGGAAATAAGGACCTTTCTAAGTTCACACAGCTAGACAAGCTCAGTCTTGAAATTGACATTCTAATTTTATGTCCACTGTTTTGTTTTTGTTTTTTGATTGAGACTAATGTGTTAAACTTCGTAAATTACTTTTGCTCTATTATATCTCAAATGATGCTTGAAAGAACAGGGCTGATGGGGGATATTATTGTGTAATCATGGAGAAATTTAAGCTCAGATTAGTTGAAGTGACTTCTGCATGTCCATATAACAAGGACATAAAGAATAGAAATTAATTGAGATACCTAATTTTCAAGTCCATGTTTTTCTAGTTTTCTAAGTTGTTCTAATCAGCCAAAATGAAATGACCTCATACTTTTAGGTACTTTTCTTTTTTTATTTTTATAACATACAACAACTTTGTATTAACTACATTTGAACTGTATGGGGTGACATAGTATTAGAACAACTTACATGACAAAATGTGCATCAATATTTAAAATAAATCTTTTGGTCTTAATTTCAGATTCTGTACTATTAGAATAAATTAAATTTTTCTAAATCTTCCCATAACATTCCCAGGAAATACGTTTATTTGGAAGATTTCCAACTTCTAAAATACCTCATTTGTGATAAATTGATAGGAAGTATAAAGGTTGCCTAATTTATTTGAAACATACAGAGTGTTTTTGAAACATCCATGGGTAGGTACAGATTGTTCTGTTTGAAACTATATTTTCTTCTAAACATTCAAATCATGCATTTCATATAGAAGAGATGTTTAAAGACCATCAGTTCACGATCTAAGGTTTTACTTGGCGCTTTCCCCTTTTCTTTGGATTTGGCAGAACAAATAGTTATTGCTTTAAAAGACTGTTTCATCGCTATGCCTGCCTGAGGCTTCATCTTTCTACATACACTTTAAAATGCACATTTGTCCCTTTCAAGGGACTCTATCTCTTTGCCAACATCTGCAGAACGCTTCAGTGAAAGATATCCAATGGCTGTTCAGACTTCATCTGTTTACAGGCTACCAGGAACTCAGCCAGACTGACAGCTGTTCTTTAACAGCATCAAAGTAAGTCATGCACACACACAATTATGAATCCAGGAAGGTGTTTAAATTTTGAGGACCCACAAGAAATATTTCTAGAGATGAAGTTTAAGCCAGCTGTGCATGCTACACAAAGTCTGTTTTAATATTTACAGCATAAATGAATAGATGTTACTTTGCCCCAAACAAAAATGGCAATGCGGAAACAATAGCACACTCTTTCAGAAAGTGTGTGACAAAGACCCCAACCAAAGGCCTGAAGCACGTAAGCAAAGCCTTTGGCGAGGAAGGTAGCCGAAAGCTTTAACAGGATAGAAATACAAATGTATTTAATTTGAACGAGATGGAGGTCATTTTTAATGTTGAATTCTTGCTAATATTCTCAACCACAAAGAAACAGTTGGATTTTAAGATTTACCTATGCCTCTGCTTTAAGATCAGTTCTGTCTGGAGCTTAAGTAATCCTTTCTGACCATGAATGCCTGGTAGCTTGAACACTAGCAAATTTAGAATAGTATTCTGTCTACAGTGAGGGGTGGGTGGGTGGGGGAAGCCTCGCCCTGACAGTTGTGATGATGAAGTAGGCTAGCTCCTAGCCCAGCCGTCTGCACTGAGCCCGTGAGCCTGCAGGATACTGTCCCACCTAAGACCTTCCCTACCCCGCCGCCGCCTGTGTCCATGAGGCTTCCATGCTAATACCAGGTGTTTTCTTACTGTCTTGATTTCTGTGACGTGTAGACTCATTTATCCCTCTAACTCCTTGTGGTCGTTTCGTCACCTCCCCATCAGATTTATCAGCTTCTTAGGCACCAGACCTAATCCTGTATCCTTTGCACTGTGCCGAACCTAGGAGAGTCTAGACATGCAATAAACAACCAACAAGTGGGTGAAACAACATTCAATCTTATTACGGTGGTCTGAAAATTTCCTGTGGCTTGAAAGAGTCAGCTCACTGGTAGAAAGGTCTGGACTCTGTGAGGATCTGGTTTAACTGTCTCCATATTTTTGAAACAATGTCTGGAATAAAATTTTAAGGTGGGATTACTGAATCTTGGCAACAGGCAACTATTACTTGCTGCAGATAGAATGCCTTTGTTTCAATTGTTCCACCATAGAAGAACCTGGATTAGTAATGAGGAAAATTGTTCATATAAAACATTTTAAACTTTCAAAAATATTCTATTTAAAACTGGTTAGCTTCAAAATTGTTCACTGATTGGAACATTCATACGAGCTAACAAAGTTTATAGGAATTTCTTAATTTAATCAGAATAAGCAGCTCAATCAACAGCCACAAATAAAAACTATTAATGAGCCTATCAATAAATTACCCTAATTGGCCACTTATCTGGAGGGTGAGATTTAAAAAAAAAATCATTTAAGAACAATAGATATGATTTATAAAATCACTAGAGCTGACAGATTCTGAGGCTTATCCTTAACTCCTCCTTTTTAGGCAAAGTTGTGTTATTTTGCTATCATTATTGTTCAAAACATCTTTCTTTCTAAAACCCTGAAAACTAATTTTTTAGTTTATTTAATTCTCCTTCCCCTGCCTCCTTCCCATCTTTCCTCTCTACTTTCCTTCTTTCCTTCCTTAATATCCTGCAGCCTGAACAGTAGGATGAAAGTGAAAGAGGAGAGTGAAAAACACAACATCCAGAAATACAACATTAAAACACAGCATTCAGAAAACTAAGATCATGGCATCTGGTCCCATCACTTCATGGCAAATAGACAGGGAAACAGTGGAAACAGTGAGAGACTTTATTTTTTTGGGCTCCAAAAAATGCAGGTGGTGACTGCAGCCATGAAATTAAAAGACGCTTGCTCCTTGGAAGAAAAGTTATGACCAACCTAGACAGCATATTAAAAAGCAGAGACATTACTTTGCCAACAAAGGTCTGGCTAGTCAAAGGTATGGTTTTTCCAGTAGTCATGTATGGATGTGAGAGTTGGACTATAAAGAAAGCTGAGCACCGAAGAATTGATGCTTTTAAACTGTGGTGCTGGAGAAGACTCTTGAGAGTCCCTTGGACTGCAAAAAGATCTAACCAGTCCATCCTAAAGGAAAATCAGTCCTGAATATTCATTGGAAGGACTGATGCTGAAGCTGAAACTCCAGTACATTGGTCACCTGATGTGAAGAACTGACTCATTGGGAAAGACCCTGATGTTGGCAAAGATTGAAGGCGGGAGGAGAAAGAGACGACAGAGGATGAGATGGTTGGATGGCATCATTGACTCAATGGACATGAGTTTGAGTAAACTCCAGGAGTTTGTGATGGACAGGGAGGCCTGGTGTGCTGCAGTCCATGGGTTCGCAAAGAGTTGAACTTGACTGAGTGACTGAACTGAACTGAACTGAATAATATTCCACATGTTAATGAGGTGCTAGAGTGAGAAAAGAAAAGAGTGGCCCTAACTGTTGTGGAAAAGTTGTTCTGGCTCACCAGAGCCAATGAGTAAGTGGCTGATCCATTTCTCTCTCCCGCCCTCCCTTCCTCAAATTGATCCTCTGTCCAGGAAAAGAGAACTATTTCTTTATTCATCCTTAGCTCTTACATTAGTAGGACCAACTCTCTTATTTGTTAAGCTTTGTTTGAGGACATTTTAAGGGGAAGGACAACACAGGTGTTGCTCACAATTATGTACTTAGCAGTCTGGAATCAGGAAATTAGCCAAGTGTTTCTGGGAAGAGTCCCAATTCTCCTTACAGGATTCCTTTCCTTTCCTTAGTCATCTCAAAGTGTGGTCTCTAAACCAGCAGCAGCATCACCATCTAGGACTTTGCTGGAAATAAAAATGTGGGGGCCCTAATCCAGAAGTCATGACTCAGAAAGTCTGGGAAAGGAACCCAGGAGTCTGTGTTTTCACAAGTATTTCAAGTGGGGCCTTCTAGAACTGACACTTTAAAAAGATGTACTTTTCATTATAGGAGACTGGAATTCAAAAGTAGAAATTCAAGAGATACCTGTAATAACAAGCAAATTTGGGTGCTGAGTACAAAATGAAGCAGGGCAAAGGCTAACAGAGTTTTGCCAAGAGAACATACTGGTCATAGCAAATACCCTTTTCCAGCAACACAAGAGAAGCAACACATGATGTCCTACACATGGACATCACCAGATGGTTGACACTGAAATCAGATTGATTATATTCTTTGCAGCCAAAGTTGGAGAAGCTCCATACAGTCAGCAAAAACAAGACCAGGAGCTGACTGTGGCTCAGATAATGAACTTCTTATTGCCAAATTCAGACTTAAATTGAAAAAAAATAGAGAAAACCACTAGACCATTCAGGTATGAACTAAATAAAATTCCTTATGATTATACAGTGGAAGTGACTAGTAGATTCAAGGGATTAGATCTCATAGATAGAGTGCCTGAAGAACTATGGACAGAGATTTGTGACATTATTTGGGAGGCAGTGATCAATACCATCCCTAAGAAAAAGAAATGCAAAAAGGCAAAATGATTGTCTGAGGTGATCTTACAAATAGCTCAGCAAAAAGGAGAAACTAAAGGCAAAGGAGAAAAGGAAAGATATATCCATTTTAATGCGGAGTTCCCAGGAATAGCTAGGAGAGATAAGAAAGTCTTCCTCAGTGATCAGAGCAAATAAATACAGGAAAACAATAGATGGGAAAGACTAGAGATCTCTTCAAGAAAATTAGAGATACCAAGGAATGTTTCATGCAAAGATGGGCACAATAAAAGATAGAAATGGTATGGACCTACGAGAAGCAGACGATATTAAGAAGAGGTGGCAGGATTACACAGAAGAACTATCTTCATGTGTATGAAGAACTATCTTCAAAATATCTTCCTGACTCAGATAATCATGATGGTGTGATTACTCACCTAGAGCCAGATATCCTGGAATGCGAAGTCAAGTGAGCCTTAGGTAGCATCACTATAAACAAAGCTAGTGGAGGTGATGGAATTCCAAATAAGCTATTTCAAATCCTAAAAGATGATGCTGTGAAAGTGCTGCACTCAGTATGCCAGCAAATTTGGAAAACTCAGCAGTGGCCACAGGACTGGAAAAGGTCAGTTATCATTCCAATCCCAAAGAAAGGCAGTGTCAAAGAATGTTCAAATTACCACACAATTGCACTGATCTGAATGCTCAAAATTCTCCAAGTCAGGCTTCAACAATACATGAACCATGAACTTTCATATGTTCAAGCTGGATTTAGAAAAGGCAGAGGAACCAGAGATCAAATAGCCAACATCCTTTGGACCATTGATAAAGCAAGAGGCTTCCAGAAAGCATCTGCTTCTGTTTTATTGACTATGCAAAGCCTTTGACTATGTGGATCACAGCAAACTATGGAAAATTCTTTGAGAGATGGGAATGCCAGACCACCTGTCCTGCCTCTTGAGAAATCTGTATGCAGGTCAAGAAGCAACAGTTAGAACTGGACATGGAGCAACAGACTGGTTCCAAATTGGGAAAGGAGTACATCAAGCCTGTATATTGTCACCCTGTTTATTTAACTTATATGCAGAGTACATCATGTGAAATGTCAGGCTGGATGAAGCACAAGCTGGAATCAAGATTGTCGCGAGAAATATCAATAACCTTAATAAGCACATGACACAACCCTTATGTCAGAAAGTGAAGAAGAACAAAAAAGCCTCTTGTTGAAAGTGAAAGAGGAGAGTGAAAAAGTTGGCTTAAAACTCAGTTTTGGGGGGCTCCACAATCACTACGGATGGTGACTGCAGCCATGAAATTAAAAGACATTTGCATCTTGGAAGGAAAGATATGACCAACCTAGACAGCATATTAAAAAGCAGAGACATTACTTTGCCAGTAAAGGTCCGTCTAGTCAAAGCTATGGTTTTTCCAGTGGTCATGTATGGATGTGAAAGCTGGACTATAAAGAAAGTTGAGCACCGAAGAAATGATACTTTTGAACTGTGGTGTTGGAGAAGACTCTTGAGAGTGTCTTGGACTGCAAGGAGATCCAACCAGTCAATCCTAAAGGAAATCAGTCCTGAATATTCATTGGAAGGTCTGATGGTGAAGCTGAAATTCCAGTACATTGGCCACCAGTGCGAAGAACTGACTCATTTGAAAAGACCCTGATGCTGGGAAAGATTGAAGGCAGGAGGAAAAGGGGACAACAGAAGATTAGATGGTTGTTTGGCATCACTGACTTGATGAACATGAATTTGAGCAAACTCTGGGAGTTGGTGAAGGACAGGGATGCCTGGCATGCTGTAGTCTATGGGGTCTCCAAGAGTTGGACACAACTGAGCAAATTAACTGAACTCAAATGGGGCTAAACGCATGTCCAGTTTTTAGAACCTAGTTATTTCTTTTGGCAAAATAAAGAAACTGGAAGACCTTATTCTAAGTTTTCTAGTATTTTTCTCAATATCAAACTGACCAAGAGGAGATCTAAATAATGCAATTTTGGCAATTCAGTTCAGATTCTATTAATATTCTGTCACATAAGATACTTACAGATGACTCTGTTCATTTCTTATTAAGACTAACATAAGATATTCTATAAATTAGAGTCTGACAGTAGTAAACATTTATTAAAGAGCACAAAACAATAAAAGAATATGTGCTTCTATAACACTATCTCTGGATTCTAGTGGAAAAGTTTGAGGAAAGATGATAGATGATAGAAATTTTTCTAAACCTCAGGTAAATATTGCTAGAGGGGAAGTATATACAAACATTCCAAATTGTGTTGAAATATGAACACAGTTTCTTTTTTTCCTTAGTATTTCCATGGCCATTTCTCTAAATTCCCTTTCTGTCATTGAATGCTCTTTGATTTTCAGACGTGTATTATGCAAAGCCAAGAATAGAGGCTTTCAGAAATTGTTCATTCTCACAAACTAACTTCAAAGTTCTTAACATATGGTTGTTGTTGATTGAATTTATCTTGCAATACAAGAAACTAAGATAAGAGTTGATTCAGCAAAGAATACTATGAAGTATCACTTTATAGAAAGCCATTAGCTAGGACTCTAAAGTATGAAGTAGCATGAGAAATGCAAATAACAACAATGTAATTAAGCTGTCAAATGTGATAGAGAAATTTATGTGAAAATGCATGTAGCCCCAGTATTTTCTACTTCTTTTTCCTCTGGTTTTTAAGGCAACATCAAAACAGTTACTTCTGAGAATATTTATAACCTGTCACAAAAAAGGACTGAAGAGGATATAGCAATGTATCCCTGAAGGAAAATGTTAGTTTCAAAGCACCGTTGATGTAAATATTGCCTCTTTTCTATTTTGTAAAATGGGTTGCTATGCTGATAAGTTTATTTGTGTTAGAAACATGGCATTAGAAACATGAGCAAATTTTTGTAATAGAAATATACATGTGGTTTCATCTTTAATATAGGCGACATAAATCTTAACACAAAGATTGCTTTTTATGTGGTGAAATATGAAATAGTACAATAACAACAAAAAGATGTTTAAAAGGAAGTTTGATATGGTTGTGGGGAGACTGTTGAGAGAAGAGAGATTCTTGTAGAGAAATGTTGCTGTTTCTGCTAAGCTGTGCGAAAAATTGGGACATGTTCAAATTTTTATTGTCACAGGCATACAAAGCATTCTTACAAACACACCCAGAATGTCTTCTCATTGGTTTTCTTTTGGTTTTATGTATACACTGAGATTATTTCCTATATGAAGTGGAAAAATGTCCCTGCAAAGAAACAATGAAAATGTCCATTATATCCTTCACAACTGAACTAATATAACATGAAATATGATATTCTAAACAGAGGGACTTATGCCTCACTAATGGGAGTTAACTATTATTAACAAAGATGAAAGAGGCAGTTTGCATAATAATGGATGTAGGAGAGAGGAAACAGATGGGTGTATCTGACTATGTTATGTATTTAAAAAATAGAAAATACATTTTTTTGGTTGGACCTAAGGGAATTTCACTTTAGCAAACCAATTGTGTTTATGGAATGAATGCAATATTTGTCATTTCCATGTGTTCACTAACAAAAACTCTAAATAATAGCAATTTTATAAGGTTATTATGAAGAATAGATACAATATTATATGTATGACATATGTGATATGATTTCATATAATATATAAAAGTACACACAGAAAGTACAATTAACTCCAAGCTTTAGAAGAAAATATTTCTCAGTATTCCTGGGTCTATGAAATGCCCTTAATGTAACAGCATGGCCAGTTGCAATAACAGAGAGCCTTGTTGTAGTTCTGTATGTTACATGCCAGAGCACATATATTCATTGACCCTGTTTAGGTGATCAATGATTCTGTGTAGTTTCCAGAAGTAATAGTATATATTTATTTTGATAACAAAAATTGATGTTTTTAAGAAAAAGAAAGGGAGAAAGTAAGAAGGAAGGGAATGGAGAGATGGGGGAAGGAAGGAAGGAAGGAAGGAAGAAGAGAGTTCATTACTCCAACATTATAAAAACAAAGACAAAAACACATGGATAACCTCCAGAATTCATTAGAAGGAGTGATGCTGAAGTTGAAACTCCAGTACTTTGGCACCTGATGCAAAGAACTGACTCACTGGAAAAGACCCTGATGCTGGGAAAGATTGAAGGCGGGAGGAGAAGGGGACAGCAGAGGATGAGATGGTTGGATGGCATCACTACCTCGATGGACATGAGTTTGAGCAAGCTCTGGGAGTTGGTGATGGACAGGGAGGCCTGGTGTGCTGCAGTGCATGGGGTCGCAGAGTTGGACACGACTGAGCGACTGAACTGAATCTCCAGAAGTTGGGCCTATTTAGCTTCCCCAAACCCAGCCATCACCCTTGACTCCTTTATTCCCGTTTTGTCCCTCACACTTCACCTCCATTCCGGGCTTCCCTGGTAATTCAGACAGTAAAGAATCTGTCTACAGTGCAGGAGACCTGGGTTCAATCATTGTGGTGGGAAGATCTCCTGGAGTAGGAAATGGCAACCCACTCCAGTGTTCTAGCCTGGAGAATTCCGTGGACAGAGGAGCCTGGCGGGCTACATCCGTGGGCTCAAAGAATCAGACAGGGCTGAGCAACTAACAGTTTACTTTCACTTTCCACCTCCATTGCTTGATAATCCTGCCTTTAAAAAATCAGTATACATCGGCTTAAAACAACACATTTGTTCACAAGTGATTTTGCGAAAGCGATTTCTTGTGGCTCCAACTAGGATATGTTTTATTTCTCTTAGGGAAGTTGTCACTGAACATTGGCTGCTTTATAAAGGGAAGGGGGAAAGAAGCTTTCTGGTATGTTTTCCTACATTTTTCATGCATTTCATGTAGACTTTATCAACACCTTGTTAGCTGTTTTGTGAGGATTGTAAACCAGGATAAAGGGCTGAGATCTGAACAGATAACCTCCAGCCCATGAAGTAAATTCACGTCTTTCCCATCCACCCGGAGCTGTCGGAAGACTGAGTCTCCTCTCCGCAGGAGGAAGTGAAGGAGGAGCTTGTGTCTTGCTTTTTAGTATACTTTATTCATTTGTGGCCACACGGGGTCTTCGCTGCTGTGAACTCGCTTTCTCTAGTTGCGGCCGGCCGGCGCTCTCCCCAGTTGCAGCGCGCAGGCTCCTCGTGTTGCAGAGCACAGTCTCCCGGGTGCACCGGCTTCAGTGGCCGCAGCTCGTGGGCTCAGGGGTGGCGGCTCCCTGGGCTCCAGAACACAGGCTCGGGAGTTGTGGTCCACGGGCTTAGCTGCTCTTTGGCATGTAGGATCTTCCCGACCCAGGGATCGAACGTGTGTCTCCTACATTGGCAGATGGGTTCTTTTCCGCTGAGTCACGAGGGGAGCCATGATCTGAATAAAGTGTGCCCTGCATATGTGTCACCCTTCCTACTAGGCACACATGCACAGAGAGATTATGCTAATATACACATCCAAAGAGCCTTATAGTAACTTTCATAATATTTATGTGATTCAGTGGCACAGGACTGTAAATGAACAGCAGAGTTACTTTGAGGCTTTCCTAGCATTCTGGATTCACGTTAGTTGCTATACATGTATTTTTAATATCTGAACAGAGACAGCCAAAACCTTTTCTTAACTGCTGATTTGAACAGTTTTTGTTAATTTAGGTCTGCATGTTCTGAAAAGTCTCTTAAATTGAAATTTTGATATACCCTTTATAAAGCATACTACTTTTCAGAGTGACATAAAATCAGTAAGAACCAGGTAATGAACCTTCAGTAATTACTGTATTTTGTAGAGGAATTTTTTTGAAATATTTACTGAGTGATCAATATCCCATCTCTGACTGTTACGGTATTATTATGACCCTAAAACTAGTAACACGATTGACATGAATTCCACACAGACAAAAAATAGTAACAGGAGTCTTAGAACTTTCAGACAGTGTATTTGACATTTTAGGGAGAAAATGCTTAGTTGACTTAGAAAAAGTCAATCCAATTTCTCTGCTCTCTGTTCATTTTGTTTGTCTTCTAAGTGAGTCAAGATCAATAGGATCAGCATGTTCATCTAAATCAGATCCGAGATATTGACCTGAAAATAGATAATTCCATTATCCTCATGGGCATGGTTTTACTATTTGTGTCATTGGTACTTACCAAGACTTCTTGTAATTTCTACTGAAATTTTGTGACAACTTGTGTTCAACTCAACAAGGGTTTCTTCAGTTCCTCCAATGGTGCCTAGATAGATTAAGTGGGAATGGGTGGTGATAAAACTAGCGTTGTTGAGTAACGTGAAGGAGAGGGTTACCAGAGAAATGCCAGGACTGCCCCAGAGTTATGCAGACAGCACTTTCTGCAGCAGACAAGATCAGATGGCTCTCTTTGTTTGGGGTCCATAAGCAGTTTTCAAAACAGTGAGATGTAGTTCTCAGCTCTTCAGTTTTTCCAGGCCTTCGAACTCTCCACCAAGATGGGAGGTACAGTCTTTGTGCTCTTTCTGAAAATATGAGAATCTTTTGAAGCGAGTTTCTTGTAGTTAGTGCAAATGGCAAGAAAGAGAATTTAGTCAAACTATTTGCAGAAGGCTATGTAAAGAATTACATGCAGGATTGATTTACTAGTTCTGGGGACTTTAGGAGAACTATTAGAAGATTATAGAAAAATAGCTGAAGTTAGCTTGAGAGGAAGTAAGCAATAACCCATTAGGCAAATCACACAATTCTAAAAAGAACTTTTGTGTCACAAGAGAAGGCTTTTTTTTTTTTTTAAATCTCATTTGTGTTTCCATTCTGGAAAACCATTTTGATTTTGGCATTAAAAAAAAAACGTTTCAAGCAAATCTATTTATATCAAGGTATTACTTATGGGCAACAACAGCAAAATGTGTCTTCTTGAATTTATTTTAAGTTCCTATATCCATGTGGCTTATTTTGGCAGCATCCAAGTTACAATCTCTACTCATACCAGTTCCAAAATTATGAAAGTGGTAGATGTACCCCTCTTTGCATTTCTCAACATCACCTCTATTGTGTATTAATCATTAGTTCTCGTTTTGCACATGTGTTGGAATTTTTTAAACTACAGATTTGGATATAGTATGTTACTGCCTTGTCCCCTTCATGGATCAAATGATGATTATCATATGTATAATTTGAGTGGTATTTCCAAGGATATGTAACTGACTCCAAAATGGCATAAAGCTAAATTTCAAGAATAACAAATTTTTCTGTACTTTAAATTCACCATTATTGTTCTAATCTCAAATTTTAAATATACTGTACTTTTTTTCCCCATAAATATTTTTCTGAGACTAGGTAAGAGAACTTTCTGTGATTGATTACTTGACAACTATTTACTTGGTTTGATGTAGCCTTGGTGTAATTCTAATATACTCCTATGAAACTGGGATTGTAAAAGTATTTATCTGACCTGAGTTACTGTGAGAATTAGTCAAATAATTTATGCAAAGTGCATCTGCAAAATGTATTTGGTATGTTATCAGGAATCTGGCCTTTACTAGCATATGTATTAGGGCTTCGCAGGTGGCTCAGTGGTAAAGAATTCACCTGCCTGTGCAGGAGCCATAGGAGATGTGGGTTCAATATCTGGGTTAGGAAGATGCCCTGGAGGGGGAAACGACAGCCCACTCCAGTATCCTTACCTTGAAAATGCCATGGACAGAGGAGGCCAGGCAGGCTATGGTCCATGGAGTTGCAAAGAATTGGACATGATTTAATGACTGAACACACACATAGCATTTGTATTGCACTTTATATGTTTATAAACTTGCTCATGCATATTTTTGATCTTCTTAATAGCTTTATGAAGTGATTAAGATTTAATATACCTATCCTGGGGCTTCCCTTGTGACTCAGTTGGTAAAGAATCCACCTGCAATGTGGGAGACCTAGGTTTGATCCCTGGGTTGGGAAGATCCCCTGGAGAAGGGAATGGCTATCCATTCCAGTATTCTGGCCTGGAGAATTCCATGGACTGTATAATCCTTGGGGTCACAAAGAGTCAGACACGACTGAGTGACTTTCACTTTCACTTTTCATACCTATCCTGATCTGATAGTATAAGAACTTTTAAATTTCTTTATTTCTAGGGAATCTGAGTAATCTTATAAAAATATATTCAATAAAATAAGACTCAAAGCAACATAACATAATTTTCAAGGTTACATATTAATTAGTAAGATATTTAGGGCCAGGCCTTAGGTGTCTTGAGTTTCAGTCTAATTTTTTATTCCATCTTGATTCCTTCTAGATGAATGAGTCTCAATGGATGTAACTGTGTTTTATCCTAAAACCATAAGAGAAATTATATAACAACAATTGAATTTTTATAAAAAATTGTGACAAAAATTCTTACTTTGGAGAATTCCCTGGTGATCCAGTGCTTAGGACTCTGTACTGCATTGCCAGGTGCCCAGGTTCAATCCCTTATCAGGGAACTAAGATCCTGCAAATCACACACCACCACCACCAAAAAAAAAAAAGGATAAAAAATTCTCATTTTCATCCTTTGATACCAGTAAGTACTTGAAAATTATTTTTGTACCAAGTGTCGTTAATTGAGCATTAATGGTTATCTTTTAGTTGAAGGAGATAAAACATAAGACTTTTTTGATTTGCTATATGTTAGTCAAAATCATACTCCTAGCTTATCTATAACATTTTTTTCCTGGAAATTTTTAATGTATTCAGTTAAAGGAACTCTGTTCTTCCCGATATGAAGATAATTTTCAGTGACAAACTGGATCTTAATACTTTTTTCTTAGGGAGCATATACCTTATAGCACATAGGCAACGATTTGGTGGTAATGTCTTATGATGCTGCAAGATTAATGTAAAGTCCACAAAACAGAGTCTTTTAATCTCTTGGTTGATTACAGGGCAGAGTTGTATTTCCATTCTCTGCCACTTCTTCCGCATAACATATCAATAGAAGTTCAGCAGATCACTGATTAGAACACGGCCAGTAATACAGTAAGTTAATTAGTTACCTGTTTTGCTGGCTACTCTTCTTGGCAGCAGATATAGCACCAGGGGCATATAAAATAGAAAATGGCAAAGATATGGACAAAACAGAGTGCTGTCACAGTTTAAAATAGACATTTCACTCTCGGCAGAAATGTCCTCAAACGTATCAAACGTAACGATGCCTGGCACATGACAGAGGATTCATGAAAATGTAGATTATAAAGTGCTTTATGAGTGTCCTAAAGGGATTTCAGCAGTATCTATGGTGGACAAGTAGAAAATGCGCTCATTCATTTTCTTTTGGTCCATTTCAACCCATTCTGTCATTTTTTTGCCCTTGGGCAGACTCAATGCCTGTGTGTGTATGTGTGTGTGTGTGTGTGGGAATTCACTCACAGATAATCAATCTTTCTCTGATTATGAGTGGTTCTATAAGAATTTCCCAGTTTAGTAATTATCATCTATTATCAGTATGAGGATAAACTGCTTACTTCATTGAAGTTGAATCTTCCTCCCTCTCTCTGCTGCTGCTTTGGGCTGGAAGACTGCCATGGGAAAAGGCAGCACAGCGCATTTCCTAGCATGCTCCCATCAACGATTCCACTGCTCCCTCCCAGGGCTGTAGACTGCCCAAGACTCCTCCAGGATCCCGAATGAGGCGAGGCAGAGCATGGGCTCCTTGAACTTGAATTGATCTTCCATTGATGGATTTTCCCTGGTTATGGCAGGTATGGACTCTTTTTCTTTTCCTTCTACCCCTTCAAAAAACAAAAAAACAAACTCCTTTGCTGGAGATCTCATATCTGCAATTTCTTTGGGACAGTTACTTGCAATGGGTTTCTTTATCTGGTCTCTTAAGATATGTCCCTCAGTCTTGGAACATCTGCTAGGACTTCTCCAGTGTTTCTCTTCTGAGCTGTGTTGTCCCCACAAGCCAGCTCTCTTGAGTACGATGGAAGGGGAGGCCAGATTAGCACATTCTCCCTCTTTTTGGCCCTTACATTTTCATGGCTTATGCAAAATCATGTAGTTTTTGCTCCTGTAAATTCAGGAGGAATAAAAACTTTATTTTTCATTAGTCAGCTGTGAAAGAAGCTGGCTTGTGGCAATTATCTCTTTTGCAAAGTCTCTGTTATCAGGTGTTTCCTTCTTTTTATCTTAGCAGTGTAAAATGAACAGAAGAAAAGTTCATTTCTCCTACATACGTTTGAAGGAACTAATGCTTTGTATATTAGGAAGGAAAATAGAAGTGCTTCCTAGTGTGAAACTTTTCATTATTCGATTTCTCTGAAAAATGAAATGTTCACTACTGGAGGTGAAACGGGAATGTTATGGTTCCCTTCACAATTATATAATCCCTCATGTTACAGACCTTCAGTCCCAAAGAGTAAGACTTGTCAACTGTCTTTCATTGAGTGTTCCCAGTAGCATTGTCTGCATTGTTCACGTCACTGCTCACAGGAGGAAAAGGTCATTCTGTCAATGAGACCTGGTGTCTGTGAGCTCCAAATGTGGAGCGTGTTGTGCTTTAGGGCATATCGACCAGAGTTGCAATTAGGCTGAATTTGGATAGATAGGATGGTGTGCAGGGCAGGAAAAGAATATTCAACAGATCATTTAAGTAAACATTGAATATAGAACAGACTTTTGGACTCTGAGGGAGAAGGCGAGGATGGGATGATCTGAGAGAATAACACTGAAACATGTATATTATCAAATGTGAAACAGATCACAAGTCCAGGTTGGATGCATGAGACAAGTGCTCGGACCTGGTGCACTGGGAAGACCCAGAGGGATGGGGTGCGGAGGGAGGTGGGAGAGGGGTTCAGGATGCGGAACACATGTAAATCCATGACTGATTCATGTCAATGTATGGCACAAACCACTACAATATTGTAAAGTAATTAGCCTCCAACTAATAAAAATAAATGAAAAAAAAAAAGAAAGAAAATGGGAATATTTTTGTATTTTGCTATCTGGAAATATTCTCTTAAGCAGAGTTTGGTGAGTTCTTTGATTTTTGTGTTAAAAGATTAATAACAGGTTAATGGATCTTGACATTCTTCCCCCAGAGGATGTTGATGTAGTAGATAATAAGAGGTCTGAAGGAGGATGTATAGCATGACCAGTAACAGGGCTAGGACCACCTGGTAGGTCTGGGTCTGAAATCTGGCCCAACCACTTGCAAACCAAGTGAGACACTTAAGCTATTTGCTATAAGAGAAGTGGGATAAGACTGATTCATTAGGTTGTGATGAAAATGAATTAGAAGAAATGAACCATTCTTGGGGTAGTGTAAGCATTTTGGGGGAGGGCACACCTTATCAATATTTATTTTTATAAGAGGATAAAGCAATTATGCTTTATCAGAGGATAAAACAAAAATGCTGTTTTAGTTTCTGTTGCATAGCAGTGAATCCATTATATGTGGACATATGCCGCCACCCTCTTGGACCCCTCCCGTCTTCCCCATTCCACCCATCTAGGGTACCACAGAGCCCTGGGCTGAGCTCCTTGTTCCGTGTAGCAGCTTCCCACTAGCTATCTGTTTTACACGTGGTAGCGTATGTAATGGTTGGTAGCTGTCATCATTATTTTAAATGTTCACCAAGGTATACTCCTAAGTATTTTATTCTTTTTGTTGTAATGGTGAATGGTATTGTTTCCTTAATTTCTCTTTCTATTTTTTCATTGTTAGTATATAGGAATGCAAGGGATTTCTGTGTGTTAATTTTATATCCTGCAACTTTACTATATTCATTGATTAGCTCTAGTAATTTTCTGGAAGAGTCTTTAGGGTTTTCTATGTAGAGGATCATGTCATCTGCAAACAGCGAGAGTTTCACTTCTTCTTTTCCTATCTGGATTCCTTTTACTTCTTTTTCTGCTCTGATTGCTGTGGCCAAAACTTCCAAGACTATGTTGAATAGTAGTGGTGAGAGTGGACACCCTTGTCTTGTTCCTGATTTCAGGGGAAATGCTTTCAGTTTATCACCATTGAGGGTGATGCTTGCTGTGGGTTTGTCATATATAGTTTTTTTATGTTGAGGTGGAGTATACCTACCTAAAGAAACAAAAGACCTGTACATAGAAAACTATAAAACACTGATGAAAGAAATCAAAGAGGACACAAACAGATGGAGAAACATACCGTGTTCATGGACTGGAAGAATCAATATTGTTAAAATGGCTATTCTACCCAAAGCAATCTATAGATTCAATGCAATCCCTATCAAGCTACCAACGGTATTTTTCACAGAACTAGAACAAATAATTTCACAATTTGTATGGAAATACAAAAAACCTCGAATAGCCAAAGTAATCTTGAGAAAGAAGAATGGAACTGGAGGAATCAACCTGCCTGACTTCAGACTCTACTACAAAGCCACAGTCATCAAGACAGTATGGTACTGGCACAAAGACAGAAATATAGATCAATGGAACAGAATAGAAAGCCCAGAGATAAATCCACGAACCTATGGACACCTTATCTTTGATAAAGGAGGCAAGGATATACAATGGAAAAAAGACAACCTCTTTAACAAGTGGTGCTGGGAAAACTGGTCAATCACTTGTAAAAGAATGAAACTAGAACACTTTCTAACACCATACACAAAAATAAACTCAAAATGGATTAAAGATCTAAGTGTAAGACCAGAAACTATAAAACTCCTAGAGGAGAACATAGGCAAAACACTCTCTGACATAAATCTCAGCGGGGTCCTCTATGACCCACCTCCCAGAATATTGGAAATAAAAGCAAAACTAAACAAATGGGACCTAATGAAACTTAAAAGCTTCTGCACTACAAAGGAAACTATAAGTAAGGTGAAAAGACAGCCCTCAGATTGGGAGAAAATAATAGCAAATGAAGAAACAGACAAAGGATTAATCTCAAAAATATACAAACAACTCCTGCAGCTCAATTCCAGAAAAATAAATGACCCAATCAAAAAATGGGCCAAAGAACTAAACAGACATTTCTCCAAAGAAGACATACAGATGGCTAACAAACTCATGAAAAGATGCTCCACATCACTCATTATTAGAGAAATGCAAATCAAAACCACAATGAGGTACCATTACACGCCAGTCAGGATGGCTGCTATCCAAAAGTCTACAAGCAATAAATGCTGGAGAGGGTGTGGAGAAAAGGGAACCCTGTTACACTGTTGGTGGGAATGCAAACTAGTACAGCCGCTATGGAGAACAGTGTGGAGATTTCTTAAAAAACTGGAAATAGAACTGCCATATGACCCAGCAATCCCACTTCTGGGCATACACACTGAGGAAACCAGACCTGAAAGAGACATGTGCACCCCAGTGTTCATCGCAGCACTGTTTATAATAGCCAGGACATGGAAGCAGCCTAGATGCCCATCAGCAGATGAATGGATAAGGAAGCTGTGGTACATATACACCATGGAATATTACTCAGCCATTAAAAAGAATTCATTTGAATCAGTTCTAATGAGATGGACGAAACTGGAGCCCATTATACAGAGTGAAGTAAGCCAGAAAGATAAAGAACATTACAGCATACTAACACATATATATGGAATTTAGAAAGATGGTAACGATAACCCTATATGCAAAACAGAAAAAGAGACACAGAAGTACACAACAGACTTTTGAACTCTGTGGGAGAAGGTGAGGGTGGGATGTTTCAAAAGAACAGCATGTATATTATCTATGGTGAAACAGATCACTAGCCCAGGTGAGATGCATGAGACGAGTGCTCAGGCCTGGTGCACTGGGAGGACCCAGAGGAGTCGGGTGGAGAGGGAGGTGGGAGGGGGGATCGGGATGGGGAATACGTGTAACTCTATGGCTGATTCGTGTCAATGTATGACAAAACCCACTGAAATGTTGTGAAGTAATTGGCCTCCAACTAATAAAATAAATAAATAAATAAATGTTCACCAAGAATAAGATTCTGAGTTAATATCTGTTCTGTCAATCTGTGTGTCTGTCTGTGTATCTATCTATGTATCTATCTGCCTATCGATCACTTCAGTTCAGTTCAGTCGCTCAGTTGCGTCTCACTCTCCGCAGCACGTCAGGCCTCTCTGTCCATCACCAACTCCCGGAGTCCACCCAAAGCCATGTCCATCGAGTCAGTGATGCCATCCAACCATCTCATCTGCTGTCATCCCCTTCTCCTCCTGCCCTCAATATTTCCCAGCATCAGGGTCTTTTCCAATGAGTCAGCTCTTCGCATCAGGTGGCCCAAGTATTGGAGGTTCAGCTTGAACATCAGTCCTTCCAATGAACACCCAGGACTGATCTCCATCTATATATTATCTATTTGCAGTATTAAGGATAATTAATATTCAACTCCAAAGGTATAAATATCTAGAGACTAGAGGTCAGAGAGTGGTTGTCTGTAGAACTGCATTTGTGTAATCTCCAGCAGCAAGGCTAAGAAACGCTTAAAGAATATTGAAAAATAGTTTAAATAGTTATGATTTTAAGGGGAGAAAATAACAAAAAGAACAGTTAAGAGCTGTAAAGCCTTGAAAACTGTATATTTGGCAAGCAAATTGACATTAAAAACTTAAAATAAAATTCCCTCATGTACTAGTGTCAGTTTGAGACTTTACTCTGCTTTTCCTTATGCTTTGAACATTTCAGTTATCAGAAGTATCTGGTCATTAACCACATTCCTGCTCCATGGACTGAAGACAAATATAAGATTTTACTGAAAAATTGACCTTATTTTTTGGCTAATTCTGATTAGACTTCATATACATTTCTTTCCATTGTGCAAAGATCTTTAAGCTCAAGTGATATGTATTTAAGAAAAATATGTTAATGTACTTTAAAAATAATAGTTATATTTTCTAGTGTCAGACATTAAACACAAAACCCAATGATCATGGTCCATTTACGAATATCCATGTGGATCCTGGCCTCTTTAACCGTGCATTCTCATGGCTTATATGCGTAATTCAGTACAGTTCCTTTCAGTTGCTAAGTCGTGTCCTACTGTGCAATGCTGTGACTGCAGCACGCCAGGCTTCCCTGTTCATCACCAACTCACGGCGCTTACTCAATCTCGTGTCCATCAAGTTGGTGATGCCATCCAACCATCTCATTCTCTGTCGTCCCCTTCTCCTCCTGCCTTCAGTCTTTTCCAGCATCAGGGTCTTTTTCAATGAATCAGTTCTTTGCATCAGGTGGCCAATATATTGGAGTTTCAGCTTCAGCATCAGTCCTTCCAATGAATATTCAGGACTGATTTTCTTTAGGATGAACTGGTTGGATCTCCTTGCAATCCAATGGAATCTCGAGTCTTATCCAACACCACAGATCAAAAGCATCAAGTTTTTGATGCTCAGCTTTCTTTATTGTCCCAACTGTCACATCCATGTATGACTACTGGAAAAACCATAGCTTTGACTATCCAGACCTTTGTTGGCAGAGTAATGTCTCTGCTTTTTAATGCTGTCATAGGTTGGTCATAGCATTTCTTCCAAGGAGCAAGTGTCTTTTAATTTCATGGCTGCAGTTACCATCTGCAGTGACTTTGGAGTCCCCCAAAATAAAATCTCTCACTGTTTCCATTGTTTTCCCATCTATTTGCCTTGAAGTGATGGGACCGGATGCCATGATCTTAGTTTCCTGAAAGTTAAGTTTTAAGCCAACTTTTTCACTCTCTTCTTTCACTTTCATCAAGAGACTCTTCACTTCTGCCATAAGGGTGATATCATCTGCATATCTGAGGTTATTGATATTTCTCCCGGGAATCTTGATTCCAGTTTGTGCTTCCTCCAGCCCAACATTTCACATAAAGTACTCTGCATATAAGTTAAATAAGCAGGGTGAAAATATACAACCTTGATGTACTCCTTTCCCAATTTGAAACCAGTCTGTAGTTCCATGTCCAGTTCTAACTGTTGTGTCATGACCTGCATACAGTTTTCTCAGGAAGCCAGATCAGGTGGTCTGGTATTCCCTTCTCTTGAAGAATTTTCCACAGTTTGTTGTGATCTACACAGTCAAAGGCTTTGGTGTAGTCAATAAAGCAGAAGTAGATGGTTTTCTGGAAATCTCATGTTTTCTCAATGATCCAATGGATTTTGGCAATTTGATCTCTGGTTCTTCTCCCTTTTCTAAATCCAGCTTGAACATCTGGAAGTTCAGAGTTCACATCCAGTTCAATCCTCCTGGCTTGGAGGATTTTGAGCATTACTTTGCTAGCGTGTGAGATGAGTGCAATTGTGCTGTAGTTTGAGCATTCTTTGGCATTGCCTTTCTTTGGAATTGGAATGAAAACTGATCTTTTCCAGTCCTGTGGGCACTGCTGAGTTTTCCAAACTTGCTGGCATGTTGAGTGCAACACTTTCACAGCATCATCTTTTAGAATTTGAATTAGCTTAACTGGAATTCCATCACTTCCTCTAGCTTTGTTCATAGTGATGCTTCCTAAGGCCCACTCAACTTCACATCCAGGATGTCTGACTCCAGGTGAGTGATCACAACATCATGATTAACTGGGTCATAAAGAGCTTTTATGTATAGTTCTTCTGTGTATTCTTGCCAACTCTTCTTAATAATTTCTGCTTCTGTTAGGTCCTTACTATTTCTGTCCTTTATTGAACCCATCTTTGGATGAAATATTCCCTTGGTATCTCTAATTTTCTTGAAGAGATCCCTGGTTTTTCCCATTCTATTGTTTTCCTCTATTTCTTTGCATTGATCTCTGAGGAAAATTTTCTTATCTCTCCTTGCTATTCTTTGGAACTCTGCATTCAGATAGTTATATCTTTCCTTTTCTCCTTTGCCTTTCACTTCTCTTCTTTTCTCCACTATTTGTAAGCCCTCCTCAGGTAACCATTTTGCCTTTTTACATTGTTTTCTCTTGGGGATGGTCTTGATCCCTTCCTCCTGTACAATGTCACAAACCTCCATCCATAGTTCTTCAGGAACTCTATCAGATCTAAACCCTTGAATTTATTTGTCACTTCCACTGCATAATCAGAAGGGGTTTGATATTCATAATTAGTAACACTATTTTGGGGAAACAAAATGAGTTTTCTGAAAACTTGATAATAATGGATCCAGAAAGAGGATCAGAGCAAACGTTAATGATCCCAATCATAGATATGAAGAACTTGTAGTTTAGTTGTGAAATAATTCTACACAGAAAAATCATGTTGAATCATTTGGCTGTAATTATCTTTGATCATAAAAATATTAAGTATATTTTCTCCTTTAAACAAATTTCTTTGATATGCAAGATAACACACAGATGTGCTGTGATTACACTGAGATTACATGAATTCTCTTGTCAAGTTTATTTCAGGTAATATTTTAAATGAAGATTATTTGCCCAATGGGTAAGATTATAAGCTGTTGAAAGCTGAGAACTCTAATAATTTTCTGAAAATGTTGTTACATAATGTAGATGCAATGATGGAGGCAATATCTGAGACATTCCATGATGGATTCTGTTCTCTGAATGACTCTTGTGTTGACCAGTGAAATGAAGAGGCTAGACTATGCATGGGTTTTTTAGAAAAGCACCACCACTTGATTGTTCCATGAGTGTAAATTTGTTAAAATCAGATAATCTACCTTGAATGTGTACAGTTTAGTGTACTTCAATTATGCTTCAGTAAAGTTAAGAAAAAAAATCACCATCAAGTGTGAGATAAAAAATTGGGGGGACCATGTGGATAAAGACAAAAGTTATACTCCCTACCACAACATAGGATAAGCAATAACTGAGTCTCTGATTGGAAGAGGAGGAGAAGGAATTTACAAAAGAGTTTTTTACAAAGCAAGTAAGTAACTGCTTTCTCTGCCTCTCATCATCTCTGTGGTGGGTGTCAGGAAAGAGAAGCTAGGAATAGAAATGAGGAGTCATTTATGTTGGGGAGGAATAGGACATCCTGAGATATTGCTTCTTGGCTAGAGGTTGAAGACAGAAGACTTGCAGAAAGGTCCAGCAACATTGACTCGAAGGACATAGCAAACAGGATGGAAGTACATGTTCCTAAGAAGTGTCACTCATGTCTGAGGATGGTACGGATTAGATGTGGACATTTCTGTGTGCTCAAGTGGTGAGGAGCCGGACAGAAGCAAGAGAATGGGAAAATCAGATGAGTACCATTTACGTGGAAGCAGGACTAAACGACAGGCCTCTGTGGTGGCTCAGCTGGTAAAGAATCTACCTGCTCTGCGGGAGACCTGGATTTCATCCTTGGGTTGGGAAGATTCCCTGGAGAAGAGAACAGCTGCTCACTCCAGTATTCTGGCCCAGAGATTCCATGGAGTGTATAGTCCATGGGGTAGCAAAGAATCAGACATGACTGAGTGACTTTCACATGCATACATAGGGCCAAACCACAGAGTCGGACGTGCCTGAGAGACTGAGCGTGCATGCACAGCTAAACCTCAAAGTGAAAGCTATTTTGAGGGTCTGTGAGAAGTCTGGGTGTAACTACAGAAATGATTGCCACCCAGTAGAGCCAGCAAGGATACCAAGAGAATGGAGGTCAAGTGTTATCAGCCGAGGATGACAGTAGAAGACGACTGTAGGCCGTATGAACCTCACCATCACCTCTATGCCTATCATGTGTGACGGTCACTTTTCAATTTTGAGGGGAAGGAAAAATTGCTTAAGCGGAGTCATGTTAAAATTTGAATTTTTGAGAATAATCCTAAATGGGCTCTCTATAAAAAATTAAAAATACCTTGGATTTTCTCTACTAATCTGAATTCTATATAAAGAAATGAAGACAGAATCACTGCTGAATTCTGTGGACAATTTTTAAGTGTGAAAAATTCAGTCCTACTACCAATATTTTGATCTGGGAAAGAACTGGAGACTAGAGAAAGAAAAAACAAATACACAGAAAAGCAAAACAAAATAAACAAGCACAAAAATTTCTCTATTGGTATGGGTACTGAAACTAATTTTTTTTACCTGCATCTATATTAACCTATATTTCTTAACCCTGTGATAATTCATAGCAGTATTCTTGCTATGTTTATATTTTCAGTTATATGAAATCAAATTTGAAACCAAAAACCTTATAAATTAATTTGCTTGTAATGAGAAAGTAAAATGAGAGAATGATATGTATTTTTTTTCAAAAAAATCTATCACTAGTAAATGTAGGAAGAAAAGAAGCAAGTGTAGTGAGCACATCTATTTGAGAAATAAATTAGTCATATCTAAGAACTCCATTTGAAATTATGCTAAATACTTTGAGAGTAGTATTTTGATAATAAATCCTGTTTTGATTTTTATACTATATGTATATGTAAAGCTAGATAGATTCATATATATATAGCTTTCTGTAGATATATGTATATATGAAGATTAATTATTTTTTAAGTTTATGTTATGATACAGTACATTTAAGTTTTGCCTTAATAAACTTAACTCAATAATTACCAGCATTCTTTTGAGGATTTCTTTTATATCAACAAAATAAAAATCTAATGTACACTAATATGACTCCCCTGACAGCTCAGTTGGTAAAGAATCTGCCTGCAGTGCAGGAGACCCTGGTTCAAATCCTGGGTCGGGAAGATCTGCTAGAGAAGGGATAGGCTACCCATTCCAGTATTCTTGGGCTTCCCTTGTGGCTCAGCTGGTAAAGAATCTGCTTGCAATGTGGGAGACCTGGGTTGGAGACCTGGGTTCATTCAGTCCCTGGTTTGGGAAGATCCCCTGGAGAAGGGAAAGGTTACGCACGTCAGTATTTCAGCCTAGAGAATTCCACTTACTGTATAGTCCATGGGGTCACAAAGGGTCAGACACAACTGAGCGACTTTCACACTAATATAATTAAATTAACATAAATCATTTAATAGATCTATTCAAGAGTTTGAATTCTTTGGTAATCTTTTTTCATCAAAGATGAGAAATTTGCTGTTTATGTGTCCTTTACTGCAAAAATTATCTTTACATGACCCTTGCTTAGTTCCCTTAAGATTCACAACTCCTATGTTTTGCAATTATTCAGGTTGTAAAGCTTTAAACCAACTTAGGATTCTCTTAAATCATTCTGTCATCCACCCCTAATTTCTCACATTTATCCATTAATGTGCAGTCTTTCCAATATAAGTCCTTGCGAAGTTCATACTCAAATGTCTCTTTTTCTGTATCTCTCTCTTAATATAAAAATTTTCTGAAGTTTGCCATTTAAGTAAATAGGTCAATAGAAGTCAAGATCTGTTCACATGCTGATAATGACTAAAAAAAAAGATATATTTATCCAAAATTCTTCTTGTCTAAGCCTTATTATAGAAAATAAGTGAAATAAATGTATCTTTCTGTCTTCAGCAAGTTCCTTTACAAAATTTAAATTTAGACTTTAAATTTGCTGCTTAAATAATCAAAATCTGTTACTAAGGCACATTATTAATGTTAATGCTTTTTCACCCATATTTTTTTCTTCTTTTTGGTGATTGAGAGATTGTCTATGTCGATTGTTATCCTCAATCACTTTATTAATTATGATTTCTAAAATTCTTTACCTGGGTTAATCTTTTGCTCAGTTATTTCTAGACAGATTTTTCTAAAAGCAGAAATATGTATTCCTGTAGTTAAAAACTGGTCTTCCCAGGTGGTAGTACTGGTAAAGAAGCTGCCTGCCAATGCAAGAGAAGTAAGGGAAGCGGGTTTGATCCCTGTGTCAGGAAGATCTCCTGGAGGAGGAAATGGCAACCTACTCCAGTATTCTGCCTGGCAAATCCCATGGACAGAGGAGCCTGGCAGCCTGAAGTCCATGGGCTTGTAAAGAGTTGGGCATGACTAAAGCATGCACAGAGTTAAAATATGACCTACTATATACCGAAAATTCACCAAAAGTTTAAAGACGACAAAGGAGGCAAGGATATACAATGGAAAAAAGACAATCTCTTTAACAAGTGGTGCTGGGAAAACTGGTTAACCACTTGTAAAAGAATGAAACTAGAACACTTCCTAACACCATACACAAAAATAAACTCAAAATGGATTAAAGATCTAAATGTAAGACCAGAAACTATAAAACTCCTAGAGGAGAACATAGGCAAAACACTCTCCGACATAAATCACAGCAAGATCTTCTATGACCCACCTCCCAGAATATTGGAAATAAAAGCAAAAATAAACAAATGGGACTTAATGAAAATTAAAAGCTTTTGCACAACAAAGGAAACTATAAGTAAGGTGAAAAGACAGCCCTCAGATTGGGAGAAAATAATAACAAATGAGGAAACAGACAAAGGATTAATCTCAAAAATATACAAGCAACTCCTGAAGCTCAATTCCAGAAAAATAAACGACCCAATCAAAAAATGGGCCAAAGAACTAAACAGACATTTCTCCAAAGAAGACATACAGATGGCTAACAAACACATGAAAAGATGCTCAACATCACTCATCATCAGAGAAATGCAAATCAAAACCACAATGAGGTACCATTACACGCCAGTCAGGATGGCTGCTATCCAAAAGTCTACAAGCAATAAATGTTGGAGAGGGTGTGGAGAAAAGGGAACCCTCTTACACTGTTGGTGGGAATGCAAACTAGTACAGCCACTATGGAAAACAGTGTGGAGATTTCTTAAAAAACTGGAAATAGAACTGCCATATGACCCAGCAATACCACTTCTGGGCATACACACTGAGGAATCCAGATCTGAAAGAGACACGTGCACCCCAATGTTCATCGCAGCACTGTTTATAATAGCCAGGACATGGAAGCAACCTAGATGCCCATCAGCAGATGAATGGATAGGGAAGCTGTGGTACATATACACCATGGAATATTACTCAGCCGTTAAAAAGAATTCATTTGAATCAGTTCTAATGAGATGGATGAAACTGGAGCCCATTATACAGAGTGAAGTAAGTCAGAAAGATAAAGAACATTACAGTATACTAACACATATATACGGAATTTAGATAGATGGTGGCGATAACCCTATATGCAAAACAGAAAAAGAGACACAGAAATACAGAACAGACTTTTGAACTCTGGGGGAGAACGTGAGGGTGGGATGTTTTGAAAGAACAGCATGTATATTATCTATGGTGAAACGGACCACCAGCCCAGGTGGGATACATGAGTCAGGTGCTCGGGCCTGGTGCACTGGGAGGACCCTGAGGAGTCGGGTGGGGAGGGAGGTGGGAGGGGGGATCGGGATGGGGAATACATGTAACTATATGGCTGATTCATGTCAATGTATGACAAAACCCACTGAAATGTTGTAAAGTGATTGGCCTCCAACTAATAAAATAATATTAAAAAAAAAAAAATAAAATAAATAAAGACGCACAACCTGGAGAGCTGTTTGTTATGAAGAGATTCTAAAGTAGATCAGAAAAGCCTTGATTTTGTATGAATGGTATCATCCTCTCATATCCTGCCAGAGAAATCTTCTGCTTCTGACTTCCCTCTCCTCTGTCCAGAACATTTAGGTACCTCTCTGCTTTCAAGGGCAGGGTGTATTTTATTAATTCTTGTGTTTGGCTCATCAGACATATTCCATAAATGTTGAGGGATGACTCAGCAGACTCTTGAAAATAGAGAAGCAGAGTCATTACCCAAGGGTCTGGATCTAGTGTCTTCATCTAGTGTCATGAAAGCTTGTTTACCCAGAGTGGAGAGAGGTTTGGGTTTCTGAAGGCAAAGTTCTTGTTATTTTGCTTGAGGTCAGCCCTGGCTTTAGAATTGAATAGTGAATTAGAGTGTGAACTCTGCTAGACTTTTAACGTGTGGTGTTTCAATTACAACCATCAACTTGGTTAAGTACTAATGACAATCCCTAAGTTACACATGAGAAAGGAGAGTATGAAACTTGCACGTAGTAGAGGTTGTAGAAGGGTCTTTCAGATTGCATTCATTCCTCCACTATGGGCTCCTTCCCCTTGTGTTCACTCAGTAAATGACAGGAAACCTCTTCTCTCTCTTGGGAAAGATCGTCAACTTCCCTGACACTGATAATATAATGCTGCTTACTATTTAGAAATTATTTTCATGTCGTTTCATATACTTTAAATTATATAACAAGTCAGTGAGGTTAGCAAAGGGTGATTATTACCATTTCATATATGATGAGAATTAGATTGTGGAATATTAAGAGAATTGACCAAGTTTATATGTTGACAGTAGACACTGGACTCTTAATCATCTAGCTCTGAGTCCAGTGCTCTCCACGATAACAAGATAATTATAGTAAAAGTAACTGTTAGTTGTAGACTGTCTATTAATGAAGTGTTCTTATTCTGCAAATAGTCTTGTAGGATAATCATATGCATGATTCTTAACTTTATGCTTGCTTCCCTTCCCCTTCTCCTTCATCAGATGTATTATCTAAATGTGACTAAATAGCTTGGCTGGGTAATGTTACAACTTTTAACAGGAGGCAAGTGATAGAATATTTATTGAATTACTACTTGTTTGCTTAAGTAAAGACCTATACTTTCTAGAGTCTAGATAGTTGCCATAGTTTACAAAACTGTAAGCACTCTACAGGACTTTTCAGAGCTAAGCTAATTGACAGAAGTGAGTGACTGCACTGCACTTAGGAAAAAAAAATGCTTGGAGATGATGCATAAGATTCCATTTGTTTGTAGTTGCTTCCCATACGTAGAGCTATTAAACTTAAAGTCATGGGTACAGAAATATATTACTTATACAGAAAGGGAGAAATGTGAAAAAAATCAGAAAAAGTTAGAGGTAAAATATTCATTTATGTATATTTAATTTAGACACTGCTGTGTTCCAGGCTATGGTGCTAGATTATTATTTAAGCTTTATGCCATCTTAAAAAAACACACATATTCTGCTGCTAAGCTGCTAAGTCGTGTCCAACTCTATGTGACTCCATTGACGGCAGCCCACCAGGCTCCCCCATCCCTGGGGTTCTCCAGGCAAGAACACTGGAGTGGGTTGCCATTTCCTTCTCCAATGCATGAAAGTGAAAAGTGAAAGTGAAGTCGCTCAGTCATGTCCAACTTTTAGCGACCCCATGGACCGCAGCCTACCAGGCTCCTTCATCCATGGGGTTTTCCAGGCAAGAGTACTGGAGTGGGGTGCCATTGCCTTCTCCAACACGTATTCTAATATTTTGCAAATAATGAAACTGAATCCCATTTATGTTATATGACCTTCCCAAGGTCCCTTAGGTGGTGTTGGGGCTGTTAACCAAACCTGGGTTTTCTGATTTACAAGACTTTTCATTTTGTTACATATTTTATCATATGATGGTGAGATATAATAGGTTGATTTTTTTATATTTTCTGTTACTCACCCAATAAGTTGGAACTATTTGTGAATCTGAATCTTTTCCTCTTTCACTCTTTCCTAAATATAAGCTCTTGCTATTTTCTTCCTCTTGTCTGAGAGTGACTATGCCAAGTAAAGTAAGGCTTACTTTTCTTTGCACTTTTTACCATAAGCTGTTCTGTGATGTTTCCTAAGACTGCATTCTTATACAACTAAATTATACTGAATGAGGCAAACAAATTTATTTTGTCTCTTGCAGAAGAATATACAGTAAATACTGACGGAATTAATAGACCTGTCAACTGGTTGCTGAGTAAATGTGTGAGATATTCATGCCATTTTCTCTCTGAAAGTAGCATTTCTCATTGATTTATGGTTAAGCATATCACTAATAAGAAACTGCCAAATAAAAACACCCAAGCTGATAATTTAAGGAAATATTCAAAGCGAAAAGAAAGTCACTGGAGCTTCACAATTGCTACAGTCATGGCTGGATACACTTCAAGTCGAGAGCATGCACAGATCTTATTGTTGTACCTGAGGTGATGTAGGGTGCATGGTACTGGCTGAACTCTGCACGGGTGGAATAGAGGCTTCTGGGAGAAAGACACATTTCACACCTGAGCAGATTTTTGCAAATTGAAATTGGTGCTTCCTTCTGTCAGAGAATTCTGGTCCTGAAGGATTTATTTTTTCCAAAAATATCCCCTAAATGATTTCACATCTTGATTTTGAGTCAAGTTTCCTACAGAAGTTTTAAGGCTGTATTTTCATCTGGTTATTTATTTTCTTAATTTTATTTCTTTAACATTTAGCACAGTTCTGAAGCCAATACCATGGAATATATATGTGTGTATATATATATGCATATATGTGTATAGATACATATATATACATACATATATGTACAAACCCTGGAGGAGGGCATGGTACCCACTCCAGTGTTTATGCCTGGAGAATCCCTTGAACAGAGAAGTCTGGCAGGCTACAGTCCATAAGGTCACAAAGAGTCAGACACGACTGACTTAGCACGCATGACTTATCATGCATGCATGCACACATACAAACATACATACTGGTAATACGTACACATGGATGCACAGTGCTAATCAGTAAGAAGAGGCCCTGTTCTTGCAATTCTTTTTATTTAAAGAACCACTTTTTAAAAAATTGTTTATTTATTTATATAATTTTTGGTTGCTCTGGGCCTTCGTTGCTGTGTGTGGACTCCCTAGTTGCGGAGAGCTGGGGCTCCTTTCCAGTTGGAGTGCGCCGGCTCCTCAGTGCAGTGGCTTCCTTGCTGCAGAGCGCGGGCTCTAGGCGCACGGGTTTCAGGAGCTGCGGCAGGTAGACTTGAGTAACTGCAGCCCTTGGGCTTCTTAGTTGAGGTACACGGGCTTAGTTGCTCCATGGCATGTAGATCTTCCCGGACCTGGAATTGAACTTGTGTCCCCTGAATTGGCAGGCAGATTCTTATGCACTGTACTGCCAGGAAAGTCCTGCAATTCTTAACTTGAAGAATTTATTTTAGTACTTCTGCTTCTGTTATTTAGGAAATAATTTTAGCAAACTCATTGCACTTAATAGCATTTCACATAGCTAATTGCTAACATTACCATAGAAGCTAAAATTAAATTTGAAGCTGTAAACAAATTGATCATTCTTATACAAGTTTTTTTCATATGTTAAAAGTATCTTGTAAGTATTCTGAACTTGAAATTTAAGCTGTGCTTTAATTGAAAGAGTGATCGAAGATCTATAAGCATATACAGGTAAGGCCTGAAAGCTAGTTTAAATAAAAATGGAAAGAATTTCGGGCTCTGATCTTCATCTTCAAAATTATATTGTTAACCAGAAGGCCATTTTACTGGAATATCTTTCTAGCAGTGGAGGGCCAAGGGAAGAAAAAAGCAATGGAGAAAAATCGACTGCATGTTAATTAGAGAGACGTTTTAGAAAAGTGCTCACTAGGCAAAATCATAGCGATAAGTACTTCTTGATCTGGCTTTCATCCCAAACCTCTTAATGCAGTGATAGTACTGTGGCATGTGGGTACTGAATCTCAGATTATTTTGTGACCAAAAATACTCCCTTTATCACTACTTATGTACCCTTCCAAAGCTCTTAAACTTCAGATACTTGAGGCCCACCCTGCCATGGCACATTTCCTCCTTCTCTATCACAAATCTTTGTTAAGGAGCATCTCCGTGTTTTGGCTCTTTCCCTTTTCTCTTATAATCATTGGAGGTGACTAGTCTAATAAAGAGAATTACACGATAAGGCATTGTTATATCAGATACCATATTGCCAACTTTATGGTGATTTTTAGTGTGAAGTTTTAGCAACAATAAGTTGTTAGAAATTCAGACTGTAGATTTCCTTTCAAACACACTGCAGGGAAAATGAAGATTTTATATCAGCAGACTTTCATGTTAAAATATTGACATATTAATAAGCATAAATAGTAACATATTTTGAGGACAAATTTCAAAATAAACAAAGTCATACTTTGACAGATTTTCTCCTTCTTTTGTGTATCTGCTCCTGATCACAGCCTCTTTAGGTACTCAATCCTCTCCCATAGTCTACACCCTCAGGACTGTTCCCTGGTCAAACCTGGTTATTCTGGGCTGCCCCGTGTTGACCTTCTTTTGCCCACAGCCACCCAACTTCTCTCAAGTTCATGGTCTTGTTGGTGCCGTATTCCAAGGTGATTAAAGAAGATTTGTCCATCAGACAGAGTCTGTCATGATGTCATGCAATCAGATCCATGCAGATCAAGGCAGGAGAGCCAGGCTGGGTGAGATTTTGTGACTGGTAAGAAGTCGTTATCATGGTAATGACAAGTGTGCCTGTAAGAGTGATAGTGGTGTTCAGATGTCAGACTGTTGAGAAGTGTCAGACTGTTGAAAAGTGAGAGATACATAAGCAGGAACTTTCATAGGAATAGAAAAGCATTTTCTGTACCATTTTTTTCCCATTTATTCTTATTTGTTGGAGGCTAACTACTTTACAATATTGTAGTGGTTTTTGCCATACATTGACATGAATCAGCCATGGATTTACATGTGTTCCCCATCCCGATGCCCCCTTCCGCCTCCCTCTCCATCTCTGTACCATTTTGATATCCTATGACTGCATCCTTTATAATAACACTATACTACAGATGATTTGTTTCTTTCAAAAAGACAATGGATTCCTTCAGTTTATGGACTGGGCCTTTGGTCTTTACATTCCTAGTGCTTATCTCACAATGTATGTGTGTATATATGTGTGTTAGTTGCTCAATTGCATCCGACTCTTTGCAATCCTGTAGACTTGTAGCCTGCCAGGCTACTCTGTCCATAGAATTCTCCAGGCAAGAAGCTGGAGTAGGTTGCAATTCCCTTCTCCAGGGGATTTTCCTGACCCAGGGATTGAATGCAGGTCTCCTGCATTTCAAGCAGATCCTATACTGTCTGAACCACCAGTGAAGAGGCTCAAGTAAATACGTGCATGTTCAAGGGTTACAGAGGAATTAAGACTTTAAAAAAACCTTCTCTGCTGGAATAATTCTTTTACTCTGGACTCTTCAGAGCTGTTCCTTGGATTTCTATCTAGAGACTTGACTGACGTCAGTAAGTCTCAAATGTTCTTGGTTTATATATCATTAGTTATGCTATGTGTATACTAGGATGAGGGGGTCTGGGGGGGAAAGGAGTCTCAGCTCACATGTTTAGATAAGTTCAAATCAGAGAAAGAAATTAGAGATTTGCCTCAAACCTGTTTTCCCTCAAACCTGTTTTCCCTCTTCTTCCTACAGTTTTAGCTAAACCCTGTATTAAATAACTTCCTGCTTTGTTATTGTTCAGTCGCTCAGTTGTGTCTGATTCTTTGAGACCCCATGGGCTGCAGCACATCAGGCTTACCTGTCTTTCACTATCTCCTGGAGTTTGCTCAAACTTATGTCCATTAAGTCGATGACCCCATCCAGCCATCTCATCCTCTGTTGCCACCTTCTCCTCCTGCCTTCAATCTTTTCTAGCATCAAAGTCTTTTCTAATGAGTTGGCTGTTCGCATCAGGTGGCCAAAGTCCTGAAGCTTCAGCTTCAGCATCAGTCCTTCCCATGAATATTCAGGGTTGATTTCCTATAGGATGGACTGGTTTGATCTCCTTGCAGTCCAAAGGACTCTCAAGAGTCTTCTCCAACACCACAGTTCAAAAGCATCAGTTCTTTGGTGTTCAGCCTTCTTTGTGGTCCAACTATCACATCTGTACAGGACTACTGGAAAAACCATAGGATAGCTTTGACTATATGAACTTTTGTCATCAAGGTGATGTATCTGCTTTTTAATATGCTGTCTAGGCTTGTCATAGCTCTTCTTCCAGGGGCAAGCGTCTTTTAATTTCATGGCTGCCGTCACCATACCCAGTGATTTTGGAGTCCAAGAAAATAAAGTCTGTCGCTGGTTCTACTTTTCCCCCATCTATTTGCCATGAAGTGATGGGACTGGATACTATGATCTTACTTTTTGAATGTTGTGTCTTAAGCCAGCTTTTTCACTCTCCTCTTTCACATTCATCAAGATGCCCTTTAATTCCTCCTTGCTTTCTGCCATTAGGGTAGTATCATCTGTATATTTAAGGTTATTTATATTTCTCCTGGCAGTCTTGATTCCAGTTTGTGCTTCATCCAGCCTGGCATTTCACATGATGTACTCTGCATATAAGTTAAATAAACAGGGTGACAATATACAGCCTTGTCATACTCCTTTTCCAATTTTGAACCAGTCCATTGTTACAAGGGAGCTTCTATCTGTTGCTTCTTGACCTGCATACAGGTTTCTCAGGAGGCAGGTAAGGTAGCCTTGTATTCCGATTTCTTTAATAATTTTCCACAGTTTGTTGTGATCTGCACAGTCAAAGGCTTTAGCATAGTCAATGAAACAGAAGTAGATGTTTTTCTGGAATTCTCTTGCTTTCTGTGTGATCCAACGGATTCTGGCAATTTGAGCTCTGGTTCTCTGCCTTTTCTAAATCCAACTTGAGCATTTGGAAGTTTTCAGTTCATGTACTGTTGAAGCCTAGCTTGGAGAATTTTAAGCACTACATGGCTAGCATGTGAAATGAGTGCAATTGTGTGGTAGTTTGAACATTCTTTTGCATTGCCCTTCTTTGGGATTGGAAAGAAATCTGACCTTTTCCAGTCCAGTGGCCACTTCAGAGTTTTCCCAATTTGCTGGCCTACTGAGTGTAGCATTTAAACAGCATCATCTTTTAGGATTTGAAATAGCTCAACTAGAATTCCATCACCTCCACTAGCCTTGTTCTTAGTAATGCTTCCTAAGGCCCACTTGACTCTGCAGTGTATAATGTCTGGCTCTAGGTGAGTGACCACACCATCATTGTTATCTGGATCATAAAGCCTTTTTTTATACAGTTCTGTATATTCTTGCTGCCTCTTCTTAATATCTTCTGCCTCTGTTAGGTCCTTGCCATTTCTGTCCTTTACTGTGCCCATCTGTGCATGAAATGTTCCCCTGGTATCTCTAATTTTCTTGAAGAGATCTCTAGTCTTTCCCATCTATTGTTTTCCTCTATTGTTCGCATTGTTCACTTAGCAGGGCTTTCTTATCTCTCCTCGCTCTTCTGTGGAGCTCTGCATTCAGATGGATTGATCTTAGCCTCTTTCCTTTGCCTTTTGCTTCTCTTCTTTTCTCAGCTGTTTGTAAGGCCTGCTCAGACAACCATTTCTCCTTCTTGCATTTCTTTTTCTTGGGGATGGTTTTCACCGCGGCCTCCTGTACAGTGTTACAAATCTCCGTGCATATTTCTTCAGGCACTCTATCAGATCTAATCCCTTGAATCTATTTGTCACTTCCACTGTATAACCATAAGGGATTTGATGTATGTCATATCTGAATGGCCTAGTAGAATTACCAGCACGACATTTCTTATTCATTTTAAAAAATCATAGTAAAAGACAGAGTTGGGTTCTGGAGACTGGAGACTAAGATCTGTTTTTGAAACTCTATTGTGGTAATAAAAAAGATTTTTTGAAGTCTTTGCTTCTTCTATTACACTATCAGTTTTATCAGTCTTCTATTTCTTTACACATTTATAGAGAAAAGCATATCATGATGCATGTGGTGGAGAAAAGTAACCAGAAAATAGCCATCAAGGCCACTTTTGAATGTTAACAAATTGAGTGGTGAGGATAATAGAGAGGATACTAGTCTGTTTAAATTCCTTAATAAAACTGGATCCTAATTTTTCAAAAAATTTGTCAAATTGGATTTATTTGCCCTACTTACCTGAAATTAAAGACTTAAAAGATTAATTATAATTTAAAGATGTGATTGATATTTTCTAACATGCTTCTTGAGACTCAGTATTGAAGATATTTGTTATTTATGTAACCTATAACAATATTTATATGTTATTTATGTAAGAACTGGGACTGAGTAGAAACTACCTTCATAGCTAATATATTTGATTAGTGACACACCTTGCTAACAATTTAGGATCTTGTGCACCTGTGTTGTTCTCACAAATATATTGCTATATTTTCCTGTACTTTTGGATCTAGGGATTGATTTAAGTAGCCAAGACCTTTCGTGGACTCTGAGAACATTATACTATTTTAATTCTATATGAAAGTGAAAGTTTTTGTTGCTCAGTCATCTCTGACTCTTTCAGATCTCATGGACGGTAGCCCACCAGGCTCCTCTACCAATAGAATTTTCCAGGCAAGAATGCCAGAGTGGATTGCCATTTGCCTTCTCCAAAGGATCTTCCCACCCAGGGACTGAACTCGGGCCTCCTGCATTGCAGGCAGATTCTTTTCTGTCTAAACCACCAGGGAAGTCCAAAGTGCTGTATTCATAGTCCGCTCTGGAGAGTAAAACAGGGGTAGTTTTGCCAAAAATGAATAATGATTAGGTTAAAGAAAAATTGAAATATTCCCTGTGTTTTTTTAAATTATATTTTAATTTTATTTTATAAAAGTATAGTTGATGTCCAATGTTGTGTCAATTTAAACCAACTGAACTGAACTGAACGGAAAGTGATTTAGTTAAATGTATATACGTATTCTTTTTCTTATTCTTTTCCATTATAGTTTTTTACAGGGTATTGATTATAGTTCCCTGAGCTGTATAGTAGGAACTTTTTGTTTATCTACTTTACATATAGTAGTTTGTATCTGCTAATGCCAAATTCCTAATTTATCACTCCCTACTCTCCATTTCCCCTTTGTTAAATGTAAGTTTGTTTTCTATCTGTGAGTAAGTTTCTGTTTTATGAATAAGTCAAATGAACTGTATTTCTGGTTTTATCAGAAAAGACAAAAACTTTAGATTTATGTGTCCTCAAAAAACAGAGGGGAAGCAATCTACTTAAAAAAAAAAAAAGTTTGTCTCACTTTACAAATTAGTGAATATCAGGTTTTTCCAGAAGATGTAAAAGATATTTTATCAAAGTACATTGGGTATTAGGGCAGAGAATGGATTAAAAGGGAGAGTTTTATTCAACTTGCTTCAACATATTGGTGTCCTAAGAGACTTTTCCATTTACAGGGGAATCCATTCAAATGTATATGGATAGAAAGCAAAAGAGGAAGCAGAGGTAGTAACAAAAATCCATCTCTCATGATTTTCGATGTTGGTAGGCTGGTCTTTTTTCTGTTCTATTCTTCCTCCTCCACCTCCTTCCCATTCTCCTCCTCCTTTCCTCCCTCCCCTACCTGCCCCTCCTCCTCTTTTAATTCTCTTTAACTTTTATTGAGTTCATTCCATTCATTACAACTGCTTTAGACTGATAGCCTGTTAAAATTATACTGACTACCTTAAAAGAAGTTCCTTTGGTATCTTTGCAAAACTGGTAGTTCATTAGGTCAGCAAATTGTGTCTACCCTGTGGAAAAGTATTGTTTATAGTAAGATCTCCGCTTTGGCTCAGGCTCTTCGTTTCTTCTGGAACTGTTTCTCCACTCTTCTCCAGTAGCATATTGGGCACTTACTAACCTGGGGAGTTCATCTTTCAGTGTCCTATCTTTTTGCCTTTTCATACTGTTCATGTGGTACTCAAGGCAAGAATGCTGAAGTGGTTTGCCATTCCCTTCTTCAGTGGACCACGTTTTGTCAGACCTCTCCACCATGACCTGTCCGTCTTGGGTGGCCCTACACGTCATGGCTCATAGTTTCATTGTGTTAGACAAGGCTGTGATCCATGTGATCAGTTTGGTTAGTTTTCTGTGATTGTGGTTTTCAGTCTGTCTGCCCTCTGGTGGATAAGCATAAGAGGCTTGTGGAAACTTCCTGATGGGAGGGACTAGCTGTGGGGAAAACTAGGTCTTGCTCTGGTGGCTGGGCTATGCCCAGTAAACCTTGAATCCAGTTTTGCCAATGGGTGAGGCTGTGTCCCTTCCTAGTAGTATGGCTTGAGGTGACCTCCTTCCAAGGGGTTTATGCCAGCTCGCCTAGGCTCCCAGGACTGTTGTAGTCCGTGCCCCTGACCCTGTGGCAGGCCTCTGCCAGAGACTCTTGGAAGCTCACAGACAAGTCTGTTCAGTCACTTGTGGGGTCGCTGCTCCTTTCTCCCGGGTCCTGGTGTACCTGAGGTTGTGTTGTGCCCTCCATGAGTCTGTTTCCCCAGCCCCGCGGGAGTTCTGTAACCAAATCGCACTGGCCTCTAAAGTTGAATTCCCTGGGGTTTGCAGTCTCTGCTGATTCCCCAAGTTGGGTAATCTTTTGTGGGCCCTAGAACTTTTGCAACAGTGTGAGAACTTCTTCGGCATAATTGTTCTCCAGTTTGTGGGCTGTCTTCTTGGTGGCTCTGTAGTGGAGCTAATGGCGACCTCCTCCAAGAGGACTTACACCGCACGCTGCGCCTCCCAGCTCTCCTGCAACCAGAGCCCCTGTCCTGGGGCAGGTCACTGCTGACCCGCGCCTCCGCAGGAGACACTCAAGCACTCAGAGGCAGGTCTGGCTCAGTCTCCTGTGAAGGGCACTGTCCTTTCCCTGGGTCCCAGTGCACACGAATTTTGTTTGTGTCCTCAAAGCTTCTCTAGTGGGTCTGAGATATAACTTTAAATGCATTGCACCTCTCCTACAGTCTTGTTGGGGCTTCCCCTTTGCACCTGGATGCAGGATATTTTTTGGTGGGATCCAACATTCTCCTGTCAATGGTTATTCAGTAACTAGTTGCGATTTTGGTGTTCTCACAAGAGAAGATGAGTGCATGTCCTTCTCCTCTGTCATCTTAAGAAAAACTTAAGAAAAAGTAAAGTCTGATTCTCTAAAGACCAATCTTGTATAGCTACCCGGAATGTTAGGTCCATGAATCAAGGTAAATTAGAAATGGTCAAACAGGAGATGCAAGAGTGAACATCGACATTTTAGGAATTGGTGACTAAAGTGGACTGGAATGGTGAATTTAGCACAGATGACCATTATATCTTCTACTATGGACAGGAATCCCTTTGAAGAAATGAAATAGCCCTCATAGTCAACAAAAGAGTCAGAAATGCAGTTCTTGGGTGCAGTCTCAAAAACAATAGAATGATCTCTGTTCATTTCCAAGGTAACCCATTCAATATCACAGTAATCCAAGTCTATGCTCCAACCATTAATGCCTAAGAAGTTGAAGATGAACTATGATGGACCTACAAGACCTTCTAGAAACAACACCAAAAATGATGTCCTTTTCATTATAGGGAACTGAAAAGCAAAAGTAGGAAATCAAGAGATACCTATAGTAACAGGCAAGTTTGGCCTTGGAGTACAAAACGTAGCAGTATTTTGCCAGGAGAGCACATTGGTCGTAGCAAACACCATCTTCCAGCAATAAAACATGACTCTACACATGGACATCACCAGATAGTCAATACCAAAATCAGACTGATGATGTTATTTACAGACAAGATGGAGGAGCTCTATACAAACAGCAAAATCAAGACCAGGAGCTGACTGTGGCTCAGATCATGAACTCCTTATTGCCAAACTCAGGCTTAAATTGAAGTAGTCATTTGAATCAGTTCTAATGAGATGGATGAAACTGGAGCCCATTATACAGAGTGAAGTAAGTCAGAAAGATAAAGAACATTACAGTATACTAACACATATATACGGAATTTAGATAGATGGTGGCGATAACCCTATATGCAAAACAGAAAAAGAGACACAGAAATACAGAACAGACTTTTGAACTCTGGGGGAGAACGTGAGGGTGGGATGTTTTGAAAGAACAGCATGTATATTATCTATGGTGAAACGGACCACCAGCCCAGGTGGGATACATGAGTCAAGTGCTCGGGCCTGGTGCACTGGGAGGACCCTGAGGAGTCGGGTGGGGAGGGAGGTGGGAGGGGGGATCGGGATGGGGAATACATGTAACTATATGGCTGATTCATGTCAATGTATGACAAAACCCACTGAAATGTTGTAAAGTGATTGGCCTCCAACTAATAAAATAATATTAAAAAAAAAAAAATAAATAAATTGAAGTAGGGAAACCCACTAACCCATTGGGATAGGACCTAAATCAAATCCCTTATGATAGTACAGTGGAAGTGACAAATAGATTCAAGGGATTATATCTGATAGAGAGTGCATGGAGGACCAGTGATGGAGGTTCGTAACACTACAACAGGGTATATTCAAAACCATCCCCAAGAAAAAGAAATGCAAAAGGCAAAGTGGCTGTCTGGGGAGGCCTTACAGATAGCTGAGAAAAGAAGAGAAGCTAAAGGCAACGGAGAAAAGGAAAGATATACCCAGTGAATGCAGAGTTCCAAAGAATAGCAAGGAGAGATAAGAAAGTCTTCCTAAGTGATCAGTGCAAAGAAATAGAGGAAAACAATAGAATGGGAAAGACTAGAGATCTCTTCAAGAAAATTAGAAATACCAAGGGAACATTTCATGCAGAGATGGCCACAATAAAGGTCAGAAGCAGAAGATATTCAAGAGGTGGCAAGAATACACAGAAGAACTATGCAAAAAAGATTTTAATGACCCAGATAACCATGATGGTGTTACTTACCTAGAGCCAGACATCTTAGAGTGCAAATTCAAGTGGACTTAGGAGGCATCAGTATGAACAAAGCCAGTGGAGGTGATGGAATTCCAGCTGAGCTATCTCAAATCCTGAAAGATGATACGGTTAAATTGCTGCACTTAGTATGCAAGCAAATTGAGAAAACTCAGCAGTGGCCACAGGACTGGAAAAGGTCAGTTTTCATTCTAACCCAAAGAAGGACAACGCCAAAGAATGTTCAAACTACCACACAATTGCATACATTTCATATGCTAGCAAAGTAATGCTCAAAATTCTCTAAGCTAGGATTCAGCAGTATGTGAACCAAGAACTCCCAGATGTTCAAGGATTTAGAAAAGGCAGAGGAACCAAAGACCAAATTGCCAACATTTGCTGGATGATAGAAAAAGCAAGGGAATTTCAGAAATAAACATCGACTTCTGTTTCATTCACAATGTGAAAGCCTTTTGACTGTGTTGATCACAAAAAAAACTGTGGAAAATTCTTAAAGATAATGAATACCAGATAACCTTACCTGGCTCCTGTGATACCTGTATGCAGGTTCTTGAGAAAGGAACAGTTAGAACTGAACATTGAACAATGAACTGGTTCCAAATTGGGAAAGAAGAACAAGGCTGTATATTGTCACCCTGCTTATTTGACTTATATGCAGAGTACATCATGTGAAATCCTGGGCTGGATGAAGCACATGCTGGAATCAAGATTGCCAGGAGAAACATCAGTAACCTCAGATATGCAGATGACACCACCCTAATGGCAGAAAGTGAAGAGGAACTGAAGAGCCTCTTGATGAAGGTAAAAGAGGAGAGTGACAAAGCTGGCTAAAAACTCAACATTCAGAAAATTAAGATCATGTCATCTGGTCCCAACATATCATGGCAAATAGATGGGGAAACAATGGAAAACAGTGAGAGACTTTATTTTTGTGGGCTGCAAAATCACTGAAGATGGTGACTGCACCCATGAAATTAAGACACTTGCTCCTTAGAAGAAAAGCTAAGACAAACCTAGACAGTGTATTGAAAAGTAGAGACGTTACTTTGCTGACATAGGTCTGTATAGCCAAAGCTATGGTTTTCCCAATAGTCATTTATGGATGTTAAATTTGGACCATAAAAGGCTGAGCACTGAAGAATTGATGCGTTTGAACTGTGGTTGTGGAGAAGACTCTTGAATGCCTTGGACAGCAAGGGAATCAAACAAGTAAATTCTAAAGGAAATTAATCCTGAATATTCATTAGAAGAACTGATGCTGAAGCTAAAGCTCCAGTATTTTGGCCACCTGATGCAAAGAACGGACTCATTGGAAAATACCTTGATGCTGGGAAAGATTGAAGGCAGGAGAAGTGTTTGATAGAGGGCGAGATGGTTGGATGGCATCACCAACTCAATGGACATGAGCTTAAGCATGCTCCTGGGGATAGTGAAGGACAGGGAGGCCTGGTGTGCTGCATTCCATGGGGTCACAAAGAGCTGAACACAACTGAGTGGCTGAACAATACTATAGTAAGATCTCATTTTGGAGTGGAGTGTTAGTTACTCAGTTGTGTGGACTCTTTGCAGTCCTATGGACTGTAGGCTGCCAACTTCCTCTGTCCATGGAATTCTTCAGGCAGTAGTAGTGGAGTGGGTTGTCATTCCCTTCTCTAGGGGATCTTCCTGACCCAGGGTTCGAACCCAGGTCTTGTATTGCAAACAGGTTCTTTGCTATCTGAGCCACCAGGGAAGTTCCTCAGATATGAATTGTCTATTAGTAAGATCTCAGCTTAATCTAATATAATTGTAGGCTATTTTCTCTTTTACAGATCGTTCTTTTGTTTGGTCACAGGTAATCTTGCTCAAAACATTTCCAATTTAGAGTCATAACTTTGCATTAAAAAATATTGGAAGAATTCTGGTGATTTGTACTTTAAAAAAACTTTGATCTCTTTTTAATATGCCATGTAAAACATGAAATTCTAATACCTTGCTTAATGAAATTTATAAATAATTCTCAGTGTATTCTTAGGTACATTTGTTTGCTGCCATATGGCACACAAATATAAAATGTATGTCGTTAAAATAGATTACTCTTAGTATTGAAAATATGGCAGTCTGTGTGTTTTTTTTTTAATACTCAGTACTTTTAGTAAATAAGATAGTATGTATTGCAGATGTGTTTACACACAGACATACACACACTTCTCTGGTTTTGCTGATATCTTCTCTCTTCCTTATTCTTTACCCACATGTGAAGTTTCCCTTTAACTTTCAGTTACTTCATATTACCCATCATTAGACTGTGAGCATGTTAAGGGCAAGGATGTTGTGTATTCACACTTTACCATCAATGCCTAACAGCATATCAGGTGCATAGTACGAGATAAGTAAATGCCACATGGATCTGCACTCCTGTGTAGACTGAATGTAATAGATTCTGTAAGCAAGCTTGCTTAGTGTGCTTGAGGGGTAAGTGAGCAAAATGTGAGCAAGTCACACAAGGGAAAAACCTGATCTCTGGGCACACGGTGGCTGTGGCAGCCCATTTTTCTGAAGCAGCTTCGGTGAACACCTGCTCCCCATCTCACGTGCCGTAGGTTCTGAGCACCAGGGGTGGAGCAGTGGCGTTTCACGTGTACTTGCCCAGCAGGCCAGCCACTACTTTTGTCTGTTAACACACGCATCAAGTCCTCTGGCCCTCTTGGAGGTTCCTTAAGCTCCCTGGGATATTTCTGTAGACACTTGTTGCCTAATTAGCAGCATTGGATTCTGTTGTTTGAAAACATGAGCACTAATCGATAATATCTCAGAATGCAGTAATGTGATTACAGCACATCTCTAGGCCACCCTAAGACTATAAATTATTGCACCTTTAATTGAGAGATGTGGAAGAGTATGGAAGAATGTATGAATGAGAGTGTGCGATTTATATTTTCACAAATTTTGTGTCAAATGGGTTTTAGTTCCGAAGTATGTAAATGAAGTTATTTTGATGTTGATTCAATATATTTTAATTGCAGACTGTAAATAGTAATACCTCATATTGCTCTGCATTTTCAGCATTTAAGTGTTATTTCATCTGATAATTTCAATAATCCTAAAAAGAATAGGTATAACTTATGACTTTCATGCTAATCAGAAGAAAATACAAACCTAAACATAGGTGCCTCATTCTTAATTCATGCTCTGTCTAAAGATTATTCTCTGTGTTCTTACTTAAGCTATGGTTGGTCTTGAGTATGTGGACATTATGTGGCTTTGGTATCTACACTTATTTCTCCTTTTATTTAAGCGTCAGAACATTGAGTCTCTGGGTATTTTTGTCTTAACTGACAGGAAGCATCTATAAATTGAATTATTAACTAGATGTGTCAAGTCACCTCTACTATGTGAAGATTGCAATAGTACCTAGACAGTATTCATATATTTATTTTTCAGTATATTCCTTGAAAATTAAAAATATCTATTTTTTAATTTAGACCACTCTTCTTAACAGCATAAGAAAAATGATTTTTAAGTCTTATTTGTGCATAAAGTCTCAAAAAAACCCTTGAATTTATTTCCCACTAACAGTGTCTTTAAGAGATTATAATATAGCATAAAAGCTTCAGTAAAAAAATCTGCACTTATTGTTACAGAATCATAATAATATTAAAACTATGGGAATAAAATTCTGTGCTTACCTGCACAATATGCCATTTCCTGAGAGTTTACCAAGAGCTTTTCAGAAATTCTAAGTTCCAATTTTGCAGAAATTGTTTCTGTAACTTATTAATATACTGCAGAAACAAATGAAAATGTAGAAAAAAGAATATGTGAGAAAATATCAGTTTCTAGTCATACTTAATGGTCTTGTATCTATTCATAAAGGCAAAAGGGGTTTTTATGACTAGTTCAGGTACTATTTGGAAAACCTACCCATGGTCACTCTTTATTTCTCAAGGTTCCACATACAAATTTTCAGGTTTGATCTGAGTGATGCTATTTTCAGAAGATCGAGTGGTAATGAAATCATGCATATCAACTTCTGGATCATGCTTCTGAATAACTGGTTTCTCAGTTTAGTGAGGGGCATTCAGAAGCACGTTAATATTTTCACATCACTAAGATGTGAATGATGCATTATCATGGTAATTTCACAAATGATGCCCTGGAGTGTTCAAAAGTTAATGCCATCCAGACAGTAATTAATTACTTCCAAAAGGTTGTAAAATATTTAACTTGATTAGAAAGTACATTTAAAAATATATTTACTTCTGGGAAGGCATATGGAAACATATACCATTTATTAACAAAACCTAGAATCAGACATCTTGAATTGACCTCATGTTAAACAATTTTGAAGAAATCTGCAAACAGTAGCATTGAATTTTTACCATTGATGTGACTTTAATCCTTTCCAGAGACTAGTTAAACCTTTTAATGGGTAACATAAGAGTTTTTATATTAACACATGGTGTTATACGACACAGATGATATAGAAGGCTTGATTTACTCATGAATTCTGCTTAGATTATGCTGTCATTTGGATAATTCAGAGAATTGAGGGGGAGCTTGATGGTACATTGCAAATTTAATTTTTGAAATGTTTTATTTTATATTGCTTTAAAAGAATATATGAAAGGGCTTATCATATGACAGAAATTAAAGCTCTAAATGCAGAGGGAGAGAAGCATTGCAAAGATATTGCTGCAACTATATTGGCCATTTTATTGTAGAGTAGTCTTTTATCACTCTGTATTATTAAAATATCGTACTCTTAATTAGGTTAATTCTTCAGAGCAAAGCAATATCCAGACAAGCAAACAGTGTTCACTGACTCACAATCTGGTACTTTGGCACAGGGGTGATAATGTGGGTAATTGCTTACTCTGTACCGAAACAAATAAAGAGATCTATTTGAAGAGGTGGTATCCTTCAGGTAGACGAATCTGAGTAGAACACTGTTCATGTTCTCAGGATCATCATAAACTCTGTACTTCCCTGTGCCCCTCTTCCTCCCCCTGCATGCGTGCATGCTGAGTTGCTTAAGTTGCGCTAAGACCGTGCGACCCTGTGGACTGTAGCCTTCCAGGCTCCTCTGTCCATGGGATTCTCCAGGCAAGAATACTGAAGTGGATTGCCATGCCCTCCAGGAGATCTTCCCGACCCAGGAATCAAACCTACATCTCTTACGTCTCCTGAATTGGCAGGCAGATTTTTTTTTTTTTTTTTACCTTTAGTGCCACCTGGAAAGCCCCTTCCTCACCCTATTAGATACCTAAAACATGTCCACATCTTTTACATGGTTCACTCATGTCTAAAAATTAATCATTAAATTCATGCTTATTCTCTTTGAGTAGAAGCTTTGTTTTTTCTTACTAAGTGGGTATTATGGGTAAAAAGTAGCACATTTTTTTTTTTTTTCCTATCAGGCTTTTTCCTATGCTTTCATGAGGGTATTAGAAACTCGTGAGATGATGTGATACAGGAGGATTATTTCTGAGGAGGAGACAGATGTTCCTGGAAGTATCCGTTTGAAGGATTTGGCGCTGAGGAAGAAAAAAGTGAAGCAGGAAAATAGTAGGTGATAAAGAAATGATTCATGAGTCTGTCTAGGACTGTCTGGGTGTGGGAAGGAAAATGTCTGTGTTGTTTTTACTGTAGAGTGAATGAGAGCATCCAACTGAACATTTATTTCAAATAGTGTTTAGACTCACATTGCTTAATGAAACAGGGCTATGAGAACTATAAAAAAATAGAGAAAAGAAATAAATAAACAAAGCAAACCATGTAGGAAAATAAGCAAATTAAGTACATTGTATTTTAAAAATATCATTAGCAAATCTCATTATCTTACATACTGGCCATCAGAGCAAGTTGTAAAAGCATGTAAAAACAGAATTAAGGTGGAAAATATGACAGTATTAACAAGAAACTTTTTCCAAATAAGCAGTCAAGTATTTTATTCAGTCCTTCTCTTCCTTATAATACTTATACATCCTTTCAAAACTTGAGCCCGTGAAAAAGAAATAATAATCAATGTAGCTAAGAACTTTTGATTCCTTCAGGCATTTTAAGAAAAACTTCTGACTCAGTGATATATTATAAAGAGAATCTAAACCACAGCCTTGGCTTCTGTTTTTATACTGGCTTTTAATTAATTCATTGTAAATCCATAAGGATGCTGAGACCCAATTATATTTGTTAAAGAAAAGTGTTAGCTAAACAGTTCATTGCTATTCACCTATACTTTCTCTTTTTCAGTTCCTAAATCCTGTCTAACCTTTGAACATATTCTTTCTGATTTCATTAACTTTTAATTTTCCTGTTATTTTTAGGTGGTTCTTTAGTCGCTTCCCTATGATGGTTCTCTGAGTGCAGGAAACATGTGTTCAAAGATGAATGTTACACAGTCAGTGTGTAAGTTAAAATGTATCACTTGTGATGAATTATTTTAGAATTAAGATAATTAAAAATAACATGTTAGTGGAGAAAAGCAGGACTAGGTCAATCAAGAAACTTTTTTTTCTTTAAATTAATATCTCTTGATCATTCAAATTAGTTACTTTAGTAGAGACTTAAATAAAACCCACCAAACTGGTGGACAGGTGAACAGACAGATACTGTGAATCCTCAGAGAAGCCGAGTGTCCTTACAGGCAATTAGGTCAGTTACTTAGATTTTCTTTAATCTCTTTAGAGCCGTTCAAATCTAACATCATTTTTTAGTGATTATTTGTTATATGCTCTTTTTTGTTTGGTTGCTCAATTTAAAATGAAACCATGAAACATGAACATACTTGCAAAATACAGTAATAATGCTACATCTCTGTTTTTGAATGTTATGCATATTTCTCTTTCAATTTTAATTATTGATATAAGGTTACATTCTACCTGTTCTTAAAAGAATATGTGGAAGCTGTAGTTTTCAAGGTCTAATTACCTGTAAGAATGTAGTGAGGAGTGCAAGCAAGTAATGATACCAAATAAGCAATTCTACAACTTTTGCAAGTGTGATTAGCATGAGGCAAGAATATATGTGTTTAAAGCTGACTGTGTCATCTTCTTTCCTCAAGCCTTTTTGCTGTGATTATTTTTAATGTCATTTGAAATTCACTTGACTTGCTATTCTACTAGCTCAGGAATAAGTTTGAGAATGTTTAATAAAGTTTCTTACTTTAGATCTCTCAGGAATATGTACTAATTAGATTTGTGTTTGGGGAAAAAGGTAGCAGAAAATGTTACAAGGCATCACAAAATAGTGTACGTTTATTCCTTGAAAAGCAACATAATTTGAAATATTAGAAAATGATCTATTGGCACGAAAAAGTAAAGACACCCTCAAAGATGACCATTTTATGGCCAAACTGATTGCTTTTAGAAGAGCAGATTCATCTTGTTGTTAGGGTAGAAGTGTGAATTATTCTTCCCAAGTCAGTTTTTGTCTCAGAATGTTGCAAGTGGTTGATTTCAAGTTTATATATAGCCTTGGGCTGAAAGTTAAACCCCAAGGATTGTGACTTAAAATTTAAAGAGAACTGACACTTACATATAAATCCTTTTGAAAACCAAAATGGGGACCTTATTCTAAAGGAAATAAAGTAATCCTTATTTTATATTATGATTTTAGAAATCCAGTTAGATTTTTAAAATATTTGTTACATAATATGTACAGGCTGGGCTGTGTGCTGAGTCTTATTATTAATTTAATCAATATTTATCAAAACACTACCATTTAGTTGGCATTTTGTCCACACTGAGAATAAATAGTAACCAGATAAGACAGTGTTTTCAAAACTTACTAAGTTTAAGCACACAATTTCAACTGAAAGTTGTTCAGTCACTCACTCGTACCTGATACTTTATTACCCCCATGCACTACAGGACAGGCTTCCCTGTCCTTCACTAACTCCCAGAGTTTGCTCAAACTCATGTTCTTTGAATTGGTGATGACATCCAAACATCTCATCCTCTTTTGCCCACTTCTCCTGCTGCCTTCAATCTTTCTTAGCATCAGGGTCTTTTCCAATGAGTCGTCTGTTTGCATCAGGTACCCAAATATTGGAGCTTCATTTTCAGCATCAGTTCTTCCAATGAATGTTTGGGACTGATTTCCTTTAGGATTGACTAGTTTGATCCTCTAGCGGTCCAAGGGACTCTCAAGACTCTTCTACAGCACCACATTTTGAAAGCATCAATTCGGTGCTCAGCTTTCTTTATGGTTCAACTCTCACGTCTGTACAGGACCACTGGAAAAACCACAGCTTTGACTAGAAGGACCTTTGTCAGCAAAGTAATGTCTCTGCTTTTTAATACACTGTCTAGGTATGTCTTTGCTTTGCTTCCAAGGAGGAAGTGACTTTTAATTTCATGGCTGCAGTCACCATCTACAGTACTTTTGGAGCCCAAGGAAATATAGTCTCTCCGTATTTCCATTTTTTCTCCATCTATTTGCATGAAGTGATGGGACTGGATGCCATGATCTTAGTTTTATGAAGGTTGAGTTTTAAGCAACTTTTTCACTCTCCTCTTCCACCTTCATCAAGAGGCTCTTTAGTTCCTCTTTGCTTTCTGCTCTTAGGTTGGTATCATTTGCGTATCTGAGGTTACTGATATTTATCCCAGCAGTCTCGATTCCAGTTTGTGCTTCATCTAGTCTGGCATTTCACATGATGTATTCTGTATATAAATTAATAAGCTGGGTGACAGTATACAGTCATGTTGTATTCCTTTCCCAATTTTGAGCCAGCCCATCATTCCATGTGAGGTTCTAATGTGGCTTCTTGACCTGCGTACAGGTTTCCCAGGAGCCAGGTAAGGTGATCTGATATTCCATTCTCTTTAAGAATTTTCCACAGTTTGTTGTGGTCCACACAGTCAAAGGCTTTAGCATAGTCAATGAAGCAGAAGTTTTTTTATGGTCTAATAGATGTTGGCAATTTGAACTCTGGAACCTCTGCCTTTACTAAATCTGTCTTGAACATTTGGAAATTCTTGGTTCACGTACTGTTGAAGCCTAGGGATGTTGAGCATGACCTTAGTAGCATGTGAAATGAGCGTAATTGTGTGGCAATCTGAACATTTTTTGGCATTTCCTTTTCTTGGGTTAGAATGAAAACTGACTTTTTCCAGTCCAGTGGCCACTGCTGAATTTTCTCAATTGGCTGCCATATTAAGTGCAGCAATTTAACAGCATCATCTTTTAGGATTTGAAATAGCTCAGCTAGAATTCCATCACCTTTACTGGCTTTGTTCATAGTGATGCTTCCTAAGCCCACTTGACTTTGCACTCTAAGATATCTGGCTGTGAGTGACTTATAACACCATGGTGATTATCTGGGTCATTAGTCTTTTTTTATATAGTTCTTCTATGTATTCTTGCCACCTCTTCTTAATATCTTGTGCTTCTCTCTGTTATTGTGCCCATTTCTGCATGAAATGTTCCCATGCTACCCCTAATTCTCTTGAAGAGATCTCTAGGCTTTCCCATTCCATTGTTCTCCTGTATTTCTTCACATTGATCACTGAGAAAGGCTTTCTTATCTCTCCCTGGTATTCTTTAGAACTCTGCATTCAGATAGGTATATCTTTCCTTTTCTCCTTTGCCTTTAGCTTCACTTCTTTTCTCATCTATTTGTAAGGCCTCCTCAGACAACCATTTTTCCTTCTTGCATTTCTTTTTCTTGGGAAAGGTTTTGATCACTGCCTCTGATACACTGTTATGAACTTCTATCCATTGTTCTTCAGGCACTCTTTGTTTCAGATCTAATCCCTTGATCTATTTGTCACTTCCACTGGGGATTTGATTTAGATCATACCTGAATAGTCCACTGGAGAAGGGAATGGCAAACCACTTTAGTATTCTTGCCTTGAAAACCCCATGAACAGTATTAAAAGGCAAAAAGATAGAACAATGAAAGATGAACTCTGCAGGTCGAGAGGTGCCCAAAATGCTTCTGGAGGGAGATCAGTGGAGAAATAACTCCAGAATGAAGGGATGGAGCCAAAGCAAAAACAACACCCAGTTGTGGCTGTGACTGGTGGTATAAGTAAAGTCCAAAGCTGTAAAGAGCAATATTGCATAGGAACCTGAAATGTTAGGTCCATAAATCAAGGCAAATTGAAAGTGGTCAAACAGGAGATGGCAAGAGTGAACATTGACATTTTAGGAATCAGCAAACTAAAATGGACTGGAAAGGGTGAATTTAACTCAGATGACCATCATATATACTACTGTGGGCAAGAATCCCTTAGAAGAAATGGAGTAACCATCATAGTCAACAAAAGAGACTAAAATGCAGTACTTGGATGCAAATTCAAAAGCGACAGAATGATCTCTGTTCATTTCCAAGGCAAACCATTCAATATCACAGTAATTCCAGTCTAGGCCCTGACCAGTAATGCTGAGGAAGCTGACGTTGAATGATTCTATGAAGACCTACAAGACCTTCTAGAACTAACACCCAAAAAAGATGTCCTTTTCATTATAGGGGGCTGGAATGCAAAAGTAAGAAGTCAAGAAATGCCTGGAGTAACAGGCAAATTTGGCCTTGGAGTATGGAATGAAGGAGGGCAAAGGCTATTAGAGTTTTGCTGAGAGAACACACTGGTCATCGCAAACACCTTCTTCCAACAACACAGGAGAAGACTCTACACATGGACATCCCCAAATGGTCGATACCAAATCAGATTGATTATATTCTTTGCAGCCAAAGATGGAGAAACTCTATACAGTCAGCAAAAACAAGACGGGAGCTGACTGTGGTTCAGATCATGAACTCCTTATTGCCAAATTCAGACTTAAATTGAAGAAAGTGGGGAAAACCACTAGACCATTCATGTATTGCCCTCCTCCATGATCAGTGCAAAGAAATAGAGTAAGACAATAGAATGGGAAAAACTAGAGACCTCTTCAAGAAAATTAGAGCTACCAAGGGAACATTTCATGCAAATATGGTACAATAAAGTACAGAAATGGTATGGACACAACAGAAGCAGAAGACAGTAAGAAGAGCTGGCAAGAATATACAGACGATCTATAGAGAAAAGAACTTCATGACCCAGATAATCTTGATGGTGTGATCACTCACCTAGAGCCAGACATCCTGGAATGTGAAGTCAAGTGGGCCTTAGGAAGCATCACCACCAACAAAGCTAGTGGAGGTGATGGAAATCCAGCTGAGCTATTTCAAATCCTAAAAGATAATGCTGTGAAAGTGCTCAATATGCTAGCATTCAATGGGCCAGCATATTTGGGAAACTCAGCAGTGGCCACAGGACTGGAAAAGGTCAGTTTTCTTCCAATTCCATAGAAAGACAATGCCAAAGAATGTTCAAACTACCACACAATTGTACTCATCTCACACGCTAGTAAATTAATGCTCAAAATTCTCTTAATCCCAGTTTCAACAGTACATGAACTATGAAATCCCAGATGTTCAAGCTGGATTTAGAAAAGGCAGAGGAACCAAAGATCAAATTGCCAGTGTCTGTTGGATCATCAGAAAAGCAAGAGAGAGTTCCAGAAAACATCTGCTTCTGCTTTATTGACTATGCCAAAGCCTTTGACTGTGTGGGTCACAATAAACTGTGGAAAATTCTTTTAAGAGATAGGAATACCAGATCACCTGATCTGCCCCCTGAGAAATCTGTATGCAGGTCAGGAGGCAACAGTTAGAACTGGACATGGAACAACAGACTGGTTCCAATTAGGAAAAGGAGTATGACAAGGCTGTATATAGTCACCCTGCTTATTTGACTTATACGCAGAGTACATCATGAGAAACACTGGGTTGGAAGAAGCACAAGCTGGAACCAAAATTGTTGTGAGAAATACCAATAGCCTCAGATATGCAGATGACACCACCCTTATGGAAGAAAGTGAAGAAGAACTATAGAACCTCTTGATGAAAGTGAAAGAGGAGAATGGAAAAGTTGACTTAAAGCTCAACATTCAGAAAACTAAGATCATGGCATCTGGTCCCATCACTTCATGCAAATAGATGGGGAAACAATGGAAACAGTGGCTGACTTTATTTTCTTGGGGTCCAAAATCACTGCAGATGGTGACTTGAGCTATGAAATTAAAAGACGCCTACTCCTTGGAAGAAAATTTATGACCAACCTAGACAGCATATTAAAAAGCTGAGACATTACTTTGTCAACCAAGGTCTGTTTAGTCAAAACTATGATTTTTCCATTAGTCCTGTATGGATGTGAATGTTGGGAGTATAAAGAAAGCTGAGTGCCGAAAAATTATTGCTATTGAACTGTGGTGTTGGAGAAGACTCTTGAGAGTCCCTTGGACTGCCAGGAAATCCAACCAGTCCATCCTAAAGGAAATCAGTCCTGAATATTCACTGGAAGTACTGATGCTGAAGCTGACACTCTGATACTTTAGCCACCTGATGCGAAGAATTGTCTCATTTGAAAAGGCCCTGATCCTGGGAAAGATTAAAGCTGGGAAAGAAGGGGACAACAGAGGATGAGATGGTTGGATGGCATCACCGACTCAATGGACATGAATTTGGGTAAGCTCCGGGAGTTGGTGATGGACAGGGAGGCCTGGCATGCTGCAATCCATGGGGTCACGACTGAACTGAACAGTCTAGTGGTTTTCCCTACTTTCTTAAATTTATGTCTGAATTCTTCCAAAAGGAGTTAATAATCTGAGCCACAGTCTGCTCCTGGTTTTGTTTTTGCTAACTGTATAGAGCTTCTCCATCTTCGACTGCAAATAATATAATCAGTCTAATTTTGTATTGACCATCTTGTGATGTTCATGTGCAGATTCCTCTTGTGTTGTTGAAACAGAGGGTTTGCTATGAGCAGTGTGTTCTCTTGGCAAAGCTCTGTTAGCTTTTACTCTCCTTCATTTTGTACTCCAAGGCCAAATTTGCCTGTTACTCCAGGTATTTTTTGACTTTCTACTTTTGTATTCCTGCCCCTTGTGTGGAAAAGAACTTCTTTTTTTGGTGTTAATTGTAGAAAGCCTTCTAGGTTTTCATAGAATTGTTCAACTTCTCTTCCTCAGCATTAGTAGTCAGGGCATAGACTTGGATTACTGTAATTTTGAATGGTTTGCCTTGAAAACGAGCAGAGACCATTCTGTCGTTTTTAAGACTGCACCCAAGAACTGTGTTTTGGAATCTTTTGTTGACTATGTTTTCTAAGGGATTCTTGCCCACAGTTGTTGATATAATGGTCATCTCAATTAAATTTGGAATTCCTATCCATTTTAATTTACCAATTCCTAAGTTGTTGACGTTCCCTCTTGCCATTTCCTGTTTGACCACTTCCAATTTGCCTTGATTCGTGGGCCTAACATTCCAGATTCTTATGCAATCTTGTTCTTTACAGCATCGGGCTTTATTTTCACCACCACACACATCCACGATGTGTGTGGATATCCACGATATCCAGCTGGGTATCGTTTCCACTTTGGCTCAGCCTCTTCATTCCTTCTGGAGCTATTTCTCTAGTGGCATATTGGACACCTACCGACCTCTGGGGTTCATCTTTCAGTGTTATATTTTTTGCCTTTTCATACTCCTCATGGGGTTCTCAAGGCAAGAATGCTGAAGTAGTTTTCCCTTCCCTACTTTGGTGAACCATGTTTTGACAGAACTCTCCACCGTGACCCGTGTGTCGTAGGTGGCTCTACATGGCATGGCTCATAGTTTCATTAAGTTACACCAAGTTGTGATCCATTTGATTATTTTGGTTCATTTTCTGTGACTGTGGTTTTCATTCTGTCTGCCCTCTGGTGGATGAGGATAAGAGCCTTGCACAAGCTTCTTTATGGGAGCTACTGGCTGTGGGGAAAACTGGGTGTTGCTCTGGTGGGCAAGGCCATGTTCAGTAAATCATGAATTCAGTTTTCTGCTGATGGGTGGGGCTGTGCTCCCTCCTTGTAGTTTGACCTAAGGCCAAACTATGGTAGGGCTAATAGAGACCTCCTCCAAAAAAACTTATGCCAGCATGCTGCACCTCCCAGGACTGCTGACATCAGTGTCCCCAGCCCCACGGCATGCCACTGCTGACCCAACTAGAAATTAGGAAAACTCTTTTCAAGTAAATTAAAAGGATGATGAAAGATACACAAGGTTATAAGAAAAAGTTTCCTTAGGAGATTTTATTCAAGCTGTGATATGGAAGGTTAGAAATAAGACCATAGGCATGAACATTTCCAAAGACAGAATGTGTGTAAGAGCCTTGAGAATCTGGAACAAAGTAAGGGTGATGGACAGATATGACTGAGGAATGACTAGAGATGGAGTTTTAAGGTCTTGGCTATTACACTGTTAGTTACAGACCCTGATATACAATTGCCTCCTATGTTAAATATCTCCCTTTAGATCGTCCATGGGCCCCTTGCAATCAAAATAGTGAAAGCAGAACTAAATATTGCCATGCTCCTCCTCATTTATTATTTATATCTGTAAATACAACCATGATATACCCTGATGTTTAAGCCCAAAACATTACTGCAAGTTCTGTCTGTCACCGGCCATGAGGTTTACTCCATTCTGTTTCATCAGCGTCTCTGGACTAAGTTCTCTACTCCCCGACCCCCACCCCGCTTTTATCCCAGGCACTTGGAATGCTATGGTCTGTTAACTATTCTTTGGTTGCTTTGTGGAAGACACAATCAAACCCCTAGTGAAAATCTGGTTTAAATATACAGACTGATGATACCACAGGCATGCCAATACGACAGTAAAAGGGTTGTACCCACTTAGTGAGTCTTCTAAGCTGAGAAACCCAGGTCCCAAGATGGGTACAAAAATGGCCTCAGGGAGCAGGGGGAGGAGATTGATGTGGAGTTTGTCATCCTTGAGGGGTGGGGCTGGGGGAATGGTTCCGTACAAGAGTTTACAAGTTCTCTTTGCTGGTTTGTACTTCTTGCTGACACCAAGGCAGCGGACACGAACTTTCTCCTCAACTTGCCCACTTGTGAGATAAACAGGGATCTTAAGGTTGTTGGTGGTTGAACATCAGAAATGGAGTCAAACTTTTTATTACACAGGTCCTCATGACTCAGTATTGAGCACCTAAATTTACTCCTGTGTTTCAATCTAAGGGACTCTTCTAAAATTTAGATTATTTCATATTTTTTTGTTTGAGTGTAACTCCATTCCTGATAAGGCACATGAGTATAACTCCATTTCCTGATGATGGGAAAGACTGAAGGCAGGAGAAGTGGATGAGATGATTGGATGGCATCACTGACTCAGTGGACATGAGTTTTTGAGTAAGCTCCAGGAGTTGGTGATGGACAGGGAAGCCTGGCGTGCTGCAGTCCATGGGGTTGCAAAGAGTCTGACACGACTGAGCAACTGAACTGAATTCCATTGCCATATGTGAAATTCCAGGTTTCTTAAAGTGGTGCATAAGCTCCACCATTCTGGTGTTCTGCTCACACTTTCAAGTTTTCTCTCACTATTTCTACCTTCAGACTCCGTATCCAGCCACACTGGATTCACTAAAGCATCTTAATGTGCCTAATTTCAAACTTCTGGATTTCTGTGGGTATTCTTACCAATGTCTGAAGGACTATTCTCTGTTCTGCTCCCATAAGCTACTTTTCCAGTTTTTAGTTTCAGGTTTATTGAGGTATAATTTACATAAAAATCCACCCTTTAAAATTTTTTAAATTTATTTTTTAAATTGGGGTGTAATTGCTTTGCAGTGTTGTTTTAGGTTCTGCCGTAGAGCATTGTCATATGTATGCATAGATCCCCTCCTTCTAAAGCCTCTCTCCCCCAACCCCAATTCCACCCCTCTATGTCATCACAGGGCACTGAGCTGAACCCCCAGAGTCATAAAAGATGTGGTACATATATACAGTGGAATATTACTCGGGCAGATAAAGGAAAGAAATGTCGCCCTTTTTAAGTTAGTGAAGCATGACAAATGTATAGCGTGATATAGCTACTATAATCAAAATATAGAAGGTTTCACCCGCAACAAGTTGTGCTTTTATGCCACTTTGCAGTCAAAATGCACCCTGTCACCATTTCCAGTCTGTACCGATCTGACTCATGTCCTTGTAGTTTTGCCTTTTCCATGATGTCTAATGAGTGGAATTATAAGTTTGGTAATGCTTTATTTATGACATTTCCACTTAACTTATTGTTTTTTAATTACACTCGATAATTGTCTTCTACATATTTGAATATATTCAATAGTTTGTTCCTTTTTATTGCTGAATAAATATTATGGTATAGATATACTACAATGTGTTTATGCATTGACCATAGACATATGTGCTATTTCCAGTTTAAGGCAATTATTAAATACATTTTCTGTAAATATTTTCAAATAGACCTTTTTGTGTGGATATAAATTGTCATTTTTTTAAGGTGAGCGCATAGGAACAGGATTGCACATTTTATGGTGAGAATAAGTTTAATTTTATAAGTACAGAACTTTTCAGTATGGTTGTACCATTTTAAATTCTTACCTGCTATGTATGAAGTGTTCACTGACTCAAATCCTTATCTTGAAATTTTAGTTGTTAAAAATATCCATTCTAGTAGACAGATAATATATCTTATTGCATTTTAAAAATAACTAATGATGATGCATATCTTTTTGTATGCTTACTTGCCATTAATATACCTTATTTGTTGATATAACTATTCATATGTTTTTGACCATTATTTTAATTGGATTGATGATATTATTATTGTATTGAATTATCAGAGTACTTTATGTCCTTAGAAAGATCCTTTGGCCCAGATATATCTGATTCTGACAACTTTTGTTTGTCCTGTTCGCCTGACTTCAGTGATTCTTTACCTGGATCTGCTGCCCCACCCCAGCATTAGAAAGCTTTTAATATTATTCCCCCACAGGAGGCAGTGAACTTTTTCTCTGGGACACAGAATATGGGTTTTCCTGACTTTCTCTTAGTGGCTTATTGTTTTTGCATGGTATGTAAGAAGGACCTATGAAATGCTAGGGAGTTTGTATTTTTGTACGATACAGAGGGAAGGAGGCCCTCTTTCGTATTGCCATTTCTCCCGTCTTTCTCAGAATCATCAGTGGAGAACCTGGAGAAAGATGGAGAATGAGTTCAAACACCTCATATATCTGGGCTCTTGAGAATTCTCAACCCTCGCTCCAACCTAAACTCGGCATCTATACATTTTTTAACAATTAATATTTTTTCTTTTCCTGTGATACCATGGTGGCTGCTTCTTTCTTGCTGACTGAAGAAAGGGTAGGTAGGGCAGAAGGAAGGTGAGCAGAGTAAATTGTGTTGCTCAGAAAACTCTATGGTTGAGGCTGGGTGGGAAGAGATGATAAGGAGAAACTTGGATTGTTTCTGTCTGTATAGATATCTTGATGTGTATTCTTAGTATAATTCCAATAGAAGAGTAGGACCGCTAGAAAGGTCTTTGTATAATTCTGAATCTCTTATTTTACCCAGGTAAATTCAGTATTTAAATTATAAATCAAAACTTTATTAAAAATTTATTCACAGTTTACTTGAAGTTCACATTTAAACTCCAACACCTGAAAGCGAAGAAAAATAAAATGCCTAGTGCAACATTTTGTTCTCTTGATAACTCAGGAATTTAGTTGTTATTGTACTAATTGAATTAACTTATACTAAAAATTGAATTTACATATTACATCTATATTGCATCATATATATATTAGGTTTATAATTAGTGAACAACATATATGTACAATTATAGACATAAATTCATTAAAATGATATATTGGGTTAATTTTTCACTAAAGTCTGCCAGGAATATGTATATTCTAAATGCTGAATCAAAATTATTTAAAAATTCATTGACGGTTCACCTCCTCTCTTCTCATGATGCAGTCTTGAATCTCTTTGACTTTCAAGAGTTCAGCCAATCATTAATTACCAGCTTCCTATTAGAAGTCAGTCTCAAGTATATTTGACTTCTGTTCACACAGATCTGTTCCTTGTTTAAAAAGATGTAAAAACCAAAGAGAATGTATTAAAAACAGGTAGTAAAGCCTGATTACACGTAAGAGTCAACACATTTGACCCAGAAGAGACCATAGAGCTTATTAATAATTTGCTTCTTATTAAAAAAGATAAGAGCTGAAGCATCTGTATGGTACTATAAACTTAAAAGGTTAGTTATCAGGACTATTGTGGAAATCTCCTCTAATTCCAACAACTCTCCTTCTTCCAATGTCTCTTTCCTCCTTTACGGATGGAACAGCGTGTGAGCACTGGGCAGCTCTACTTTCATGTCACAAAGCGTTCTCCACTCATCCCGGTTTTCCCCATCTTGCCTTTGGTTGGACTTTTGGACTATAATCCCTGTTGTTTCTTCAAGAAAGTGTCAGTGGGTGATCAAATAATGATCATATTTATCCAAGCCAGGCCAGATTTTAATTGTCTACAATAGCACGCAACTATTCAGCTTTACTGAAAACTTGGGGGATAATTTAAAAATTATGACTTAGAAGGAGATGATTTGTTTAGACACTATATTATGTATAAGACTAATTGAGGCAAAAAGCATGTTAAACATTCCATAGGTTGTACCCCCCACACCCCTTGAGGCTCATTTCTCCCCAGTTTTTTTATCTCACTTGATACGGGCAAAAAACCCTCTCTTTGGCTTGAGGCTTTGTGCTAGGATCCATTTTATTTCCTCTTCCTGGCAACTAGTATCGTGTATCCTAAGGTCAGAATGGCTCCATTTACCCTACTCTGGGATGTGGGAGGTTGTGTGAGTGAGGGTTGGCTACAGCTGGGCTGTCTACAGGGAGGTATAGCTCCATGACCAAAGGAACATTCCAGAGTGGGCTTTGTTATGCCAAGTTCAATTCCCTTCAACATCTGCAATACAATTACTGTGAGGCAGAGAGTAAACGTTCTTCCTGGTTCAAATGGAACCAGTTTAACTATGCAAACCGACAGGCCCGTGAACACAGCTGCCCCTCCCCGCCACCAGTCTCACTCGAATACACACATCTTGAAACTAGTTGTCCACCAGTTTACAATCTTGATCAGTAGGTTTTACTTGGGATAAGCGCAGCACAGATGGTGGGCAAAATAATCTTACGTAGTATGAAAGACATTTAAATTTTACTAGTTATATGTCCAGTATGCATTACTCTTCCAGCTTTATTACTATATCATTGACATGGGCAAGTTTAACTTGTACAATGTGATGCTTTACATATATACTGTAAAATAATTATCACAGTAAGGCACTTACCTGTATCATCCTCCACCCGAATTACTGCTGTCTTTCTTGCCTAATCAAGAATCTATTCTCCACTCTCATGCTCCAGTAGTCATGAAACACAGTGAAGCAGCCAGGTAGAAGCCTTGCTCAGGCATCTTGTGGTGTGTTTATGCAGTCTGGGCACCAAGAGGTATACCCTTTCGTATGAGAAAAATTCTCAGCAATGAACTCAGGCACTCAACAGGCTCTGGTGCAGATTTGTAGATTCAGTGGTATGGAAAATAGGTAATACAAGTGGCAGAAGAGATTATAAGTAGATCAGATTTGTGTCTCAAATCCAGTAATTGCTCTAGGTTAAGTTTCTGGTCAAGACCAACCAAAATTTTAAAGTGAAGTAGTCTTAGGAGTGTAAGGCTACCATATCTTTAATATAATTATGTCCAAGCAAATATAAATGTACAGCTGATTAATTGGCTTCATTCTTCTCATCTAAGAATGTTTGCATTTAAGAAATTGCATTATTACTTTAACTTCATTTTTTTAAATAACTTTAAATGGCATAAAATTTTTTTCTATTTATATTTATAGTCATCTATTTATTGTAAGTGCTACCAGTTTCCCTTATTGTAGTAGTATGTAATATGTCTTAAAAATAAATTTGTTCAAATATAAAAATTTTATTTAAATAAAAATAATAATAATATAGACAAGTCAAGATGTGACCTGAAAGCATAAATGTTGTTTGAAAATGATACCAACTTGAAAAGCAATGGCTTTAGGGAGAGAAAGGTTTAACGACTTAAAAGACTTTAAAAGTTTAAAGACTGCAAGACAGTCTGAGTAGAATTCTAAGCACAGTTGAAAGAGCCTATTAACAGGTCCTGCGGGCCAGACCGCTGCTATGCTACCAGGCTTCTCATTTCAGAGGTGTCCACCCACTGAGGTCTACACAAGTCTGCAAAGTTACAGTATAATTGCTTCTTGATATCTGTGTCATATATCATTTTTAGCTATCATGTTTTCAAACTATTCTTTTCAGCAGTGCTGGAGAAAAAGTCACTGGATACATTGTTCATTTTATGTGAAAAAGTTTCCATTTTAGAATAGGAAGAGTCATCTTTGAAACTAAACAGCTATGGGTTTGAAATTCAAAATCTAGTTTTATATGGACTGTGAGGAAACTTGGGCAAGATTCTAAAACTTTCTGTGCTTTTCTGTGCTTCTTCTGTCTAAAATTAGAATAGTAATTCCACAGTAAGTTAGGCATATTAAATGAGAATATATATGCATGTGTATGTATGAGATACACATATATGGCATCTTGACTTTGTTAACATGAAGAACAGAGAGGTGTTGATATGTTATGATCATTTTATGAAAATGATCTTAAAATGCAACTCATAGAAAGAAGGAATTTCCTCTTCTTTTGTTAAGAAGAGAATCAAATGGAGTAATCATTAAGTTTCTCTTAGTATGGAAATGTTGACCTTGCCACTTTTAAAGTTGAGCATGACCTAGGAAAATGAGAAATATGATAGAAATCTTTGCCAGAGAAATCATACGTGGAAAATTCATTACTTTCTGGTCAGGTGGATTTGTTGGGGGCGGGGAGGGTGGTGTTGAAGTAGCAATGCTGAGGGATTGCCTATAACACATCTCTTAGCCAAAGCTCTGAATGTGTCATGGGAAGTGAGAGTGTCCGGTAACTTGGGGGTGGTGGGGTGGAGTCAGAAAGGATGGTGAGCGCTCTCTATGTGGGACACTGGGAGGAAGGTGCAGGTGTGTCTTTTATCAACCGGAGTTTGGTAATACCGCAGCAGTGTTCAGGTGGATCACACTGAGATGGTTTTCCCTTTCCTGGGACCAGCACATGTTGACAGGATATGCAGAGTTTCCTTGTGCAACGTTAGGCGGCTGCAGAGAACTGCGGTCAGGATGAAGAGGCTGCCTTGCTCGCTTGACTTGGTGACTAGAGGCCGATGCTATGCACTATGAGCTCTGCTGTGGTCTTATGTCACATCTCTAAGGGTACCTAGTGTGACCATAGTGCCTTCACTGTCACTGTTTCTGGAATGAGACAAGGATAACCTTTGACTGGCCATTGAGATTCTGGGAAACACTCAAGAATTCAAAACTCACTCTTTCCCATGTAAATGGCCCTCCTCCAATACACTCAGACGCTGTGTCTAAGGGGATGAAGGAGGGAGGTGAGTCAGAAACATTGAGCAGAAGCAAGAATCAAAGACTCTTCTTTTTGTTAAACAAAGTCTTTAAAATAGGACCGAGAAGAAGTTGAACTTTAAATTGGTTGACTCACAACATAGATGACTTAAGTGTGAAGATACTGATATAGTATTGATCGGCAAGCTTAAGTTTCTTCATTTCTAAAGGTAGAGAGTTGTGAGGAAAAGATGATTGGATCAGTTATGGAAAAAATACAGAACTATGTTTTCTTTGCAAATCTGAATAATAGTGTGATTAAATTTTGACCACACCTGACATATATCACAGTGCTAGATTTCCAACAATAAAATATTAATTTCCTTTACCCTGTACCATGCTTAAAGAAGCAAATGAATATATTCTAATAAGAATTTAACATGTCCACTCTGTAATTCATTAAGTCACACCTCTTATATATCCTACTTATAGTATTTTTAAGTGCATAAAGTTAAGATTTTATAAATTGGAGACTGATAATAAAATGAGTCTTAATCGTTCCTCTTAGATTTCTAATGTCAATGGACCTTTCACAGTGACAAGCAATCTCATCATGTTTCTTTCTTTTCTTTTTTTTTTTCTCTTGGTAAAACTTTAACTCCTTCCTGGGGAAATGAGGCTGAGAGGATCTGAAGCCTCCATCATAATCTTTTATCCCTATAGAGAGAGCAGATCTGAAAATAGTGTATCTATGATGAGACACTGAGGACAAGCATGCCTGGCTGGTGTTCTCTGAGCCACTGATCAGGCTGTGTTTAAGTTTCAGTTTTGTTAAATAATATATTCCTTTAATATATTAAAGGTGGTTTGGTCAGATATTCCATCATTTTTATCTGAAAAAAATCTGACTAATAACAGAAAACAAGAGCCATGGACAGAGTAAAGGGTCCACATAGTGTTTGGAAAGATGTCCAAATTGGTCTTAGAGGGCGGGCCTTAAAACTGATACTTCCCTGAAGCATCCTCATGGCGAGATGAACTCTTTTATGACGTTCCCTCAGGGAGGGAGCCCAGGGGGTTTGTGTTGGCCATGCTCCTTATCATCTCATTTAGATTTATACACATTGAAAGGCAATTGAAAATTTTAATTATGAAAGAGTAAATGAATCACATTTGATGAAATTTATGGAAATTAAGCAGGGTGAGTTTCACTCAGTCGTACTTTGCCAACAAATAAAAGCATAAGCCTGCCCATTCACGTTTTAACATTAACCATGTTTTAATTTGTTCTTTACTTTTCATAAATGCTATTGTTCTCCTCCTTAATTCCATTATTTTCAATACTTTTACATTTCCTATTCTTCCTAAACCTGGCTTGCAAAAAGCACTTAGCTAAGAGATTTATTCTGTATTTGTTGGAGATCATTTTGAGACTAGTTATAAGCATCACTCTTGAAAGAAGTGGAGGGTGCAACCATATGCTAAATGTTCAGCATTTCCCCATTAAGGAAGGGAACAGAATGGCTTTTCAAAGTCCTTCATTCTTTCCTCCATCTCAGCATTATGTGCCTCCATCCTAGGAGATTTAATGAAAATGCTAATTCAAAAGGATGCTTCCAATTAAGCAACTGAAGACAAGACAACAATACAAAACACTTAAACTCTTTTTAAAATCAACTTTCATTCCTTCATTTCTTATTCTGTACTTTTTCCCCTAGGCTACTTTAGGAAAGTCCATGACTTCACTAGTCATTGAGAAAATGACTTATAAAATTATTTCTCTAGCCCAGTGTTCTCCTCGAAGTTCCAAACTGGTATAGCCAGAAGCTAATTGTTTTTATGTTTGATTTAATTTATTTTTGAAACCTTTTTATTTTGTATTGGCGTATAGCTGATTAACAATGGTTTGTGACAGTTTCAGGTAAATGGTGAAGGGACTCAACCATGCATATTCATGTTATCAATTATTCCCCAAATTCCCCTCCCATCCAGGCTGTCACATAACATTGAACAGAGTTCCCTGTGCTATACAATAGGTCCTTGTTGATTATCCATTCAAAATATAGCAGTTGGTACATATCCATCCCAAACTCCCTAACTATCCCTTCCCTCCCCATCCTTACCCCTGACAACCATAAGTTCATTATCTAAGACTGTGAGTCTCTTTCTGTTTGTAAGTTCATTTGTATCATTTCTTTTTAGATTCCACATATAAGGGATGTCCTACCATATTTCTGACTTACTTCACTCAGTATGATACTCTCCAAGCCCATCCATGTTGTTGCAAATGGCATTATTTCATACTTTTTAAATGACTGAGTAATATTCCATTGTGTATGTATATACCACATCTTCTTTATCCACTCCTTTTTCAATAGACACTTAGGTTGCTTCCATGTCTTGACTATTGTTTAACAGGCCAACAACTAATTTTATCTCTCTTTTAAAAAATATGTTAAAAGTAATCCAAATCTCAATGTGTCTAAAATTGAATTCATTACCAACCTCTTCACAGTTCAGGAAATCAAGGGATACCTCTACTATTCCCCTGATGCTGAGAAAGATTCAAGGTAGGAGGAGAAGGTGACAGTAGAGAATGAGATGGTTGGATGGCATCACCAACTTGATGGACATGAGTTTGAGCAAGGTCTGGGAGTTGGTGATGGACAGGAAAGCCTGGCATGCTGCAGTCCATGGGGTCACAAAGAGTTGGACACAAATGAGCCACTGAACTGAACTGATACTATCCCCCATGTTTAATCTATCACAATCAAGTTCACCATTTGTATATCTTTCACATCTCTTTAGTTCTCTCTATCCTCAAAGCAGTGATCTGTTCAAAATACAAATATAATAATGCTACAACCATCTCCTTGATCCACACATACTATGTTTAATCTATCCAATGTCTTCATCAGGAAAGAGATCATGTCTGCTTTTCCTTACTATTGTATGCTCAGCAATGCAACAGTACCTATCACATGTTAAGAAATGAGTACACACTTAGGAAATAAAATAGAATCAAACTATTCATATGGAAATATGGTAAAGAGTTAACTATGTATTCTGAAAGGTTCTGGCTGGAGATATAATGAAGAAACTTAGAAAACAACTTCTGATAATATTTTGGATTACTTTATAGCACATGTTTACTCTCCTCCCCCTTCCACTGTGGTCAGGGTATACTTCTGGGATTCTTGACTTTGAGATCAGTCATATTACTTGCACTTAAAGAGAATTTAGGAGATATGATATAAACAGAAACTTGAATTATGCATATGAGCTAATGTTTGCACCTCCATCAATGCCATGTGGAAGACTTTTCCTTGGGTAGCTGTTGCACCTTCAGCTTCAGCTGAGTTTCTAGTAAAACTCACAGCTTCAACCCCATCCAGATCAGCTAACTCATGAACAATAACAGATTGTTGTTCTAAGGTACCAGGTTTAGGGATTGTCTAAATAATTAACAATAGTTTAAGTATTATAGATCCCATGACAGAGGCCTAACTACAACTTAAAAAGCAAAAAAGATACTGTTTTGAATAGTGACGTGTTTGGGGTAGATCACTGGACTGAATGGTTACCAAGATGGCCCTAATGTTTCCCTCAGCTTGGCTAAACTTTAGACAGGTTTCATCCTGATTCTAGGTTCCTGACTTTTCTTAGAGCATCTACTTTAGAAAAGCTTCACTTATAGTTTCCCTGCCCCTTTGAGATGTAAACCTTCTCATAACCTCTTGCAGTATTGCAACCTAGGACGCTAGAAATGTGATCAAGAAGGGTAGAACCCAAACTCCCAGTCTCTGTGGGAAGGTAGGAGACTAACTTTCATAAACACCAGTTAGCAAACATGAGTGGCCTGATCACATTAAACAAATTCTCCACTAATATAACAGTAGTACGTCTCCACCAGTTAACCCCAACAATTAAGCACTTTCCTGCCTTTATGTATTTCAACAGGTTTGAAATACACAAAGGACTCTTATGGCAATACTCTATTTTTAAATTGAAAGATAGCTGACCTACAATGTTATGTTAATTTTAGGTGTACAACATTGTTCTTCAGTATTCATATATACTATGAAATGATCACTGTGATAAGTCTAATTAACATGTTACCCCATGTAAAGTCACTATGGTTTTGTTGACTCTTTATCATGTACATTGTGCTGTGCTGTTCTTAGCCACTCAGCTGTGTCTCACTCTTTGTGACCCGAAGGACTATAGCCCGCCAGGCTTCTCTTGTCCACGGGATTCTCCAGGCAAGAATACTGGAGTGGGTTGCCATGCCCTCCTCCAGGGGAATCTTCTCGCCCCAGGGATTGAACCCCGGTCTCCTGCATTACAGGCAGATTCTTTACCATCTGAGCTACCAGGGAAGCCCAAGAATACTGGAGTGGGTAGCCTATCCCTTCTCTAGGGGAATTTCCTGACCAAGGAATTGAACTGGGGTCTCCTGCATTGCAAGCAGGTTTTTTACCAGCTGAGCTACCCAGGAAGCCCATCATGTACATTACATTCCCTTATTTATAATCTGAAGTTTGTACCTCTTAACACCCTTAACTAATTTTGCCCAATCCTCTTCTCAGGCAATCACCATTTTTTTCTCTGTATCAATGAGTGTTTCTATTTTGTTTACTTTAGATTTCTCATGTAAGTGAACTAGGCCTTTTTGCTATGAACCTTCCTCTTAGACTGCTTTTGCAGTATCCAATAGATTTTGAAAAAATGTGTTCTTATTTTCATTTATTTCAAGTTTTTAATTTATTTCCTCATTGGCCTATTAATTTTTTAGTAACATTTTGTTTAGTTTCCACATATTTGTGTCTTTTTCAGTGTTTTTATAATTTATTTCTCATTTTATAACATTATGCTCAGTAAGGGTGCTTGATATTAATTCAATCTTCTTAAATTTATTGCCTATTTATGTCCTAAGATGTGATCTATCTAGGAGAATGTTCTATATGAATTTGAAAAGAAATTATCTTTGGCTGCTTTGGGGCTGAATGTTCTGAATACACACACACACACATACACACACACACACGCACAATCTGTCCAATCCAATGTATCATTTAAGGCTGTTTTCTTATTGATTTTCTGTATGGATGATCTATATATTGATATAAGTGGAACATTTAAATCCCCTACTGTTATTACATTATTGTCAGTTTCTCCTTTTATGTTTATTAACAATTGTTTTATATACCTAGGTTTTCTGATGTTGGGTGCATAGATATTTACAATTATTTTATCGTCTTGTTGAATTTTCCCCATTATCATTATGTAATTCTCTTCTTTGTCTCTTGTTGGTCTTTGTGTAAAGTCTATTTGTCTGAAATAAGTGTTGCCACACCAGCTTTCTTTTTGTTTCCATTTTCTTGGAATATCTTTTTTCATCATGTCTCTTTCAGTAGGTGTATGTTTTAGCTCTGAAGTGAGCCTCTTGTAGGCAGCATATAGGTGGATGATGTTTTATTACCCATTCAGCCATGCTATGTCTTCTGATTGGAGCATTTATTCCTCTGACACTTAAGGTAATTACTGATAGGTATGTATTTACTGCTGGTTTGTTCATTGTTTTCTGTTTGTTTTTGTAGTTCCTCTGTGTTCTTTCTTCTTTTGGTCTCTTCTGTTGTGGCTTGAGGATTTTCTTTAATTTTATGTTTCAGCTTCTTTCAGTGTTACTATTATCTGTATCTGTTATATGGTTTTGTTTTGTGCTTACCATGAGATTCATGTATATAGATAGATTTTCATCCATTATTTTTTCAAATAAGTTTTCTGCCCTTTTCTTTCTCTCTTCTCTTTCTTGAAATCTTACAATGTAAAAGTTAGGTCCCTTAAACCACCCACATTTAAAAAAATTCTTTTTGTTTCCTTTTGGCTGTTCTGATTGACTGATTTCTGCTATTTTGTCTTCCAGATCCCTCATCCATTCTTTTGGATTATCTACTGTTGATTTCCTCTAGTGTGGTTTTCATTTAAGTTGTGGTCTTCTTTAGATCTGCTTGGTTCTTACTTATATTTTGTAACTATTTGTTGATATTTTCATTGTGATCCTGCATTCTACTCTTGAGTTTGAGGAGCATATTTATGAACATTAGTTGAAATCTTCAGGTAATCACTGATCTCTGTTTAATTTTTTTTTTTTCTGGGCTTTTACTTTGTCCCTTTATTTGAAATATCTACCTCTTTGTCCTCTTTATTTTTTTTTTAACTTCATGTTTCTTGTTTTGTTTTTGTATTTTGTTAGTGAATTAGGTGAAAGTGTTACTTCTCCTGGTCTTAAAGTTGTGGCTTTCTGTCAGCACATCTTCTGTGTAGATTCTGTGTGCTGATGGCGTTGGCAGGCCACAAAGGTCTGGAGAGAAAATTGCCTGGAGGGTGCTAGAGCATGCCACCCTGAGGCTGTCTTGTCAGGAAGGCTAGCACTGCAGTGGGTGTGGCCTGGAGGAATCCTGGTGGTACCATTCCGTGGTTTCTTGGTGAGAGAGCTGGAGTTAGGGCAGGTGGGCAGGAGTCTGAGGGATGTTGCACTGTGACTGCCTTGGGTGCCAGCTGAAGCTTATGTGGGCCAGGGACCTGGAGTGTGCTGGTACGGTCTTAGAAGGCTGGCAAGAGTGCCCGTACCATGTTCCCATCTGTGTTATCAAGGGATGGGGCACAAAAAATGCTCTCTGGTGCCTCTGACCCCTAAGAGAGTTTCAGCAGTTCCCTACCCATTTGGCATTTACTCTAGGGTGAGTGAATGGTTTTCTTTTACATATAGTCAGTATGCCTCTTGAACTGCTATTTCTTTGCTGTGCCACGTGGCGGGTGAACCTTAGTACAGGCTCTTTAGTGACATTGTTCCCTACTGCAAGCCTCTGTGTCCTGGATGGGGTTTCCATCATTGCCATGGCTTCATGTTTCCTACCAGCTCAATGTGGCCCCTTTTTTGTTGGTTGAGAGGCAGCAGTTGAGTCCGCCCTCAGTTATGATATCTTTAGGAGGAACTACTCTGTATGTAGATGTGGATTTGGTATGTTCTTGACAGAAGGTGAATTTGGAGTCTTCCTCAGGAGCCATCTCAGACTAGACCCCCTATTGTAATAGTCTTGAGTGATGTCTTCTTCATCTGGTGTGACCGTCCTTTGATAATGCACATAGAAACTGTTTTCTAGGGAAACAATGAGAAGAATGGTCATGGTCATAAATAATTCACAAGTTGGCTGCAGTGCATTATGGAGAGCATTCATTTTGTGATGCATGTGCTATCCATACTCTGGCAAGTAATCTCTTTCACATAAAATAAAAATAATTAATAAAAATAGTATGTAACATCTATTGCAAATTTATATTAGCTAGTAGTTCATGGACTTTCCATTACCTAGCTTTAAAATTTTTAATCTGAATGGTATTTTGGTATGGTTAGCACAATAAACAGATAAAATGAGGATCAGTGAGATTAAATATATTCCTTCAGGTCACAATTTCTACATAAGTTTTTTCATTTCTGGCTTATTGCTTGTAGAACCCACATCATTAACACTTCCTGGACAACCCTATGTATATTCTGGAAGTTGTTTAGTGTCCTTCCAAACATATTTTGGAAGAGAGATGTGAGATGCACACACATGGGTTTTCTTTGATTTATGATCAGTTAGGAGAAGGAAAAGTAGAGATATATAGAAAACTACTAAAAATTTAAAACTTAAGTGAAAGGCAGAGAAAAACAATTGATTTAAACCCTGAGACAAATGCATCATTTGACTCCAGGCTGAACTAGTAATCTTAATGTTCATAAATGATTTTTTGAAATTTCAACAATTTCCATCAGCCCACATGGGGATATATGATTCTATCTATAAATGAACATTTTATATATAAGAATATACAATAAATTCAAAGATTTTGAAATGTATATATGTAAAACCAATGATTTTGATAGGTTTTTATTCAAATAGTTACTAATTTTGTTTATTTGGAAGTAGTTTCCTAGTATAATGAATTAAAGCCTAAAAATATACACTAAGCATAGGCACTGTCTCTGTGAATCACAGCATACTAATACAATATATTCTAAGATATTAGTAATTGGGTTTTGAAATTAAGATTTTAGACTTAATTTAGAAGATTTCAAGGCATAATCTCTAGTTAATTTTATCTATATTAAAAAATATATATAAATATATATACAATATATAAAGTTCTATGTATTTATATATAAAATAGAATGTATATTTGTAGTTTCACAATGTCATTATGGGCTTCCCTGGTCTCTCAGTGGTAAAGAATCTGCCTGCCAATGCAAGAGATGTGTGTTTGATCCCTGGGTTGGGAAGATCCCCTGGAGAGGAAATGGTGACCAGTATTCTTGCCTTGGAAATCCCATGGATAGAGCAGTCTGGTGGGTTTCAGTCCATGGTGTTGCACAGTTAGGCATGACTTAGAGAATAAACAACAACAGTGTCAAGGATGGTAAGTAATTAAGGTATTTTTCTCCATGACATAATGTGTCTCTAAAATAAAATTATATTTTGTTTTATAAACTTATAGATAAAAAATATATATATTAAAATTATAAAATTATATTAAGGGGATGACAGAGGATGATATAGTTAGCTGACATCACCGATTCAATGAACATAAGTTTGGCTGAACTCCGGGAGTTGGTGATGGACAGGGAGGCCTGGTGTGCTGCGGTTCATGGGGTCACAAAGTCAGACATGATTGAGCGACTGAACTGAACTGAAATGAAGAGGCACAAAATAAAATTAAAAGGAAATGGGAAAGTACAAAAAAATGAAAGAGCTCCTAGAGTTGGCTTTTCTTTTGTTAAGATTAACTTTAGTAAATATGCTTCTTAAGACCCCACTTTGCTGATAGAGGTCTATATAGTCAAAGCTATAATTTTTCTAGTAGTCATGTACAGATGTTAGAGTTGGATCATAAAGAATCAGTTCAGTTCAGTTGCTCAGTCGTGTCCAACTCTTTGCAACCCTATGAATCACAGCATGCCAGACCTCCCTGTCCATCATCAACTCCCAGAGTCTACTCAAACTCATGTCCATCGAGTTGGTGATGCAATCCAGCCAACTCATCCTCTGTTGTCCCCTTCTCCTCCTGCCCCCAATCCCTTCCACCATCAGGGTCTATTCCAGTGAGTCAACTCTTCACATGAGGTGGCCAAAGTATTGGAGTTTCAGTTTTAGCATCAGTCCTTCCAATGAACACCCAGGACGAATCTCCTTCAGGATGGACTGATTGGATCTCCTTGCAGTCCAAGTGACTCTCAAGAGTCTTCTTCAACAACATAGTTCAAAAGCATCAATTTTTTGGCGCTCAGCTTTCTTCACAGTCCAACTCTCACATCCATACATGACCACTGGAAAAACCATAGCCTTGACCAGATGGACCTTTGTTGGCAAAGTAATGTCTCTGCTTTTTAATATGCTGTCTAGGTTGGTTATAACTTTCCTTCCAAGGAGTAAGGGTCTTTTAATTTCATGGCTGCAGTCACAATCTGCAGTGATTTTGGAGCCCAAAAAAATAAAGTCTGACACTGTTTCCACTGTTTCCCCATCTATTTCCCATGAAGTGATGGGACAAGATGACATGGTCTTAGTTTTCTGAATGTTGAGCTTTAAGCCAGCTTTTTCATTCTCCTCTTTCACTTTGATCAAGAGGCTTTTTAGTTCCTCTTCACTTTCTTCCATAAGGGTGAAAGTCATCTTTCACCTTGTCATCTGCACCTATGTGCACCCATGCACCTATCCACCTATGTCGTCTGCATATCTGAGGTTATTGATATTTCTCCCAGAAATCTTGATTCCAGCTTTCTCATGATGTACTCTGCATATAAGTTAAATAAGCAGGGTGACAATATACAGCCTTGACGTACTCCTTTTCTATTTGGAACAAGTTTGTTGTTTCATGTCCAGTTCTAACTGTTGCTTCCTAACCTGCATACAGGTTTCTCAAGAGGCAGGTCAGTTGGTCTGGTATGCCCATCTCTTTCAGAATTTTCCACAGTTTATTGTGATCTACACAGTCAAAGCTTTGGCATATTAAATAAACCAGAAATAGATGTTTCTCTGAAACTCTCTTGCTTTTTCGATGATCCAGAGGATGTTGGCAATTTGATCTCTGGTTCCTCTGCCTTTTCTAAAACCAGCTTGAACATCTGGAAGTTCATGGTTCACGTATTGCTGAAGCCTGGCTTGGAGAATTTTGAGCATTACTTTACTAGCATGTGAGATGAGTGCAATTGTGTGGTAGTTTGAGCATTCTTTGGGATTGCCTTTCTTTGGGACTTCCCTGTGGCTCAGATGGTAAAGCCTCTGCCCATAATGCAGGAGACCCAGGTTCAGTCCCTGGGTTGGGAAAATCTCGTGGAGAAGGAAATGGTAACCCACTCCAGTATTCTTGCCTGGAAAATCCCGTGGACGGAGGAACCTCGTAGGCTACAGTCCGTGTGGTCGCAAAGAGTCAGACATGACTGTGACTTCATAAAGAATGCTAAGCACCAAAAAATTGATGCTTTTGTATTGTGGTGCTGGAGAAGACTCTCGAGCGTCCCTTTGAATGCAAGGAGATCAAATCAAATCAGTCTTAAACGAAATCAACCCTGAATATTCATTGGAAGGACTGGTGCTGAAGCTGAAGCTTCAATACTTTGGCCACCTGATGCAATGAGCTGATTCATTGGAAAAGACCCTGATGCTGGGAAAGATGGAAGGCAAAAGGAGAAAGAGGCAGCAGAGAATGAGATTACCAACCTGTGAACATGAATTTGAGCAAACTCTGGGAGACAGTGGAAGAACAGAGGAGCCTGGCATGTTGTAGTCCATGGGGTTACAAAGAGTCAGACAGGACTTAGTGACTCAACAGCAACAGCAAGGATCAGCACTTTAAGACCCCAAGAATAAGGGCATCCTTAAATTTTGCTACAGGCTAATTCTTGTACTGCAGTGGGCCAAGCCTGAAGGTAAGAGTGGTTGGGCAATGGAGTTTCCAACCAAGCAGCTCTCTCCCAGTGACTGAGCCTTCTATGAAAGGAGGACATACATTTTGATGAATCACTTGTATTCATAGTAGTTTGATAGGTCTTTAAAATAGGACCTGTGAGTTCAGTTCAGATCAGTTGCTCAGTTGTGTCTGAATCTGTGACGCAGCACACCAGGCTTCCCTGTCCATCACCAACTCCTGGAGCTTGCTTAAACTCATGTCCGTTGAAGTAGTGATGCCATCCAACCATCTCATCCTCATCCCTTCTCCTCCTGCCTTTAATCTTTCCAGCATCAGGTTCTTTTCCGATGAATCAGTTATTCCCATCAGGTGCCCAAGTATTGGAGTTTCAGCTTCAGCATCAGTCCTTCCAATCAATATTCAGGACTGATTTCCTTTATGTTTGACTGGTTTGATCTCCTTGCAGCCCAAGGGAATTTCAAGAGTCTTCTCCAACACCACAGTTCAAAAGCATCTATTCTTCAGTGCTCAGCTTGCCTTATGGCCCAACTCTCACATACATACCTGATTACTGGAAAAGCCATAGCTTTTACTAGACAGATCTTTATCAGCAAAGTAATGTCTCTGTTTTTTAATATGCTGTCTAGGTTGGTCATATCTTTTCTTCCAAGGAGCAAGTGTCTTTTAATTTCATGGCTGCAGTCACCATCTGCAGTGATTTTTGAGTGCCTCAAAATAAAGTCTGTCACTGTTTCCATTGTTTTCCCATCTATTTCCCATGAAGTGATGGGACTGGATGCCATGATCTTAGTTTTCTGAAAGTTGAGTTTTAAGCCAGCTTTTTCACTCTCCTCTTTCACTTTCATTAAGAGGTTCTTTAGTTCTTCTTCACTTTCTGCCATAAGGGTGCTGTCATCTACATATCTGAGATTATTGATATTTCTCCTGGCAATCTTGATTCCAGCTTGTGCTTCATCCAGCCTGGCATTTCTCATGATATACTCTGCTTATAAGTTAAATAAGCAGGGTGAAAATATACCGCCTTGATGTACTTCTTTCTCTATTTGGGACCAGTCTTTTGTTCCATGTCCAGTTCTAACTGTTGCTTCTTGACCTGCATACAGGTTTCTCAAGAGGCAGGTAAAGTGGTTTGATATTCCCATCTCTTTAAGAATTTTCCACAGTTTGTTGTGATCCACACAGTCAAAGGCTTTGGCAGAGTCAATAAAGCAAAAGTAGATGTTTTTTTGGAATTCTCTTGCTTTCTTGATGATCCAATGGATGTTGGCAATTTGATCTCTGGTTCCTCTGCCTTTTCTAAATCCAGCTTGAACATCTGGAATTTCACGGTTCATTTACTGTTGAAGACTGACTTGGAGAATTTTGAGCATTACTTTGCTAGCATGTGAGATGATTGCAATTGTGCGGTAGTTTAAACATTCTCTGACAGTGTCTTTTTTTTGGAATTGGAATGAAAACTGACCTTTTCCAGTCCTATGGTCACTGCTGAGTTTTCCAAATTTGCTGGAATGTTGAGTGCAGCACTTTCACAGTATCATCTTTTAGGATTTGAAATAGCTCAACTGGAATTCTATCACCCCCCATTGACTTTGTTTGTAGTGATGCTTCCTAAGGCTCACTTGACTTTGCATTGCATGATGTCTGGGTCTAGATGGGTGATCACAGCATCGTGGTTATCTGAGTCATGAATATCTTTTTTGTATAGTTCTGTGTATTTTTTCCACCTTTTCTTAATATCTTCTTCTGTTAGGTCCATACTATTTCTGTAACCTGTGAGTTACTTACCGTCTTACCCTCAGGGTACAGGATAGTGATCACTGAAAGAAGAAAAGTACTATTTCCAGGGGAAAGAGAAAAAGGTAGAGAGGGACAGGAATGGGGAAGACTTTACTTTAACATTATATCAACAAACTGACTGAAATATATTTAAATTATTAATAAAAATAAATGTATTATTATATAAAATATTCATTTTAAATTATTTCATCTGATTCTTATCAAAAATCCCAACAAGAAGCAAAATCAAACATTTTATCATAATACTACAAATAGGAAGTTTAACACCTACTATGGGATAGTCATTTTTTGGTCAGAATTTAGATTGTCAATTTAAATCTCTTTAATAACTTTCTATGTAATTGTATTTTGAACAATTGTTGTAGTCATCTTATGTTAACATAGTGAAAAGTAGCCTAATTTTTGGTTAAATATTGTCTTCAATACCTGCAAATGCAGTTATTACATATTTTGAAAGTTTTATTATCCATTATCATGGAGTGTTTGATTATAAAAAACGTTTTCAACAATAGATATTTATTTTTATCATCCTGTTTAGAATTTCTCCAGGTACTATATTGCTTCAGTGTTCCCCAAATATAAAAGAATTCTAATTTTACTTGTTATAATTTAGATACTTAGATATAGCATTTCCATAACAATTACATTAGTTCTACCATTTAAGTAATGAGCTTCTGTTAGTGTTTTATAGATGTAGAAATATATTCATTTAAATGATAATGAAGATGGTAGTTTTTCTGGCACTGTGGTCAAAGATATTTAATCTATTTTATGACAAAGATGATATGAAAATCTCAAGCTTTGTGTATGCGAGAACATTCCTATGCTTCTTTTTGCTATATTGTTTTTAACATTAGCGCTTTCTTTTGTTTTAATTTTCATGCTTGTTTTCTACTGGTTTAGTAAATAAGCATATTGGGGAAAATGTGTGAATACATGTATTATGAAAAATACACACTACAGAGGTCATTATTAGAAATGGACAATCTGTGTCATCTATGTGTGTGCGCTTTGTCGCTCAATCCTGTGCAACTCTTGTGACTCCATAGACTGTAGCCTGCCCTGCTCCTCTGTCCATGGGATTCTCCAGGCAAGAATACTCAAGTGGGTTCGCATTTCCTTCTCCAGGGGTTCTTCCCGACCCAGGAATCAAACCTCGGTCTCCTGCAGTGCAGGCAGATTCTTTTCTGACTGAGCCACGAGGGAAGCCCCTATATCATCTCTAGGTCTATGAAATTTTCACATAAAATCTTTTACCGGTAATTTAAAGTCATTCTTCTATTAGTAAGTTCAGTACACTCTGGGGAATTTAATTGTTATTGTCTTCTCCACTAATTTATTCATCAGTGGGAGACATTCTTTTTAAGAATTTTGATTGAAAGCCTATTTTCTTAGCTGGAAACTAGTAACTGTGTTTGTGGAGTATCTTGAAGAAGACCAACAGGAGTGCCAATTTAGAAAACACTTGGTAAAGGAAGTGCTTCCACGAACACTTAATTGTGGATAGCCTGCTTCACTATATAAATAATTGTTTACGATTGAACTACAGAAATGAGGGGAAGGAAAAATCTTAAATATACACTTTAGCTTTGAAACATATTCTGCTGCACAGGACATTTTAACAGAGTTTTGCCATGAGTGCAAATGGAGAGTGAAGTGTTTGTGTGTGTGTGTGCCTGTATGCATACGTATGTATATAATGCATAATTACATATAGAGTACCATGTGTATATGTGTTAGTAAAGACATTTTGTTAAGTGATATACATGTATATAAAGAGAGAAAACATAATACTTGTAGGAGGTATAAAATCTAAGTAACTGGTTATATATATGTATGTTGCATGCATAGGTAGATATGTGCTTGCATATATACTTACACATATGTGTATGTTACATATGTTTGTGTGTATACACACACATGACCAAACAGTTTATCAGAGTATACATTTCCTTGGGATACGTGCTGCATTTGTGATATGGACACAAATGCTAAGAAAACAGAAGGGTAAAACAGAAGAAAGGCTGGATTAAGTCTCAAAGGATTCGCAGCACATGGAAAATCAGAAAAGGGGAAAAGCAACGTAGTAGCCCCAGAGGAAGCGCTGGAGTTAGGATGCTGGGATGACCTGGGCAACGTGAGAGAAGGTACATGGCAAGAATTTGAGATCACATGCATAGTAGAGGTGAGCTCTGGATATGCCGTGTCCAATATAGCATTGTCTAAATTCAGATATCAGCAAGTTTGTCCACACGTTGGCAACCCTGTCCTCCTGTTCAGGCTTCTCTAAATACACCATTGTGGCAAAGTGTACTGCTGACAAGACTACCTACTTACCACAGTTCATGTTTCCTGCCTGCTCCCATTCCAAGCCATTTCACAAATCATCACCTCTCTCCAAATAGCTTTCTCAATCTTCTTTCCAAAAATATGTCACTGTCTCCTCCAAGAGCTTACTGACTACTCCTCTTTCTTTGTGACAGTTTCAAAAAGACTTTCCAAAAAAGTTTGACTAAACACTCCATTCATTCCAGCAAATACTTTTGCTGTGGCTGGGCCAAATTCTCAAAGCTCTCTCACCTTTGTCCTCTGTCTGAAGTTTATCCATTTATCCAGCTTCCATCCCAGCTCACATCTATCTTCACAGACCTGATCACCCCAGTCTGAAGTGGTCCCACCCTCTCCCGAACTCTCACAGAATGCATTGTTTGAATAATTCATCCGGCAATGAATCATGTTCTGCCTTGTGACATCTCTTTTAATTGTCTGGTGCTGTTATTTAAATATTTTGGTCTTTTTCTCTCTTCACATGATTATATATCTCTTTTCTCACAAAATAGCGCTTATATACTTTATATTCGCCGCAGTTCCTGATTCACCACATTGAGGTATAGGCATTTAGTAAATATCTGCTGATTTGAGTTGACTTTCATTATATTAAAACTCATACAAGGAAATTCCCATCATTTTGCTTTTTATTTTATCTAAGGATTGTGAGTGATTAATCTGGTCCCTCAAAGAGCTCTTTCTGCTCACATCTATCCCGTTTACAAATGATATGATTCTGAAAAAAAAGTGACATCAATGAACACAGGGTTAGAATATTAATAATAGGAAAGTTTCTCAGCATAGTAGGAATCATGTAACAAGGTAAAGACAGGTAAGATCATTATATGTTCATAGGATTAGCAATTTAATATAAATTCACTTGAAAAAATATATACATGACAAGCATTAACAAAAGTTTCATGTATTAATGATTAAAAGAGATTTTAATATTCAAGGTTGCACAATTGCTGTAGCAGCTTATTGAGTTTTAGCTTTTATATTACAGATAAAGAATGAAACCGAGACCTGTCATTATAATGCTAGTTTATATTGTGCAAGAGCTGATCAGTCGCAGAAGTGTTATCCACTCGGTTTGTATCAGCTCTAGCATAACATGGTTGAGGAGGAGATTGAGATAAATGGGAACAGCGACAGCACACTCAGGTGGTTTCATAATAGGTGATAAACTGTTCCACAAGTGCTCACCCATGAATCAGCGCTGCCTGGAGGCTTCATAGGAAATCTCCTTCATGCGCTTTGTACTTGTTCACATCTATTCAGTGACTTGGGCATTGTGAAAATTTGTGATTACTCAGAAGCAAGGCGAGATTGGTAACCTGGAACAGTTGGCACTTGGGACCTGATTTTACAGAAATAAAATTGTATGTGTGTGTTATGTGTGTGTGTGTGTGTGTGCGTGGTTGCACACACACACATAGTGTGTGTGTTGTATGAAGGCAACTCTGCCTCTAACCTAGTTCCCAAGTACAAATTGTATATATATACATGCATATTATATATGAAATAAATGTAATGTTTACATACTGTACAAGTTGAACAGAGATAGGTGGGAGGCAGAGAATGAAAGGCACATATTAAAATGACATGGAGTTTTAGTTACCTTAAGTTCAGCTTGAACTGGACTATTGCCACGAGTTATATATATATGGCATTAAAATGTTTTTGATTTACTTTTGTGTTGGCTTGAATTTGTTATTTGGCTTAGTTTTAATTTGAGTTTGTTTGTGGAAAATTCATGTGTATACTTTGGGGATTGAAAACTGGTCACATGGAAGATAAGGAAGGAGGTGAGGTTGTGGGTTTTTAATCTTTTCAATTTTTGTCTTACTGTTGTGTGAAGATTGTATAAATCTTAATTTTGTTGAATTGGTTCATAGTGCTTTTCAGGTCTACTGTAGCCTTCTACTTTTCTGTGTATTTATTCTATTAATTTTGAGAGTTTGGTATTGAAACTCAAAATCTTAATTTTTACACTTTAAAAAATAATTGTAATATATAGTGGGACAGTTTGTTCTATATTTTCTAAGTCTCCTGTAATTGTGTAATCATGCTTTCATAATTTAAAAATAAAAAGAGAAAAAATAAATAAATTGAATAACCAACAAGGACCTACTATGTATCATATGGAACTCTGCTCAATGTTATATGGCAGCCTGGATGGGAGGGGAGTTTGTGGGAGAATGGGTGTGTGTATGGCTGAGTCCCTTCACTGTTCATCTGAAACTATCACAGCGCCGTTAATCAGCTACTCCCCAGTACAAAATAAAACATGTTTGTTTGCCTTATTAAAGAGAATACTTTGGAGGTCTGCACTTTTCTGTGCGGAGAAGAGTAATTCTAATCATTGTGCTGTAGCCCAGGAGGGTAAAGCAATAACTAAGGATTGGAAATCATGAGGAGATGGATTTTGGTTACATTTAAGGAAGAACTAAACTTTAGAGTAAAGGTCAGAAAAGTTAGCCAGTGGAAGTCCTCACATTCACTGAGGAATATCTTCCAGGGAATCTATTTAACCAAAACCTGTTGGATTAAATGATCTTTATACATTTGACACTAATCCCAGGACCACTTTGGTTTTCAAATGCATGTTGGACAGTATCATCTTCCTTTTTTTAATTTTTAATTTATATTGGGGTATAGTTGATTAAGGAAATGGCAGCCCACTCCAGTACTCTTGCCTCGAAAATCCCATGGATGGAAGAGTCTGGTAGGCTCCAGTCCATGGGATTGCAAAGAGTCGGACACGACTGAGCCACTTCATGTTCACCATAGTTGATTAACAATGTTGTATGTTTCAGATGTACAGCAAAGTGGTTCATTTATACATACACGTGTATCTATTTTTAAATTTACGAGTCTTACTGTATGAAAACAGCAGTCACATACCTCGTATGGGTGCCCTTCCTATGAATCACAGAGTCTCCTTACAAACTATAAGCAAAACGTGTCTAGTTTTGTGGTCTTGCTTTAAAATGGCTTCTATATGACTTCCCTGGTGGCTTAGATGATAAAGCATCTGCCTACAAGGTGGGAGACCGGGGTTCGATCCCTGGGTCAGTAAGATCCTCTGGAGAAGGCAATGGCACCCCACTCCAGTACTCTTGCCTGGAAAATCCCATGGATGGAGGAGCCTGGTAGGCTACAGTCCATGGGGTCGCAAAAATGTCGGACACAACTGAGCGACTTCACTTTCACTTTCTATATATTTTCTAAAATGCTATCATTTTTAGTGATAAACACTAATTATAAAAATTATCTATTTAAAAATATAAAGTGAGACTAAGATAATCTCTCTGAATTGTCTTCAGGAAGATTTTCTGTTAGATTGTAAGTTTCTGGTCCCTTCAAACACTCAGCGGCATCTGATCATCATTTCAAGGAGTATTATTTAAATATGGCCTCTTGAACTTTGGAATGTCTTCCTAACTGCTAGTGTTGTAGCCCCAGGCCTCACCTTACCATGTTAGTTTTCTAACAATGGCATGAATTCAGTTTTTCTTTCCTAAATTGACCTTTTCTATAACTAACTACTGACTGTCATTTCAATATTACTTGGGGAAGTCTCCCCAAGTTCAGTGACTTAAAATAAAAACTACCTACCCTTTCTCATGACTCTACCAGTTGACCAGATTTTTCTAGTGATCTGGGATGCTCTGAGAAATATTCACTCTTAGGTCTTTGATCAGTGGAGGGTCAGCAAGGTACTTTGTCCATCATTTCTGGGCTTGGTCGCACATAACACATCCCACCTGGGCTGTCTGACTGACTGGGCTCTGTTCAGTGTGGCCTCCCATTCTTCAGAAGGCTCACTTGTCTTTATTCTCCTGGAGGAGTCAAGGCTTCAAGAAAGACAGTAGAAGTGTGGAAATCTGAGGCTTGAGATTTAGTTCAGAACAATCTTGCTGTCACTTCTTTTGCATTTCATTGGCTATAACAAGACAAAAACTAGCCCATATTCCAAGGCTCCACCTTAGGACAGGTAGAGCAGCAAAGCCACATTGCAAAGCATGTAGTTACAGTAAGGATGTGGAGACTTACAGCAATTTTTGCAAGCAGTCTTCAAATAGATTCATTGAGAATATACCAACTTTAAGCCAGAGAATTCACAGGGACTGCCAAATGCCTAAATTGAATCATATCCAAACTTTCCAACCTGTAATCAAGGACCTAATCCTTCCTACATAGCTTTCTCTAACAGCTTGCAGCCATGGGCCTGCTCTGTCTGTAAAATAGTGACATGGTTTGGTGAGAAGAGAAGTTACAGTCTCAGAAAAATTGACTATAACTTATTAGGCATGTGAGGCATTAAAGCCTATAATCTATAATTTGCACCTTAGACCTATTTTATTTTTTGTTTTGTTTTGCTTTTAATGTATGTCTCATTTACTAAATTGAGTTGTTTGGTGAGAATGCTTCTAAGATGGCTCCAGTGGTTCTTGCCTTCCTAAGTTTTCATGGCCTGTGTGATCACCTCCTCTTGAATAACTTGTTTCTAGCCAGAGTACTAGAAAAGACCCTGATGCTGGGAAAGATGGAGGGCAGGAGGAGAAGAGGGTGGCAGAGGATGAGATGGTTGGCTGGCATCATCGTCTCAATGGACATGAGTTTGAGCAAACTCTGAGAGATAGTGAAGGACAGGGAAACTTGGCGTGTTGCAGTCCATGGTGTTGCAAGGAGTCGGATGCAACCAAAGAACAAGAATACAGCGGCATAGATGGACTTCACTTCCATGATTACGTTATACAAGGTTGTGACTTCCATCTTGCAAGCATGATCTCCCATTGCCTCCTCAGCTTGCGCACATCAATAAAGCTGCTGACATGTTGGAGAGGCTCAGGGGGCAAGGACCCGAGGGCAGCTTCTAGGCAACAATCAGTGAGGAGCTGAAACCCTCAGTTCAACAGCCCATTGAGAACAGAATTGTGACAATGATTGTGTAGACTTAGATGCAGATCCTTCCCTAGTTAAACCTTAAGATGACTACAGCCTAGTTGACACTTCGATTGAGAGATTCTGCAACAGAAGACCCAGTCCGGCTGTGCTGAGGTCCTGCCCTATAAATGTGGTGAAATTATACATATGTGGTCTAACCCATTGCATTTTTGGATTGTTTGTTATGTAGAAAAGATAATTAACACAAATTGTAAGTATTTTCTATTAGAAATTTATTTTCATGAACAGAAGGGAATGAGTCTGCCACACACCTCAATATTGAAGCCTTCTAAGCATTCTCGTTTTTGGTGTATCCTTGACTCTTGGGACTTCCCAGGTGGCTCAGTGGTAAAGAATCTGCCTGGCATTGCAGAAAACCTGGGTTCAATCCCTGGGTCAAGAAAATCACCTGCAGAAGAGAATGGCTGCCCACTCCAGTATTCTTGCCTGGAGAATCCCATAGAGAGAGGATCCTGGCAGGTTACAGTCTGTGGGACTGCAAAGAGTCGGACATGACTGAGCGACTACACTAAGCATGTGGGTGAAAGACCAGATTCCGAATCTGCCTCATAGGATTGCTGTGAGAATTAAACAAAATAACAAGTGAATTGTTCCTAGTGCAGACTTGTGCCATGAATTACATCTCCCTCCCTTTCTCCTCTTTCTTCTTACTGTTCTCTTTGCATTTTCAATTCATGTTTCTCTTTTACATTCCACATTTTTAAATGACTTGATTAAAGGAAGATATGAAATGCAGGTAGAGGGGGTACAAGTGATTCATTTTTACTGAATTAGTCTTCTGATGGATGGCAGATTATTTGCATTAGCCTTGGCTCACTTGAAAGTGGATCCTGAAGCCAAGGGTTGTATGCTGATATTTTTAAAGAGATTTCATCAGGGAAGCAGGGGTGAGTGACAGTCAGCCAAGCAAAGGTGTGTTATGGAGCCGGGCTGCACTGAACAAAACAATCTGCTTTTCAGCCCAAGAGGCAGGGGACTTGCGTGAGCTATGGAGAGGAGACAAGTTATTTGCCAGCTGCTGCCCCTCAAGTTTAGGTGTGAGGCACGAACTCGTGTACCCTCCACCCCATACATCATGTACAAATAGCGGGTCTCCTGTGGTGTATTAGCTTGAGCACCAACAAAGAAACCTTGGTCTGGAGGTGAGAAGGAAGAAGCTTGGGCATGCTCTCAGCACTCTTTTTTTTTTTCATTTATTTTTATTAGTTGGAGTCTAATTACTTTACAGTATTGTAGTGGTTTTTGTCATACATTGACATGAGTTAGCCATGGATTTACATGTATTCCCCATCCCGATCCCCCGTCCCACCTCCCTCTCTACCTGATCCCTCTGGGTCTTCCCAGTGCACCAGGCCCGAGCACTTGTCTCATGCATCCAACCTGGGCTGGTGATCTGTTTCACCCTTGATAATATACATGTTTTGATGTTGTTCTCTCGAAACATCCCACCCTCGCCTTCTCCCACAGAGTCCAAAAGTCTGTTCTGTACATCTGTGTCTCTTTTTCTGTTTTGCATATAGGGTTATCGTTACCATCTTTCTAAATTCCATATATATGTGTTAGTATACTGTAATGTTCTTTATCTTTCTGGCTTACTTCAGTCTGTATAATGGGCTCCCGTTTCATCCATCTCATTAGAACTGATTCAAATGAATTCTTTTTAATGGCTGAGTAATGTTCCATGGTGTATATGTACCACAGCTTCCTTATCCATTCGTCTGCTGATGGGGATCTAGGTTGCTTCCATGTCCTGGCTATTATAAACAGTGCTGCGATGAACATTGGGGTGCATGTGTCTCTTTCAGATCTGGTTTCCTCGGTGTGTATGCCCAGAAGTGGTATTGCTGGGTCATATGGCAGTTCTATTTCCAGTTTTTTAAGAAATCTCCACACTGTTCTCCATAGCAGCTGTACTAGTTTGCATTCCCACCAACAGTGTAAGAGGGTTCCCTTTTCTCCACACCCTCTCCAGCATTTATTGCTTGTAGACTTTTGGATAGCAGCCATTCTGACTGGCGTGTAATGGTACCTCATTGTGGTTTTGATTTGCATGTCTCTGATGATGAGTGATGTTGAGCATCTTTTCATGTGTTTGTTAGCCATCTGTATGTCTTCTTTGGAGAAATGTCTGTTTAGTTCTTTGGCCCATTTTTTAATTGGGTCATTTATTTTTCTGGAATTGAGCTGCAGGAGTTGCTTGTATATTTTTGAGATTAATCCTTTGTCTGTTTCTTCATTTGCTATTATTTTCTCCTAATCTGAGGGCTGTCTTTTCACCTTGCTTATAGTTTCCTTTGTTGTGCAAAAGCTTTTAAGTTTCAATAGGTCCCATTTGTTCATTTTTGCTTTTATTTCCAATATTCTGGGAGGTGTGTCATAAAGGATCCTGCTGTGATTTATGTCAGAGAGTGTTTTGCCTATGTTCTCCTCTAGGAGTTTTGTAGTTTCTGGTCTTACATTTAGATCTTTAATCCATTTTGAGTTTATTTTTGTGTATGGTGTTAGAAAGTTTTCTAGTTTCATTCTTTTACAAGCGGTTGACCAGTTTTCCCAGCACCACTTGTTAAAGAGGTTGTTTTTTTTTCCCATTGTATATCCTTGCCTCCTTTGTCAAAGATAAGGTGTCCATAGGTTCGTGGATTTATCTCTGGGCTTTCTATTCTGTTCCATTGACCTATATTTCTGTCTTTGTGCCAGTACCATACTGTCATGATGACTGTGGCTTTGTAGTAGAGTCTGAAGTCAGGCAGGTTGATTCCTCCAGTTCCATTCTTCTTTCTCAAGATTACTTTGGCTATTCGAGGTTTTCTGTATTTCCATACAAATTGTGAAATTATTTGTTCTAGTTCTGTGAAAAATACCATTGGTAGCTTGGTAGGGATTGCATTGAATCTATAGATTGCTTTGGGTAGTATAGCCATTTTGACAATATTGATTCTTCCAATCCATGAACACGGTATATTTCTCCATCTGTTTGTGTCCTCTTTGATTTCTTTCATCAGTGTTTTATAGTTTTCTATGTATAGGTCTTTTGTTTCTTTAGGAAGATATACTCCTAAGTATTTTATTCTTTTTGTTGCAACGGTGAATGGTATTGTTTCCTTAATTTCTCTTTCTGTTTTTTCATTGTTAGAATATAGGCATGCAAGGGATTTCTGTGTGTTAATTTTATATCCTGCAACTTTACTATATGCATTGATTAGCTCTAGTAATTTTCTGGTAGAGTCTTTAGGGTTTTCTATGTAAAGGATCATGTCATCTGCAAGCAGCGAGAGTTTCACTTCTTCTTTTCCTATCTGGATTCCTTTTACATTGAATAGTAGTGGTGAGAGTGGGCACCCTTGTCTTGTTGCTGATTTCAGGGGAAATGCTTTCAATTTTTCTCTCAGCACTCTTAAGACCACAGCTTCATCCAGGTGGTTGGGAGTCACGCCAGAAGGGATGCCATATCTCCACCTTGGATTGGAGCCAAAGGTAGGAGAGCTGAGAGTACCCAGGGCATCACAACATGCACCTGGAGAGGGGTTGAGAATGTCAGAGGCAATTTTCTGAAAAGGCTGTTCTGTAGACTGACTTTCTGTCCCTCCCGCCCCCCAAATTCGTATGTTGAAGCCTCATGTCCTATGTGATGGTATTAGGAGGTGGAGCCTTTGAGAGGTGATGAAGTCATGGATGGGGTTAGTCCCCAAATCCAGGAGACCTCTGATGGCTCCTGAGCTCATCTGCTGTGTGGGGACAGTAAGAAGAGCCATCTATGAATCCAGAAGCAACTTTTCACTGGACCGCAGTCCACCAGATGCCTTCACCGTAGACTTTCAGCCTCTGGAACCATGAAAAGTAAATTTCTGTTGTTTATAAGCCACCCAAGCGTATGGTATTTTGTTAGAGCAGCCCAAACAGACTAAGGCAGGTTGTTAAGACCACCTAGGTTTATTGCTTTGTATTATAAAACAATGTAATGTGTCAATCTAGGATGGATTGTAGCACAACTGAGAAGACGAAGGTAGGGTTTTGCTAGAGATCATGTAAAAATGAAAAATGAAAAATGTCAATCACTTTTAAGATTAGGGGCCAGAGGAATCAGAATGTGTGAAAACCATATTCTATAAGAGATACAGGAAAACTTTGTGTACAGAAGAGCAAAACATCTTGAAAAAAAGAGGAAAATTTGACCCAAATCTGGGAAATAATGCAAAATTAAATGTACATAGCCTTCTCAGTTAAAATTAATGAGGGACACAACTGCTACGAATATCTGAAGGGTGTTAACAGGAAGAAGGGAGCGTAATTACTTAGCACCATACCCGTAAACATAATTAGGAATAATGGTATGCAATTAAGAAAAGAAAAATTTAGTCACAACATTATGAGAGTTCCTGTGTGCTCGTGACATCTATTAAGCTATGGCATCATTTTCCAAAGCAACTGGGAGGAGTCCTGTTCTCTGAACCACAGAGGATAAATGAAACTAGGCAGCAAAAAGAACACCTCCTAGTGCTAACAGAACAAAACAAAAAGAGATGCTTAGCAGCCTGAATAGGTCTGTATCATGGATTTTATGTGTATCTTTGACATGGCAGCTTAGAGAGGAGAGAAGTACCAGGGTTTCTGTTCTTAACTCTTGCTATTTGCTGTGCGTGACCTCACTGTTTTGTGTTCGCATGAAAACCTGGGGCATTTACTGAATAGCCCTTTGTTCACAAGGCAGTATCCATCTCAGCCCAAGCCTTTAAGGTCTTGCCTGTACTTCTAAGGTGGATTTGACAATGGAAACAGCACTTTTAGGGCAATTAGAATATTTAGTATTCTTTTCTTCCTCCTAAAACATCTTGGCACACTCCTTTTTAAAATAGATGGGGATTAAGTAGTGATCTGCTGCTGGATAAGAAAAGGGCAAATGAGGGTGACTGCTCTCAGCTCCAAGATTCCAAAGCGATTACTGCAAAAGTGGCAAAAGAATACAGGAATCGGTGGCCTATTAGAGAGACCTCAGATTGTTAAATGGGGAACTAATAGTAGGAAGAAAAGGGTAAAGGAAATTGAATGGTAATTTTTTATAGTCTGCTTTAAAAAATGCCAGTGCTCCAACTTTGGTTGCTTTAATAACTCACAAGACATTTAGGCTTTTGCAGCAATTGTGCACATTTAAGGAACAGGAGTTGGCCGCAGTGTAAATATTCTTTGACTGATTAGTATGAAAATGGTCCTTCCTTCCCATTTCCCTTTGTGATGCTGACAAGACAGTGACCTGATGGATGCATGAATTATGTATTTTCAGAAGACAGAGCTTCTAGAAACTGAAGAGAATACTTATTTTATATTGTTTTGTGCTTTCCCTACAGAGGGAAGGAAATATGCCTAAAATGGCTGTGGTTAATTTATGAGGGCTGCCATCTCCGTTTAATCTCCAGTGCATAGAAATCTGTTCTTCGCACCTTTATTTCTAGATATTTTAGGATATTTCTGGAAAGCAAGCTGATCTGTGCCTTTTCATAGGAGTAAAAAGCAATCAGAATTGGTTATGATTTCAGTAAAGCTAAAAGATATAGATCCCTCTCAAATGTCTGTCCCATCCAGAATGTGACAGTGTTTAAATTTTCCTTTTTAAATTCAGTTCTTTAGGTGAAGGTATAATTTCCTAAGTACCCTTTTAAAATCCAAATATGTTGTTGCTATTTAATAATAATATTTATTCCATGGCATTCTTGAAAGTTTTATATCAAATGACTTAATGCCTTTAAAGTGCTTAGCATAGAGCTTGGCGCAGAGTAAAGATTTAATAAACATCATTTTGTTATCATTATGAGTGCTATCATTACAATTATGATTACTGCATTTACCTGTATAAGAAATAACCTCACAGCATTTTAATGTAATGGCAATCCTTGACTTGTGACTCCTTTAGCAGACATCAAGGCCCTGAGAAATAGTGGACAAGGTGGGAAATTATTCAGGAGGGTTTGGGAAGACCAATTTGAATGGTGCTAGAGGCTGGTCTCCTTCCCATTTTGCTGGGTGAGCCTGGAGGTGGCTCAGGAGATGAATTAGCTCAGCAAAATCCCTAGGCTAATTCCAGTTACTGGAATAGCTGTTGGTGCTCTGACTCCAGGCTTCCTGGGTGGCTCAGTGGTCAACAATTTGCCTGTGAGGCAGGAGACGCCATGGGTTTGATCCCTGGCTTGGGAAGATCTCTTGGAGGAGGGCATGGCAACCCACTTCAGTACTCGTGCCTTGGAGAATCCCATGGACACAGCAGCCTGGCAGGCTATAGTCCGTCCTGTTGCACAGAGTCAGACACACCTGAAGCCAGCGAGCACACATGCATGGAATGACGCCCCCTTTTGAACAAGGCCATTTTCTATAGTTACTTTGGAGTATAAATATTCAACACCACCCCTGCCCTTCTGCCTCCTACCTCCACATCTATTCCTGTAAATATATAGGCCGTTACAGGTTCAGGACCTCTCTGTAGAAGATTGCCAGCTACGGTGCTCTGCGTCTGTACCATAAGACATTAACATTGTGGGTCCATGGGTGCTTTACAGAGCAGGTTGGGGTGGGCAGATGCTTCATTAAGAAAGGAATACAGGCTCTGGGTAACTTGAGAGCATTGTACCCTGTTAAAAAAGAGTGAACAGTGCAAATGACTTGGAAGTTATTAGCTCTGCATAAAATTCACAGTGGTATGTGACCTTTGTTACAATTAACACTAGTGCTAGTGCTGTAGCATTTTCCAAAGAAAATTGATGCATGAAATTTTAACTTGATTTATTTCTCTTTTCCCCTGATCTCTGTTCCCTGATACAGTCTGCTAATTTTTAATGCCTTTTAGTTCAGTTGCCAATCAAAGAGGCCATTAAAAAGTTGGATTGATAATTAGTGCTTTTGATCAAAATGTTATTATGGTCATTTGAAATATTATACACAGAAGCATATATATTACTGTTATCTGTTTCTAATTAGAAATTAATTATCCACCACTAATTAGAAATGAATGACACACTATTAAGTGAAGCTTTAAGTATAGTAATCATACTAAATAAGAAATAAGAAAATGTCAAAAGAGATTCTCCTTCCCCAAATATATTTAAATTAAAAATCAAGATGATCTCATTTATTAAAGGAAGTGTGTTTGAGAAAAAGGGAAGAAATCTTTGTTTTAGAAAATCACTAAAACAGAAAATATAGACAGAGCTAAAACCACTCCCATCTGACATTGAAGAATGCCCATCTCTTAGCAGCCAGTATTAAAAATAAGTAGGTCGTAAAGATGAGAATGTAAAATGCTATGATATTGGCTTCTTATCTTTAAATGAAATTCTAATTTGACTCTAGCACAAGGAAAAGGAATGAATACGGTATGTTTTCCCTTGCGAGCTGTCAGAATGATAAAACTGAATACTCTCTAAATCAGCTTTTCCATGGACAGCTGGTTCATCATCATTAGTATGTATATCCTTATTAATATCTAGGCCATTCAACTATAGGAGAAAACTAGATTGATGCTCTTTGAAATTCTGCACTACTCCAATCAGTTGCTAAGGTCTACACACAAACATTAAGCTCTAATGAACAAAGAAATAATATTTGTTCTTACTGGTTTCTTCAAAAAAGGGACAATATTTTACTGTAGCATTCTGTTCTAAAAATATTCTAAAGATTTTTTAATAGCATAGACTATGCTTATTTAGATGCCTACATATCTGTGCGTGTCTTACTTCCTTAGCTCTACAAGGAGCCAGACATGCTTGATGCGCTTTCTCAGATGGCCCATGTGCCCTGATGGGGAGCAGAGAGACTTTAATTTTCAAGTGAACTGAATTAAAATAATTGACCATAATATCTGAGTTCCTAAGAGTTTATTTATATTTCTTGTGATCATTATCAAACTATATTTGAAAGTACAAAAATCAGGTAAAAGGAGCATAAGTGATCAACTCTAACATTTATTACAAATGCAAAATCGAGTCAAAGACAATTAAGTAAATTATTGAAGGACAGAAAGTACAGCAAGAATGTGAATTTAGATCAAAAGCTCAGGGCCCTTCTCTAGACCACACTGCATGCAAGAACATGAAAACCTTTCCTGATGCTCTTATCAACATGCCTGCATGATTTGCCCAATGTTGGTATAGAATTTCTGGTACTCAAACCCCAATAATCCCCGGTGGCTTAGTGGTAAAGGATTTGTCTGCCATTGCAACAGCTTTAGGTTTGATCCCTGGGTCAGGAAGATTCCCTGGAGAAAGAAATGGCAACCCACTTCAGTATTCTTGACTGAGAAATCCCATGGACAGAGGAGTCTGACGGACTATGGTCCATGGAGTTGCAAAGAGTTGGACATGACTTAGTGACTGAACAAACAACAGTGCTGCAATAATATACAGTAATTGAGGCACAATGGAATTTTCCCTGCCTCCCTCCCTCCCTCTCTCCTTCCTTCCTTTCCTTCTTTCTACCTTCCTTCCTTTTCTTAGTTCATTTATTTTTTCTTGTCTCATTTGATTTCTTTTTCTCCACTAACTGGTGATTGAGCCCATTTGAATAATAGACTCTGCCTGAGAAGTGCATTCCTCTGATAAACCATAAATTCACAGGGACTTTTCTCAATCAAATGCTGTTTCAGTCTTATTTCCTCTTCTTGAGCCACAGAAGCAATTTACTTTTCAATCCTTAAAGATCCCCAAATCGTGGACTCTATTCACTTGCATTTCTGCTCTCAAACCAGAAACTCTTTCCTGAGCTCACTCTTTATTGTAATACTCAGATATAAGGAGTGAGAAACCAAACATATAATGGTGTGGCTCTCACTGCCTCCTAAAGTAATTGGTTTGTGTTCAGAGTTACCAGAGTTTACCTAATGTTTTGACACATCTTATCAGGGCTCTCCAGCCTTTCAGCCTTGGAATGTATTTTCTTATAAGTCCCAATCTCTCAACCCATTCAATGGCTGTGTCTATGTTTTCCAGGCTTCTCTTATTATAGCACCCCAATTCAAGTTTCCATGGCGCTATTATCTCCAAAGGTGGCTAGTGATTATGGTCTTGCTCTGACCTTTAAGGAGAGAGAACAGGAATTTTGCTAGCTGTTTTTACCACAACCGAATGTTTACTAGGATCCATGCCAAATCAGTAAATAGATAAGATATTATTTAAATACTGTGAAAATAACCTGAGAAGCAAGCATTAGTGTCCTCATTGTGGAAAGGAGAGCTGAGACAGAAAGAGATTAGTACCTTGCTCAAGACTCACTCGTGTAATCAATAGCTGAATAAAATTTCAAATTAAATCTTTAGGGATAAATAGCCCACAGTCTTTACCTTTATGATATAAACACACACGCATACGTACTCAGGGGGGAGTGGGGAGAAACAAAGAATGTATATGTGTGATTATGGGTGGAGAGTGAGAGAGAGAAAAATGCAATTTTCCATTGTCTATTTCTCCTAACAGATGACCATATGGTGCAGTATCAATGGCATTATAATTAATCACATATATTTTTATTATAGTTTCCCTTCAATTCTTCTTCAATACATTTCTAATTTCCTCCTCTTCTGTCTCTATCCTTACCTTTCTCTCTCTCCACTTCCATTCTTTTCATTTTCTCATGGTGTTTAACCTCAGATTACCCCAACTTTATTTGAATAGTACTTTTTTCAACTCAGTTAGTATACCTTCAACAAATTCTGCATCATATAGAAAAGACAGGGGCTTCCCAGATGGCTCAGTGGTAAAGAATGCACCTGCCAATGTAGGAGCCTCAAGAGATACAGGTTTGATCCCTGGTTTGGGTCGGTAAGATCCCCGGGAGGAGGAAATGATAACCCACTCCAGTGTTCTTGCCAGTATATCCCAAGGATAGAGAGGAGCCTGGCAGGCTAATGCCCATGGGGGTCACAAAGAGTTGGACGTGACTGAGGCGACTGATCATGCATGCATGCATACAAAAGACAAGAAGAGTATAATTTTTTGGAGCATGAATCTCAGGCTTGCCTATTTAATCTGATTTTTCAGAAGAAAATTCTTATGGAAGATGACATTGAAAAACACAGAAGAAAAGAAAAAAAATGAGAAATATTAAAACATACAGGGAGATAAAAAGGGGATAAAACATACAGGGAAGAAGACAGAAGAGAAATAAAAAATAAGGAAAGTCAGGAATTAGATAAAGAAAATACAAAAATGAAAGAATTGGTCTACAGTTAACTGTACTGCATCACTCTAGTAAATTAAATTTTTAAAAAAGAAAATGAATATAATGGTTCTTAGATTTTTTTTAACCTTTTAACCAAAAATGAAAGATGTTGAGTGAAATGAAAGATGTTTCTCAAATGTAGAGACATACTTTCTAAAGTTTCCCTGTTGAATTTTATGTTGGTGTATTTTATATAATAGACTGGGTTCCATGTAATCACAGTGTATGAAGGTCTTTTCCAAATTACATGCAGTGGTTACCTGCCACGGGATGAAGGCGCACTTTACAACTCAAGGTAAAGCCTACCTTTTTGTATCAAAGCACCAGTGTTGCTCAAGTTTTCTATCTTTGGGACTGATTTTATATATGATCAAAGTTCCTTGAGCTTAACTGCTAACGATGAACATAATATGTTGTTCATTTAAATCAGAGGCTACACACACACACATACATACATTTTCTCACTTATGCCTAATTTCTTCTATATAATGTAAGTTTTCTTTTAAAAATAATATGAGTCTACATTTACAGATATCCCCTGCAGTGCCGTAATATGAATGTATGTGATAGCATATGATGAATGGTGCTGCTGGGTTCGTGGTCTTCAAAGGAGAAGATTTAACTCCAGGACTGAAGACAGGTCTCAGTCACTCGGAGCTTTGGGTGCGCAATTTTATTTAAAGTAAGAGTACAGAGAAAGCTTCTGACATGGACATCAGAAGTGGGTAGAAAGAGAACCTGCTTTACTAGTTAAGTGGGACCTTATATACTTCTCAACTAGCTGTCGATAATAGATAAAAAGAATACCTCAAAGTTGTAACGGAGAAGGCAATGGCACCCCACTCCAGTACTCTCGCCTGGAAAATCCCGTGGACAGAGGAGCCTGGTAGGCTGTAGTCCATGGGGTCGCGAAGAGTAAGACATGACTGAGCGACTTCACTTTCACTTTTCACTTTCATGCATTGGAGAAGGAAATGGCAACCCACTCCGGTGTTCTTGCCTGGAGAATCCCCCGGACGGGGGACCCTGGTGGGCTGCCGTCTGTGGGGTCACACAGAGTCCGACACGACTGAAGCGACTTAGCAGCAGCAGCAGCAAGTTTGTAAGAGTTCCACCAGTCCCTTTCCTAAGGCATACATCCTGAGATAACCTCAGTACAAGATTAGTCAGGGAGAACAGGTTATGGGTAATACCCATCTCTGGGCAAGGTATACTATTGCTGTGTAATCAAGGGTATAGTCTTGAGAAACAGGTTCCCCAGGCAAGATTTGTTACAATTACAATCATCAACATAGAGTCTGAGAAAAGACATTGTGCTGTGTGATCATTAGTTCTAGGACCTAAAGAAAGGCCAGTTCTGGGGCGAGATACATTGTTGCACAAGGCTTAAGGAAAACTTGAGCAATGTTGGACTCCTCCTTAAAGGGCCTTGGCCTGCCTGCCTAAGGTTTTAGCTCTTTCATGTGTTTCAGTGGCAACCTGAAATAGCAATGGCATGTCAATAAAAAGAACATGATTTAAAATTGAAGTATGAAAATATTTTATACAGGGAAATTCTAATATTTTAGATATGTGTGTGTGTGTAAATTCACGCAAAAGTAGTTGTTGATCAAGCCCTGTTCTAGATGATGAAGAAATAGTGGAGGCCAGAACAGACAAAATCTTCATGAAGCTCTAATCCTAGTCCTCATATAATTACCTGCCTAGGTTTTAAAATATGCACATCAATTTAATATTGTTGTTACTCAACTGCTAAGTCGTACCTGACATTTTTCAACTCCATGGCCTGCAGCATGTCAGGCTCCCCTGTCCTTCACTGTCTCCCGGAGTTTGCTGAAATTCATGTCCATTGAGTCGGTGATGCCATTCAACCATCCCATCCTCTGTCACCCCCTTCTCCTCCTGCCCTCAATCTTTTTCAGCATCAGGGTCTTTTCCAATGAATCAGCTTTTCACATCAGGTGGTCAAATTGTTGGAGCTTCAGCTTCAGCGTTAATTCTTCCAGTGACTATTCAGGATTGGTTTCAATTAGGATTGACTAGTTTGATCCCCTTGCTGTCCAAGGGACTCTCAAGAGTCTTCTCCAGTACCACAGTTTGAAAGCATCAGTTCTTTGGTGTTCAGTCTTCTTTATGGCCCAATTCTCACATCCATACACAACTACTGGGGAAACCATAGCTTTGACCATATGGACCTTTGTCAGCAAAGTGATATCTCTGCTTTTTAATATGCTGTCTAGGTTTGTCATAGCTTTTCTTCCAAGGAGCAAGTGTCTTTTACTTTCATGGCTGCAGTCACCATCTGCAGTGATTCTGGAACCCAAGAAAATAATTTCCATTGTTTCCTCACCTATTTGCTATGAAGTAATGGGACCAGATGCCATGGTCTTAGCTTTTTGAATGTTGAGTTTTCAACCAGCTTTTTCACTCTCCTCTTTGACCTTCACAAAGAGGCTCTTTAGTTCCCCTTCATGATAAATAATATTAAATGTGGCAGTTTATCATATATGGGCATATTTTGTACCTTAATAAAGCCTCATTATTTCCTCATTATGAAAATGATAAGAAAGCAAAAATGGTATTACCCAACAAGAAGAAAAACAACAGGAAACAACAGCAAATGAGCTAAGTCTCAGCAACATTTTCTGAAAGGGTGGAAGAGTGATACTTGAATGAGTTATAAACTTAAGTGTCTTCTGTATTAGGGGTTGTGACCCCTGCAGGTGGGGGGAAATGTTCCTGCAGAATTTCTAAAATACCTTGCGTTTGGAAGTACCAGGTAGTGCAGAAGGCACAGGGGAAGAACAGCCCAGCTTGCCAGGAGGTGAAAACGCTTAATTCTTTGGAGAAATTGAGCAGGGGTGTTCTCTTTTTATGGACACGGGGCATAGTCTGGCTAATAGGAGACAGGAATGACACAGATGGTGAAAATAGAAGAAATAAATGGGAATCCACAGCTGCAGGGGGTCTTCAGTCTTTCTTGCTTTTACTTCTCAGAGGGAAGGTGACCAGTCATAAAGCCCCCCTGGAGAGGTTATGTGCTTCTGCTCTGATAAGTCATCACCGCCCGGAGAGAAGACCTGTGATTCTGTGTTTCGGGGTTGCTGGCTGTCTGGTGATGAGAGTAGGAATTGGGGTGAGTCTCTCCTTCCACTGTGTGCTACAGTCAGTCTTCCTGATGGAGACTTTGTTTTCCATACTCTCCATGACACCTTCCAGGTCTTACATTTTATAGTTCTGAGGTTTCTGAACAGAGAATGAGCATACAAAAACATTGTGCATAAAAATCAATTGAATTTAAGCATAAATTAAACAGTTCTATAATTTTCCTCAACTACCAGTCACCAATTAGACTAGAATTTAAGATTCAGTTCTTAGATTTGCAGTAGAGAGGCATCTTCAAAGAAGTAATTTTGAAGATAAGGCATCTTGCTTTATAGAACTTCCTCCATTCTAGTTTCAGACGACCCATCAAGACCCAGGGACTAGAGTGAAACTTATCAGCTGCCCCTGATTTCAAAGTTCTGGGGACAAGAGAATATTTAATGTTCAAAAAATATTGTCATATTTGACCAATTATGGTTATATGTTTTGGTTTAAAGGATTTCTGTTTTCTTTTCTGAATCTTTAAATGTTTCTCTCCATACTCTATGAATAGAATGAAAATGACAGAGTTCTTTTTTCTCTTTCCCCTGAGGCAATTCATGTATTACTAGTTAAAAATATTTTGATTAAATCAAAAAGAAATTTTTTCACAGACATTTTTGTGAAAGTTGTCACTGAAAAAAAGTAACTTGCATTTCCAAAACTTTCTGAACCACCTTCTCCTAACTAGTGCATTGTCCAACTGTGGCAGAATGAGACTAGTTTTTAAAGCTTAAACACTTTACACTTTAATTTTTTTCCAATTTTGTTGAAAACTAAGAAGAGGAAAAAACTATTGTATAATGCACTGCTGTGAAAGAAAAACTCTTAATTTTAGCCTTTTGGACGTTTTAATTTGTATCCATCTTATTCACAACTATTATAACCTCACAACTTTCATAACCTTGTCTAATATGAGATTTTCTGATTGACTCCATTACCTTGTCTGAGCATGTCATATAATTTATCAGCTCATTTGAAGTGTCCTTTACTAAGACTCTACTGCAAAAATGTCATACTAATATAAACAAACATTCCTGCATGTGATGACTCAAATACAGTCCTGAGATGGTGTATCCTGTTCTTTTTAGCTCATTTAAAATAAAACCCCAACCTAGCAGATGGCTAATAACAGAATCCTTAATTGTTCTGCAGAGAGACATGAAATAAAAGATGTTACTTTGATCTATCAGACTTCTGTTTCTGATCACAGCTTTAAAGATAACCTTAGGCTCCTTTTCAAATTCTAGTATAAAACTTCCATTTGTAAGAGACTTTCATTTAGCACATTGCTACTATTTTATTAATTCTGGCCTCTAATAGTTAGCCTTGAATAAAGCTAGAGTCCAATTGTTTTATTTGACTTATTTTTCCATATTGCTTCCTTCTAGAGTCTGATTTCACACATAATGCATATTTTTCCTTGTACAGTGCATTTTCTTTCTTTCCATATTTACCCACATATCATTCTTCAAGATTTCTTTTTCTTTTAATCCATTTCTCCATTATGCTTTGTATATATTATTAACATTGAAATACACTGTTTGGTCTTGACCCACTTTTAAAATTCTTAGAGAATCCTATTAAGTCATCAATATCCTCTGTCTTCCGCCTAAATGTGATTTTTCAGAGTCTGTATGTTTAATTAACCTTTAGTGGAATTTTAAGGCACAGTTCAGGGAGATACCTAAGGCAAACCTGAGTTTGAACCAGTGAGGATGATGTCTGACCTGGGGAGCTATCACTGTAGAGTACCTTGGAGCGATTACCAGTGCTGTGATGATGGACAGGGTTAAGATGAAGTCTGTAGCAGAGAACTTGAAATCTTCACCCTGATCAGGTGTATTGCCATAGGGACGTATGGATGCAAAGTTTCATTTATTTGGTTTAGGTTATGAATACAAACTACTTCAGTGTTCTCCTAAATATTGAATTGAATGGAAATTTCTGGTGAGTTCTATCTATCCATCTATCTATCTATATACACACACACATAGTGTTTAAATGCAAGTGGAGGGGAAGGAGGAATTTATTATATATAATGTTGATATATATGTAAATTTTTAAGTACACAATTTATATATATACAATATAAATAAATTATATCATCTGTTTGTTTCACCTTTACTATGATAATAGAGGTGCTTAGGTGATTATCTTTACCCTTTCTAATCATTTTTGCTTTTTCTTCCCTGTATTCCTTATTTTAGATTTTCAGTATTAAGTGGTATTGACTTAGTAAACTATTTTTGATTTGATTATTTCTGGTGGTAAAATTAAGTAAAATGGTAAGTAAAGCTTAGAATTAAGTGAAGAGAATATCAATAAACAAAGTTCCATCAATTTCATAGAAACATAATACACTCGCATATTTCTGTTTTTTTTTTAATATCCCAGAACTATAGGTCTTTTTTCCATTTTCATTGATAGCACCTATGTTTTCTGAGGTAGGACACCTCCATGACTCATTCTATTTTAACCTCCTCTTTCTCCTCATTCATTCCTTATTATGTAACTGTCTCTTGGCCACTTTTTAAAGAAGAGTCATAGGAAGAATTTACAGTTATTATAATGCTTCATGATGTGTGTTTACTTTCTCACAAGTGTAGTAAGTAGAAATTGTGGTCAGTATTTTGTTGCTAAACTCATGTACAAAACATAACTGAGGAGCAAACACCTTTTAATACTCTACAAGCAGCTACCTGAAGATCAGGTAGGTAGCTAGGATTAGGGAGGTGAAGTTAGTGAATGGCTCAACTTTAAAATCTTTTTGGCAAGAACACTCCTACTGTGAGATAAATGAAATGAGTGCTGTTAAACATCTGTTGTATCCATCACAAAATAAAAACCATAAGGTGCTCTTAAATATTTCTTTCAGTTATTTATAATTATCCTAAGTGTATGATCATAAAAACCTTTTTTAAAAAAAAATTTGTTGTCCAGTGTCAGTTTTCCTTTAATGATGGCATGCTTTTATCATTAGTATTCTAATGCTTGTATAGTATTTTCAACTTTATATCTTATTCTGATTTTATATCTATGTCATGTGAACCTGGTTAATGCATCTTTTCTGGTTATGTTAACGAGTTAAGTTTTCTCATATTAAAAGTTTAAGAACTGACATGGTAGGTAACATGGAAGATTTGCCAAGGTCTTGAGAACTAGTGTGAAAGGTCACGTGGCTTTTATTACTTGTGTGGCCATCCCAACACAGGCATATGGGTTCATGCATAAAGCTTTACAATCTTTAGAGAAATTTAAGATGAAGTCACATAATCGTATTATGCTGTTATTTCTGTCATTTTTGTTCTTACTTGCTCTTTGTCAGTTCCAAGATTGGAAGAGCAAAATCTTCTCACAAAGTGCCACACCCCACATAATTTCTAAGTTCCCACTGAGTATACTTAAGCTTCAAGCACATCCTATCAGCTAGCATGTTTTGCCTGTATTTTTCTTTCTGTGTCTTTAAGTCCAGCCCAGACCCGCTTTGGGGACACTTGACAATGAGAATCATTTATTTGAGTGATCCTGTGCACGCCTGGAACTCACTGATGTCATTTTCACTCTGTTTCCACCTTCTTCTGTCTACTCTTCCAGTTTAGAGCCCATGATTTGTGAAGATCATTGCTACTTATTACTACTAACTATTACTCCTTTGCAAATATGCTCAAATATCTTTCCATTTTGTACTTAAGTTGCTGAATATTGTTGGAGGAAACACACGCGTGCCCGTGTTGATGTCACTATACATGTATAGTCATCAATTTTAAAACAAGACTATAAACTCTGTGAACTATAAGCTTTATAAAATCACTCTCCTACCGAATCATACCCTTTCATAACCTTTCAAACTTCTTACTCTCTCTGTTTCTGTAATTTCACTGGTTGCCCTTTCCTTCTTGGGGGAAGGGGAATCTCATGTGTAAAGTCTCTCACCTTGCCATCGCCAAGTCTTTCTATCTGTCAGCCCATCTTCCCCTATAATCCTTTTGATAAGAAGAGACTCCTTATCCTCACTTGCTTCTCACCAAATCCCTTTCTCCTTATCAGGATTTCTCTCCTGCAATAATCTTGCCTCTTCCCTGTGTCATCTGTTACTCCCTCACGGATGAATGGTTGTCCTTAGCATCCATACATGCTCCAGTAAGCAGAGATATAGAATTTATTTCCTTAACTACATACTCTTTCTTCATATATTCCCCACTTTTTATGAAAGCGTTTTTGTATTCATTTCACTTCTTCAAATTCTGTTACATCCTCTCTGCATCTGGCTTTATCAGCTTTCCTGGTCTTCCACTGAAAGGATCAACAAAAACCCCATTGTTGCCAATATCAACAAATTACCACAAATGTCGTGGCTGAAATAACATAAATTCATTCTGTTACAGTTCTGGAGGTCAGAATGCCAAAGTGATTCTTACAGGACTGAAACAAAATTTTCAGCAGTTCTGACTCCTACAAGAGATTCTGGGAAATTCTATTCCTTGTCTTTTCCATCTTCTAGGATCTGACCCATTCCTTCATCCTGGTCCCACATCACATTCTCTCTCCTCCCTCTGCTCCATCAACTGACTCTGCTCCTCTTGTGTCCCTCTTGTGAGAACCATGGTGCTCACCCCAGGCCCGCCTGGCTAATGCCACCGTCAACATCCTTAATTTAATTATGTCTGCAAAGCCTCTTTTGCTTCAGAAGGTAACATTCATAGGTTCATGGGTTTATTACCTGATATATTTGGGGGATCATAACATAGTATTCTTAGTAAGAGGTTACTTTTCCTTAAAGTGATGATTCAGAATTTAATTGTCTTTTTTCCTTCCTTCCTTCTTTCCCTCTTTTCCTCCTTCCTTTCTCCCTCCCTCCATCTCCTTTTCCCTCTCCTTCTGCTTCTTTTTCACTCATTCTCTCTTTTTCTCCTTCTCCCCTTCTCCCTGTCTTTCTTTGATCTCTGCCATCTGAAACACAAATATCCCAAACTTTCCATCTTTTTTTTGCATCAAATTGGAAGGGGAAAGAGTAGAAAAGATCACAAATGGAAATTGGTTAGGTGTGAAACTTCTCATATTATGATGAGGAACTTTTTATTTATCCAAATATAACTGCAAAAATAAAAATGGAAAGCATAATTTACCTCTGTGTCTAGAAAGAAAAATAAGCAAGGTTGATTCATCTGTTTATAATCTCTGCTGTGTTATTCTAAGTAACAGTTTATTTAATGTTATGAAACGAGAGTTTTGAATTTATACCTTCCTCCTTCCTAATAATGGGCACACAGGCTCAGATCTATTCATTGAGTGTTTTTCTTCTATTCCTTAACATCTTGTGGGTGTTATTTAGTTGTAATTTATTCATTCATTTATTCACTCAAAATACCTATCAATATCAGCAACTCTAGTAAAACACATGTATTGCTTTGATTTTTAGAGAATAATGTTGGTTTAGTGTGAAGATTGAATTGGAGAGAAGAAAGACCTTCTGCAGATACACTAACTAAAGAATGTTTCTGAAATTCAGAAGAGGCATGATATTACCTTGGGTGAGAGCGGTGGGTGAAGAAAGATGAGAAGGGTTAGAGATGGTCCAGCAGCACACAGGAGTGTATCATCTAGGGGAGAAGTAGGAGTCAGCAAGTGTTCTATTCTAATTCTTATTTATAGAAAAAAGGTGAGAAATAAGAATATCAGAATTTGGTGAAAAGTGGATGATGAGTTTATTTTTGTTGGATGCACTGAGGAGGAAATCACCCAGGTTGATACACCGTGAGGGGTGTCAGACATGGGAATCTAAAGGTCAGGCGTGAGGTCTGGCCTGCAGCTGTGGACTTGAGAGTTGTCCATACCGTGAAGTTATCTGAGCACACTCAGTTATCAGGGAAACTACATAGAACAAGAAGAGAGAAAGGCTCAGGAAAAGACTCAAAATGATAGTACCCAAGAACAGGACTGGGTGCACTTCTTCTGTGTAGGGCCAAGCAATAAGTATTTACAATTTTTGAAGGCCATATGATCTCTGTTGTAACTACGCAACCCTGCTGCTGTAGCGTGAACACAGCCATGGACAATATGCTAACACATAGGCAGAGCTGTTCATTTTTTGAAATAACACTTTATTCACCAAACAATCCCAAAAGCAGGCCAGATTTAACCCAAGGGTCATAATTAGAGGGTCCTTGCTCAAGAGGATGGAAAAGAAGCAGGAGAGCTAGGAAAGAAGACAAGAGATGAAATTGGGGAGAGTGTGGTGTCAGAACCTAATGGGGAAGAGTGCTCCAGGCTGTGGAGGCATCTGAATTTTAAATGTGATGACTGAAGGTGGAAGACTTCCAGATCAGTCTGGTGTTCTTTACCCAACAGTGGACCTTAAACTGATCACTCTATATCCAGGAAGAAATTGGCAGCTTTTTTTTTTTTTTTAAGGTGGAGTATAATTGCTTTACAATGTTGTGTTGGTTTCTGCCACCCAACAGCGTGAATCAGCCTTAAGTGTACATATGTCCCCTCCCTCTTGAAACTTCCTCCCACCCGCCCAGGCTGTCACAGAGCGCTGGGTTGAGTTCTCTGCGTTACACAACAGCTTCCCACCAGATATACATAATGTATATGTTTCAATGGTACTCTTATCAATTCGTGCACTTGTGACTGTCCCTTATGAAAAATTGGAAGCTTAATTATTCCTAAATTTCCATTTTGTAAGACTTGTTAATTTATATAGATTTATAGACACATTTAGAAATCAGTTCTATCTCTTGCATTTATAAAAACACATTCCTAGTATCTATTTAGAGACAACTCAATAATCTAACTTTAGAGTTAACAGAATATCCTTTGTAGCTTGTTGTCAGCTGCCAGTAAATTTAGCAAAAATGTAGAAAACAATACATTTTTATTTACAGGGTTTGAGTCATTATTCATCACTTGTGTGTGCAGGGTCACGTGAGCCAACTACTCAGTCTGTCTGTAGACTCTGTGCCCAGCGTCCTGTCCCCAGGTCCCATGCTAGAACATTCCCAGCACTTCCTCCTGTAGGCATGTGCAATACTCATAGCTTCCTTTTGTGAGAAACCATCATGCACAGAAATATGTCTGTGAATGTCCCATTTTGAGAACTTCGGGGTTCAGTTATTTTCACAGATACTGCTTGCCTTCCAGTTTTTACTAGTGCTTTGGGATTTGGTCTAAAAGTACGCATCCTTATCTCGTGATTTTTGTACTTCTTTCCTTTTCTTTTCCTAACTAAAAAATACTTATGTGGTATAAATGATTACTCCATTATTTTAAAATCTATTATTTAATTCATTTGCAGATTGATGAAATATGTCTTCAAGTAATTTTCATGAAGTCTTTACATATCAGTGAATATAATTCCAGTAACTTCACAGAAAAATTTTAACTTCACTGTGTATATTTTTGCTATACTCTTCTCTCTCTGTTAAACATCCGTTGGTGTTTTAACATTTTCTTAGATGTAGTATTAGACGCTTAAAGCCTAGTTTTCATTTCCTTATAAATAGCCTAATTATTTCTCTCCTTTTATCTTTGTAGAAATTCATTCTTTAAGCATTTACAAAAGGCATCATGTGTTTTTCTTTCATTTCAGCTTAGTTTTATCTTAAATATTTATGATTAGTTTTGTCAACTTTTCTAGTTTCTTTCTGATAAAATGCCTATTGGCCCATCATTTAATCTCATTGTCCATTTTACTCTTCATAACTAATTATATTTTCTGTGATAAGATTCTAGTTCTTTGAGACTTCCAATAGAGAGATTGAAATCTAATTTAAAATTTTAGTTTCTTTACTAAAGAAACATCACAGCTTATTTCAGTCAGCTTCCTTTTCATTTCAGTTTATATACTAGTCTGTTGCTTTCCATTTCATATTTTTTTCTGTTTCTTATAGTCCAAATTTTATTTTATATTTTTGATAATAGATTCAAATGATTTAACTTTTCATTTTGTTTTGGGTATTTATTAAACTTTTTAAAAATATTATTTCATTATATATATAGACATCAGATTGCAGAATTGTTTATCATGCCCCACTTTTATTTTCTCTTTAGTGGTCCTTGGATTCCTCATTGTTTATTTGAGTGTTAGCACAATGTTTTTTCAGATTTTAAGCTGACTGTCATTTATATGTAAACCCCTGTTATAGTCTGAATTAGACTCATTTACTGAAACAGGCTTCCCAGGTGGTGGTGCAGTGACATAGAATCCTCCTGCCAATGCAGGAGATGCTAGAGATGCGGCTTCAATTCTTGCATCAGGAAGATTGCCTGGAGAAGGAGATGGCAACCCACACCAGTAGTCTTGCCTGGAAAAATCCTATGGACAGAGGACTCTGACGGGCTACAGTCCCTGGGGTCACAAAAGAGTTAGACACGGCTAAGAGTCTGTGTACACACACACACACACACACACACACACACACACACACCCACCCACCCACACACACACCCCCCCCCCACCCCCCCCACCCCCCCCACACACACACGCAGTTGCTTAATAAGATAGAAATGTAGGTCTCATGTAAAAGTCTGCAGGTTAGTTATTCAGGCTGACAGACTGACAGGACCGTCGGAAGCCCAGGTTCTTTCCATCATTTCATTTCAAAGGATGATTACTTTATCTGTCAAGTCAAAGCTGGGCCTCTAGTGCACCATGTTTCTGTCTGAGAGAAGGGGAAAGAGAGCAAGTGAAGGTCAGATACTTTTCTTTTTTTGTTTTTGATTTATTTATTTTAATTGGAGATTAATTACTTTACAATATTGTGGTGGTTTTTGCCATTCATGGACATGAATCAGCCATGGGTGCACATGTGTCCCCCATCCTGAACCCCCCTTCCACTTCCCTCCCCACCCCATCTCTCAGGGTCATCCCAGTGCACCGGCTTTTCATGCCCTGTTTCATGCATCAAACTTGGACTGGTGATCTATTTCCCATATGGTAATATACATGTTTCAATGCTGTTCTCTCAAATCATCCCCCCACTCTCACTGTCTCCCACAGAGTCCAAAAGTCTGTTCTTTACATCTCTGTCTCTTTTGCTGTCTCACATATAGGGTCATCGTTATCATCTTTCTAAATTCTATATATGTGTGTTAACATACTGTATTGGTGTTTTTCTTTCTGACTTATTTCACTCTGTATAATAGGCTCCAGTTCCATCCAGCTCATCAGAACTGATTCAAATGCATTCTTTTTAATAGAGTAATATTCCATTGTGTATATGTACCACAGCTTTCTTATCCATTCATCTGCCAATGGATAATTTTCTTTCAAGCTAGTTGCTTAGGAGTCATAAGCATCATTTCCACTCTCACATCCTCATTGAGAACTTTATTATCTTACCACCATTAGCTGAAAAAGAAGCTGGATAATGTAAGCTTTAACTAGGTAACTATGTGCTCAGTTAAAACCCTATTAGTATGGCAACAAGAGAAATGCAATTGGATGGAAAATGGCCCCAACCTTTAATGATTCTGTTTACAATGCTGTTTTTTTCCTAAATAATGTGTATCAACCATCAACTCACTTTTCTTGGAAGCTCTGGAGTAAATGTTTCCCTAAGCTCCATCCATCTCTTTCTCGGCTTATTGTTGATGTCACATCTCAGACTGTAATGCCTTGCTTTCTCTTCTCTTACACCAGGTTCTGTCTTAACTGTAGTTCCTGAATGTTCATAAACAGAAGTGCTGAGAGAATGAGTTGTCTTCAGCCCCTTCAAAGAATCATTGAAAAATTTACAGCAGACATGGTGGAAGGTGAGGAGCAGAGGGACACCTGCTTTTGTGTATTAAATGACAGGAAAATGACACTATACAAAGTGGCTAAAGATATTGGATGGAAGGAGAAACTTTAGCCTCCCTTGCTCTAGAGATGAAAACACATTATTGGCATCGCTGAGGAAAAATGAGAACAGGATCAAAACCTCATAACTTAGTGTTCAGAATGTGAAGTCTTTTCTCACACCACACACCATCAGTCACTCAGTGATTATTTTCTCAGATTTGAGAGTACATTTACTGCCATGAGGCCTTTCAGAGTTGCACATTTTATGTATGCAACTGTTGAAGTTGTGGTTAGTAATTTATTTTCCCAGAAGGGGGTTTATAGAGAGGAGGCTGTGTTTTTCTTATCAGTTTACATGACAGGGGGCTACATATTTTGAAACAAAAAAAGTCACAAAAATGTTTGTGTGTTTTTCATTTAGAGAAATAGTCTTTGGTTTTACGACATGGTTATATTACTGTGCTAAATGCTTCGGGATATACAAAGATAGATAAATTGTAACAATAAAGTAAAGGGATTAATTTTGGTTTTCTTCACAATCATGCCAGTATTTGAACGGTGACAAAGAGACATGTCACCATTCTGCAGACATATTATGCAAACAAAATTCAATCTATGAAGTAATTTCCAATGGAGATTTTAGTACAGGTAATTTCAGTAGTAGTGTAATTTAACAAATAACATTTTAGAACTTCTGAGGATCTGGTTTTGCATTAGAACTACGTTACTATTTTCCAAAGATAACTCATCCTTTTTTTTCTGTTGTTGGCAGTGGATTTAATATTGGTAAATTGCCAAAAGCATTCTTTTCAAGTTCATTATATATAATATATGCAAGCACAGTTAATATATGCAGGAACATTTGCTAATTCTATTTATAGTTACATGTGAAGTGACAGCAATGTGAAGAAACTGACTTTACTTCATAAGGGACAACCTCAATGACTGATGCCCCAGGCTAGGCAATAAAGCATGTTAAATGTGTCAGTCCTTCTTAATCAGTTAATTAATTAATATTAAGTTAATGAAATTTAAGACAGTGCTCACTTTAAGCTTAAAAAATTATACATCAAATTTTATCTGGGTGAATAAATTGCCAAGGGATTTTTGAAAAAGAAAACAATGATTGGGAACTAATTTAACTAATATGAAATTTTATGTATACATATATTAATAAAATCATTCTGACACAGTTGTAGATACAAGCAAGTCTGATAGACCAGGATGAAGAGTAGGGAAGTAGAGCCCAGCATGTATGATATTATATAACAATTAGTATTATAGAAAAAGATTTTAGATTTCTATTTCATACTATGTCAGAATAAATCCCTAAGAGTTCTGATTAAGCTTTTAAATATGTGGTTAAATTTTCCTTTTAAAACACTGGAATGTTTGTGTAAGATGTAAAAGGCTTTCTTTGTTCCAAATGGTGATATAGTATTCCATTTTTATGTTTTTATAATTTTTAAGATGTTTATTTCTTCCTTGTGAATAATAAAATAAAATTTTTTAAATGAAACCATAAATTTGAAAGAAAACAATTGGGAAAATAGATACAACACTCATTTGTAGAAAATGAATTGATATTCATAGTGCTAAAATATATTTTATAAAAAACAGAAGAAATACGTGCACCTATAGCTTATAATAAATTTTTTGTTTATTCAATTCAAATTATTTCCTCTTAACTTTATAATCAAATTTTAGATTTCATTCTTTGTTTTTAACAATTAAAGAAGAAGAAAATTGAATCAAACCTCTTGCCATAAGAGAGAATTTTATCTCTATATTGAGTCTCTTTTTCTTACTCAAATAAACAGCAATAAATAGACTGTACATTTTTAAATGTACAATTTGATGTGTTTGCACTGTGCATACACCCATGCAACAGTTGCCACCCACAAAATGGTGAATGTATTCATCACCTCAAAGTTTCCTTAAACTATTTTGTAATCCCTCCCACCAATCTCATACTCTCTCAAACAAAAAAAGTCACAAAAGTTTTTGTGCATTTTTCATTTAGAGAAATAGTCTTTGGTTTTATGATATGGTTAATTATGGTGCTAAATGCTTTGAGACATACAAAGATACATAAATTGCCTCTCTACCACTAGGCAACCACAATCTCTTTTCTTTCATAAGGGATTAATTAATTTCTCTAGAATTTTAGATAAGTGGGATATATGCTGTGTCCTTTTTTGGATGTCTGATTTCACTCAAAATACATATTTTAAGATTGATCCATGTAGCATGTATGAACAGTTTATTCCTTTCTGTTGCTAATTAGTGTTCCGTTGTATAGATATACTGAAATTTGTTTTTCCAATTATTGCTTGGTGAATACGTAGTTGCTTTCAGTTTGGGGGTATATTTATTTCAATTAGGAAAATTTTCTTACATGTGACACAAAAACACAATCCATAAAGGAATAAATTTACAAATTTGACTTCATTAAAATTGAAAACTGCTTTTCAATATACATGGTTAAGAGCATGAAAAGAAAAGCAAATATAGTAATAAAATATTTGAAAGTTCCATATTTGATAAAGGGCTAAAATATATGAAGAACCATTGAAACTCAAAAATCAGAAAACAAGCAAATCAACGGTGGAGAAATTGGACAAAAGATTTGTATAGACACTTCATGAAAGAAGGTATACAGAAGATACAAAACAACATAGGAAAGATCAACATCATGAGACAGAGAAATGTGAATTAGCTCACTATATACCTTCTCTCATGATTTTTGAGTTTCAGTGGCTCTTCACATACTTTAGCCCTTTATCAAATATGTAACTTTCAAATATTTTATCACTATATTTGCTTTTCTTTTCATGTTCTTAACCATGTATATTGAAAAGCAGTTTTCAACTTTAATGAAGTCAAATTTGTAAATTTATTCCTTTATGGATTGTGTTTTTGTGTCATATGTAAGAAAATTTTCCTAATTGAAGTAAATATTTCTTCAATGTTTTTCCCCTAGAAGTATTAGAATTTTAGGTTTATATCTAGACATAAAACTTGTTTTCAAATAATTTTTATGTTTGGTGGGAAGTATGGCTCAGGATACTTCCCTGGTGTCTCAGTGGTAAAGAATCCACCTGCCGATGCAGGGACAGTTTTGATCCCTGGTTGAGAAGATCCCCTGGAGAAGGAAATGGTTACTCACTCCGGTATTCTTCCCTGGGAAATCCCATGAACAGGGGAGCCTGGCGGGCTACAGTCCATGGAGTGACAAAGAGTTGGACAGGACTGATTAAATAGCAACAATGGCGCAGAATCCCTTTTTTTCCTTTTCAACAGATAAATCCAGTTGTTCTAGCACCATTTCTTAGAAAGACTATCCTTTATTCTCTGAATTATCTTTGCAACTTTGTCGAAAATCAGTTAACCATTTGTGTGTTAGTCTCTTGATCTATTTGACTCTCTATATGAAAACACAACACTTCCCTGAAGGCTGTGACACTTGCTCCAGAACTGAGAGTGATGGGCAACATCTGAGCTTCCCCTTTTATGGCTCTGGAAACTCCCTTCAGGCATTTTCTGGGGCAATTGTAGTCCCCTCATTTGTTCACTTCTCCCAGGGATCACTCTAATGTGCTACTGTTTAACGTTTGAAGTCTATTTCTCATCCATTTTGCTTGGTGTTACAGTATTTTAAGGTGGGAGGGTAAACCCTGTGCCTTTTACTCCATCTTGTTCAGAAGTAGAAATCCATACTTATCTCTTTTGACAATCTTATCTTTCAATTGGGGTATTTATGACAATAATTTAATTATTCATAATGTTTCAATTGTCATCTATAATTTTACTCTTTTCTCTGTTATACCTGTTATCTGCATTCCCCTGTCCCTCCTTCCCTTCTTATTTTGACTGATTTAAATATTTGTAGAGTTCCATACTTATTTACTTATAGCTTTTAGCTATACCACTTTACCTTTTCTGTTTTACAGTAGTTAAAAAATCATTTTTTAATGTTGTTTACAAGTCTAAATTGTCTTTATATAAACAGTACAGCAATCTTTTTTTGTCTTTTTTAAACAATTTTTTTTCTTGATCTCTGATTAAAATTGAACTGATGTAATTTTTAATCTTATGTTACAAGTTCAGCTAGTAGGACCAGTTTTAACATTTAGGATGAAGGATGGGAATAAAGATCTGGGCTGGTAATGGTTGTGTCTTGGGCATAGATTTTACATGAGGACACAGGATACGAAGATCATAGGGTTTCAGGATGATACTACCTAGCTAGTGATGTTTATGATAATTCTTATTTTCTTAATAACTGCTGTGTAAACAGGTGAACCCTGATCTATTTCCTTCACTTGAGATGAGTTTTGCAGTGTTTCCTGGTTACTGTTTAAATTTGCAGGGCTTGATTGGCTTCAGTCAGTCTCTTTATGCCTTATTGAAAGTTAATAGCATCATATTTTTGACATATTATTTTTTAATGACATTCCATTTCAATTTTACGTTTTTACTCTGTATTCTCATAGCTGCATGACCTTGGGCAATTATTTAATTTCTCTCAGTCTCATTTTCTTCATATGTAAAGTGAAGATGGTAATAGAACAGGTTCAGAAAGATGCTATAAGCATTAAATGTTGCAATACATGTCGAGTGCTTAGCACAATGGGTGATGGATCATAATTTTAACTAAAATTGTTATTAGTAAAAAGTGCTGCTGTTGACCTTCATACTAATGCAAAGACTTTGAGCTTTCTTTCCTAATGAAGGAACTCCATTTGTGATGGTGTGTTCAAACACCCTCAGTCAAGTCTTACTGGGATACACAACATATTTACAGTGACTTTCCTTGCTAACTTACACATTTCTCAGATAGATTGCCCTAATGTGGTCTGAAAACACCCTAGTACATGGGTGTTTCATTCATTCATTGAATCTCTGTCATATATCTATATTTGTTTATTTTACTTCTAGGTGTTGCTTCTACACAGATAAAGGGAAAATGGCCAAATGGTTTTGTTTGGTTTGACTTCTTGAAATAATTTATCCAGCACTGACATGGCATCTTAACTAAGGTAGTAAAAGTGATGTGATTTACAGTGTTTATTTTGTAACATTAAAGGAGCAATGAAAGAGACTGAATTGAATTGAAGTGAGATGACAAGGGCTGTTTATGTTAAATGTTGACTTTGTGTAATGCTAAAAATCAGGAACAAATAATAGTACCCTAAAATAAAATATTACTTTTGATGTTTCTCATTCTCCATAATTTGAGGTGGATGCAATATTTGTTTTCATTGAAAATAATAGTTAATTCCTCTTGCAAACAGTCTTATCATTCATTAGAAATTTTAGTAATTTTCAATGGCACTTCAAAATCTGTCCATAGACTAATTACTATACTAATTACAAGATTCCAAATATTTGATTTGTTAAAGCTCACAAAATCACAAATTGGTGTCTGGATAGGACACACAGCCCCAAAGCCAGAGTCTTCATTTTTCCTAAGAGCTGAGAGGGATAGCCTGTCCATACTAGCTGACATGTTAAACACTCTTCCAGCATAGACTATTATTAATTCTGTGTGGATCAGCAGGATGGAATACTTGTAAAAATTTTAACAACTTTTTTGTTAGCTCACTTTCTAAGAATAAATTATACTTTAATGAACAAACTAGAACAGTTTGGAATATCAGTGGAATTTTGCATTTAAATTATTGAGTTCTTTTTTCTTGGCATTTTAGGCTTCACTGGAGCAGAGCAGTAAAAGGATTTTTTGCACTTATGATGTGTACTTTTCTGTTCCCATATTGCATTAGCTTCAGCTTTAGATTTTCAATTTTTGTTTGTCATAAAGCTATTCTTTTAATACTCATTTAACATATTTGACCTAATCATGCCGTCATGGTAATCTATACTTGAGTAAAGACAATGCAATTGACCTCACAACTGAAATTTAATTTTGTTCCAGTCACTATACAAACAAAGCAATAAAACTTCAAAGTCATTATAAAACCTGGCATGCTTATGTATATAAAAATGCACATGTGTCATGTTAAGATTTTGCTTTTTCTTTTAGAATTAAAGCTATACTTCAATTAAAAAGCCATAAGTGATTGCTTATCATATTACAAAATAGAGATAAAATATAGTACAGAAGTCCTTTTCCAGTTCTTTGACCATGTATTTGAACACCTTTTATTCTTGCCAGTTTTAGATATTTACCAATTAATAATGCTATTTAGACCTGGAGGGATACTTTATTAGAAGTCCAATTAATTTTGGCTAAATATATAGTATCTTTTTCCAAGGATGCCTGATCAATTTTCATTTAAAAATAGAATCAATTGATAATTAATTCTCTAGAATCTGTCATCATTAGGAGATAATTTATGATGGGGGTTGTATTTCCACTGAAACAGAGTTACGCATTCACAAAGATTCATCAGTGCCAGTGACTGAATGCAATAATGACTTAGTTGTTTTGGAAAAATAATTTTTCTACAAACTAACTTCTGAATATTACCATTCAGGAGTAGAAATAGCATCCCAGTGATTTTATATTAATATTACAAAAACAGAAACCATTCTGATTTCATGGTTTCTTCAGAAAATAACTTTACATGCTGTGCTGATAAGCATTTTGAGAACAGGCCATGCAAACTCTTAGTCCGGATAGCATGTGTGAACGTTCATGAAGGTATATGTGATTTCCACATAGTCACATTCACCAGTTCACATTGTAAATCCCTGGACAGTTCAGCCCCTTCCTTATCTCAAATGCATCCCATTAAAGCACTCTCAGGAGGGTTTATCAGCAGAGATTGGAAGAGTAAGCCTGCTCTGAAGATCCTGTGTTTATTTTCCATATTTCAGGCTATCATACTTCTTTTTTGAAGGCTATTCATGACATTCAAATGTGCATATGAGTGACTTTATCTGGGAAAAAAAAAAAAGAAAATGTGGGATATTATAAAAATATATGTTAACACAAAATTCTCCTTCTTATGCCAAGTATTCTTATGCTTTGATTGACTTCAATTATACTACACTGTTGGTATCTTCTTTCAAAGGTATACCTCAACACTTTCTGCCTCTTTGATTATTTATCTAGTACATATCTTTCTGGCTTGTAGCAGGAATCTACTACTAGTAGATTCCTACTAAACAAATCTTATTTAGATTTGCTTGCTTTTTCAAATATGCAGTTCAATGATATCTTTTGGACTGCTTTAAACAGTGAGTAATCTTGACCAAACTGATTTAAATGATAAATAAATGCATTGTTTCTCATCAGAAGTAGTTCAAGTGTCATCTGTGTTTTCCTCTGTTGTCTTGGTAACAATGATTCCAGGTCCAGGTTTCGTATTTGGGTATTCAGGGAAGATGAGGCTGGGACTCTGACCATACCTATATTGTAGGAGCAGTGGAAACTTTCCCAGAAGTCTTACCTACAGACTTTCTAACATGTCTAATTGACCAAAAATGGCCATAGACCCATTATTAAACCAATCACCAGCCAGGGAAATGAGAGTCCTATGACTGAGACTCATAATTAGAGAAATCGGTTTGTCAATTCCTTTCACCATCTACAAGAGTATTTAAACAGCTCAAAACATTGAGGGCAATTATGATTTAGTTCATACATTATTAATTATATTGCATTAGTTATATCAATTAATAATTAATATGTATTTAATTTATATGGGCTTCCCTCGTGGCTTAATTGGTAAAGAATTCGCCCTCAATGCAGGAAACTCAGGTTTAATCCCTGGGTGGGAAAGATCCCCTGAGAATGAAATGACAACCCACTCGAGTATACTTGCCTGAAGATTCCATGGACAGAGGAGCCTGGTGGACCACAGTCCATTGGGGGGACAAAGAGTTGGACATGACTTAGCCTCTAAACCACCACCATAGTAATTATTATTAGGGACAAGCTATTTGAATAGTGTTGGGACTTCCTTAACAGCTCAGTTGTTAAAGAATCCGCCTGCAGTGCAGGAGACCCCGGTTTGATTCCTGGGTTGGGAAGATCCTCTGGAGAAGAGATAGGCTACCCACTCCAGTATTCTTGGGCTTCCTTTGTGGCCCAGCTGTTCAAGAATCCACCTATAATCTGGCAGGCCTGGGTTCAATTCCTGGATTGGGAAGATCCCCTGGAGAAGGAAAAGGCTACCCACTTCAGTATTCTGGCCTGGAGAATTTCGTGGACTATATGTAGCCCATGGGGTGGCAGAGTTGGATACGACTGAGGGACTTTCACTATTTGAATTATGTTAGGTTTTTACATAATGGGAAATGAGTTTTTTATTTATTTTTGTCCTGTTTTGCCATTTAACGCAATTAAATAGTGATTCTGCAAGAGGGTCTTTTGGCATTCCTTTTTATTTACTCTGTTTTATCATTTTGCTGATTTTTGTTAATTCTATATCTCTCTTGTTAATGGTAGTGAAAAAAAGATTTATAGTTGGATTCTTATTGTTTTGATATTTTTAGTAGAGCCTTTTAGGTTTCTAATGATATATAATCTCATCATTTATCAAAAATGATAATGCTGCCTCCCACACTTTATACAGGATTTTGTAATTCATTTTCAGTGCCTTCTTTCATGGCATTCCTTAGAAACTTCCCATCACTGTTCAATATCAGAAGCAATAGGGGGCAAGCCTGTCTTCTTTCTGATTTTAATGAAACTGCCCTTAGTATTAAGAGTAGATTTTTACTTTTGTTTCCTCCCTCAATACTAATTGATCTTAGAAACTTTCTACAGTATCATGCTTAAAGACTGATGAGATGTGGCTGCAAAATTTACCAAGTTCTTTCTAATGGTTCTTCATAAAATTTATCCTTACATATTTTAGTGAAAGGAAACTTGATAGATGTTCTAATGATAGAATCATCTTTTCATTCATGGAATAATTCCTAACTTGCCATGTTGTATTATTCTTTTACAATGCTGCTGGGCTTTTTTCTTATTTTTTATTAATCATATATTTATAACTTATCATTAGATTTTATAAATACAATTGAGATTTTATTTCTTTCATCAGTTTGTGATAAGAGGTGTATGTTAGCATTGCAAGATGAGTTGGGAAACAGTAGGCTATGTACTCTGATATATTTTTCATATCCAAGAAATTATCTACCTCTTGAAAATTAAGTTGCAATCACTTTGCATTCACTAAATAAATGTGTGTTCAGTCTATCAGTTGTGTCCAACTCTTTGTGGCCCCATCAACTGTAACCTACCAGGCTGCTCTGTCTATGGAATTTTTCAGACAATAATACTAAAGTGGGGTGCCATCTCCTACTGCAGAGAATATTCCTGACCCAGAGACCCACATCCTTATTCCTGCATTGGCAGGTGGATACTTCACCACTAGTTCCACCTGGGGAGACGCCATTAAATAAATGTTATTGCTGTTTAGTCGCTAAGTGGTGTCCAATTCTTTGTGATCCCGTGGATTGAAGCATGCCAGGTTTCCCTCTCCTTCACTGTTCATTAAATAATTTATAAGAAAAAGTTTGACTCTTACTGAATCATTCAAATAATTTTTTTCTTATTAAATGCCTGAACATTTCTAAATAATATAATTTTAAGCTCTTTTCTTATTTAAATATTATCTACTATCATTTCCATGGAAGATGATTTAGCATGCTTTCACCATTACACTATAGTTTTATTTCTTCTATAACCTCAGTATATTCACTATCATATATCTCTTTTCCATGTTTATCCTTGTTTCAGAAATTGACAGGACTATATAATAAAGGGCCTCATGAGTTTTTGTAAGAAAGTGGATTTTATTCTATATGAAATAAGAAGCAATTAGAGTAGATTTTTAGTAGAGAATTGGTGTAATCTGATTTCATCTTAAAAAGATCACTTCTTTTATTGCACGGAGATATTTTAGGAGGGCAAAAATGGAAGAATGGCAAAAATGGCAAGTTGTTGCAGTGGATTAGGTAATGGACAGAAGGGGTTTGACTAGAGGAGTAACACTGGAGATGAAGAGAGTAGACAGTATGGTACCGTGTGGAAGCAGACTCAGTAAGACATCATAATTGGACATACGGACTGAAGGAGACCTCAGTGATGACTTCTGAGCTTTTGGTCACAACAACTGAACAGTGCTGTTATTTTCTCAGGTGGGAAAGATTTGGGAGGAATAGACAGAAGTGAGTTGTGGGTAATTCTGAATTCTGGTTTGAATCTACTTATTTTGAAGTACCTATTGTGTGTTATAACCTCATTGAGCTACATGACTGCTATCCAGGTTTCCCAACACCACTTGCCAAAGAGACTGTCTTTTCTGCATTGTGTATCCTTGCCTGCTTTGTCAAGGATTAATTGGCTCTAGGTGTGTGGGTTTATTTCCAGATTTTCAGCTCTATTCCATTTATCTGTAAGTCTATTCCTACATTGGTCCCACAGAGCTTCTGTTACTACTGCTTTGTGCTAAATGTTGAAATCAAGATGTGTGAATCCTCCATCTTTGTTTTTCTTTTTCAAGATTGTTTTATTTATGTGGGATCCCTTGCAAGTTCGTGTGAATTCTCAACTCAGCATTAAATGTCTGCAAGAAAGACTTTCAAGATTTGGTAAGGATTGCATTATATCTTTTGGGTATTATTGGGTTTTATTGGGTTTGGGATATTATTTCCACCTTAAAAATACTAAACTTTCTAATTGATATGCATGGATATATTTCCATTTATTTAAGTCTTTAATTCCATTAAGCAAGATCTTATTCTTTTCTGCACAGGTCCTCTACATCTTTGGTTAAATTTATTCCTAAATATTTTATTTTTTGTTTCTATTATAAACCATATTATTTTCTTATTTTGTATTCATTGTGCAATAAAATACAATTGCCAATTTTTGTGTTTTGATACTGTACTCTACAACAATAATAAATTGGTTCATTAGCTTCAATAGCGTGTGTGTGTAAACTTAAGGATTGTCTGTGTATAGGACCTTGCTATCCGTGGTTAGATTAGTTTTACTTATTACTTTCCAACTTGAAGTTCTTTTATTTATTTTACTTGCTGAATTACCCATCTACAACTTACAGTAAAATATTAAATAGCAGGATCAAAAGTGGGCATTCTTGTTTTATAGCTGATGTGGTGGTGAAAAAAGTCTTTCACCATTGAGTATGATGGTAATTGGGGATTTTCTTATAAATGTGTTTCATATTCTCCTATTTTGCTGACTTGTTTTAAATCATGAAATTTTCAAATATGTCAAATGTTTTCTCTCCATCAGTTGAGATAATAATGTATTTTCCCCCTAATTCTCTTAATACAATGTGTAACATTTATTTTCTTTTGTTGAAATGTATTTGCATTCCTGGGATAAATATCACTCAGTCATGGTGTATACTCCTTCTTATATACTGTTGAATTCAGTTACTAGTATTTTGTTGAGAATTTTTTTAGCTTTTAAATTTAAAAGTCTATATTGTACTACAACTTTTTTTCCCTTTGATATTTTGTTTTGTTTTTTGGTTTTGAAATCAGGGTAATGCTGATCTCATGGAATAAATTAGAAGGCATCCCTTCTTCCATTTTTTTGGAAAGCTTGAAAAGGATTGGTGCTAATTCCGCTTATAATGTTTGGTAGAATTCAGCAGCAAAGATATCTGGTACTGTGTCTTTCAGTTTGGAGAGTTTTTAATTAATGATTCAGCCTCCTTATGTGTTACAGATTTGTTTAAATTTTAAATTTCTCTTTGAGTTAATTTTGGAAGTTTGTGTAATTCTAGAAATTTGTCAATTTACTTAAAATTATCTATTTTGTTGGTACACAATTGTTTAGAGTATTGTCTTATAATCACTTCTATTTCTGTAAGTTTATTGTAATGGCTTCACTGTCACTTTTGATATTAGTGATTTTCATTTTCTTTCATTCTTCTTAGTTAATCTGCTTGTAAATTTACCAGTTTTAAAAAAAAATATTTTCTGAGTCAACTTTTGTTTTTGCAGATTCTCTCTTATTTTTCTGTTCTTAATTTTGTTTATATATTAATCTTTATTATATTCTTCCTTTCGCTAGCTTTGAGTTCAAATTTTCTCTTCTTTTCCTGGTTTCTTATGGTGAAAAGCCCTATTACTGACTTGAGATCTTCTTTCCTTTTCAATGGACATTTAAAGCCATACATTTCTGTTTGAGCACTGCTTTTGTCTCATCCTGTAAATTTTGTTATGCCATGCTTTTATTTTAATTTATCTCATTTATTTAATGAGATGTTTAATTTATTCTCATTTTCTTTGCGATTTTTTTTCTTCGAATCATTTGTTATTGAAGAGTGTGCTGTTTAATTTCCACATACATGCAAATTTTTAGTTTCCATTTTGTTACTGATTTCTGGTTTCATTCTACTGTATTTGGGAAAGATATTTTATATGCTTTTAATTTGCTAAATATTATTTGCATTGTCCTTGTGACCTAACATTTGTGATCTGTCTTTGGGAAATATCTTGCTTGCATTGAGGAGAGAGTGCGCTTTGATGCTCTTGGGAGGAGTGTCCTAGCTTTGTCTGTTAGGTCCAGGTGGCTACAGTGATGCTCAGTTTCTCTTTTTCTTCACTGATGTGTCTGGTTATTCTATCCAACACTGAAAGGGGGACACTGAATGCCTCATTATTGTAGCATCATTTCTTGCTTCATTTCTGTCCATTTTTCCTTCATATATACTGGGCTCTGTTTTGAGAATCTGTTTATAACTGTTACATTTTCTCAATGGATTGATGCTTTCATGAATATGTGGTATCTTTCTTTGTCTCTTGTGCCAATTTCTGACTTAAAGTCTGTTTCATCTGATGTTAGTATAATTGCCCAAGCTCTCTTTTGGTTACTATTTACATACTACCTGATTTTATATCCCTTCATTTTCAACCTATTTGTATCTTTGCATCTAAGTTGAATTTCTTGTAGAAAAAAAAATCTAATTTGCTCCTCTGCCTTTTTATTGGAGAGGTTAAAAATTTTTACATATAAAGTGATAACTGATAAGGAAGGACTTCTGCCATTTTGCCTTTTTGTGTATATCTTATACAATTTTTATTCTTTTTCTTCCTTCATTGCTGACTTCTTCTGTGTTGAACTTTTGTAGGGCATCATTTTCATTTCCTTCTTATTTCTTTTTATGTATATTTAAAAATATTTTTTCTTAATGATTATGATGAGAACCATACATAAACCAATATAAATTTTTCTAAAGATAGTTTGCATTATACCTATTTAGACGGTAGATAAGTTTTTTCTCTTATACTACTTCATCTCTCCCTATTTGTGCTATTGTTGCAGGTTATATCTTTTATATGCTATGTGCTCATTAACTTGATTTATAACTTTTGTGTATTCATGTGTCTTTTAAATATTATAGAGAAGAAATGATTGCAAATCAAATGTACATTAATAGTACTTTTTTTTACATTTACCTATTAGTTTATTTGACTGGTGTTCTTTATATTTTCATATAGCTTGAGTTTGTTGATTTGTCTGGCACTTTTTAGAGGCTGGATCTAGTGCTAGTATTTCCTTTTGCTTTTATTTTTTCTGAGAATGTCCTTATTTATTCTTCATTTTTGAGGGTTAGTTTTGCTGGATATAGAATTTTTTGTTGATATTTTTCCCCAGGACTTTAAATAAGGGTATTCCCTTATGTGTCTTGCTATGAATATTTAAACATTCATTTTATTTGGAATTTGGTGAGCTTCTTGGATTTGTAGATTCATGTATTTCAGCAATTTTGGAGGGTTTTCAGACATTATTATTTTAAATATTATTTCTCCTTCAGTGCTTAGTCAGACTATATTTGCACTTCTGCCTTATCCTACCCTGACTGCTTAATGATAACCAGAAAGAGAAGCTTATGGTCTTCTCAGTTCTTTTCTGAGACTTCATCTAGCTTTGGTCATGTATTACTGTCGTCTGGAATCTCATATAGGAGGTCTTTAACACCTTTATTTCCAATGCATATCCCCCTACCCAAACCTTTTACTTTATAGAATTTTTGGTCTATTTTCTGCTTGCTCCATCTGTTGTATCTTACCCCAGGTGGCAGCAGGTAGCATATATATTTAAATGTTTTCAATAATTGTCATTGAAGGATCTTTCCAGCCCTGATGGAGATCTCAAGGAGGTGAAACAAATCCTCTAACAGATTCCATAGGGATTACAAGTTAGGACTTAATGTATAATATTTTTTTGAGTGCAAGGTCTATACTGTGTTTTTTACCTCAGTGACACCAGGAAGTTTCACAAGAAACATTGTCTTACATCCCTATGGCCACCTGTAATCTAGGTAATGGGGAGGGTGGTAGGCAGGTAAGCAAAATTCCATGATATTCTCTTACAAAAGTTTAGCAACTTCTTTCTTCATAAAACAGTCCCTTGATTGTTGTAAGATTTTCATTAGATTCCTATGTTTTATAAAAGTTGATTCTGATAGTTTTTGCCAGATCAATCACTGTTTCAGTAGAGAAATGGAACTTCAGTTCTCCCTACACTTCCATTGTCAGTGGCAGCACCCTAATATTATTATTTACATGAATGTTGCTTATTTACTTGCAATTATCTAATTGTCAAACACTGTTAAAAAACTTTGAATGCATAGAATCTGACCAGTACCCTCAGATTCTCAATGTATTTTCATATGTTGTAACGAACTAAGATGATTAGAGAATTTTAAAACTAGCAGTGCAAGTTGCATAACACATTTGATCTAAAATAATACATCAAATACTCAGTAGTGATGGCATGAGGTCCCTCTGAAAATAAAGCAGCTGGATATTTATACTTAAACAGTAATATCAGTTGAAACGTTGTTTAGTAAGTTGCTAGAAATTAAGATCATCCTTCTCATAGAAACACACACACACACACAAAGTCAAATGCTAGCAAAAGTGTAGAAGTTTATTTTCTAGAGAGTGAGTGAAAGTCACTCTGTTGTGTCCAACTCTTTACAACCGCATAGACTATACAGTCCATGGACTTCTCCAGGCCAGTATACTGGAGTGGGTAGCCTTTCCATTCTCCAGGGGGATCTTCCCAACCCAGGGATCAAGCCTAGACCTCCCACATTGCAGGCAGATTCTTTACAGCTGAGCCACAAGGGAAGTCTAAGAATGTTGAAGTGGGTAGCCTATCCCCTCTCTAGTGAATCTTCCCAACCCAGGAATCAAATGGGGGTCTCCTGCACTGTGGGTGGATTCTTTACCAACTGAGCTATCAGGGAAGCCCTGTTTTCTAGAGGAGCTGACCTTCATTGAACTTGAACTACCAAACTATGAACCAGTCTGCACCATACAATTAAAAAAAAAAAAGGTAAATTCCAGTCATTTGTTTTTCTAGGCTTCCATAGTGACGGTGGTTTCCAGGTAGGAAATTGTTGGCTTTTCTTCTGAGAAATTGACTAACTGCAAAGAAGCATGTAAATGTACTATTATTTAGTGTTCTCATCCAAGTGACCCAGCAGGATCACTCTGTTGTAAAGCCAACAAATCAAAACATCATGGCTGTGCACTAGAGTTTCCTTATAGTATTTAACTGCTGCCTTAAATGTGGAAAGACAAACATGGGTCCCTGGACATCTGAGAAAAGCTTTAAACTGGAAAGACCTAGATTAAAACAAAGAGAAAATATGTGGAAGGCATAGAGGTATAGTTATTTCCTGTGTATTTTTTAATAATAAGTATAGCCATGGCTTTTATTCTTTAATGTTTTGTTGTACTGAGTGGTTTAAGATATTATTTTATATTGATGGATATTTAGTCAAAACCTGGAGAAGGAAATGGCAACCCACTCCAGTATTCTTGCCTGGAAAATCTCATGGACAGAGGAACCTGTAGGGCTACAGTCTATGGGATTGCAAAGAGTCAGACACAACTTCCCTTTCTTTCATTTAGTCTAGAAGTATATTTTTTTATATTTATATCAGCTTTATTAGTTTTGGTGTTAAAATAATTCATTTGTAACTTCTAATTCCTTTCTAAAATTTTGTAAATTTGTATGTGATGATGGAATTGCTGTAAATTATTTTCCAGATCTGACCTAACATAGTGTTAAATACAGCCAATCCTGGTCATTTTTGAACAGATGTCATATGTGTGTGTGTGTGTGTGTAGGATAAAGGTTGGATACTGGGGAGCGAGAATGTTCTTTAATGAGCCCATTAGTTTTCCTAAACTCAGTCTTCTGCACTTTTTAATTATTAAGCTATTATATTGAATTTTTGATTAATTTAAATTAAAATTTTTAAAGTATATTCAGTTTCTTGATGTATAAATACAATAACTGTGTGGGATTTGTAATTATTTTATATATTCTTTCTTATCCACTTGTTAAATTATATTTTATTTCTAATTTTGCTTATTACACTGTTTTCTTAATTGTGTTTTTAAAGTTTATTTTATCTTTAATTATGACTCTTTGTGACATATGAGGAAAGGCGGTGTGAATGATGAAAATTTAAAAAAATTATTGCTCTATTTATTTTCTATGATTTTTGTCAACTGGAAATTGTATCTAAAATTTTCCTTTGAGATATGACAAATGATTTTGAATATCAATGTGCACTAAGAGTCTTTTCCTTTCTTGGAAATTATTCCATGTTTGATACACTGATACAGGTTGTTTACCCAGTTTTTACTTGTTTCGTCAGTAAATTAAGCAGCTGTTTATAATCACAACATAATAGTTTAGAACATGAAAGGAAGTCTACCACAGTTAAATGAAACCACATAGGAAGTTTAGATAGGCTGAACACTATTGCCCATTTTGTACTACCTCCATCCTGCTGGCACTTATGTCTGTCATCCTGAGAAGTCCCTGTGATCTGGAATAACTTGGTTAGGTGTTTAGTTTGCTCTCTTTAAAACTTGCTTGTTCAATTTCATGTGTCATAATATGAAGTTCAGAATCATTTGGGGTGAAGATATTTTTCATTCCCACAAAGCATTTCCTACAGAAAGCCAGTGGAGGTACATGGTATCATTTTGTGGTATCATTTTTCAGATACCAAATCAGTTCTTTAGGTGAAATATGATTTTGTGGTTTGAGAGTCATATTTAAAACAAACTAGTGGGATAGTTTAAAATATATACACAACTGTATTTTAAAGAGTATGGAAGAGGAACTAAAGAGCCTCCTGATGAAAGTGAAAGAGAAGAATGAAAAAGCTGGCTTAAAACTCAACATTCAAAAAGTGAAGATCATGGCATCTGATCCCATCACGTCATGGCAAATAGATGGGGAAAAAGTAGAAAAAGTGATAGGTTTTATTTTCTTGGACTTTAAAATCACTGCATACAATGACTGCAGCCATGAAATTAAACAATACTTGCTCCTTGGAAGGAAAGCTATGACAAACCTAGGCAGCATATTAAAAAACAGAGCCATCACTTCACTGACAAAGGTCCATATAGTCAAAGCTGTGATTTTTCCCATAGTGTATGGATGTGAGAGTTGGACCATTAAAGCTCTGAAGAACTGATGCTTTTCAATTGTGGTGCTGTAGAAGACCGACTCTTGAGAGTCCCTTGGAGTGCAAGGAGATCAAACCAGTCAATCCTAAGCGAAATCAACCCTGAATATTCATTGGAAGGACTGATGCTGAAGCTTAAGCTCCAATATTTTGGCCACCGGATGCTAAGGGATGACTCATTGGAAAAGACCCTGATGATGGGAAAAATTGAAGGCAAGAGAAGGAGGGGGTGACAGAGAATGAGATGGTTAGGTAGCATTGCCAACTCAATGGACATAAATTTGAGCAAATTCTGGGAGATAGTGGAGGACAGAGGAACCTGTCATGCTGCAGTCCATGGAGTTGCAAAGAGTTGGTCATGACTTAGTGAACAACAGTAACACTTTCAAATACCTTTTAGTGAGGACAACTAAAATAATGTTGATGGTTCTTAGTGTACAAATTCTGTGATTCAGGAGAACATTGAGTACAAAGGCACTTTCTTCCTACATAGCTCATGATAGATTTTAGATGTGCAAGTTATTTTATTATTGAAGAAAAAATATTTGCCAAATTGGGGGAAAGAAAAAAACGTAGAATTAAGTAGATTCTTGTTACAATGATAGTTAGAAAATATTTACAGATCCTATTTGTGACATCATGTCATGAATGGCCTATACTTGATTCAGTTTTCACAGATACTGCTGAGGATGTATTTAAAAGGTGAAGAGTACCAATGCCCTCTCACTGACAGAGGAAAGAACTACCTCCCAGTAAGTAGATATAATCTTAGATGTTTATATCTCATATTCTAATGAGAGAAGATAAATTATGGTAGAATTGAGTGTGAGATTGTACAGTGAGAAAATGAGTGAAATTTTCCATTAAATTCTGGGTCATTGTGTGCGCCTGAACTTTTAAAGTATCCCCGTTTTTTTGATTCAGTTGTTGTTCTAGCTGGCTAGTCTTTGATTTATCCTGTCTTCTCTCAGTTCTTGCAAAGGCAATGATAGACGTTGTGGCGTAATATAGAAAATTTCCAATGTTTGTTCAAGCAACGGAACCTCTTTCTTCTCCTCTAAATGCAATCTTATTCATGATGCCATATAGATTGTAATAAAAGGAGAGCCCAACTCATCCCCTGCTTACCGTTGCTTAATTAATAGTGTTTCGTGAACTCTAAAAAAGGAATCAGCTTTTCCTAGCAATAAAAAACAAACAAACAGAAACCTGTATTTTTGTTTGTTTTGAAGCCGAGGCTTCCTCTGCAACTAACTGCAGCATTTGAATATAGTTTAGTAAGACATGTCTAATTCGACTTTATCCTTTTTTAATTCACATACTCTCTTGTGGATCATGCATTTCAGTGTAAGTTAAATTGTGGTACAATAGCTAAACAGATTTAGCATACTGAGAAGTATATAGAATGTTTTAACATGATATCAACTGCTTGGTTGTTTCACAGTATGTGCCTGTGGGTGACCATGAAGATATACAGATGGTCCATCTTCACTATGACGAATTTTTCATTGTTATAAACAGGAGCATCTTGCTAGGTCAGACTGATTGACAGTTGAAAATCTCATTACTTACAGCTATGCTATTGGCATATTCCTCAGTCACACACTATTTGGTGATAATGAACTTAAAACTTCCCTGTTCTTTATAAATACCGGGAGTTAGTTTTAATTTTCACTCCTACTTTTTATGATTTTAAAAAGTATATGTATCATCATTAGGGAGTTATTAGATGGTGAAACATATTGCTATAAAGACATACTGTTAAATTTTTAGTAAAGAATCCAAGTCAATTGTAATTAATACCATTATATAAAATTCCCAATTGAAAGGTGATATTTTCAATAAGAATTGCTGTGATGGCATCTCAAGCTCAGGTATTAGCTCATATTTGTTTTTTATTTAGAAGTGTGGAGAGGGTAGACAAATAAAGTAGTGCCTTTAAAATCAAATCCTTTAGTGAATGACTTTTAAGATTTATTGTATGTTCTCTCTCCCCTTGATCTACATGTACCCCTCTCCTGCCATTTGCCATTTTTAAAAGTGATTAGATCCTTCATAGAGCAAATAGAACAGATTTGATTTCACTTTTTCCTATGTCAAGTAATTTTATATCAAGACTAATGAGATGAATGTTTTCCTACATTTATTCTTAGTACTGCATATCCTGTACTTGAATTGGTTTCATTAATTATGCATCCAGCACTCAAGAGAAGATGAGATATCCAGGAAAATAAGATGATATTTGCTTTAAAAACTCTTATTAACTTAATATTGGGTCCAATTGAAACCTGTCTTAAAGCCTAGTAATACTGTGTTGCCAAGAGGTTCATTGACACTAATCAGACCCTCTTTGTGCTGATGACAAACTGCACAATTGTGTCTCTCATCTGCTAATTCTAATTGAAATGGAGATTCTGTGCCTCGGTACTCATTTCTCATACTTAATTCAAATATGTGTATGTGTGTTCAGTATTTCTTCCTGCAATATGAGGAATACCAGTTCAGTCTTTTATGTGTGTTTGGATTCAGCATTGTTTATATGCACGCCTTCAAACTGAAGGCTCAAAAAATTTCTGTATAATACTAAATCCATTATTGGTTGGTTCTAAGTTGTGCTATTTCAGGAAATAAGCCTTAACTTAATATTAGCTTGTTATTTACCTAATGAAGGAAATACCTTTCTTTTTTGAATTTGAATGTCTTTTAGGTTTGATACATGATATCATCAGATATTTAGGTAATATTATCACTTTGAAATATTTTAATACAAGACATTTGTTGTTTTCCTATAATCCACATTTCAAAAAAAGGACAGATTCAAAAACTAGAGAGAGCATTTTAAAATTTTTATTTTTATCTGAATGAGATATATTGGAGTTCCTTGCTTGTTGATTGAAGTTGTAAAGTATTGATTCTTTAAAAATAACTTATTCAGAAACATTTGACAGATATTATGATTTTAAAACTGGTAATGCAGGATCTATTTTGTCTTTTTGGTTTGTTTTTTGTTTTGCTGTTAGGCAAATTGAGAGCTTACCCCATACTGCCAGAGCCTAATTTTGTCCAAATAAATGTTTTCTATCTGCTGCTGGAAAGCCCAGTGAAAGAGAACACTTGATTGAGTCTGTGGGGAGCAACTCCCCACTGAGCCCTTACAGAAGAACAACTGCATAAAGAAGAATGGAAAGTAGAACAGACACAAAGTTACAAGACAAATGTGCAGACTCCTGCTTGTAATGGTATTTCAGGGTTTAGCAAGCCATTAACTTTAGTGCTGCAGAATTGCTGAAAGGAAGATTTAAAAATAAAAAGTTGTTAAAAGCTTTTGCACAACAAAGGAAACTATAAGTAAGGTGAAAAGACAGCCCTCAGATTGGGAGAAAATAATAACAAATGAGGAAACAGACAAAGGATTAATCTCAAAAATATACAAGCAACTCCTGAAGCTCAATTCCAGAAAAATAAACGACCCAATCAAAAAATGGGCCAAAGAACTAAACAGACATTTCTCCAAAGAAGACATACAGATGGCTAACAAACACATGAAAAGATGCTCAACATCACTCATCATCAGAGAAATGCAAATCAAAACCACAATGAGGTACCATTACACGCCAGTCAGGATGGCTGCTATCCAAAAGTCTACAAGCAATAAATGCTGGAGAGGGTGTGGAGAAAAGGGAACCCTCTTACACTGTTGGTGGGAATGCAAACTAGTACAGCCACTATGGAAAACAGTGTGGAGATTTCTTAAAAAACTGGAAATAGAACTGCCATATGACCCAGCAATACCACTTCTGGGCATACACACTGAGGAATCCAGATCTGAAAGAGACACGTGCACCCCAATGTTCATCGCAGCACTGTTTATAATAGCCAGGACATGGAAGCAACCTAGATGCCCATCAGCAGATGAATGGATAGGGAAGCTGTGGTACATATACACCATGGAATATTACTCAGCCGTTAAAAAGAATTCATTTGAATCAGTTCTAATGAGATGGATGAAACTGGAGCCCATTATACAGAGTGAAGTAAGCCAGAAAGATAAAGAACATTACAGTATACTAACACATATATACGGAATTTAGATAGATGGTGGCGATAACCCTATATGCAAAACAGAAAAAGAGACACAGAAATACAGAACAGACTTTTGAACTCTGGGGGAGAACGTGAGGGTGGGATGTTTTGAAAGAACAGCATGTATATTATCTATGGTGAAACGGACCACCAGCCCAGGTGGGATACATGAGTCAGGTGCTCGGGCCTGGTGCACTGGGAGGACCCTGAGGAGTCGGGTGGGGAGGGAGGTGGGAGGGGGGATCGGGATGGGGAATACATGTAACTATATGGCTGATTCATGTCAATGTATGACAAAACCCAAAAAAAAAAAAAAAAAAAAGAATGAAAAAAAAAAAAAAAAGTTGTGACTATCCAGGGATTAAGATTCTGAAGGATTCAGAAGGATCTTTTGCTGTTGGAGAGGATCTCCAAGCATGAAAGCTCAGAGTCAATTGAAATATTCAAACGGTAATTGATTCTGCCTGAAAATCTGGTGGCCAGTAGAGAAGAAAAATAAAGAAATTGGCGGCGCCCGGTCGCCGGCCGGGGGGCGGTCCCCCGCCACTTTCTTAATATCTAAATCACTCCAAATATCACTAAATCTTTACAGCCTATCTTAAATTTTCTTTTTTATTTAATAATGACTGTGTGTGTGTTAAGTTGCTTCAGTCATGTCTGACTCTTTGTGACCCCCTGGACTGTAACCCAGCAGGCTCCTCTGCCCATGGGGATTCTCCAGGCAGAATACATGGGTTGCCATGCCCTCCTCCAGGGGATCTTCCCAACCCAGGGATCTACCCCAGGTCTCACACATTGCAGGCAGATTCTTTACCATCTGAGCAACCAAGGAAGCCCAAGAATACTGGAGTGGGTAGCCTATCCCTTCTCCATGGGAACTTCCTAACCCAGGAATCCTCCTGCATTGCAGGTGGATTCTTTACTAGCTGAGCTACCCAGGAAGCCCAATAAGGACAGTTGCCTTTGTGCAAATAAATTATCAGTAAGTACTTAAAATGAAAACTGTCAGCTTTGTTGAAGATTTGCTTATCAGGTACTGAGGACAATTCCCCATGAAATACCATATTTTGTCCTGCTGAAGTATCAATCCCTGTTGCCCTTCTACATTTTCTAGAATAAGTCACCTTGGTGTATAACTCCTCAATACCTTCTACTACCCATTTCATCACTCGTTGTCCATCTCTTATGTGAATTTTAAGATATCACAAAGAGCTAGAAACCTTGTTCTTTTGTAAATAAGACATCAATTTTAATCCTGGGACTGTGATCAAATTTTCTAATGATGTGGCATTCCATCAGTGTTTTTAAGTTTTAAAAAAATAGAAAAATAAATGTGGTTTTCCTTTCAATTTTAATCTGCTATGCCCAGAGTAGAGAAGGGACTCCTATCCAGGTTTGATTAATTAGCACTAAAAATGGTTTGCAGTAAATCTTTGTGTGTGATTCTTCTTCATATAAAAGGAACCTGACTTAGAGCCAAGTTACCAGCAAGAAATAAATGCCTTTTACAGTTACACTTATTTAGAGATAAGTCTTGGAGTGAAGCCACATGTGTAAAAGGAACCATGCATGGTTCATGATGGAAGAGAGTGCTGTAGATGAAAATGGAAACTCGCATCCTACCGCAGGATGGAGACTTAATGGAACTTAGTGCCAGTCCGGTGGCAGTTAATTCTGTACGCACTAACACACTCAGCACAAAGTCAAGAGTTCTAAAGCAGCCGTTCCCAACACTTTTGGCACCAGGGACCAGTTTCATGGAAGTCAGTTTGTCCATGGACTGGGGGTTTGGGAGATGATTTCAGGGTGATAAAAGAGCATTACATTTATTACACTTTATTTCTATTATTACATCAGCTCCACCTCACATCATTAGATATTACATCCTGGAGTTTGGGGACCCATGCTCTAAAGCTCCAAGGAAATAATACCGTGTATAAAGCAAGATGCATTACAATCTCAAGGTATAGTCCTAGAGTTAGACTATTTGAACTTGATTCCCTGTTTGTCACATACACATAGTTACACAATGTTGACCAAATACTTATTTTTATGTGCCTGTTTCCTTACTTGTAAAATAATAATACTGATGAGGTTTTAAGGGCTTTAAGGGTCAATATTTATATGGTTTTTAGAACAGTGCTAAACATCCAACTGCTAGATGAAGGTTTGCTACTGCTATTTATAAGGATTAAGCTTTCATATCATGAAGCATTGCCTCATATCTCATTATAATCTTTAAGATATTATTTGAGCATAGCTTGAAAAGTAAATGTAAATATCTTAATAGTAATATTAGTATTAATATTATTATATAATGATAAATATCAATACAACTAATTAATATTTAATAACATACTTGCTTTAATAGATTGGTATTTATAACATTGCTTTCAGTATTAATTATGTATTTGTGATAAACTGATTACATGTTGTAGCAAGGTGGATGGTTTAAACCTAAATAAATGACTATATTTTTAATTGGATTCTTCCTGATTTTTAGTTTGCTTCCTAGAACATGTATTTTAAGGACATTCTGATGCCTGTAAAAGGAAACTGAGCAGTTCTGTCATATTGTTTCTCAGATATTTTGACTTTACAGATAAGACCTGAGAATCTACATTTAAAAAATTCCCAAAGAGTGAATATCAGTCTCAGTAGGTTGAAACATGAAGTACTTTTAAAATAAACCTACATGGGAAGAGTTTGTAGATAAATTTCAAAAGATCTGCTGATTCATGTTGAGGGTTTTACAGAAAACAGCAAAATTCTGTAAAGCAATTATCCTTCAATAAAAATTAATCAAAAAAAGATCTTGAGCCAGTAATACTGCTTACTATAGACATTAACATATAATCAGAAAATAATTATATAATATATACAAATTGCAAAGATATTTTTAAATGTCCAACAGACCAAGACATTCAACCCTATAAATAGTTTCAATTCTATAAGGAATTATGATGTATTCTATGACTGTGTGCCTTTGAATACCAATAAATATTTAATTTTTGTTTTATTGCACTAGTTTCATATCATATGAAAATCTTTGTTCTCACACATGTCAGGTTATATTCTTCCATTTGAAAGCAATCTTTTTCTGAGTCCTATGGATTATTTCTAAAATGGGTCAAGAATGACAACTTCAAATAACTTGAAATATCTTCTGCTTTTGATGCTGAATAACTGCTGATGTTTGATTTTATAAATAGACTATTTTAAATATGGAAATTCATGGTTTTGTAGTAGATAAAAATGAGATCTTAATATTTTATAAGCAACTTCTTTTTCCATTTATAATAGAATAGTAAGTAGGCAATGAATTAGTATTAGATTTCTTCAGTATAGCTGATATTGAGCACATTTAAACTTTTATAACATGCTCTTTAATTATTCTATATTTTATACATATAGATTAAGTTCTTAAATACTTGAAATGAGATAATAATTATTTTAATAACAATAATGTATGAGTTGATATTCTTCTTGACTATACAGCAGAATAAAAAAGGGAAGTGATTTAAAAACCTTTAATGAAAAATTATATCTGGGTTTAATATCCTTTTGCTTACACACTAGTAATTACATTCATTAAAGTTTTAATTTCAAGCAATATTGCCTAGATAAAATTAGGTAAACATCTCCTGTTAGTATCTGTTTATATTCTGAATATCATTGCCTTTTACTCTTCATTTCTTGTAATCTACTTTCAATTATAATGATCTTTTCTCATTTAATGCTTACCCATGTTGTAATACTGATGCATGTACTGCAAAATTATATAAAGAGTTTCTTAAAGATGTGAAATATTTATTATACATATAAAATAAGCTCTATATAGTCATCCTAACTGAGTTTCTATAGTACTATGTCTTCTTTAAAACATTTAAATTAATAATCCTTGGAATAATAGCCTGCCGTTTTACATAAAGGTTTACATATCTGTTGCCAAATTCAGTCAATATATCAAGAAAGATAATTCTTTTTTTATTGCAGTGTAATTGCTAAGAAATGTTGTGTTAGTTTCTGCTGCACAACAAAGTTAATCAGCTGTCTGTATACATATACAGAGATAGTACTTGGCAAATCTTGATATTCCAGTCAATAAGTGCCAAAGTAGTTTCTTTTTTTAATAGAGTTGAGGCTGAGTGATGGTCACGAGCAAGCATGATTCATCTTTAAAAATGAATTTGACTTCATTTTTTAAACTTATATAAATGAAGAAATCAAATTTTTCAGTTTCTTCCAGAATCTTCCCCATACTGATATCCTTATTGTATAGTGTACACTCTTCATCTAAGCGATGTGAAGAAAGGAAAGAAAAGATAGGAGAAAAGGAGATTTACAAGAAGTAGAATATGCAGTGATTACAGTAATGAAAATTACCTCCTGTAGGGATTTTTACACAATGACATACATTCTTCAGTCTATGCAAAAGAGGATATAAATGCCTCCAAAATACAAGTGGAATAGATTCTTGATAGCTTGGAATAGACTTGCAGTTTTCTGTCCATGCTTTTTTTTTTTAAGAATCCTAATTTTCAAATAAAACCTAATGAATAAAATGGATGATACAAGTAAAAAACTAAAATCAACTTAATACAGAGGAAACACAATTGCAAAAACTAAAAGAACAGAGTAGAGATTTACCTTCTCTGAACTTGCTCAAGCCGGTCAGTCCTTACTGATTGAATTTTCCCATCATATTCTGATTTTTTTCTTGACTAGATATAACTTAATGCCATCTTTAAAGGAGATATCTGCATTTTATTAATTTTTTCAATGTAGTTATTATCAATCATTACAACATTCTTAATTTTGATGCAGTCCAAATGAAATATGACAGAGTAATTAATCATATTTACCATATTTTCTTAGCTATCATATTAGTATAATTATTATTATTACTGTTATTATACTTTTTACTGCATAGTCTACTGAATATTGGTAGTTTAAGTCAAGTCTCAAGAGTTTAATTTTATCTAATGTGGGAAATTAGAGCACTGAGAATGAAGTCTTTTAGTTTTTAGTTTTACATGATTTTGAGTATCAATCAAAATAGGAAAACCATTTGTGATATATTTGTAGATAAACCATCCCCAAATTAATGAGGTCAATGTATTACTCACAGATAATATAATTATGACCTAGAAATTAATGTATATCATCTTCCAAGCAGGATGAGTGTCTCTTCATAAATTAGAGAAATGAAGGAGGAAAAAAATGTCAGGTCTTTAGAAAAAGGTTTGCCATACAAATAAGATGTATTATTTTTTCCCAATAAGTTCATAATATCTGAGCAGATAATTTCATAATATCAAGGATATATACATATATATTTTAGATTTTTCAGAAATGCTTGTAGGATTTCTTAGGTCTGCATTTTAGGTTCACAACTCAGGCAGACCAGCACATAAGGGAACTATAGAACTTAGTGGAGAAAAGTAAACAAACAAAATTGTCTTAGCAAGATGATATATGTTAATTTCTGGGTCATAATTCCATTATCTGTACTAATATTTTGACCTTATTTGGAAATGGCTTATCTGCAAATATACCACAAATGCTTTTCCCTTTTTGATTGATTTTGTTCATTCTCAAAGCTCTAATTTCCTATAGGAGAAGGGGATAGCAGAGGATGAGATGATTGGATGGTATCACCAACTCAATGAGCATGAGTTTGAGCAGGCTCCAGGAGTTGGTGATGGTCAGGGAACCCTGGTGTGCTGCAGTTCGTGGGGTCCCAAAGAGTTGGACATGACTGAGCAACTGAACTGAATTCAGCTCCCATGCAAGATATGAAGACATTATAGAAATTTGAAGTTTGAGTAGCCAAAAAACTGATGCCTATAAATTCCATTGCTTGGTTAATATTTGTTTTATTTTTATAATTATTCTTAGAATCATATTTAACTTGAAATTGGTATTAATTAAAACATCCACTAAGAAGGTTATAGACAAGTATCATTAGAAATTGTAAATATGTCTGTGATAGGTTTATAAAAACCATGACTAAGGAAAAAATAGCAGTAAAAAGGGGAGTGATATGAAATCATTGGTTGTATTATGGAAAGATTAAAAAAAAAAACACAAGATGGACTAATTACAAGTAAAAGATGAGAGAGCTAAGGTAATTCCAGAGGACAGTTCCAACAAGTTTCATTATAAAAGATAGTATTTGGTGTCATGAGGCCTTGAGATGTGTGTATATATATACATGGTTACTGTTAGTTGCTCATTTGTGTCCGACTCTTTGTAACCCCACAGACTGAAGATCCCCAGGATCCTCTGTGCATGGAATTCTCCAGGCAAGAAAACTGGAGTGGGTTTCCATTCCCTTTTCAAGGGGATCATCCCAACCCAGGGATCGGATTCAGGTCTCTTGCATTGCATGCAGCTTCTTTACCATCTGAGCCACCAGGGAAGCCTATATATATATCCCATGTATATCAATATAGCTCATATAGATATATAGATAGATATCAGACTATCAGATTTGTTTTGTAATTGGGCTCAGGGGAGACATGAGTTTTACATCTAAATATTCATTGATTTGTATCCTTCTGTTTTCACACATATCCTCACATACACACCAATAATATAAGTGACATATTCACATATCCATGTATACATGAGAATATATATACAAACATATATGAGCATCCAAGCATGTGCGTGTAGACTTAAGTCGATGGATATGTGTATGCTTGCATGTATTAGTGTGTCACATGAATAGAAATAAGAGGCTACAAACTTTGTAATCTGAAAAGTAATGTAGACTGAGACATAGAGTGCTGAAGACAGCTTTAAAGAATATTCATATGTAAGGAGTGTGATGGACAAATGGAATTAGAGAGGAAGTGACTGATGGTACAGCTAATGTACTATAGTAGTCCTGTCTGATGGAAGCCAGAGGATGAGAAATTTTCAAAAAGATTATACATATTCTGGATACCCCAGGTGGTGACAGTGGTAAAGAACCCACCTGCCAGTGTAGGACACATAAGAAACATGGGTTTGATCCCTGGGTTGGGAAGATCCCCTGGAGGAGGGCATGGTAACCCACTCCAGTATTCTTGCTTGGAAAATCCCATGGACAGAGGAGCCTGGCAGGATACAGCCCATAATGTTACAAAAAGTCAGACATGACTGAAGTGATGTAGCAAACATGTTCAAGTAGCACTTAAATGAAGCCTCCATCATGGCTATTAGACTACTGAGAGTCAAATTACAGAGCATGAAGGAACAAGATTGTAAGATATGGATAAGATATGGTAAGATATGTTAATCCATAACAGCCAGCTCCATATGGAACAGGCAGCTCCATATGGAAAGTAATGGAAAGCTACATTATGGAAAGTAATGCTCAAAATTCTCCAAGCCAGGCTTCAACAGTACATGAACTATCTGTGAACTTCCAGATGTTTAAGCTGAATTTAGAAAAGGCAGAGGAAGCAGAGATCAATTTTCCAACATCTGCTGGATCATTGAAAAAGCAAGAGTTCCAGAAAAACATCTATTTCTGCTTTATTGGCTATGCCAGAGTCTTTGCCTATGTGGATAACAACAAACTGGAAAATTCTGAAAGAGATGGGAATACCAGACCACCTGACCTGCCTCCTGAGAAATCTGTATGCACATCAAGAAGCAATAATTAGAATTGTACATGGAACAACAGACTGATTCCAAATAAGGAAAGGAGTACATTAAGGCTGTATATTGTCACCCTGCTTATTTAACTTATATGCAGAGTACATCATGAGAAATGCCAGGCTGGATGAAGCACAAGCTGTAATCAAGATTGCTGGGAGCAATATCAGCAACCTCAGATTTGCAGACTATACCCATCCCTATGGCAGAAAGTGAAGAAGAACTAAAGAGCCTCTTGATGAAAGTGAAAGAGGAGCGTGAGAAAGCTGGCTTAAAACTCAACATTAAAAAAGCTAAGATCATAGCATTCAGTCCCATCACTTCATGGCAAATAGATGGGAAACAATGGAAACAGTGAGAGACTTTATTTTTTGGTCTCCAAAGTCACTGCAATGGTGATTCCAGTCATGAAATTAAAAGATGCTTGCTCCTTGGAAGAAAAGCTATGACCAACCTAGACAGCATATTAAAAATCAGAGACATTACTTTGCCAACAAAGCTCTGTCTAGTCAAAGCTATGATTGTTCCAGTAGTCATGTGTGGATGTGAGAGTTGGACTATAAAGAAAGCTGAGCACCAAACAATTGATGCTTTTGATCTGTGGTGTTGGAGAAGACTCTTGAGAGTCCCTTGGACTGCAAGGAGATCAAACCAGTCAAACATAACGGAAATCAGTCCTGTATATTCATTGGAAGGACTGATGCTGAAGCTGAAACTCCAATACTTTGGCCACGTGATGCGAAGAACTGACTCATTGGAAAAGACCTTGATGCTGGGCAAGATTGAAGGCAGGAGGAGAGGGGGATGACAGAGGGTAACATGGTTGGATGGTATCACTGACTCGATGGACATGAGTTTGAGCAAGCTTCGGGAGTTGGTGATGGACAAGAAAGCCTGGCGTGCTGCAGTCTGTGAGGTCCCAAAGAGTCAGACACGACTGAGTGACTGAATTGAACTGTTATGGATTACTCAATTTTACAATTTTCCAGTGGAAGAAGTGAGTAAAAAATTGCATTTTAATTTTGTCCTCAATTTTTTAATAATGTCTTATAATTTATGTTTCAGTGGAAATATCATAAACTTTTCAGAGTATCCACTAATCTGATAACTTCAAAAAGTAATTGAACTATATTCACAAAAGTCAGGTGCTAAAGTCTCACAGTCTCGCCTGACTCTGTAATGCATTAAAAAAACAAATTACTTATTTGGCTGGGCTGTGCTTTTTTTCCGTGTGGGCTTTTGCTAGTTACAGTGGACGGGGGCCGCCTTTTCATTTCGCTGTAGGGTTTTTAATTGTGGTGGCTTTTCTCGTTGCGGAGCAGAAGCTCTAAAACCTTCAGGCTTCAGGAGTTGTCATGAATAGGCTCAGTAGTTGCAGTTCCCAGGCTCTAGAACACAGAGTCAGTAACTGTGTCATATGGGCTATAATGCATTTGTTGCCTGTGTGTTTCTGTATTATGTTTACAGCCATCTCAAGACTCAGGGTTCCAATGTGCTAAATGTAAAATCCGCCCTACTTTATTGCGGAGTATTTATGAAGGTTCATTCCATAGATTAAGTTGAACATTACAATGTATTGCATTGACAAGAAAAAGATTTATCAAATAGGGTCTAAAATTTCAGAAATCAGTGCAAAAGAAAAAAAAAAAGGTGGAAATGGATAAAGTATAGGCCAAAAGGAAAGAACCCATCATGTGAAATAATTACTACTTTATGACCTAAATGGAATGTAAATGATTTAGGTCATGGAGAAAGCAATATGAGACAAGATATGCAGCATATTTTAGGAATTAAAACAATTTTCACTTTATTAATTTATGTTATTTTCTTTGACAAAATATATCTAGAAAATATAGACAGTGTCTAGAGAAAAAGAGTGAATTAGATTCTGTTGGATTAAGACAGTCATTCAGGTTAATCTTGGATCACCAATGCTGCATAAATATAAAATAAAACAGGTAATGCAAAATTTTATCACACCATGCACCTCTGTTTTAAATCATTTCTTTTGAATTAGGCTGACTGATCCACATAGTGCATGCCTGTTTATATTGTTTTAAACCCTGGTTAGAGTTGGGTGGAATTGATGAAATTAAAAGATACTGCATTTCCAAAGACAAGAAGCCACAGTAAGATGGTAGAAGGGTTCAATCACAATAATATCAAATCCTATACTGGCTGAGTGGGTGACCCGCAGACTGGAGAATAATAATGCCAAAGAAGTTTTTGCATTGTTGCAAACATTTTAAACCCTATGTCAGGCTTTCCAGCCTGGGAATCCAACCAAGGGACTTGGAGTTCAAGGAATATGGCCGGGAGGGTCGATGGGATTCTATTATAGGACTTCCAGAAGACTGAGGGAAACAGAAACTCCAGTCTTGGAGGGCACAAGAAAAATTTTGCTTGCACCAAAACCCAGAGGAGAGGAACAGTGACCCTATAGGAGACTGAACCAAACTACCTGCTAGTGTTGGAGGGCCTCCTGTGAAGGCGGGGGTCAGCAGGGAGTCACCACAGGAACAGGGGCACTGGAGGGTCTCCCTTGGCATAATCCCTTTTGGATTACATAACCCTATCCCAGGGCTGGGTCACCTCAGGTCAGACAACCACCAGGAAGGGAGTGTAACCCCACCCATCAGCAGATAGTTGGATTAAAGCTTTACTGAGCAAGGCCCTGCCCACCAGTTTTTCCCATCACCAGTCCCTCCCATCAAGAAGCTTACATAAGCCTCTTAGCCTCAACCATCAGAGGGCAGACAGAAGAAGCAAGAAGAAGCACAGTCTCACAACAGCTAAGACAAAAACCTTATTACAGAAAGTTAATCATAATGAAAAAAGCAGAAAGTCATGTCCCAGATGAAGGGACAAGATAAAACCCCAGATAAACAACTAAATGAAGTGGAGATAGGCAACCTACCAGAAAAATAATTCAGAAACATGATAGTGAAGATGGTTCAGGATCTCATGAAGGGATTGAAGGCAAAGATTGAGAAGATGCAAGAAATGTTTACCAAAGACAGACATAGAAGAACTAAAGAAAAACAACAAACAGAGATGAATAATACACTAAAAGGAATCAATAGCAGAATAACTGAGGCAGAAGAATGAATAAATGACCTCGAGGACAGAATGGTGGAAATCACTGCTTCAGAATAGAATATGGAAAAAAGATTGAAAAGAAATGAAGACAACCTAAGAAACCTCTGGGACAGCATTAAAAACACCATCATTTGCATTACAGGGGTCCCAGAAGCTGAAAGCTTCCAAAACTTGGGAAAAGAAATAGTCAGTCAAGTCTAGGAAGCACAGAGTCCCAAGCAGGATAAACCCGAGCAGGAATCAAACTGACAAAACATAGTAACCAAGCTGACAAAAAGACAGATATAAAACATTAAAAGCAACAAAGGAAAAATGACAACATACAGTAGAACTCCCATCAGCCTGCCAGCTGATTTCTCAACAGAAACTCTAGAAGACAGAAGGGAATGGCATGATATATTTAAAGTAATGAAAGGGAAGAACTTACAACCAATAACACTCTATTCAGCAAGGCTCTTCTGCAGATTAAAAAATATATATATTTATTTTAATTGGAGGCTAATTACTTTACAATATTGTAGTGGCTTTCACCATACATTTGTCTCCTTCAGACTTGATGAAGAAATCAAAAGTTTTCCAGACAAGCAAATGTTAAGAGAATTCAGCACCACCAAACTAGCTTTACAACAGATGCTAAAAGAACTTCTTTAGGCAGGAAACACACTGAGAAGGAAAAGACCTACAGAAAATAAACCCAAAGCAATTAAAAAAACTAATAGGATTATACACATCAATCATTACCTTAAATGTAAATGGATTAAATACATCAATCAAAAGACATAGGCTGGTTCGGTGGATAAAAACACCCAGTGCATGTATGCACTTCCACTTACCACATCATTCTGCTTGACTCCCCCCCACCCCAAATTGTATGTAATTATTTTATATTAAGTTGATCATGTTCCAATTGGGGCTTGCAATTGTAATTATCTCTTACTTTTGTCTGACTATTGATTGTGAAAACTGACAAACATATTTTCCTATTGTGAATATCTAGCTGTTCCTCATTTAACACCACCGGATCATGTTGTTCAACCCAAAAAAAAGGAACTCTATATCACCAAAACTACAATCTAATAGAAAAACCTGTAATCATTTTTTAAAATCCAGATTCATATCAGAATTACCTTGGAATTTTTTGAAAAACATAAATGTTCAGGTATTGTTTTTTTCTCCAGAGCTTCAGATATGTTTGTAATGAGCAATGATGTTTAAAAACAACTGGACTATATGATGATCTTTTACTTTTGTCTAGTTTGTTTCACCATTTCTATTTCATATTCAGTGATCCCATTTCATTTAGTTCATGTTCTCCAATTTATCCTTCTCTCTCTCTCTTTTTTCCTCAAACCTTTCTGTAGTAGAAAAGCTTTTGTGTACATATATAAAAATATGTATAAAAAATAGTTTTAAAAACTTATGAATATTTGCCTAACTAAAAAAATTATGACATTTTGAATCCACTTGTTTGACTTAGTATGAATAGAATGCTAGATTTCTAATTAAAAAATGGATATTCACCAAGCAACAACATTTACTGTATAGCATAGGAAACTGTAGTCAATATCGTGTAATAACCTCTGATAGAAAATAACTTAGAAAGAATATATGTGTATATGTATAACCAAATCACCTTGCTATGCACCTGGAATATTGTAGGCCAACTATACTTCCATAAAATATATATATTAAAAAAATTTTTAAAAAGGAAGAGAACAATGAAATCAGAGAAAATGATGCTTCCTTAGAAACAGGAATAAACAAGAACACTAATGAATATCTATGTATTTAATGTGTGCATTTAATGTAGAGATACATTCTTTAGGAATTTCTAATAACTGTTCATTTTCATATTAGGGAAAGGGAGGCATATGGCATACTGATAATGATTCAGAGGGAAATAATGGGGAAACACCCTTTAATCATGAGTTTATATAGCTCTTCCTACTCATCAGGAGCGAGAAGTACTGATCAGCATTAAAATGATCACGTTTAAGTTTTGTCTGCATTTTGGAGATATTAATCATTAGGTAGGAATTAAAGATAGAAATCAAGGAGGAAATATTTAAAAAGTGACTTGTTAACCAGTGAGCTGAATATATACCTTGGGGTCATGACCACATTGCCTTTTGTTAAAAAGAAACTATTAACTTTTTATTTAAGCTGATTTAGTATTTGTTAGCTAATTATATTTCTCTCTGTGTCTCTATATCTGGGCTTCCCTGGTAGCTCTGCAATGGGGAAGATAATCTACCTGCAATGTGGGACACCGGGTCTACCTATATATCTTAATCTATATCAACCAGCATTTAGTGTTTGCTTTACTTAATTTTAAAACATCATTTTTTTTCACAGAACTAGAACAAATGATTTTAAAATTTATATGGAAAGGCAAAAGATCACAAAGAGCCAAAACAGTCTTGAGAAAGAAGAACAGAGCTGGAGTAATCATACTTCCTGACTCCAGACTATACTGCAAAGCTATAGTATTCAAAAGAGTATAGTACTGGCACAGAAGTGGATAAATAGATCAATGAAAGCAGATTAAGAGATGAGAAATAAACCTAGACACCTATGGCCAATTAATCCCCAGCAAAGGAGGCAAGAGTATAGTCTCTTCAATAAATGGTGTTGGGAAAACAGAACAGTTACATGTACAACATTGAAATTAGAATGTTTTCTAACACCATATACAAAAATAATCTCAAAATGGATTAAAGACCCAAATGTAAGACCAGAAACCATAAAACTCATAAAGGAATATATAGGCAGAACATTCTTTGACATAAATCACAACAATATTTTGGGGGGTCTTTTTCTTAAAGTCAAGGAAAAAAAGCAAAAATAAATAAGTGGGACCTAATTATTTTAAAAGCTTTTGCACAGCAAAGGAAATTATTGAACAAAGCAAAAAGACAAGCTACTGTATGGGAAGAAATATTTGCAAGTGCTATAACCAACAAGGGAGTAATATCCAGCATATATAGATAGTTCATACACCTTGACATCAAGAAAACAACTTGGTTATTAACTGGACAGAAGAACTGAAGAGATGTTTCCCCAAAGAGAAAACTGTTGTTGTTCAGTCACTTAGTCGTGTCCAAATCTTTGCAACCCCATGGACTGCAGCATTACAGACTTCTGTGTCCTTCACTATCTGAGTTTGCTCAAACTCATGTACATTGAGTCATTGATGCCATCCAACCATCTCATCCTCTGTTGTCCTCTACTCCTCCTGCCTTCGATCTTTCTCAGCATCAGGGTCTCTTCCAATGAGTCAGCTTTTCTCATCAGGTGACTAAAGTATTGGAACTTCAGCATCAGTCCTTCCAATGAATGTTCAGGGTTGATTTCCTTTAGGGTTGACTGGTTTGATTTCCTTGCTGTCGAGGGATTCTCAAGAATCTTCTCCAACAGCCAGTCAAGTCAGTCGCTCAGTCATGTCTGACTACGCAGCCCTATGAACTGCAGCACGCCAGGCTTCCCTGTCCGTCACCAACTCCTGGAGTTTGCTCAAACTCGTGTTCATCGAGTTGGTAATGCCATCCAATCATCTTATCTTCTGTCATCCCCTTCTCCTCCTGCCTTCAGTCTTTCTCAGCATCAGGGTCTTTTCCAATGAGTCAGTTCTTCGCATCATGTGGCCAAAGTATTGGAGTTTCAGCTTCAGCATCAGTTCTTCCAGTGAATATTCAGCACTGATTTCCTTTATGTTTGACTGGTTTGATCTCCTTGCAGTCCAAGGGACTCTCAAGAGTCTTCAACACCACAGTTCAAAAACATCAATTCTTTGGTGCTTAGCTTTCTTTAGAGTCCAACTCTCACATCCATACATGACTACTGGAAAAATAATAGCTTTGACTAGATGGACATTTGTCAGCAAAATAGTGTCTCTGCTTTTTAATATGCTGTCTAGGTTGGTCATATCTTTTCTTCCAAGGAGCAAACGTCTTTTAATTTCATGGCTACAGTCACAATCTGCAGTGATTTTGGAGCCCCAAAAAGTAAAGTTTCTCACTGTTTCCATTGTTTCCCCATCTATTTGCCATGAAGTGATGGGACTGCATGCCATGGTCTTAGTTTTTTGAATGTTGCATTCTAAGCCAACCTTTTAACTCTCCTCTTTCTAGTTCTTCTTTACTTTCTGCCATAAGGTGGTATCATCTGCATATCTGAGGTTGTTGATATTTCTCCCGGCAGTCTTAATTCCAGCTTGTGCTTCATCCAGCCCAGCATTTCGCATGATGTTCTCTGCATGTAAGTTAAATAAGCAGGGTGACAATATACAGCCTTGACATATTTCTTTCCCAATTTGGAACCAGTCTGATGTTCCATGTCCGGTTTTAACTGTTGCTTCTTCATCTGCATGCAGATTTCTCAGGAGGCATGTAAGGTGGTCTGATATTCCCACCTTTTGAAGAATTTTCCACAGTTTGTTGTGATCCACATTTGGATTTGCATTAATTTTGTTAGCTTACTATTTTTCATATAATAGAGGTACATATTAATAAGTTTATCTTGTTGCTTTTTATTGTGCTTGTGACATAATTTCTTTTTATTATAAAACCTCTTTGCTCTCATCCTAAAATTAGAAATCTCACTCGAACCCAGAAGGATAATATTCTTTTTATCTTATTTATCATATTTTCAACTAGTCACAAAAAATCAGTTGTATTTATTATTGAATCAATTGTATTAGTGTATCATTCAGCATTACTGGCTATAAGTTTTGTACTCTGTTATTTGTACATATTGATTCTGAATATATCAAATAAAGTCCTACTAGTCTTAACGTTTTTATTAAAATGTGTCAGCTTTAAGAATAACTTTTATGACAAATTAAAAAGAGCTCTGTTTTAAACTATATGTTCTTTATCTCCGTTTATTACACAAAATTAATTCATGAAAGAATCGTTGAGTTCCTTAAGGTGAAAATGTTATATCATGAAATGCAGCACAACTCTTAAAATTTCTTACAGTTACAAAATTGCCAGATTGGTGGAATTCACTCCAATTTGTGATACAGTTAATAAACATTATGTGCTCCACAGACAAAATAATATATATATTTTTACAGTTGTCTGAGGTTCTGTAAGAGAGGAATAAATTTAAAGAAGGTGAGGGAAGTAATTGTGACATATTCTTAACTGATTCATGTAAGCTGGGCATGGGAAGGACATAGGAGTAGTGCCTCAGTGTATTTTAGTATATAAATCTTTGTGAATTACCACTCAGGGTCATTGCTTCCTTCTTAAACAACTTCTTAGATGAGACAGGTAGGTAGCTGATTCATCTTTTGTCCATTAGGTTTTTACTTGAAAGACAGGCTTTCATGCATGAAAAAAAAATCAATTTCATGTTGCTGTACAGAGTGAGGTTATCCAAGATGTTTATTCTGGATGGCGCTGCTTTCAGACTATTTTCCCTTTGTGATAAAAGAGACAATTGTTTAAACAGTTGTATAATGCTCATGAGATGGTGTGATTTTTTTATATAGAAAATACATTGTCTATATCCAATGTTAATAAATAACAGTTTTATTGCACATTACAAGTAATTTTTTTCTATGAACCCCTTATTTTCCTCTATTTAACACTGTATTTCTATTTCTTTTCACAGCCATATTTCTTCAGTTTCTTTGCTATTTCCATTTTCTTATGTCTCATCCAAATTTCTACCGATTGAACTCTGCCTTCTAGCATAATCATTCCACTAAAACACTTCTCTCTGAAGTACCAACAGTTTCCTTATTGCCAAATCCATTGGAAAATGTTTCCTTCTCCATTTTTGAGGTGTTCATTTACATTGAGAACTTTTCTCACTATGTTTAAAATTTTTCATTCCATATCTTTAAGCTGGCAGTGTATCCTGAGCTAATACCCTTAGGTAAGAGTCTGTAACATAGCAGAAAAGAAAGATGCAGACTTTGCCTCCAAAATTTTGTCTTAGATATGTGAATGACATAATAAAATAGTTTCATGGGGTGAGTAGATGCCAAGCTTTGAAGAGGTTCTTGCAAAAGATTTTGCCTCAGTTTTGCACAAGGGAAAAGAAAGATCTGTGGATCCCAAGAGTCCCTAAAAAGGAGGGAATATATGCCACTATTTTCAGCAATACTTTGGGACAATTGGGATCACCCTGAACAGACATAATTATTTGGACTGTCTGGATTATTTATCCATCAGTAGCCTTGCACAATATTTGCATATTCTGAACATGACCCAACTATAACAGAGAACTTACCATGGGTCATGTGAAAAGGTTAGGCAAGTGTCTCAGAAACACAACGTATAAACAGAAGATCCATCACAGGTAGCATCAGCCTTAGTGCTGTAACACTAAATCTTGGAAACTAAGACATAGTTTTCAGAACTGAAGAAAGTGAGATTGGAGAGTTCTGCCAGTCTCATTAAATTATGAGTTCGGCATTGAAAGTAAAGCTTGTAGAAAATGTTGCTTGCATTTTTTATTTGTTATGAACTGAATATTTGTGCCTACCCCTAGTCCCCTGCAAATTTATATATTAAAACCCTAACCCCCCAGATGATATACTTTGAAATTTTCTTGCAGTAGATCATTATATTTGCATATTCAACCGAATCCTTGCAATAGACTCACGTATTCAAGTTAAAAAATGACCCTATTCTGTCATGTGGTCTTAGCTTTAACTTGTACCTAGACTTAAGAAAATAATATATGCTTATTTCAAAAATGTGGAAAATAAAAAAAACTAAAGATTTTCATGAGTTTTTAACTGAAAGTTTAAATATTTAATTCCTGGTTTTTAAAAACTATACCCACTATTATTTATATAAATGCAAAAGAGATAATAGCTAACATTTGATAAACATTTACTATGTGGTACACTCTTTTAAGAGTTCTACTTGTGTGAATTCAATGAATATTCACAATGCTATGAGGGAGATTCTATTAGTATCTATTTATCTAGGATCAGTTCACTTCAGTTCAGTCACTCACTCGTGTCCGACTCTTTGTGACCCTATGAATAGCAGCATGCCAGGCCTCCCTGTCCATCACAAATGCCTGGAGTTTACTCAAACTCATGTCCATTGAGTCTGTGATGCCATCCAACCATCTCATCCTCTGTCATCCCCTTCTTCTCCTGCCCCCAGTCTCTCCCAGCATCAGGGATTCCAATGAGTCAACCCTTTGCATCAGGTGGCCAAAGTACTGGAGTTTCAGCTTCAGCATCAGTCCTTCTGATGAACACCCAGGACTGACATTTAGGATGGAATGGTTGGATCTCCTTGCAGTCCAAGGGACTCTCAAGAGTCTTCTCCAAACCACAGTTCAAAAGCATCAATTTTTCGGCACTCAGCTTTCTTCACAGTCCAAATCTCACATCCATACATACATGACCACTGGAAAAACCATAGCCTTGACTAGACGGACCTTTGTTGGCAAAGTAATGTCTCTGCTTCTTAATATGCTATCTAGGTTGGTCATAATTTTCCTTCCAAGGAGTAAGCATCTTTTAATTTCATGGCTGCAGTCACCATCTGCAGTGATTTTGGACCCCAAGAAAATAAAGTCTGACACTGTTTCCACTGTTTCTCTGTCTATTTGCCATGAAGTGATGGGACCAGATGCCATGATCTTAGCTTTCTGAATGTTGAGCTTTAAGCCAACTTTTTCACTCTCCTCTTTCACTTTCATCAAGAGGCTCTTTAGTTCCTCTTCACTTTTTGCCATAAGGGTGGTATCATCTGGGTATCTGAGATTATTGATATTTCTCCTGGCAATCTTGATTCCAGCTTGTGCTTCTTCCAGCCCAGTGTTTCTCATGTTGTACTCTGCATATAAGTTAAATAAACAGGGTGACAATATGCAGCCTTGATGTGCTCCTTTTCCAATTTGGAACCAGTCTGTTGTTCCATGTCCAGTTCTAACTGTTGCTTCCTGACCTGCATACAGGTTTCTCAAGAGGCAGGTCAGTTGGTCTCTTTCAGAGTTTTCCACCATTGATTGTGATCCACACAGTCAAAGGCTTTGGTGTAGTCAATAAAGCAAAAATAGATGTTTTTCTGGAACTCTTTTGCCTTTTTGATGATCCAGCGGATGTTGGCAATTTGATCTCTGGTTCGTCTGCCTTCTCTAAAACCAGCTTGAACATCTGGAAGTTCACGGTTCATGGATTGCTGAAGCCTGGCTTGGAGAATTTTGAGCATTACTTTACTAGCATGTGAGATGAGTGCAATTGTATGGTAGTTTGAGCATTCTTTGGGATTGACTTTCTTTGGGATTGGAATGAAAACTGACCTTTTCCAGTCCTGTAGCCACTGCTGAGTTTTCAAATTTGCTGGCATATTGAGTGCAGCACTTTCACAGCATCATCTTTCAGGATTTGAAATAGCTCAACTGGAATTCCATCACCTCCACTAGCTTTGTTTGTGGTGATGCTTTCTAAGGTTCACTTGACTTCACATTCCAGGACATCTGGCTCTAGGTGAGTGATCACACCATCGTGATTATCTGGGTCGTGAAGATCTTTTTTGTACAGTTCTTTTGTGTATTCTTGCCACCTCTTCTTAATATCTTCTGCTTCTGTTAGGTCCATACCATTTCTGTCCTTTATTGAACCCATCTTTGCATGAAATATTCCCTTGGTATCTCTAATTTTCTTGAAGAGATCTCTAGCCTTTCCCATTCTGTTGTTTTCCTCTATTTCTTTGCATTGATTGCTGAGGAAGGCCTTCTTACCTCCTCTTGCTATTCTTTGGAACGTTACCCAGTTGTGGATGTGACTGGTGGTAGAAGCAAGGTCTGATGCTGTAAAGAGCAATATTGCATAGGAACCTGGAATGTTAGGTCCATGAATCAAGGCAAATTGGAAGTGGTCAAACAGGAGATGGCAAGAGTGAATGTCAACATTCTAGGAATCAGTGAACTAAAATGGACTTGAATGGGTCAATTTAACTCAGATGACTATTAAATCTACTACTGTGGGCAGGAATCCCTTAGAAAAAATGGAGTAGCCATCATGGTCAACAAAAGAGTCCAAAATGCAGTATTTGGATGCAATCTCAAAAATGACAGAATGATCTCTGTTCATTTCCAAGGCAAACCATTCAATACCATGGTAATCTAAGCCTATGCCCCAACCAGTAATGCTGAAGAAGCTAGTGTTGAACAGTTCTATGAAGACCTACAAGACCTTCTAGAACTAATATCCCAAAAAGATGTCCTTTTCATTATAGGCGACTGGAATACAAAAGTAGGAAGTCAAGAAACACCTGGAGTAACAGGCAAATTTGGCCTTCGACTATGGAATGAAGCAGGGCAAAGACAAAAGAACGTACTGGTCATAGCAAACACCCTCTTCCAACAACACAAGAGAAGACTCTACACATGGACATCACCAGATGGCCAACACCAAAATCAGATTGATTATATTCTTTGCACCCAAAGATGGAGAAGCTCTATACAGTCAGCAAAAACAAGACCGGGAGCTGACTGTGGCTCAGATCATGAACTCCTTACTGCCAAATTCAGACTTAAACTGAAGAAAGTAGGGAAAACCACTAAACCATTCAGGTATGACCTAAAATCAATGACCTATGACTATACAGTGGAAGTGAGAAATAGATTTAAGGGACTAGATCTGATAGACAGAAAGCCTGATGAACTATGGATGGAGGTTCATGACATTGTACAGGAGACAGGGATCAAGACCATCCCCATGGAAAAGAAATGAAAAAAGGCAAAATGGTTGTCTAAGAGGCCTTACAAATAGCTGTGAAATGAAGAGAAGTGAAAAGCAAAGGAGAAAAGAAAAGATATTCCCATTTGTCTAGGAAAGATTACTAGTATTATAAATCTTTGGAGCAAAAATTGATAGATTTCATAACTCTTAATTTGTACTGTCTGATGGTATTCTAGAATATTAGATTAATTTATGCTTTCTTCAGTCTTTTGTGAAAGTGTCTTTTTACTCTTGACAACATGATTTTTATTATTATTTTTTAATCTTTTAAAATATATATGTATGTCTCGTAGGTTAGAAGCTCCGTCTCATTTTGGGACGGATGGTTCAGCACATCTATATCACAAGAGGGGTATCTGAAAATAAAAAAAAAAATGCTTTGTTTATGATTCTTTTAGGCAGACATTATTATTCTTTTAGGCAGGCATTGTTACAGTTCCTTATTTCCTTATTTGTTAATTGAACAGAAATAAATCATGGTAATCTCTGTTCTTTTCTCTTAAAACATTTATCTTTTCTAGTTATGAAAGGTCCATATAGTTTTGATATTTGTGTAATATGTTATTACTGGAAACAGCGGAAGGAGTCAAGTTATGGCATTGGTGACAGAATATCAGGAGTCAGCATATTTAGATGAAAAGTTTTCGATACTACTTAGATGGTGCCAACTGCCGCAAGTCTTCAGCCTCTGTTATAAATACGAGTAATCCTTCATTCTTCCCTTCCCCTCACCACCCTATCCCTATTCACTCCATCATTAACTCCTATGAATCTTACCATCACAACGTATCCCAAATCTGTCTACTTCTCTCTATTTCCTCCACTGTCAGTCAGGTCAGAGTCAGCTTTTGCCTAGATTTCTTGTAACCTGGCTCAGTACTTCCACCCAAAGTCTAATTTTCCATTTTTGGGCCCTAAAATTTTTTACAGCAACTATGATTGTAGTAGGCTGTTTTAACTTCCCCAATTATTCTCTTCCCCTCCCTGTAAAGGATTATGTATTCTTCCTTGCCCCACTCTTTAGACTTTGCCAAATGAGTCACTTTGCCTATTAGAATGCGAATAAAAGTGATGTGTGTCGTGTCTGACAGGGGTCTTTTAAGGACATCACTGTTTTTCTTTTCCTGCTAGAGCAGTGATGCCCTTGACAGACCTTGTTCCTTCAGTCTGCGGTGGGTGCGTGCTGAGTTGCTTCAGTTAAGTCCTCTCTCCTTGGGATTTTCCAGGTGAGAATACTGGAGTTGGTTTCCATGCCCTTCACCAGGGGATCTTCCCAAACCTAGGGATTGAAGCTGCCTCTCTAAGCCTCATGCATTGCAGGGTGGTTCTTTACCACTAGTACTGCCTGGGAAGCTTTAGTCTGGATCTCAGCACAAAGAAGGTAAGTGGTGTGGACCCCTGGCATATTGTAACATAGATTCTGTGCTTGTATGGGGCAGCCTCACGTTTCAAAATATAAAACAAATCATGTTGCTTTCCTGTTTCAACTCTGCAAAGGTTTCTTATGACATTCAGGGTCACCTGAAGACTGCTCACCACGACCTTGAAGGCTGTCTATTATAAGGAGCTGACTACACCCAGATTTCATCTTGCATGATTCTCAAGAGTTCTATGCTCAAGTACAGTGATACTTGAACCAACAATCTCAGAACCAACAATCCCAGAACCAACAATCTCACTCCTGCCTCGTGGCCTCTGGGATAGGTGTTCTCTTCTGACTAGTGCTCTTCTCTCATGTGGGTCCCGCTCTGTTACTTCATCCCATTTGTTCACATCATTCTTTACTCTCAGAATATCTTTGTCTAAGTGATTATTTTCTTTCTCCTCCTTCCTGAATCTAGAGGCAGGGGCTTAATACATCCTGCATCCCTTCTGCCCAGATGAGACTTGCCCTGCAGGAGGTACGCAACAAACAAACTGAATGGGAAAATGAACCTAATTCCCATTGTCAAGTGAAATTTGGTGCTAAGAAAATTGCTGTTTCCTCTCAGCTTTTCTCATAGGATTTCCTTCTCACTGAATGTCTTTCAGTATATCTTAAATTGTAAAATATGTGTGCGTATGTTAGTCATTCAGTCGTGTCCAACTCTTTGCAACCCCAAGGACTGTAGCCTGCCAGGCTCCTCTGTACATGCAATTCTTCAGGTAAGAATACTGGAGTGGATAGCCATTTCTTTCTCCAGGGGATCTTCCTGACCCAGGGATTGAACCTGTATCTCCTGCAGTACAGGCAAATTCTTTAACATCTGAGCTACCAGACAAGACTTAGAAATATTACTCACTTAAAAAAAAAAAAAAAACTTGAGGGTTTCTGTAGCGTGGTGGCCATGACTTTATTTCAATGCATTATCTTTTTCATTTTTTAAAATTTGTTTTTATTGGAGTATAATCACGTTACAATGTAGTGTTTCTGCTGTGCAACAAAGTGAATCAGCTATACGTATGCATATATCTGCTCCCTCTTGAACCTCAATGCATTGTTTTATACACTAAAATTTTTCTTGTAGTTACCCCACTGGCTGTGTGTTTGGGGACAATGAGAGCACAGTGCGATGGTGAATTGCTGGAGAGCTGAAGCCAGGATGCTCAGGTTCAAGTCTTGGCTATGCTGTGTATCAGCTATGTGCCCATGGGAAATTCCCAGCATCCCTTTGAGCTCAGTTTTCCCATCTGTGAAATTTAATTTGACAGTAACAGCACGTTCCTTAAAGTTCACTGTGAAGATGAAAAGAGTTAATACATGCAAAATGGTTTCAACAGGGCTTTCATGAAGTAAATTTATATAAGTTTGAGTAAATACAAAATTAAATTATGTCATATTCATTTTATTTCCACAATCCCTGGAATGTAACTGCTGAATAAACACATTTAAAATAAATTGAACTAAGTTTTTAGGTCTTTAGGCAGAAACTTTGACTTTCCTTGTGGTAAATGTATTGTTTCCATTTGAAAGTTAGTGATCCATAGCATCCTACAAGAAGTGTTGTACTAGGAAGAGAGAGTGAGAATCTGAGTTTAATATACTGTTTTTGAAGGTAGGGCTGATATGACTGACATGCTAAGAAACAGAATATGAGGTGTGAGAGAGAAATATCAAAGGTGACATGGAGTCTTCTCCCTGGTGTTTGGAGGGTGATACTTTATATCGAAAAGGGGAAATCTTGGGGCTAGGAGGTCTGAGGGATGAGGAAAAGTACTATTCCATTTTGGCAACATCAACTCTAAGTTATGTATTGAATATTTGATTTCCATGTAATAATATCGAAGTCTTTTGTATACTGTTGCACTTAAACTCTTGAGCTTAAAAGTCCACAAGATACAATGAGATCATCATGAAAGAGAGTAATACAGATAAGGCCTGGGTGAATTTCTGAGCATTTTAGACATTTAAAAACCAAATGGAAAGGGTGGAAATGTTATTGCTTCTAGATTAAAAAACAATCGCTGGAGATATCTAGAGAATGAGTGTTAAAAACTTATGTAAGAATTTGCTATCACTTTCAAGGAGTTAATAATCTAAAATGGAGCTCGCCTCCAAATCACAAATATTTTGAGAATATAAAACATCTAACATTTGCAAATAGTGTTAACTTGTGAACTAAATTCTTTCATGTTCCTCTCTCATTAGCATTCAACCATATAGTTTTACAAGTAAAGAAAGTTCTTGGAACTTTTTCTCATGCATTTTAATTGGTGAAGCATTTTCAGATGTTTCTAAAGTTCCACATATTGTGATGGTATACAACATTGGTTTTTCAGTGAGCAATTAAAACGGGCAATAATAATTATTTTTCTGTACAATTAAAAAATCCCTATTTTGAGATAAAAGCCCTGGATGCTGCATGCTCCTCGCTTGTTTTCCAGGCCATCACTTTCCATTTCTATAGCTTTTAGTGCTCTCATTTTTAGCTAAAATTGTGTCATGTCTATCAAGTGTAATTTCCATATCTTTAACTTCCCACTTCTGTAATCAGTCTCCTGTGAATTTTTCAATTTCAATTGAGGTCATTGTGGTCTGAATCACATCCAATTTACTACAAATGTCTCTGGCATCCTTTCCATGTAAGTCTGACATGCCTAATGCACCATTCTTTGCCATATTAGAAAGAAAGAGATCTTGAAATGTCTTCAATTTTTCTTCTTGATTTGCAAAACTTTGATGACAAATTTAAGATTATGAATGATCCAGTTTACTCATTGCTTATTTTTGCATGTTTATTCTTCAATACTAATGATGTCATAAATCTATAATAGAATATGTTTCAGGGTCTGTAGAGAAAAAATTGTTGAAAAAAATTATATTCCCTTTTATATATTGTTCTGGACATGAAGCAGTTCTTATAATTAAGGATTATAACTATCAGCCCTCATTCAATTATGAATACCCTTATAAGCTTGGTATAAAATCTCTGGGTCACCTGCAACTTCAGCCACTGACCAGCAAAATTATCCCTATTCAGACAGGAGGTCTAACAGGGAAAACTGAACCTAAATATGGGACCTTCTGGTCTATCAGAGGCTCTGCTCCTCCAGATGAGACAGCCCATGGCCTTATTTATTAACACTGGTGAAACAAGATGAACTTCAAGCTTCTTGAGCTGTTAGCAAAGCAAGTTTCTGGCAGACAGTTTCCATGACCAACTGCTCCCAGGAGGTGTGCTGTACCTCCTGACCTGCGGGTCTCATCAGAGAGACAGCAGGTGGGGAGGCTGGACTTCCCCTAACCCCTCTGCATCAGAAGGTAGGTCTTCGCACACTGATTGACGTGTTGAAACCAATTTTATAAGGAAAAAGTGTGTGATAGGAAAGCAACCCTCAGGTTAATCTAAGTTGCCAAATAAAAGATGAAAGAACTAGTACCCACTGGGGCCCCAGAACTTCTTACTCATCTGAGGACTCCTCTTGTGCTTCGAGGACAAGAATGTAAGCAGGTTCCCAAATAGAGAGGCAAACATGAACAAGTCATTGGAAAATAACTCCGAATTAATAGTCAGAAGCATTTTGTTATTTTTTTCAAAGAGCCAAAGTATAATTTTAATATTTTAGGATGTTTAGTTTTGAAATTGTGTTTTTAATGGTAATTAAAATATTAAACAGTTCTGTCTCTTGGAAGGTTATTATGTCAAGCAGAAAATTTCTTAAGTCAATTTATTAAGGATTAAATACTAGGAGGCAATATCTTAAGCTGTCGAATTAACTTTTCCGCAGGAGCTAAAGGAAGGTAAGATAAATATCTTTTTATTTATAAATCACAATCTCTAAACAGGATTTCATTTTTTCTTATTAAGCAACAGAACCTTTTATGTGCAAAGATTTTACAGACAATTAAGAAACATAATGCTAAGAGAAATCATATGTATGAAACCTAACATCTCGCTAAAGTGAAAGTGAAAGTCGCTTAGTCATGTCAGACTCTGTGACCCAATGGACTGTAACCCACCAGGTTCCCCTGTCCATGGGATTCTCCAGGCAAGAATGCTGGAGTGGGTTTCCATTCATTTTTCCAGGGGATCTTCCTGACCCAAGAATCAAACCTGGGTCTCTGTATCGCAGGCAGATTCTTTACCATCTGAGCCACCAGGGAAGCCCTGATTGACTTTATATTAAACATAAAGTTTAGTGGAAAACTAAATGACTACCAGACACTTTTAAAATAGGAATTTAGTGTCCACAGATTATAAATTCTCACTTGCTATTTGGGATGATATTTTCCAAGATTAGTTTAAAATGAGATTAAAGTTAGGAATGTAGCAGTTTTAAGAGACAAGTTATTGGTTAAGGATTTTAGCTTACAGGTAGATTTTGAAATTGATACAGGCCACACTGAAGATAAAAGGAATAACTGTAACCTGAAAGGAAGTATGTCAGTTATACTCATCTTTATCTCTCCAGCACATAACACAGAATCTTGCACATGGAAAATAAACAAAATATATTTGTTAAATGGAGAGGAAGGCACATACACACACACACACACACACACACACACACACACACACTCTCACTCATACACTCACACATGGACACACTTCATAAAATCATTCTCTCTCTACAGAGTTGTCCCAGAGACCCCAGGCTAGCTTCCACAATACTTTAGCAGAGCCAGTCATAATCCTGGAGAGATGCTACCCTACCCTTCCTCACTTACGGGCAATTCCAGCCATAAAATTACAAACTGCCCGAGAAACTAGTCCCAAGTAAGAATTGAAATTCATTATCCATTGAAACAATACTCAGTATTATAATGCCAACTAATCCTGTTTTCCTTAATCATCAGGAAAAGTCCAAGTTTCCTCAGTCATTTCTCATCACCAGGACTTTTACCCTCATATTTAAGTTGACCTGATTCTACATCCTTTCCTGGACTCTCAGTACTTCCAATGTGCTCTCTAGAAATTTACTTATAACCTTATGTCTTCTTTGAAAATTCCCTTCACTTCCCATGAATTACTTAGCCTAAGGTTTAAGTAATAAGCAACCTTTGCTTGTCACTCCACCCCAGGTCATTGTGACCTCCTGTGTCCTAGTGAGTTCCTTGATATGCACACCACGAAATCTGTTTCAGCTACCTTTTAATTAACTAGTCATCCATAGTCCTTGGGCCCTGTATCTGTATTCCCTTCTCCACTTCTTTTATTGCGTCCATTTAAAATAGCACTTCCGATATTGCCATATCCAAAGTCCTATTCAGTCTACAGCCTACTCGACTCTCAAAGATATACGATTCAGCTGATCACTCTCTTCTTCTTCAAATTCTTTGATTGCTTTGTCGTGGAGACCACATACTCCTGCTTTACCCAGCTTCACTGGGGGTTTATTACCTGAGTTTAACGTCTTCATCATTTTGCATTCTAAGTGTTGTGATGTCTCATTACTTAGACAGTGGACCTCATGTCTGTTCTCTAAGTCATGTAATGGAGTCCCATGCTTTTAAATTCAATTTAAAAATTAGTAGCTTCCAAATTTATAACTCAAATCACAGCTTTTCCCCTGAAGTCTACATTCCTGTATCCAGTATTGAAGTTGATATCTTCATTGGTTGTCTAACAAGTGTCTTATACTCAATAGATCCAACCCTCATTTATTGAACCATGAACCCTGCTTCTCCCCATGTTAATCCAGGGCATCACCACTCTCCCAGTTGCACAGGGAGAGAAACCTAGAGACTTTCTTGTATCCCTGCTCTTTCTCATCTCTTACTTCTAATCCACCAACCACTTCTACTCTTTCTTCAGAATATTTTCTCAGTCTGTTTCCCACCACTTCCACAGCCCGTGTAGTGTTTCATATCTCGTTATTAATTGTTTGGACTATTGCAAAGGCCACTTGACTAGGCTTAGTGTTTCCATTCTCAGCAATGTCTTTACCACTGGGTAGTCAGGCTGACAAGTTAAAAATATGAGTAGTTTACCACTTGTCATAATTTTGTTTTTGTTTTTATGGTAGAAAGTTCATTATAATTTTGAAATACAGCTGATTTGCACTTTAGTGTAGTTTCAGGTATACAGCTAAATGATTCAGTTGTACATATATATATATATATATATATATATATATATATATAAATGTATATATTCTTTCCTACCTTCTCTTCCATTATAGGTTATTACAAGATAGTGAGTAGAGTCCCCTGGGCTACACCGTAGGTCCTTGTTAGTTATGCATTTGTATATGGTAGTATGTATATTTTAATCCCAAACTCCTAGTTTACCCCTGCTCCCCTTTTCCCTTTTGGGAATCATAAATTTATTTTCTGTGTCTATGAGTCTGTTTCTATTTTATAGATAAGTTTGTATAATTTATTTTTAGATTCCACATAATGGTCATAATTTTTTATAATAGAGTTCTAAATCCTTGTGATGGTTAGAAGGTCACATGGAGTCTAAGTCTGGCTATTTCTTCTATCAAGACCTTCAACTTCTTTCCTAGCTTACATTGTTTACCTCTTTGTGGTATCTTCAACAAGTCAACCACACTCTCATATCAAGGGAGGCTGGCAGTCTTATCCACAGATAGCACTATGACTCCTTCCCTCAGCTCACTCTCGTGTCTGTACCCATCTTCTCTGAACACTCAAACTAAAATAGTAACCTCTGTCACCATGCTTAGCTCACTTATTTTTAGTTTTATAATTACTTTCCATGGACTTCATTTGATTTATTATTTGCTATAAGCCTTATACCAAGAACAGGACCTCACATAAAGGATCTCAATGCTTTTTAAAATAATAAGTGAATAAAAATTGCATATTTTTCATATGACAGAAGTTTTTCTCATAGGAATCATATCATATAGTGAATTATTTATAGAGTAAGTGGTTTTTTTTTCCTGAAGCATAGTACATATTTGGCAAGTGTTGGTAGGGGGGACTTGGAATAACTCAAATCATCTGTAACATATCTGTTCAGTATTAATACCTAGGAATCATCAGATGAGTAAAATACTCATTTTAATTTTTAAATGACTGTCCTTGTTAGAAAATATAATACTTAAAAATAACTCCATGTGACTACTCTATACTGTATTATTATTTTATCAAATCATTTTGTCACATGTATAGGGTGAACATCTCTGTTACTTTGCTGAAACCAAAATAAGTGTACCACAGTTCTCATACACTTTTATATTTACAAGAATGTGCCAGAAGTTTTGGACACTAAATATTATCTTAATTTTTTTGGTTTTATTTCCAAAACCAAGACACTTTGTGTAAATTAGATTGCCAGATACAGACTAGGGAATGGACTATTGAAAAGAAATATCTCTTACATAGATAACTAGAAAGAAACAGCCACATCATTACACACAATAGATTTTACAATTGGACCATGAATCCAACAGCCACATGGCAGGTGGCGTGTTTTCCACATTGACAGAATTTATCTCTATCTATATAATGGCCTTGCTATGTGATGCAAGAATAACCACATGCCTTTTTGACCCATCAAGCAAGCTATTATAAAATGTCTAATCTTTTGGCTCGTGTAGCTTTCTAAGATGCAATTGCAATGAACGTCTTCACATTTTGTGTCTACATTCTATGACATAATGAAATCTTGTAAAGTATTTATGTTTTATTCAGGGTATTTATTGGAATATCAAGCAATTACTTCTCCCTCTAATGAAGAAATGATATTTACACCCATAATAAATGAAACAAAAATAATGTGACTATTATTTGAGAACAAAAGACAGCACAAAAGTGCTGTCTACTGAATTCCATTGAAAGAATGGAATCTCCCAATTACCTACTGGGAGATAATGGATATTTTAGATTAAAATCGTAAAATATAGAGCATGTGTCTTGGAAACTTTAGAAAGACATATTTATGTTAGATATCCCAATTGGATTGGGTTTTTTCTACTTGCAGTCCAGAGATCTAGTTTAATAAATATATTAGTTTTATTTGCTGCCTTAACAAATTATCATGGATTTAGTTGCTTAAAACAATGCACTTCATAGTTCTGTATATGAGAAAGTCCAACACTGATCTCTCAAGGATAAAATCAAAGTGTTCACGGGGCTGTTTTCTTTACTAGGGGTTCTGTGGAAGAATTTTCTTCCCAGCTCATTCAGGCTGTTGGCAGAATTCAATTCCTTGCGGTTCTAAGTTTTCCTTGCTGGTTGTCAGACAGGGACTGGTCTTTACTCCTAGAAGTTGCCCATATTTCTTCTCATGCTTTCCGGAAAATCCTCTTTCCAGGCCTTGCACCTGAGTCCCTACACCTCAGAGCCATGCATCTAGCTCCTCCCATACTTTGAATATCTGATCTCTCCTTTTGTCCAGTTTCTCTTTCTTCCACCATATCTCTCTGAGGCCATCAGAGGGAAGCTCTCTGCTTAAAGGGATCACTGGGATTAGGTTAGCTTTACCTGAATAACCCAAGCTAGTCTCTTTACTGTAAAGTCCATCACCTCTATTTCATCTCTTCACAGATTGGTATTTGAATAATCAGGGGGTGGGAGTTTGGAGAGAATTCTACCTACTACTCTGAGTTTATATTTTAAAACTAAAGTCCGCATTTTTGTTTTGTTAGCTTTTGAAGTTAATACAGCGAGCAAATGTATTGCACAATATGCTAACTTTGAATATTCAGAGGCAGACATATTCATCCCATGACTTACTTTCAGATTATTTGACATCCTGAATGACTAACCAGTGCTGTCTACTGAATTCCATTGAAATTATATTTTTGTAATGTTACGCAGTAACTTCGTGAGAAAATTATTTTCTCCTCCTTGGCCTTCTCTTTCCTCTCTTTTATTCCTATCCCACTTCCTTTTCCACTATTCTTCATCCTTTACATCCTTTTTCTCCTCATCTTCCTTTTGTTCAGTTCTCATTCTCATTTCTTTTTCCTCCTCCTTTGATCAATTATTATTTTAAATTATTTTTCTTGCTTTATTTTTGCATTCCTTATACACATATCTTATGTGATTCTCAAAAATATTTTTAGGGAGATAGGTATATTTGATATTATTACTGCCTTCTTAGCATAACAAAGTGGAAATCGAGTTGTTAATTATTTTACTAAGCCAACATTTGTTGTGAGAGAGAAAAGTCTGTAACACAGACATCTGCTCCTATTACAGTATTCTATCCACTGTATTATACATTATATACAGTATTCTATACACTATTCTATTATGGTTTGGTCTTTGAAGAGTAATAATAAAAACATGTTGATTATTTATGCTATTAAATATGTAGACAATATAATTTACTGTTAAACACAGAAACACACACACACAGATATATATGTATATAAAACAAAGTGCTAAAAAAGTTTAAAATCTAATTAATGAAATATGAAGCACAAAAAGTGAAGTTTACATAGTTAAGGGCTAAATGTAATGCTGTTAACTTTAAAGGGTAGAAGTTAAGATAAGTACAATTTTCTGTAGAAGGAAGTGTGTGATTAAATTCAATAAGGTGAGATACAGCTTGGAGTGTTTGTGGAGAAGGAGAAGGAATTGTAAATACAGAAAATGTTAGGAAGTATGGAGAACCAGGTTAGAAAGATAATATCAGACCAGAATATAAATTTCAAGTAATAATTATCAAGTAAGAGCTTAATATTACCCAAAGAAACATGACTCAGAATTTTATCTTGCCTGTTTGGATAGTTCATATAAGAGAAAAATCATACTTAAAATAACCTGTACTCTAGGGTGGAGGATGTACCTTCAGAGAGAACTAAATTGTATTTAAAAGGTGAAAAGAGAGTATATACTATCTAAAAAGGTTATAACCCTGAATATATCTTTCCTAGACAAAACACAATGTTTCATCTAATTTGTCCACATAGTATTTAAAAAAAATTTTCTTTCATATGGTATTTTTTTTTACCTTTTGATTTTATTTGATGATAGTGTTACATTTTTGCCATATCATCTATAACATGATGAGATGTTTCTTTTTTTGAGATATAATTCACTTTTAAAAATTTGTGAGTTTATTTGATTTCTCAAATGAATGTTTGTGTGTCTAAATATATATATATATATATGTATATGTATATATATATATAAAATCATATAACCCACAGTCCAATTAAACCATAGAACATAGTCACTGATGTACTTGTTTTATCACTGCATTTCTAATTAGTGACATTTAACCCTGTTTTCTATCACAATAGATCACTTCTGCCTTTTGTAGAAAATCATCTAAATGACATCTTACAGTGTATGCTCATTTGTATCTAGCTTACTTTGCTCAATGCAATATTTTTGGGATTCATTCATGTTTTTGTATATCATCCCTTTCTTTGTTCCTTCTGATGATAAGTAGTATTTCATTTTATGAATATAGCAAAATGTGTCTATTCATTCTCCTGCTGATAAAGGACATGCTGTTACCAGATTTTGTCTATTAGGGCTAAAGTTCTTCTAAACATATTAATACCAGTCTTTTTGTGGATGGATGTTTTCATTTCTTTGGGGCTCACACTTAAAAGTGATTGCTGAGTTGTAGGATACGTATATGTTTAACTTTAAGTAAACTGCCAAATGCTCTTATAAAATGTACATAACACTTTATACTTCCATCAGCAATCCTTAAACATCTGATTGCTTCATCTCTTCACCAATGTTTGATCTCTTCAGAGTTTCACAGTTTAGGCGTTAGAGTGACCGAAGTAATATTTCATGGTAGTTTTGATTGGCAATTTCTAATGATAAATAATCTTGAGCATGTCATACCTAGTTATTTGTGCATCTACCTATATGAAGTGTCCATTTCAGTATTTTGCTCCATTTTTAGTCAGGTTGTCATTTTAAATTAATGAGTTGTAGTAGACATTTATACATCTTGAATTTAATTCCTTTATCAGACATGTAGATATTTCAGGCAGTTTATGCAAGCTCGAGATTTTCGTTTTTTTTCCAAGAATTAATGGGAATTTTAATTAATTTTTTTCTGAATTTCAGTTCAGTTTAGTTCAGTTACTCAGTCATGTCTGAATCTTTGCGACCCATGGACTGCAGCATGCCAGGCCTCCCTGTCCATCACCAACTCCCAGAGTTTACTCAAACTCATGTCCTTCCAGTCGGTGATGCCATCCAACCATCTCAACCTCTGTCATCCTCTTCTCCTCCCACCTTCAGTCTTTCCCAGTATCAGGTCTTTTCCATTGAGTCAGTTCTTCGCATTTAGTGGCCAAAGTATTGGAGTTTCAGCTTCAGCATCATTCCTTCCAATGAATATTCAGGACTGATTTCCTTTAGGATTGACTGGTTTGACCTCCTTGCAGTCCAAGGGACTCTCAAGAGTCTTCTCTAACACCACAGCTTAAAAGCATCAATTTTTCGATGCTTAGCTTTCTTTATAGTCCAACTTTCACATCTGTACATGACTACTGGAAAAACATAGCCTTGACTAGACAGATCTTTGTTGGCAAAGTAATGCCTCTGATTTTTAATATGCTGTCTAGGTTGGTCATAGCTTTTCTTCCAAGGAGCAAACTTCTTTTAATTTCATGGCTGCAATCACCATTGGAAGATTGGAAAAAAGGAAGACAAGCCAATAGAGAAATGGGTGATGAATTTGAAACCATCATTTTGAAAAAGATAATACCAAGTGTTCAGTAATGACTGGGAAGGAGGATGCTACAAATATTCATTGCCCTATGTTAAATTTGTGTATTCAGTCTGTAAAAATTTATTGGCCAGTATAATAGGGACTTGTGTCATTTTCTCAAGACTTCTTTACACTTCACAACAATGCTGTGAAAACATACATATTTTCCAACTAGTTTATCAATGGAATGGTGTGCCTCACACAGCATCTCTCTTTGTTTTTTTTTTTTTGTCTGCCAACTAAGGTAAAAATCCATCAAACTGAATTTTCTGTATCACAATTTTATTTTCTCTTTAAGTATAATCTTGAACTCATGGCGTTTTCAGGCCTAGATGCTTTCTCTTTAATTTTTTTATTGAAGTATAGTTAGTTTACAGTGTTGTGTTAATTTCAGGTGTACCACCAAATTATTCAGTTATATATGTTTATATATATAGATAGATAGATAGAAAGAAGTATAGATTCTTTTTAGATTCTTTTTTCTTATAGGTTGTTACAAGGTATTGAGTATAGTTCCCTGTGCTATACAGTAAATCTCTGTTGATTGTCTCTTATATATTTATATAATAGTGTTTATATTTTGACTTCCCAGGTGGCTCAGTGGCAAAGAAATCTGTCTGCCAAGCAGGAGACATGGGTTCGATCTCTGGGTCAGGAAGATCTCCTGAGGAAGGAAATTACAGTCCATTCTAGCTTTCTTCCCTGGGAAATCCCATGGGCAGAGTAGCTTGGTGGGCTACAGTCCATGGGGTTGCAAAGAGTCGGATATGACTTAGCAATTAAGCGACAAAAGTGTCTATATTTTAATCCTAACCTCCTAACTTATTTTCCCTTCCTCACAGTTTCCCCTTTGGTAACTGTATTTGTTTCCTATGTCTGTAAATCTGTTTTTGTTTTATAAATAAGTTCATTTGTATCTTTTTTTTTTTTTTAAGATTCCACCTATAAGCTATATCATGTGATATTTATCTTTGTCTGACCTACTTCACTTAGTAGGATAATCTCTGGGCCCATCCATGTAGCTGCAATGACATTACTTTATTTTTTTTCATGACTGAGTAATAATCCATTTTATACATGCACCACTTCTTTACTCATTCTTCTGTTGATAGACATTTAGGTCGCCTTCATGTCTTGGCTACAGTGCTACTATGAAGATAGAGGTGCAAGTATCTTTTTGAACTATGCTTTCCTCCAGATACATGCTGGAAGTGGGATTGCTGGATCCTATGATAACTCTGCTCTGTAACCTCTCAGTTTTTATTGTTCAGATTTTGAGTTATTAGCCATTAGCAGACTTCTCTCAAATCTGACAAATCTATCCTTGAATTTATCATGAATTGCTTCATACCTAGACATTATTTAAATTGCTTTTCCCTTCTGTTGCCAACTGAAAGAAAAATTTATCCACGTTTATCTTGAATTTGACAGCCACACACGTTAAACTAGTTAATGACCGCCCATTCAGAGATAAATAGTGAGAAAGGGCATATATTGGTCTTTGTACGTGAATACCTAGAATAATGGAGCTTCCCAGGCAGCACAGTGGTAAAGAATCCACCTTCAGTGTAGGAGACACAGGAGACTCAGATTAGATCCCTGGGTCAGGAAGATCCCCTGGAGGAGTATTTGGCAACCCACTCCAGTGTTCTTGCTGGTAGAATCCCAGGAACAGAGGAACCTGGTGGGCCACAGTCCAGTGGTCGCAAAGAGCTGGACAGAACTGCATACCTAAGTACACAAGTGGAATAATGCAGGTATACGCGAGAAGTGCTTTGGTAATATAGCATAAAATTACATGTGTTTTTCAAAATGCTCTGAGCTCAGGTTGATTTTCTAGTCTTTTCTGAGCTCATTGTCTTTCCTTCTCTGAGTATTATTTCTGTTTTCCCTCTTGTTCAACAACATATTGTCACGGTCATATAAATAATTGAGCAAATATGTTCAATTTTGGCCAAAATTCAAATTAATTTTGTTTCCTCCTTTAAGAAGCATCTGTGAAGAATTTTGTTTAATTTCAAAATACACAGATCTAGATTAACTTCCTTGCCATTAGCAAGCAAATGGCCAAAGAAAATTCCATTCTGCCTGTATGAGAACACCAAATAATTTAGAGACAGAAAATTTCCTCCGTCAGAATTATATTTGCATATAATTATGAATAATATAAGTGGAAACATAAATAAAAAGATAAGATTTTGAGATTCTCTGAAAATATTACTGTTTATTTCTTTATTTTCTTGAAGAAATATAATTATTTAAAGATACTTGAAATGTAGACATATAGCTATGCATTTTACTAATAGTCATATAATATATTGAATAATTATACAGATATACAACCTTAAAATAGGCAACCTTTCCCTACTTTTTTATGGATGAATTCTGTGAAAATTTCAATTAACAGATAATGTCTCCATTTATTTTCTTTCATCATCTTGTAAGGTCATCATCCACATAAATAAAATCAATAGTTCTCTTAACTACATACATTGTCTTAAAACCATTAAAATTCAGTTATTTGTGGTTCTTAAAATCACGTGCAGCATAGTAAATCAATGCAGTAACATTTTAATATTCATCTCTTTCCCAAAAGAACTTTTTAAAAGTGTTTTCTGTAGTCTTTTTAAGTATGGCGTTTCCATTGATTAAATGTAGTTCTAACATTTTGATTGGAGAGTCTCTTTCAAGAAAAAAACTTATTTCTGAAACCAGATTCCCAAATGCAGTTTTTCAGAACCAAATTTATTTGCAAGTTATAGGATTCTAAGTCTCTGTTCCTTTTCATATGAGAAGTTGTTAACATAGACTGCTACTGGCTGATCCCATATCTTTTAAAACAGATATCATTCTGAGTAGGAATGATCCCAAGTAAGAGCCTAAATCTTTCAGTCTTTCTTGCAGCTAGGAAAGATCAATGGAAGTTATGTACATGGTGATTTCGAGCATCCTTAAATGGACTGGCTCACTTCAGTATTGTTGCTGTTTTTCTTTTATTCCCTTCCAGCATCTTTCTCTTAGAATATTGGTGTGATGCTCACAGTATGTGAACGAGGATATACCGTACAGCACAGGGTATTCTGTGATACTCAGTATTCTGTGATACTCAGTATTCTGTGATAATCTGTATGACAAAAGAGTCTTAGGATAGATATATGTATATGTATAACTGAATCACTTTGCTATACACCTGAATCTGGACAACATTGTAAATCAACTATACTCCAGTAAAATTAATGTGTTTTTTAAAAGGCAAGCAAATAAATAGTGGTTAACTCCTATACACATTAAAATGAAGCTGGTGAGAATTCAATCAATATGTTATTAATGTTTTTCTTTCCTATGGGATCTACCTGCTTTTGACTAATTCCTGCACACACAAACACACTTTCTTTGCAGAACAAGCTAGAGAAGTGACTGTTTATATGAGCTTTTCTCTGCTTCAGTCTCACCCCTTTGCACATCTATAAACTTGGCAGTTATTCAATATTTGTCTAAAAAGTTGTCAGCTACCAATCTAGCTGGTGTTGAAGGCATGCTTTCACAACACGCATTACTGTGGGTGATGTCTCCACCCCATAATGTCAGGCTTTTTTACCCTTAAACCCAGATTTCTCAGCTGCTCATTCCTTGTTTCAAAATTCCCTAGAAAGCCTCTAATGCTTGAATTCACAAGAGTAGTCTGAACATTTTCATTCTGGTCATTGAAGATTGCTATTTATTTTCAGTTCAAGGAAATAAACAAGTTTAGATCAAGGGAGAACTGGATTTAGGCCATTAAAGCAATTGCGCTTCCATTTTCCAACAACAGTATTGTGATCTTTTCACAAGGCTGGCACAGCCTTTGATGACACTTGGTTTCCCTGTGGTTTCTCCCCATCCCTCTCAAAACAGTTTATCTACCCACTCAGTTACATTTTGATGTCTTCAGCGCAGTCACTAAGATACAGTGTTATATAATAGAGTCTAGTGTAGTTGGAGTGTGTGTATGCATATTCCTTATTAAGATTGTTCCTAAATATTTCAAATATTTTGTTTTATTTTATGAATGGAATTTCCCATCACAACTTTTAAATTAGTTATTGTTTGTCTGCATAAGAAAATATTTCAATATATTCAAATTTCTAATTAGGTGAGGTCTCTTCTATTAATTGATTAAACGATTTTTTTTTCCAGCTTCTCTTCTTTTTTAGCTTTTTACTTTAATTGAAATATCAGTGATTAACAGTATTGTTTTAGTTTCAGTGTACAGCAAAAGTGATTCAGTTATGCAACACATGCATCTATTGTTTTTCAAATTTTTCTCCCATTTTTGTTGTTACATATTACTATGTAATGCAGTTCCCTGTGCTGTAAGTAGGCCCTTGTTGACTATCCATTTTAAATATAGCAGTATGCACGTATCAATCCCCCACTCCCTTTCCCTCCTTTTCCTACCCGCTCCAATAACCTTAGATTCATCCTCTAAGTCTGTGAATCTGTTTCTGTTTCTCTTGATTTTCTTGTGAGGCAAGCCTATTTAGTGCAAATAATTGCAGATTTCTTCGTTAATTTCCAAGAATTCCCTTATTGCATTGGCCAGTATTTCCAACAACAAATTGCAATTGACATTCTTATTTTGTTCATAAATTTAATGTATTAAATTTTATTTTAAAATTTAATTTATAAATCTTTATTTGATTTTAGTTATAAATTTGTTTTAATAATATTATTTTGAACAATACAGAAATAAAATTTTGTAGCAATACATTTATAAAAGTAGAATTCAGAGTGTAAAGTGAATACATAAAAATTGAACAACTAAATCTGAGGAAATTGTTATAATTGTATATGATATAAAAGCTTCCACATTTTATCTGCTTTAAAAAATCCATTGTATACTCCAGAATCAATCTCTGCTTATCAAAAGGTCTTACATAGTCTTGGGAAATAGGTTCCCCTTATTTTATACAACTGTTGATTCTTTTATGTCTGTATTAGCAGTTATTACATACTTATTGTTTTAGTTATTTCTAAATTTTTATATGCCATCACTGGATTGTGAAGTGTTCAGAACTATAAACAATGTTCTATGATTTGTATTCATCACATAATCTAGCTTTAGTGCCTTGTACATAGCAGATATTCAATATGTGTTTATGATGGAGAATACTGTGTTGTTTATTTTGTAAAATTCAGAAAGAATCATATTATTGTTGTCAGCAGCAATGCCTTTCTATCCAAATGTGTTGCCCAGTTAATCTTCTGTGAGTCTAAATGTTTCTGGCAAGTTCTGCAAAACCAGAATCATGAAAAATATAAAAAGAGTAGAAAGTATTTTAGAGGACTATTTTTTTAAATAAAATTATATTTTTAATGTGAGTTGAAATGAGAGTAGGTTATAGATTTTTTTCAGTTCTTCACAATATATTTAAAATAAAGTGCTCTTAACTAGCATTTCTTCCAAGCTGTTTTTAAAATACCAGGGCAAATATTTTAAGTAAAATTGTACACTGTATTAATTAATTATGATCTGAACAATAAATACAAGAGGAATCTTGCCAGAAAAAGATATATTTCTTTGTCCAAAGGCATTTATGTTTCTGGCAGAGAAGATTTAGAGAATCAGAGCCTTTCTGCTCAAGGGTGTCTTCATTTTTGCCTTTGGACTTAAGAGATTTTAGGCTCTGAAACTGACCTTCCTGCTAATGCATCTGAGAGTGAATGGGTACCAGAAGCAGCAGCCGCTTAAGACTAAAGCAATGAAAGACGTGAATTATATTGCTCTTCCCTGTACAAGAGACTCAGGGTAGAAAGAAGTGTAAAGCTTGTTTCATTTTTTGAACTAGAAAAAATATATGTATAAACTGCCTCTAACTGGACCTTATGACTTTAGAGCTCTTTCTGACAAACTTTATTTTGACTCAGTTTATACATGAGAAATCTGAGTTCCAATTAAAATGGCTCATCCAAATTTAGTATTGTTAAGGGGCAAGATGCCATTACTGATGTGGACCTTGACTCCCCTGATTGCCAATACAGAACACTTTGTGTTAAATGAAGTTCATGGAGTACTGCTTCAACTGTTAATCATATTTACCATTTGCTGAAAAAAATCTCTGTAAGTAGTTACATACATTATTTCATCGAATTTTCAGAACAAGTGTTAGCTTGCATACTGATATACTATATATAGATGAAAAAAATTGTATTCCAAGAGATTGTAGTTAAAGTTTTCTAAGGTCACCTAGCTGTCAAGTAGGAAGGTTGAGATACAGTCATAAGAAAAGCAAATAGCTTATTTATTAAAAGTTTAAAATTTAAGTGTATCTGAATTTGGAAATTAAATATTACATATTTAATTTGCAAATTTCTATTACCTGTATAAATAATGAAATAAGTCCTAAAAATTTCATTATTTTATGACAATACTGTGTTGCACACATAGCTTTATCAGTCATGTGAGCTTTGCAGGAAGGGAAATTTGTTCTGAGTTAATTCTCTGGGAATACCATTTCTAAATTTATACATGCTGTAGCTGAGTGATTATAAGCAAGCAAGCTACAGAACAAGACTTTCTTCCTCATCAAAAGAACTAGACAAACTTCTAGCATATGGAAGCATTTCTGCACTACAAGTTATTCTGAGAGGGAGGCACATGATTTATAAATACTGTCAAATAAAATATGCATTTCCAAATGCTAGTAATATGGCAAAATATATAGCATGGATAAAATGCCCTTCCACACCTTCTTATAATAACTTCCTGATGCACTTTGCAGTTGGGCCATTTCAAGTTCATATCTGACTGCGCCATTCATAATCCATGTGGTCCGGGTGAGTTACTTGACCTCTCCTGGTCCTTCTCCTTTTTCTTATCTGTAAAATGTAAGCAACAGTAACTTCTATATATGGTTGTTGTAAGATTCAAGCTAGATAATATTTGTAATGCAACTAGCCCTGTGCCTGATATCTAGCATTCAAAAAGTGTTCATTCTCATTTGTCTTCTGTAAAGCTATTACAAGTATTTCTCTTGCATATATACAGGAAAATCCAGGCTGAATAAGGTAACATCAGTGTTTCTAGTTTTCTTGGTAGGAATCTTTATGCCTTTACTTATGAGCAGGATTATCAACACACAAGATATAATCAACATTCATATCTCACCTGTTAGATTGGTGCAAATCCGAAAGGTATTTGACACCACCTCTGTTGGTGAATTGTGAGGAAAGCCAAGATCATAAAGCACTGGTGTATGTAAAGTGTCAAATCCCCGTGGAGGGCAATTTGACATATTGCCCATCCAACTCAGAAAAAAAACTCAGAAATACATACATTCTTGGACTCAGTAATATCTATAGCTCTCTATATAGATATATGGAAATTGACTTATATGATTATGGAGGCTGAGAAGTCCCATGATCTGCCATCTGTAAGCTGCAGACCCGGGAAAGCCAGTGATATAATTCAGTTTGCATTCAAGGGCTGGAGAATTAGGGAATCAGCAGTGTCAGTTCCAGACTAAGGACTAGATTAAATGAGGTGAGGTGTCCCTGCTCATGCAGTGAGGTAGGAGAAAAGGGATCAATTCATTCTTCTTCTGCCTTCTGTTCTATTCGGGGCTTCCATATTGGGAGAGATGATCTACTGAGTCCCCTGATTCAAATGCCAATTTCAACTAGTAACAACTTTATGCAAACTCACCCAGAAATGTTTAATCTGGGAACCCTGAAGCTAGTCAAGTTGATGGTTAACCATCACAATGTTTATCTGTGTAAAATACATATATAAAAAGAAAAATATCTACATATATATAGATATCTCTCTATCTTTGTCTATCTACCTGCATTTATTGGAAGGACGGATGCTGAAGCTAAAGCTCTAATACTTTGGCCACCTGATGCAAAAAGCCGACTTATTGGATAAGACCCTAATGCTGGGAAAGACTGAGGGCAGGAGGAGAAGCAGGTAACAGAGGATGAGATGGTTGGATGGCATCACCAGATCAATGGACATGAGTTTGAGCAAGCTCCAGGAGATGGTAGAGGACAGGGAATCCTGGCATGCTGCAGTCCATGGGGTCACAAAGAGTTGGACATGACTTAGTGACTGAACAATCTATCTACTGTAGCCCCCCCGGCTCCTCTGACCATGGAATTCTCCAGGCAAGAATACTGAAGTGGGTTGCATCTCCTTCTCCAAGGTATCTTCCCGACTCAGGGATCAAACCCATGTCTCTTGCATTGCAGGCAGATTCCTTACTGTCTGAGCCACCAGGAAAGCCCCAGCTATCTAACTATCTTGACTCCAAATGGTAACAGTGAAATATATCATGGTATGAGTGGGATATATCACAGTTTGATTCTTTACCAGCTGAGTCAACAGGGAAGCCCGTGAGAGGGTTGTTTAGGAGAAAAACAAATAACTCATTTAAATTTTCTTGTTAATACAGAACAGAATTTGGGGGAGATCCACAGGAAATGAATGGGAGTGAAATACATAAAAAAGGTGTGGGAGATAAGGATGGGAGAAAGTTTTCAGTTTGCAATTATAATATTTCAGGTATTTGATTATAGGTGTATAGAATTTGGGGCTTCCCTGGTGGCTCAGAGAGTAAAGCATCTGCCTGCAATGTGGGAGACCTGGGTTCGATCCCTAGGTTGGAAAGATCCCCTGGAGAAGGGAATGGCAACCCACTCCAATATTCTTGCCTGGAGAATCCCATGGACGGAGGAGCCTGGTAGGCTACAGTCCACAGGGTCGCAAAGAGTCAGACACGACTGAGCGACTTCACTTTCTTTTCTTTCTTCTTTCTTTCAATATAGAGTTTGAAGATTAAAAATAGGTAGAAAATTAGTAGGAGGCCTCTCAGGCAGCATGCTAGAAACCAGATACCTTACCAATGTGGCCACTTGGATAGTAAATACTTTGTTTAAATCATGTGGATACAACCCAAGTCTTTTAGTTTTCCTTTTTAAAAAATGAGTAGTTTGAACTTCATAGTATGTTGCATATTATTTAGATACTTTAATTGTTTGAAAATGGGTTTCTTTTTGGCACATTTTACTTTCTTTTTTTAAAATTTTTTTTTTGTTGTGGTAAAAGTCACATAATACAAAGCATACTTTTTTAACCATAATTTATCTGTACACTTCAGTGGCATTACACATATTTCCCATTTTTATGCAGCTCTCATCATCCATCTCCTGAATTCTTCACCCTCCCGAACTAAAACTCTGTCCGAATTAAGCACTAACTCCCTTTTCTCCCTCCACAGCCCCTCTCCTGATGCTCCTGGCATCTACTCTTGTACTTTCTGACTGTATGAATTTGACTAGTCTAGGTGTCTTGTATAAGTGGAATCAGCCATTGTCTGCACCCAATATATATTAGGATGCATTTTTAAGCTTAATATATGTCCTACAGATTGCACATTCTTCACTTTCCCCCCCTTTTGATATATAGTAGGTTCTCATTAGTTATCTCTTTCTGACACATGTAATGTTTATACATAACCAAATACAAGTATTCAACTCATGAAGATAAGGTGTACATCAAATGAGGCAATGTGCTTTTGTTTATAAAATGAGATATGTCTATAACTTGGTTAGTCCCTGCTGTGACTTTGTTAAATCAACATTTGTTAAGTAGAGCCCAGGGTGTAGGATGGTGAGCTTGGGTTTAGTAAAATGCCACAAAGGAATAGGAATGCTTATGTGCTCAGTTGCGTCTGACTGTTTGTGACCCCCCGGATTTTGCCACCCCATGGACTTCAGTCCACCAGGCTCCTCTTTCCATAGAGTTCTCTAGGCAAGAATACTGGAGTGGGTGGCCATTTCCTACTCCAGGGGATCATCCGGACGCAGAGACTGGACCTGTGTATCTTGTATCTCCTGCATTGGCAGGCAGATTCTTGATCACAGAGCCACTTAGGAAGCCCGTTATTAGTCAGAGGTTTTGGAGGAAGTTCCAGTTAAGTCTTGAGGAGGGTCACATGGGGAGACCAAGGCAGGATGCAGGCAGAGAGAGAGGATCTGGGGAGAATGCCTCTTCAGGGTTTGAGGGTGGAGGACTTTGGACTTCCTGGGCTAATGCTGGATTGATCAGTTCAAACCAAAAAAGAGTGGGCTCTGATAAGCACTGTGGGAGTCTTATCCAAGAAGCACACAGCAGAGGGACCTGGGAGGCAGCAAGACCATTCTTTACAAAGGCCTTTGTGCAAGTCGTATCAGGAACTTGATTCTAAAGCCCACATCGTATCCTTAACCACTTCATAATGAATACAAAGCAGAATGTGTATGTTGATATTCAAGAGTCAAGAAATATTTAAAGACAAAACAAATCTCCAGACTTCCTTGGTGGCCTAGTGGTTAAGACTCCCGGCTTCCAGTGCAGGAGGCGTGGCTTCCATCCCTGGTCGGGGTAGTTAAGTTCTCACATGCTGTGCAGCGTGGCCAAAAGGTTAAAAAAAAATTCTCGAAGACTCTGGCCATATTCTTTTTGTTGTTGTTGTTGTTGGAATATAGTTGTGACTCCTGTTCCTTAAAATAAAGTGGCCATTATCTGAGATTACAGACATTTGACCATGCTGTAAATCCTGTTCTCTGTAGTACTTGTGGGATTAACAATGAAAGGAGGAAAATCAGTATTTAATAGGGGCCACTCTGAGACCAACATGATACTAAATATTTTTCAAGTCATTTCACTTAATGTTCACAGTCATTTAGATAATATCTATTACCACTGTAATGAAAATTGATGCAGAAGGAGGCTAAGTAAGCTCCTTAGAGCCTGTAGACTGTGGTGATGGAGCAGAAATTCAAATCTATTTTCTATTAAAGCCTTGTTTCCACCATACTTCATGATATTCTCTATACATATGCAGTAATCTTTTTCTTAATTTTCTACTCAAATATAAAGATATATAAAATATGTTTTTTAGATAAGACACTTAAAGAGTCCCTTGGACAGTAAGGAGATCAAACCAGTCAATCCTAAAGGAAATCAACTCTGAATATTCACTGAAGGACAGATGTTGAAGCTGAAGCTCCAATACTTTGGCCTCCTGATGTGAAGAGGCAACTCTTTAGAAAAGATCTGATCCTGGGAAAGATTGAGGGTAAGAGAAGGGGGCATCTGAAGATAAGATGGTTGGATGGCATTACCAAACCAATGGACGTGAGTTTGAACAAACTCTGGGGGAGAGTGAAGTACAGGGAAGCCTGGCGTGTTGCAGTTTGTGGGATCACAAAGAGTTGGACATGACTTAATGACTGAACAACAGCAATTTAAACTATGTATATATGTTTCACCAAATAAGTAATTTTAGAGGTCAAATAGAACATGTCTCAACTTTTAAAATTCCAAACATATTTTATGGAAGTTGTCAGAAACTTGGACCAACTTTTCTCAGAGGAAGAACATGACAAATCATAATTAAGATGTCTGGTTAGTCCACAAGAGCTGATAATGTAGCTGGCCACAACTTAATAGCCATTTTGGAAAAAAACAAGAACAAAAACTTCATATTCCCATTGTGATGTCTGGGGAAACGCCTTTTAATCTCATCCCTAAGTTTGGGAACCCATCTCTTCGCATCTCCATAGTTTGTTCAGGGAACAAACTCCCTTCCAGGATAAGTATCTATGAGAGCAGGGATGGAACATGTATGTATCAGGGGAGAAGAAATGGAGGGCAAAGTGTCTCATGCTGATACTCATGCGTTTAGGTCTGATGAGTGTTTCTAAAATGTTCCTGTGAAAAACTGTGTTTATAAAAATGTTACTGTATCTCAAAGGTAAAAGTTAAAAATGTCAAATAAAAATGTATATTCCAGTAGCAGTGGCTTTCAGAAAGGGGCAGGCCCGCTTAGAGGTGCAGTGTTCATAAAAAGAAGCCTGCTTGGGGTTATTTAATCTATTTTAAAAGCTTCTGTTTTATGATTACCCAGAGGTTGGGTCAAGTAAAGCAATCGTATTATAGGTAACTGAATTTTCCTCCTTTCTACGAAAAGAACATATTGAGGCAATTAAATAGACAATATAAAATAGCTGAGAAACAACTCAAAATGAAAAAAAAATACACTGAAGACTAGGAAAGACAGCATTCTTGGTTGCCAGATAGTTTTAAGTGTTACGGAATAAAGGCCATAGGAAACATTTCCTTTATAATGAACAGCTGCTAGCTGAAATCAAACTTTGTGTGTACACAAAAAGCTTTTGCCATGGTCCTTGTGTGGGTGGAATAATAGTCAAAATGATTCTAATAATCGAAATGAAGTAGGCTGTACAGTTCCCAACTGCCACAACAAAAACATTTTAGAAAATTGGATCTCTCACACGGCTGAAACATGTAGCAATTTGTTTTTATGGAAATTACATTTATAAGCTCAGTGTTAAACTGAAAGCAAGGTCCTAGCCTAGACCTCTCTTCAAGATTTAACATATCCAAGTAAATTAACCTACTGAAATTCTTCATTTGTTTAAATTGGTTCACTTAAGAAGTTGTAAAAGCCTTTATTAAAGAACTTTCCGTGAGGTTCTTTACATCTTTATATAGTCTGGGTAGACTCTATCATTCATTACCCCGTGGCCATGTTTCCAAATATAGTTAATAAGGAACAGACCCTACTATCGCAGTTTGATATGTAAATATAACTGGGGAAAGGGACGTGTTTGTGTGTGTATGAAAGAGCTGTTGAAGTATTTTCATTCATCAGAGAAACTGGAATTGTGAACCTGCTTGTTTTGTGTCCTCTAAGACCACCTTCTAAGGACAGAATCGAGCAGGCTCGCTCCCCAGTGTTTCCATTAGGATTAACCACAGTCATTGCGAGGGACCGGAGGACAAGGTGGGCGTCAGGTGGGCACCTAACCCCCTTGTTTCTTCCTGCTGGGCTAGGCTCTGCCAGTGGCTGGCTCCGTCCTCTGCCACAGGGTTCCGTCCCATGTCTCCAGCTGTCTCTGGGTCTGGTGTCTGCACAGAGGACAGTGTGAGGTCCCAGGGAGGGGACAGCCATCCACAGGCTGGGGAGAAGTTCCTGGAACCGGTCTTTCCCTCACAGCCTTCAGAAGGTACTAACCCTCCTTGATCTCTGACTTCTGGCTTCCAGGACTGTAAGAAAGTAAATGTGTCCGTATCTGTAAGTTCCACGTCAGCTGATTCAACCAACTGTGGGTCAAAAATATCTGGGGGGAGAAAGAATCCCAGAAATTTCCAAAAAGTAAAACTTGCATTTGCCGTGCACCAGCAACTATTTACATAGTATTTATATTGTATCAAGTATTGCAAGTCATCTAGAGAAGATTTAAAGTATATGGGAGGCTATGCGTAGGTTATATGCAGATATTGTGCCTTTGTATATAAGATGGTTGAGCATCCCTAGATTTTGGTACCTGGTGGGAGTTCTGGATCCAACCTCCCAAGGACACGAGAGATAACTGTGTGTTATTTAAGTCCCTCAGTCTGTGGTATTTTGTTTTGGGAGCCTTTATAAACCACTACAGATTCTTCTCATTGCCCCTTCAGAGCTAGGCATGCTAACAGCTTTCCAAGCCGGGATGTTGAAAATGAACTTGACATAGGCTAATATACCATGAAAGGTTGTTGAACATGAACCACAACATACAGTATATTCATGTGCAAATGTTCTAGGAGAATGTAATAACCTAAGATTGCTTAAAGATTTAGGAGAAAGCCTCACAATACCTGAGTGTATTCATAATAAGAAAAAATTGAACTGTTAAACTTTTGTTACTTTTCTACAGAAAGCTTTCTCATATGTGTGGTCCTCTCTTTTCAGTTTTTGTATTATTCAAAAGAAGAAGTTTTAAATTTCTTACAGTATTTCTTAAAGTAATTTCTGTGTTCTATTATTTTGCTGCAGTGAGAAGATTTAGGGTTTGACTGAGTTAAATGCTCAATTTGGGTGACTAAATGACATTTTCAAAAACGGATTAAAAGTTGTGAATAACATTAAAAATGACCACATAGCAACTGCACTGTCGAAGTTTCTACCTTATGTCTAGATTTTGGAAGATTAAATCATTTCCTGATTGATTTACTTATTTGACTTTTTTTTTAAATTATAGGTGAAGTAAAAACATAGAATCTGTATGTTAGGTTTGTTTCTGATGTTGCCCATAAAAGTATAGCCCTCTGTGAATATCTGTTGTAAACAGGATATTACAGACTAAAGTAAATGCAAATAAAATTAAAGCAGACATTGTTAAAACATTTTAGGTATCAAAATTTTGCCCTGACATTTACTTTAGGTGTTGTAGGGACTTGATTACCTAAAGGGTTTTCCTATTAAAAAACAATGATAACAGCCTCTTGGGGAAATAAAAAAAAATTCTTTATAGTATATTGATAGTCTTATGAAAATAAGTTAAAGAGAAAAAAAAAAACAACAACTAAGGTGTTCATCTTTAGTCAATAAGTCCCATCTGATTCTGTGCGGCCCCACGGACTGTAGCCCTCCAGTCCCTCTGTCCATGGGATTTCCCAGGCAAGATACTGGAGCCAGTTGCCATTTCCTCCCCCAGGGTATCTTCCCAACCCAGGGATAGAAACTACATCTCCTGCATCTCCTGTATTGGCAGGCAGATTACCACTGAGCCACCAGGGAAGCCCACTATAAAAGCAAAAAATGAAAGTAACAGAGCGGTGAACACCAGGCATTTGTATTTGTATTCAGTGCTGGTGGAGCCTTTCACCAGAGCACCACAAGCCTAGGGGACACCTGCATTAGTCAAGAGAAGGCTCCAAGTGCTATAGACATTTTGTAGGGAGGCAGAATACCTGGCTTCCGGATGAAACAATCGCAAATTTCTGTGCATTAAAAGAATCTTCCATTTAGACACTTAGCGTTCATACAAACTAAGATTACAGTATAACCATACATAAAGTATTGTTTTTTTAAAGAGAGAGAAATAAGGGGAAAAAAACCAGCTAGTATGAAAGATTTGCATTTATTGGCAAGATATGAAAATAAAGGAAGTCAAACTCTCAGAAATACAAAATCAAGATGCATTGGACATGTGAATAAAATGATGGAAAGCACATTAGACTTAGCTAAAAAGAAAACATTTTCATCAGAACATGAATCAGAGGAAATATTCAGAGCAGAGCTAAAAGAAATAAGGATATGTAAAACGTGGAAAACAGATAAAGAGGTACATAAAAACTCAACAACTTCTATATAATTCTTACCAAAATTGAATCAAGAAGAAATAGAAAACCTGAATTATTCCTATTAAAGGAATTAAATTTGTAGGAATAAATAAAAATATTCCCAGGGAGAAATCTTCAGAATAAGGTGATTTCATTGGTGAAATCATTGGTGCATCTTCACAGACATTTAACAAAGATATAACATCAGCTTTGCAGAAAATCTTTAGAGAACAGAAGAATGAACATTTTCTAGCTTATTTTATTAGGCTAACATAATGTCTATAAATAAGTTTGACGCATAATGAAAATAAAAGAAAAATTACAGATCAATATTCCTATTCACATAGAAGTAAATACATTCAACAAAATTTTAGCAAGTAAAATTCAGCAATATTAACAAGGATGGTAAGCCCTGAATAAAATAGAATTCATTAGTAAATTTAGTAAAGGCACAGACTAGTGGTCAACAGTCAAAAATAATGTTATTTCTAGATAGTAGCAAAAATCAATTAGGAAAAATATTGAGATGTACCAATAAAATACCATTAATATCATAAATTACTTTGAAATATAATTGATAAAGAAGTCCAAGCCCTTTACCCAAGACAGAATAAAACAATGAAGAATAAAGATGTTGTTCAGTCACCCAGTCATGTCCGACTCTTTGCGACCCCATAGACTGCAGCACTCCAGGCCTCCCTGTCCCTCACCATTTCCTGAGTTTGCCCAAGTTCACATCCATTGCATCAGTGATGCTGTCCAGCCATCTCATCCTCTGACACCCTCTTCTCTTTCTGCACTCAATCTTTCCCAGTATCAGGGACTTTTCCAATGAGTTGGCTGTTCGCATCAGATAAGGAAAATGCTGGAGCTTCAGCTTCCAGTATTCAGGGTTGATTTCCCTTAAGATTGATCTTGTCCAAGAGTCTTTCAGAAGTTTTCTCCAACAACACAGTTCAAAGGCATCGATTCTTTAGCATTCTGCCTTCTTTAGGGTCCAGCTCTCAAACCAAACATGATCACTGGTAAGATCATAGCTTTGATTATATGTTCCTTTATCGACAGAGTAATATCTCTGCTTTTCAACACACTATCTAGGTTTGTCACAGTTTTCCTGCCAAAAAGCAATTTTCTTCTGATTTCATGGCTACAGTCACTGTCTGCAGTGATTTTAGAGTCTAAAAAGAGGAAATTTGTCTCTACTTCCACATTTTTCCCTTCTATGTGCGATGTAGTAATGGGGTTGGATACCATGATCTTAGTTTTTTTTTTCTTTTTTAATTTAGTCTTAAGCTAGCTCTTTTACTGTCTTCACTTTCTGCCATTAGAGTGGTATCATCCACATATCTAAGGTTATTGTTTCTCCTGACTATCTTGATTCCAGCATGTAACTCATCCAGCCTGGCATTTCTCATGACATGCTCAGCGTATAGGTTAAACAAACAGCATGATAGCAGACAGCCCTCTTGTACTCCTTTCCAAATTTGAACAAATAAGTTATTCCATACAGAGTTCTGTTATTGCTTGACCTATATTCAGGTTTCTCAGGAGACAGGTAAGAGGGTCTGGTATGACCATCTCTTTAAGAGTTTTCCATGGTTTGTTATGATCCACACAGTCAATGGCTTTAGTGTAGTCAATGAAACAGAAGTAAAGTTCTTCTGGAAATCCATAGCTTTCTCTATGATACAGCGGATGTTAGCAATTTTATCTCTGGTTCCTCTTCCTTTTCTAATCCCAGCTTGGACATCTGGAAGCTCTTGGTTCACATTATGTTGAAGCCTAGTATGCAATATTTTAAGCATGATCCTACTAGCATTGGAGATGAGTGCAATTGTCTGATGGTTAGCACATTCTTTAGTACTATCCTTCTTGAATATAAATAAAATAAAGAAGCCTAAACAAATGGACAACTACCCCATATTTACTTTTTATTGTAATCAATATTATTGAGTTCAGTATTCTCAAAATTTATCTATAGGTTCGAAACTGTCTTTCTGCTTTAAAAAAAGGCCAACACACTTTTTTCTTTTAGAATTTGTTAAATGTGTTCTAAAATTTATATGAAACTTCAAGACTTTCTTAATAATTTTGAGAAGGAACAATTTTGAAAAGGAATAAGTTTGCTTGCTCCTTGGAAGAAAGTTATGACCAACCTAGATAGCATATTAAAAAGCAGAGACATTACTTTGCCCACAAAGTTCCGTCTAGTCAAGGCTATGGTTTTTCCAGTGGTCATGTATATGGATGTGAGAGTTGGACTGTGAAGAAAGCTGAGCACCGAAAAATTGATGCTTTTGAACTGTTGTGTTGGAGAAGATTCTTGAGAGTCCCTTGGACTGCAAGGATATCCAACCAGTCCATCCTAAAGGAGATCAGTCCTGGGTGTTCATTGGAAGGACTGATGCTGAAGCTGCAACTCCAATACTTTGGCCACCTGATGCAAAGAGTTGACTCATTGGAAAAGACCCTGATGCTGGGAGGGATTGGGGGCAGGAGGAGAAGGGGACGACAGAGGATGAGATGGCTGGATGGCATCACCAACTCGATGGACATGAGTTTGCATAGACTCTTGGAGTTTTGATGGACAGGGAGGCCTGGCGTGCTGCGATTCATGGGGTCACAAAGAGTCGGACACAACTGAGCGACTGAACTGAACTGACTGACCAAAGGTTGTAGAACATCTAAAACCTCATCTGAAACTGTATTTCTCAGGTGGCTCAGTGGTAAAGAATCTGCCTGTCAATGTAGGAGACACGTGGTCGATCCCTGGGTCTGGAAGATGCCCTGGATGAGGAAATGGCAAGCCAACCCAATATTCTTGCCTGGACAATCTCATGGGCAATGAACCTGGCTGGCTATACCACAGAGTCACAAAGAGTCTAATGTGACTGAGCACTCACGCACACCCATCTGAAGCTGTGCCATAAAGCTATAATATATGGCATTTGTATGAGGACAGTCAGTTAGGTAGATGAAACAGAATTAAGTCCAGAAATTAACACTTAATATGGTCAAGAAAGAATACAATGTTATCTATTTACTTAGGAAATGCAAATTAATATTACAATTAGATATCACTTCACATCCACCAGAATTGATACAGTTAAAAGAATTGGCAATATTAAATGCTGACCAAAATGTAGAGCTGCTGAAACACTGTGTCACTGACCAGATTGTGAAATGATACAACTACTTTTGAAATTGCATTGGCAATGCATTTGTATACTTAAACTTATACTTACCACATATTTAAACAATTATACTTCTTGTAACTAACCAAAATAAATGCAAATGCTTGTCCACAAAAGGAGTTGCACTCGGTATTCACACCATCTTAATTCGTAAGAGCCAAGTACTGGAAACAGGCCAAATGTACAGCGCCAGGTGTATGCATAAGTCAATTGTGGTACATTCACACGATGGAATGTGAACTGGCAGTAAAACAAGTGAACGTTTGCTAAGACAGCAATAACTGGGTAATGGAAATCAGAATCAGATTTTGCAAATTTCATTTAAATTTTTAGAATAGGTAAAGCTAATATATTAAAAGCAAACGTACCAGTGGTTAATTGGGGCACAGGTTTGGTGGAGTTGATTGTAAATGGACAAGAAAAAATTTTAATTAATAGAAATGTTTTATCACTGACTCGGTGGACATGGGTTTGGGTAGACTCCGGGAGTTGGTTATGGACAGGGAGGCCTGGTGTGCTGTAATTCATGGGGTCGCAAAGAGTCAAACACGACTGAGTGAGTGAACTGAACTGATACATCTATTGAGCTAGTGGTTAGAGGGATTTAACCATTTGTCAAAAACTCATCAGACTAAATACATAAAATGTGTTCTTTATATTGTTTGTTAACTAAACCTCAATAGTGTTGATAGAAGACAAACAGCTAAGGGAAGTAAGATAGATTCTCTACAAAGAAAGGACAGTTGTACTCAGAGCAAACTTTTCAGTGTCAAAGAATGAAACTAGGTAAAGTGGAAAATAGCCTTAAAATCTTCTGAAAAAGTAACCATCAACTCAAATTGTGTATTCAGCAAAAGTATCTTTCAGGAACAAGGGCAATAAGGACATTTTCAGATAAACAAAAACTAAGACCACCCACAGAGCTTCACAAGAGGAACTTCTAAAGGATATACTTTAGTAAAAGAAAGAAAGAAAAAGAATCAATGAGGCCTGAAAATGAGTCTGAAATTCTAGAAGCATTTTTGATAAAGAAGTTGGTTACCATATGGGTATCAGAACACACATTATTTGTATGAAGTAATGTTGTAATGTTCAAACTGAGTTAGGATAAAGAGACCAAGATGACATCACCCTTATGGCAGAAAGTGAAGAACTAAAGAGCCTCTTGATGAAGTGAAAGAGGACAGTGAAAAAGTTGGCTTAAAACTCAACATTCAGAAAACTAAGATCCTGGCATCTGGTCCCATCACTTCATGGCAAATAGATGGGGAAACAATGGAAACAGTGACAGACTTTATTTTGGGGGACTCCAAAATCACTGCAGATGGTAACTGCAGCCATGAAATTAAAAGACACTTGCTCCTTGGAAGAAAAGCTATGACCAACCTAGACAGCATATTAAAAAGCAGAGACATTACTTTGCCAACAAAGGTCCATCTAGTCAAAGCTATGGTTTTTCTAGTAGTCATGTATGGATGTGAGAGCTGGACTGTAAAGGAAGCTGAGCACCAAAGAATTGATGCTTTTGAACTGTGGTGTTGGAGAAGAATCTTGAGAGTCTCTTGGACTGCAAGGAGATCCAACCAGGCAATCCTAAAAGGAATCAGTACTGAATATTCATTGGAAGGACTGATGCTGAAGCTGAAACTCCAATACTTTGACCACCCGATGTGAAGAATTGAATGTGAAGAACTGACCTCCCAATGAAGGTCATTTCATTGGAAAAGACGTTGATGCTGGGAAGGATTGAAGGTGGGAGGAGAAGGGGATGACGGAGGATGAGATGGTTGGATGTCATCACCGACTCAATGGACATATGGACATGAGTTTGAGTTAACTCTGGGAGTTGTTAATGGACAGGGAAGCCTGGCATTCTGCAGTCCATGGGATCGCAAAGAGTCCAACATGACTGAGTGACTGAACTGAACCAATCTGAAAAAACACAGGAAAATGTCAAGTGAAAATAATTATTTATCAACAATAATGGATAAAAGCACTTATCAAACATAGGTGGATCCCAGTGAAAGCAGTTCATCAAGGACTATTTTTTTAATCAAGGACTATTTTCTATAATACAGAAAAGAGTGGTTGTAGAAAAAGTAATAATGTTAAAATTTAGAAAACCTGTCATCCAAATTGAGAGTGGGAAAATAGCCTTATGGTAATGAAATAAATAACACATCATTATAGCAAGAGAAGAAAAAGAAGCAAAATAGCTATAGAAGCTATTTTTCAGGTAGGAAATCGATAGAAACTCAAAAGAAGAAGGACGAGCAGGATGTGGAAGGAGCCAAGGGTGAGCATGACTCGAGAGATCAGGAGAGAACCACAGTCAGATGGAAGAAGCAGAGAGAGAGGAGGGGAGACCTGGAGGGAGGTTTTCAGGAGGCAGACTCTGGGGGTGCGGCGGAGACAGGTGGAGAGATGGAATACAAAGGTATGAGCACTTTAAAGGATTAGTATGTTTTCATTCTTAGATTAGGAAGTAGGTAAGCAGCTATTCATTTTATTATTGCAATTCACATGTTCGTACTATGGTACATATAATACTATTTGATTCTTTTATTACACAATAAAAATGTATTAAATGTAGGAGAGCTACCATGTTCTCACCACACAGATCAGTAAATATTGGATTTAGTCTTCCTTAGTAAATGGACATGGAATGAAAGTAGATGAGGACATTTTTTTGAGGACATTGGGTAACCCTTCTCACAGGGCTTGATGAGTGAGAAGGAAAACTCCATCCTCTGTGTGTGCTCCGTATTCATCATGACTTTCTACCTCGGGGCACAGGGAGGTGGAGCCCAGAGATCAGTGATCTCATTAAGGGGGAAAAAAAGAAGAAACTAGAACTTTCAGGGCCCTGAGAAGAAGGAGCCCAGAAATCTGCACAGGGTTTCCTTGAGTTTTGACTAAGCATTAGGCTGTGTTTGTTCTTAGAGAGGCTTTTGTATACATTTATTTACAAATACATACATGTGCCCAAAAGAGCTTGAAAAAAGAAATGTAAAATATTAACTACAAAAAAAATCTCATATTTATACAAAATACAGTGATATAACTGAAGTAAACATAACTGGAGAAGGCCAATGGCAGCACACTCCAGTATTCTTGCTTGGAAAATCCCATGGATAGAGGAGCCTGGCAGGCTACAGTCCCTGGGGCTGCAAGAGTTGGACATGATTGAAGCAGCTGAGCACAAGAAAATATTGAATCATTGGAGGGAGAATTTCAATATTTGAAGATTCAGTTCTGCTCCACATTAATCCATAAATCTAACTTGAAAGTGAAAGTGAAAGTTGCTCAGTGGTGTTCAGCTTTTTGTGACCCCCATGGACTATACAGTCCGTGGAATTCTCTAGGCCAGAATGCTGGAGTGGGTAGCCTTTCCCTTCTCTCGGGTAGCTTCCCAACCCTGGTCTCCCTCATTGTAGGCAGATTCTTTACCAACTGAGCTATCAGGGAAGATATAAGTCTAACTTAATCCTCATTACAATCAAGAGATCTTTAAAAAAGTTTGACAAAATGGCTCTTTCATTCAGAAGGGTAAATATACCCTAAAAATCCAGAACATTTTTGGATAAAAATAATGTTAGAGTGATTTATGCTATCAGCATATCAAAATTTACTATAAGGTTCCTTAACTAAAATATTGTACTGTCTGGCACAAGGACTCATGAATAGAATAATGAAACACAGACCATAAATTGAATTGTGCCTATGTGGAAATTTAATATTTGAGTAAATGATATTTTAAATCTCTGATAAAAGAACAGATTATTAAGTTTACTTATGTATGTTGAATTGTGAGTATTTAACAATTCAATATATATTGTATTAAAGAAAAAGTACCTGTCTCATAACCTCATGCAAAATATGTTTGTAGTGGAAATTATTGCATTAGAGTAAAACATACATAGAAAAATTAAAATGTACAATATTTGGCCCTACCTATATTTATAGTCCCAGTGCTATAAATTTATCTTAAGGAAATTTTATTCTCAAAGTTATTTGTGTGGTTTTTGAAAAGATATTGAAAAAGAATGAAGTAAATAAATATATGTATTGCCATGGAACTGAATTCAAGTTGCAATATGGAGTCAAATACAGAACTATATGTTATGAAAAGTATATTATATAGTATAAACCATAAATTTTTATAATGTTAAAGAGATACTGTGTGTGTTTTTAAAATGTGTATGAAATGCCAAGAAAGGACACAAAATATTAACTGATGTTTCGTCTAAGGGTTATAAAATAAATGGTTTGGGGACCACAGTGGAGTTGACAAAATGTGAACAGAGATAGGATTTACATCAGGGAAGGTGTATGTCACTCTAATTCCTATAAAGCCTATATAAAAAATTTAAATTGTTTCTCTGTATATGATTTATAATTTCAGAACTAACTCAAAAAATAAGTGGTTATCACATTGGCAAACTATATCCAGATAAAAGGCATTTTAAAAATAGAAGCACCATTTTATATAACCACATAGAGGAGAACATATGGAGGAAAGTGAAAGTGGAAGCTGCTCAGTCGTGTCTGATTCTTTGCAACCCCGTGGACTATACAGTTGATGGAATTCTCCAGGCCAGAGTACTGGAGTGGGTAGCTGTTCCCTTCTCCAGGGGATCTTCCCAACCCAGGGATTGAACCCAGGTCTCCTGCATTGCACGCGGATTCTTTACCAGCTGAGCCACCAAGGATGCCATACTGAAGCAAAATGGGAGCCATACCAGGAGCAAAATGCTAAAAAAACACAAAAACCTAAAAACAACTGTGCAAAACTTTAGCAAAATGCTAAAAAAAAACAAACACACACACACACAAAAACTGTGCAAAACTTCCATGAGGAAATCTTTAAGATATTCCTGGAGATCCCTAAAGTAGACCCGATTAGATAGATATGTTGGAAGACATCCCTTTGTGAATCTGGGCTGCATATTTTTGGTTTTTGGAGCCCACTCTTTCCTGATGATTAGGCACTTTCTGCAGTGTCTCCTTGACTCACATAGAAACGTATATGTTCTTGCTTAGTTTTTCAATAAAATATAGAATGTCAACTGGGCACTCTTTTTCTGCTTCATCATCCCTTTGCCGCCAGCATCACCATGGTTTAGCAGGCTTACTAGCATAGATCTCTGAACAGTGAACTCTCTGGCTCAAGAATTTTAATAACAGAAATTATCATAGAGCAAAGATCTAGAGTCTGTGGAGAGGGTGTAGGGGGTGAGTGTTATTGTGTTCAATTCAATTCAGTTCAGTCTCTCAGTTGTACCTGGCTCTTTGCGACCCCATGAATCGCAGCACGCCAGGCCTCCCTGTCCATCACCAACTCCCGGAGCCTACTCAAACTCATGTCCATCGACTCAGTGATGCCATCTAGCCATCTCATCCTCTGTCGTCCCCTTCTCCTTCTGCCCCCAATCCCTCCAAGCATCAGGGTCTTTTCCAATGAGTCAGCTCTTCGCATGAAGTGGCCAAAGTACTGGAGTTTCAGCTTCAGCATCAGTCCTTCCAATGAACACCCAGGACTGATCTCCTTCAGGATGGACTGGTTGGATCTCCTTGCAGTCCAGGGAACTCTCAAGAGTCTTCTCCAGCACCACAGTTCAAAAGCACCAATTTTTCGGCCCTCAGCTTTCTTCACACTCCAAATCTCACATCCATACGTGACCACTGGAAAAACAATAGCCTTGACTAGACGGACCTTTGTTGGCAAAGTAATGTCTCTGCTTTTTAATATGCTGTCTAAGTTGGTCATAGCTTTCCTTCCAAGGAGTAAGCATCATTTAATTTCATGGCTGCAGTCACAATCTGCAGTGATTTTGGAGCCCAAAAAAATAAAGTCTGACACTGTTTCCACTGTTTCCCCATCTATTTGCCATGAAGTGATGGAACCAGATGCCATGATCTTAGTTTTCTGAATGTTGAGCTTTAAGCCAACTTTTTCACTCTCCTCTTTCACTTTCATCAAGAGGCTTTTTAGTTCCTCTTCGCTTTCTGCCATAAGGGTGGTGTCATCTGCATATCTGAGGTTATTGATATTTCTCCCCGCAATCTTGATTCCAGCTTGTGCTTCTTCCAGCCCACTGTTTCTCATGATGTACTCTGCATATAAGTTAAATAAGCAGGGTGACAATATACAGCCTTGATGTACTCCTTTTCCTATTTGGAGCCAGTCTGTTGTTCCATGTCCAGTTCTAACTGTTGCTTCCTGACCTGCATATAGGCTTCTCAAGAGGCAGGTCAGTTGGTCTGCTATTCCCATCTCTTTCAGAATTTTCCACAGTTTTTGTGATCCACACAGTCAAAGTCTTTGGTGTAGTCAATAAAGCAGAAATAGATGTTTTTCTGGAATTATCTTGCTTTTTTGATGATCCAGCGGATGTTGGCAATTTGATCTCTGGTTCCTCTGCCTCTTCTAAAACCAGCTTGAACATCTGGAAGTTCACGGTTCATGTATGGCTCTGTTCAAACTATATGTCTCAACCAATCCCATGATTAGGGGCTGTGCCCAAGGCTGATAATTCACTTAGACATAGAATGCGTTATTTAAGGCCTTTTGTTTTCAGCTGTGAATTTTAGTTAGGAGTTTTGGGAACAGAAATGACATCACTTGTTGCTATGAATCATTATAGCGTGCGTGCGCGCGCGCGCACACACACACACACACACACACACACACACAGCCCTAACAATAATTTATCCAAATTTTATTTGTAGAAACTGAAGCTTGGATAAGATAATGTTATTTTTTTTAATTGAAGGATAATTGCTTTACAGAATTTTGCTGTTTTCTGTCAAACCTCAACATGAACCAGCCATAGGTATACATATATCCCCTCCCTTTTGATCCTCCCTCCCATCTCCCGCCCCATCCCACCCCTCTAGGTTGATACAGAGCCCCTGTTTGAGTTTCCTGAGCCAGACAGCTAATTCCCGTTGGCTGTCTATTTTACACATGGTAATGTAAGTTTCCATGTTACTCTCTCCATACATCTCACCTTCTCCTCACCTCTCCCCATGTCCGTAAGTCTGTTCTCTATGTCTGTTTCTCCATTGCTGCCCTGTAAATAAATTTTTCAGGACCATTTTTCTAGATTCTGCATATATGTGTTAGAATACGATATTTATCTTCCTCTTTCTGACTCACTTCACTCTATAATAGTTTCTAGGTTCAACCCCCTCATCACAACTGACTCAAAGACATTGCTTTTTATATCTGAGTGATATTAATATTCCATTGTGTATATGTAGCACAACTTCTTCATCCATTTATCTGTTGAGGGACATCTATGTTGCTTCCACATTCTAGCTATTGTAAATAGTACTGCAATGAGCAATGGGATACATGTGTCTTTTTCACTCTTGGTTTCCTCAAGATATATGACTAGGAGTGGGATTGCTGGGTCATATGGTGGTTCTATTCCTAGTGTTTTAAGGAATCTCCATTCCGTCTTCCATAATGGCTGTATCAGTTCACATTCCCAACAACAGCACAAGAGTGTTCATTTTCTCCACACACTCTCCAGCATTTATTGTTTGTAGACTTTTTGATGATGGCCATTCTGACCGGTGTTAGGTGATATCTCATTGTAGTTTTGGTTTGCATTTCTCTAATAATGAGCCATGTTGAGCATCATTTCATGTGTTTGTTAGTCATCTATATGTCTCCTTTGGAGAAATATCTGTTTAGGTCAATGTTAAGTTTCTTAAGGTAGAGTGTTTAATGAGGGGCAGGATTAGAATTTAGCCCCAATTCCATCAGAGGCAAAAGCTCATGTTATAACCTCCAAACCACAATGCCTCAATTTACTATGTTCTTTCCTAGCAATATAAACATGAAATATTATTTTAAATGTTTTAGCATTTATTTTGTTTTTTGAAATATTATTTTCAAGAATATTTTGCTTAAAGAGAGCTCAAGAGATCATGCATCAGAAAGAGACAGAGAGAAAAAAGTGAAAAGAAGAAAAGAGAGGGAGGGAGAGAAACAGCACTTGTAAACAGTGATTCCAAGATTAGGATACTTTTAATTTTAAAGATTTAAGGAGATAAAATGGATTAAAAAATGAATGGAACCTAAAAATGCAGAGGGAAATGAAAGTATAGGAAAAAAGTAGCATTTTATGGAGCCAACAATAGCAAGAGTTTCACCAAGGTAAATGAAATCAATGCTGACCAAAGGAGCCTTAAGGTCACAGATTGAAGGCAAAAAGATCTTCATAAGAACAAGGTGAGTTACTTTTAGTCAGCAACATTATTTACATTATCTCAGCAGCTGTCCAAGTTGACTTTTCCAACTGCTTTCCAAATATTTTATCTACTTTTGTCACTAAGATTTCTTTCAAAAGCACTTAAAGGCTTCTCTAGGGTGATCTTATCCTTAACTGTCTTTGTGATAGAGACACTAGAGGAAAGAGAAGGTTAAGGTCTCATTACAAAGCTAAATTATCACCAGTGATTAAGTTTGGTGGTGCTCATATTCCAAAATGGGCTTCCTAGGTGGCTTAGTGGTAAAGAATCCACCTGCCCATGCAGGTTCAGTCACTGGGTCAGGAAGATCCCCTGAAGAAGGAAATGGCAACCTACTCCAGTATACTTGCCTGGGAAATCCCATGGATAGAGGAGCCTGGCGGGCTACAGTCCATGAGATTGCAAAAGAGTTGGACACAACTAAACGACAACAATATTGCAAAATATTTAAGCCATGATTTATGTTTATAATAATTTATCTACAGATATATCAAATTAGTAAAGAGTTACTCTTCATAATCTGGTGGAGAAATGCATATAATACTTAAAAAACCATACTTCCTAAACTTATGTAGTATCCTCCTGTGATTCTAACTGTGTTTTGAAGAAGGGATGGAGAGACTTATCTCTGCACACTCTTTTGGGTATCCAAAGGTCATTATTTCTTCCAATGTGAAAGTACTACATTTTAAGTCTTAACTCATGAAAGATGTCTTCTGGGAGTAAGGCTGTTCAGGAGAAAGTGATGAGACATGAATATATGAATTGCTGAGTTGGTAAAGAGAACAAGGTATAAATTCAGGTTCACTAAAATTTGTTAGAGCAGTGAAAATGCTGGCTTTAGTGTGAAAAGTTCATTGTGATTTTTCTAAATAAACTGGTAGGTTGCCTTCTTTGTGTTTGTAAAAGGCAGGTCTTTACTTGAACCAACTATCACACTATACACTGTTTTTTTGCCAAAGTTGCAGACCAAAAGAGAACATATTGTGGAAAAATTTAAATTGGTAAGTAAATGAGTGTTTCTTTTGGTTTTTGTAAAATTGATTGTTAAATAGAGAATTTTTAACTTTAGGGAAAGCATATTTCTTTAAAAAAGCTTTGAGATATATTTCAGATATCATAAAATCCAGTCATTTAAATTATACAATTCAGTAGTTTTAATATATTCAGAATTGTGCCACTACCACCCCTAAATTCATTATGTTTTAATTGCCCCCCAAAGAAACTCTGTCTGTGGCATATCCTCAGACATAAGCAATTACTAACCTACTTTCCTATCTATAGATTTGTCTCTTCTCGATGTTTCATATAAACAGAACCATGAAATGTGTGGTCTTTAGTGACCTGCTTTCCATTTAGCAAAGTGTTTTTGATATCATTCATGGTGTAGCATGTATCAGTATTTTATTCCTTTATCTTTTTTTTTCCTGAGGTAATTTGCATATAACTTTATGTTAGTTACTGGTCTACAGCATAATGATTCTATACTTGTATATATTGAGAAGTAATCACCACAATAAGTCTAGGTAACATCCATTGTTTCTTTTTATTGCTGAATAATATTCCATTGTATGGGACACCACATCATGTTTATCCATTCATCAGGACAGTGGGTGGCTTTAACTTTTCTGACTATTAGGAATAACACGTTTAGTTGTGTACAAGTTTTTGTTGAATATATGTTTTCATTTCTCTTGGGTATATAACCAAGAGTAGAAATTCTGGGTCTTATGGTTACTCTATGCTTAACATTTTGAGTAACTGCCAATGTGTTTCCCAGTGTGGCTGCATGAAAAGAAGGCCCTTTTGATAGTTTAAAAATAATACTTTGGTGTACAAGGGAAGTCATCAGAGTTCAGTAGAAATTAAGCAGGGAATGTGAAATATTTGGACCTAGTCCCAGCGCTACCACTAATTAGCTGCTTGACCTTATGCAACTCAGTTACATTCCCTAAACCCAAGTTGCTTCATAACTCTGTTTTATCCAACAAGCACGACTTTTGAATATAATTATATAATTATAGTTAATTTACTTTTTGTTTTTTGTTGTCTGTTTAAATTTGCTTTGAGGTCTGTTTCCTTGGCCCTAAAAAAAAAAACAAAAAACAACAACTCAATAGGGCCTGTGACATCTCTGACTATTATTAGGTATTATAAAGATTTCCAGTCACTTTCTGTCACAAAACATGACCTCAATTCAGTAACCGAATTGTTCATCCATATATAATAACTTAAACTCTGAATTTTATGTCAGTTAGAGATTTCTTTCAGCCTCAAATAAACAAGGAGGGCAAGTGATCTTGATCCCTCAAGGGTTTGAATATCAAGAAGAGTAGGAAGAGAAGGGAGCAGATAGTTTTCTCCTTGTCGTGATCTCTAGTGATGATATGACTTGGGCACACTCTGTACTGGCAGATGTTTAAAATTGATATTTTCTCCTGGTGGTTTGTGATAAATCAGATTATGATTCCTATATTAGTTTGCTAAGGTTGCTGTAACAAAGTACCACAAACTTGGTAGCTTAGCAACAGAAATGAATTATCTTGTTGCCAAAATCTTGGCCCTGTGTCTGATGCCAAATAGAAATACAGAGTCAGAGTCTGGAGGAGATGGAAAGATGGCTTTATTCCTCTGCCAGGCCCTTGGGGAAGACACAGCAGGCTAGAGCCTCCTGTGTCTGCTAGAGCAGACAAGAATCTTAGACAAGGCTTTACTGGAGCCCCTGCAACAGGATAAAGGAGTGGGAACAAGCAATGGGTTCCCTTGCTCAATCTCCAAAGAGGGTGAATGGTTCCTTACATGGGGTGAGGATAGGGGGCATGTCCAGTGGTTGGGCCGGAGGGGTGATTTAGGTGGTTTGCATACCTCTCTGGTGGTGTTGAGTGCAGGGGTGTGCACAGTACCCTGCTTGGGCTCCCAGCTCTTCAGAAATGGCAACTGGATTTATTTGGCTTTTCTGTATCTTCTGTCCATAATTTGCCTCAACTGTTCAAGCATGCAGTTATTTTTAGTCCCTTATAATTTTGTATGTTGTTGCTCAAGGAGATGTTTGTCCAGGTGCTAGCACTGCAGCAAAGGGTCCTAGGTCCAGCCAGTCTCAGCAGGATTATTCTCCTGTGCCCTTTGCCATGTGACTTCATCTTCCTCCCCTATCAGCACTTCATCCTGGTGGCTGTGGTCTTGGCATACACTTTTCTATGTCCATGCAAATGGGCAGGTATGACAGCGTCACCATGTCTGGAGGGAGGTTGTACTGAGTATATGTGTTCTGCTCCTCTCCTTGAGATTCTGTTGTCTGCCATGAGAACAGCAGGCCCTCCATATTCCTCCATATTCAGGAAGAAGAAACACAGATAGAACTGAGTTCTCACAGAAGTTAAGCTGCAGTGAAATTACAGACATCATGTAACAAGAATGAGAAATATGCTTTGTGATGATAAGCCGTTGTGGCTTGGGTGTTTCTTGTCACCACAGCAGAATGTGGCTTACAGAGTTTTAATTTGTATTTGAAGATACCTCCTCACTGAGACCTCTCCCTTATGCCTCTTCGATTCCAGTGATGCATCTCTGGGTTGTTGTTAATTCCTTCTTCAACCCCTGTTCATTGATGATGTCACTAGTCTCTTATCTTAGGTCTTTCCTAGCAGTCATCTTTGACTGACAGTATTTGGCATCATCCCACATTGACATCATCCCTTTCTGGCCCCTGCTTACCATGGAAAATGCATGCACATTCTTTGCCAGGACAGACTATGGAAGTGAAGAACATCCAGAGCAGTCAGTTCCTTTTTGACTCCTCCATTTTAATAGCTAGCCAATTTGTCTCCTGCCTTCTAGGTTATTCAAAGGAGAGTCAGACATTAGCCCACACGGTGTCTCCTATCTGTAGGAAATGCATATTCATTGCTTCTAGCTTGTCTAGCAAGTCTGGGGCAGCTGATATACTTACCCGGCTCATAGCTCCTTCAGGATAATCTCCTGTGAGGAGTGAAGCTGACCGACAGTCACAGCTGCTACTTTCTTTCATCCATTTACAATGGGTGTATCAAGGCCCTACTTGCTCTCGCTGTTCCCACACCATGACTAAGCACAGAGGGGTACTAGCACCATTCTATTCCTGCCTGCAAGGAATTCCAGTAAGCAAGGTTGCCAAATAAAATGCAGGACATCCAATTAATTTTGAATTTCAAATCAACAGTTAGTAAGTTTTAGTACAGATATGCACACAGCAGGCTTCCCCGGTGTCTCAGCAGTAAAGAATCTGCCTGCCATGCAGGAGACTCAGGTTTGATTCCCTGGTTGGGAAGATCTCCTGGAGGAGGGCATGGCAACCCACTCTAGTACTCTTGCCTAGAGAATCCTATGGACAGAGGAGCCTGGTGGGCTACAGTCCTTGGGGTCACACAGAGGTGGACACAAATGAAGTGACTAAGCAGCAGCATGCATTTAACATTTGGGTGATATGAATTCTAAAAGCTATTTGCTGCTGTGCATTTGTATTTTTATTTGCTAAAGTACTTATAATGACAATATAGTTGTTTTTCCATATGGAGGAGGGGCGGTTGGTTCTAGGACTTGCCAGAGATACCAGAATCTGAGGATGCTCAAGTTCCATGGTCAGCCTACAGCCTCTTGAGTCATACTCATGGTTTTGTAGCTGCGAATTCAAAAAATATTGGATTATGTATTAGATTTGCTCTCCGTGGCTCATTGAATCCTGGGATGAAGAACCAGGGGATATGGAGGGTTGACTGTAGAGTCATTGAAGAAAATACTCATGTAAGTGGGCCCTGGAATTCAAAAGCTGTGTTGTTCAAAAATCATCTTCATCTCTACAAATGGTGCAATTCCATTTATTTTTATGGCTGAGTAATATTCCATTATATATATGTTCCACATCTTCTTTATCAATTCATCTGTTGATGGGCATTTAGGTAGCTTCCACGTCCTGGCTGTTGTAAATGGTACAGATGAACCTCTTTGCAAAGCAGACGTAGAGACACATTTACAGAATAAGCATATGGACACCAAGGTGTGGAAGGAGGGTGCGCTGAATTGGGAGGTTCGAATTGACATATACACTGAGATGCATAAAACAGATAACTAGTGAGAACCTATTTTATAGCACCGGAAACTCTCCTCAGTGCTCTGTGGTGACCTTAATGGGAAGAAAATCCTAGAAAGAGGGGATATATGTGAACCTGTAGCTGATTCACTTTGCTGGGCAGTAGAAGCTTACACAGCATTATAAAGCAATTATACTCCAATAAAACTTAAAAATTAAAAAAGAGGTCACCTTGAGCACACTCCAGGACTCTGGCTGAAAATTGCTTATAAGTGCATAAAAGTCATATCCTCTTCTTCTCTATTTCTTCCTTTTCACATGTGCCAGAGCCGCATCATAGTTTGAATGTTTGCCCTGCCTATTCCTGCGTGTTTCCTTCTATCCTTGACAGGCGTTTCTCCGTAAAAGCTCTTGGAAGTCTAATCATATCTTGGCATCTTCTCAGAGGACCTGAACTGACACGTGGAATTTGATGGAATTGGTATATTTATCTGCACTGAAAAATTCCACTGTAACTCTGCCATGTGGATATTGGACCAGATGATTGCTGACGTCCTTCCAGCTCTATCTCCTGATTCTGAGTTTCTCCCTCCTAGGCAGAGAGATCACACTGGAAAAAATTCCACTGTGACTGTATGAAAATGAAAGTAAGAATTTAACTTGTAGATTGATTTCTTCCTTCTCTTTGTTGTTGTTATTCAGTTGCTAAGTCATGTCCAATTCTTTGTGACTCCTTGGACTGCAGTACCTCAGGCTTCCCTGTCCTTCACTATCTCCCAGAGTTTGCTCAAACTCACATCCTTTGAGTCAATGATGCCATCCAATGATCTCATTCTCTATAGTCCCCTTCTCCTCCTGCCTTTGATCTTTCCCAGCATCAAGGTCTTTTCCAATGAGTTGGCTCCTTGCATCAGATGGCCAAAGTATTGGAGGTTCTATAAGGTTCTATGATTCGGCATTCTCTAAGAGGCTATGGAAATTGAGTTCAGTTTAGTTCAGTCCCTCAGTCATGTCTGACTCTTTGCGACCCCATGAACCGCAGCACATCAGGCCTCCCTGTCCGTCAAAAACTCCTAGAGTTTACCCAAACTCATGTCCGTTGAGTCAGTGATGCCATCCAGCCATCTCATCCTCTGTCATCCCCTTCCCCTCCTGCCCTCAGTCTTTCTCAGCATCAGGGTCATTTCAAATGACTCACCTCTTCATATTAGGTGGCCAAGGTATTGGAGTTTCAGCTTCAACATCGGTCTTTCCAATGAACACCCAGGACTGATCTCCTTTAGGATGGACTGGTTGGACCTCCTTGCTGCCCAAGGGACTCCCAAGAGTCTTCTCCAGCACCACAGTTCAAAGGCATCAATTCTTCGGTGCTCAGCTTTTTTTATAGTCCAACCCTCACAATCCACACATGACTACTGGAAAAACCATAGCCTCAACTAGATGGACCTTTGTTGCCAAAGTAATCTCTCTGCTTTTTAATATGCTGTCTAGGTTGGTCATAACTTTCGTTCTAAGGACTAAGCATCTTTTAATTTCATGACTGCAATCACCATCTGCAATGATTTTGGAGCCACCCAAATAAAATCAGCCATGGTTTCCCCATCTATTTGCCAAGAAGTAATGGGACTGGATGCCATGATCTTAGTTTTCTGAATGTTGAGCTTTAAGCCAACTTTTTCACTCTCCTCTTTCACTTTCATCAAGAAGTTCTTTAGTTCCTCTTCACTCTCTGCCATAAGGGTGGTGTCATCTGCATATCTGAGGTTGTTGATATTTCTCCCGACAATCTTGATTCCAGCTTGTGCTTCTTCCAGCCCAGCGTTTCTCATGATGTACTCTGAATATAAGTTAAATAAGCAAGGTGACAATATACAGCCTTGATGTACTCCTTTTCCAATTTGGAACCAGTCTGTTGTTCCATGTCCTGTTCTAACTGTTGCTTCTTGACCTGCATACAGATTTCTCAGGAGGCAGGTCAGTTGGTCTGGTATTCCCATCTCTTTCAGAATTTTCCACAGTTTATTGTGATCCACACAGTCAAAGGCTTTGGCATAGTCAATAAAGCAGAAATAGATGTTTTTTCTGGAACTCTCTTGCTTTTTCGATGATCCAGCAGATGTTGGCAATTTGATCTCTGGTTCCTCTGCCTTTTCTAAAACCAGTTTAAACATGTGGAAGTTCATGGTTCATGGATTGCTGAAGCCTGGCTTGGAGAATTTTGAGCATTACTTTACTAGCGTGTGAGATGCGTGCAATTGTGCAATACTTTGAGCATTCTTTGGCATTGCTTTTCTTAGGGATTGGAATGAAAACTGACCTTTTCCAGTTCTGTGGCCACTGCTGAGTTTTCCAAATATGCTGGTGTGTTGAGCGCAGGACTTTCAAAACACCATCTTTTAGGATTTGAAATAGCTCAACTGGAATTCCATCACCTCCACTAGCTTTGTTTGTGGTGATGCTTCCTGAGGCCCACTTGACTTCACATTCCAGGATGTCTGGCTCTAGGTGAGTGCTCACACTATCGTGATTATCTGGTTCATGAAGATCTTTTTTGTACAGTTCTTCTGTATATTCTTGCCACCTGTTCTTAATATCTCCTGCTTCTGTTAGGTCCCTACCATTTCTGTCCTTTATTGAGCCCATCTTTGCATGAAGTGTTCCCTTGGTATCTCTAATTTTCTTGAAGAGATCTCTGGTCTATCCCATTCTATTGTTTTCCATTGACTATAGTGGGATACTGTAAATGATAGTTAAATGAGCTGCAACCTACATGTTGCATTCAAGCTAGTGCCCCCCTCACTGTAAATGATGAGGTGGTTAGAACCAAGTCAGAGAGCAAGTTTCTGTCACACTGAACTGCTGAGTCTCCAGGCTTGAACTTCAGCCTGCTGACCAAACCCAAGGAGGAGCCCACTCTTCTACAATCACACAGCTAAAAATTTCCACTGCTCAAGGCCAGGCTGCTCTCTCAGAATCTACATCTGGTCCTGTTGAATTGAAGTGGACAATGAGGGACAGAGCCACTATTTTTGGGGGTGGGTTCATTGATTTTCTGCAGTAAAGGCTTTCTAGCCGACAAAGTGTATCCTCTCTGGCCATTGTCTTCGTGTTATGGAAATCAGCATTATGACCAGAAGATTTGTCTTGGCCTCCAATTTGCAAGGCTAGAAACAACCCAAGGGACTGAAAGTCAAAATCTGTGCCAGGAGTGGGAAAAGCTGACCTTTGGTTGGTGTGGTATGCATGAGTCTGGGGTGGGCTGCTCTTTCCACTTGCTACATAGATCAGTAACATGGGAATCATGAGACGGGGACACTACATCCCATGACCCATGTGACCTCCACCATTTCCATCTATAAATAAATGAAACGACCCCCATGCAGACCAAATGAGTCAACAGAACTACCACGTGGGCTTGGCATATTTATTTTTGAAAAGTGTGATGAAAATGATAGTTCTCCATCCTACTTACATAGATTAACTACTTAGTATATAAGATATAAAGAATATTAGAAAAAGATACCAACAATCTGAAGGATGGAGATATGGAGACTCCAAAACTATATCCAGATTGTATTAGAATAGAAGAGGGATGCCTCTGAGAAGTTGTCTCCCTGGACCACGTTGTCAGGCCATGGAGCCTTGGTGGATGTCGTTGTTGCCCCACCCAGATCTTTGTTACCAAGTCAGTATCTTCAGCCTCTGATGCTTGAGTGTTGTCTCTGACAGTTCACATGTCTATCTTTCTGAGAATTGTCCTTGACTAAAGGGAATAATGGGCTTCCCAGGTGGTGCTAGTGGTAAAGAATCTGCCTGCCAATGCAGGAGATATAAGAGATTCGGGTTTGATTCCTGGGTCAGGAAGATCTCCTGGAGGAGGACATGGAAACCTACCCCAGTATTCTTGCCTGGAAAATCCCAAGGACAGAGGAGCCTGGCAGGCTACAGTCCATAGAGTCACAAAGAGTGGGACGAAACTGAAGAGACTTAGCATGCACACATGTGTGGGAATAATGCATCCAGAAATGCCAGGAATGTTGCTGTCTCCCTCAGAGGCAGCCTATAGCCAGTTACTAATAGACACTGGCCGCAAAGGTCGGCTCGGTTGCCTCAAGCTGGGGCAACTCTATGTTATTCATGCGCCAGCATTGCCCCCATTAGAACCAGCTATGGTTAGACTTCCTCAGAACCCACCTCTTTCCCTAAAGTTCTCTTCCATTAAACCCAGTTACCTGCCCCTGTGGGGCTTCCCAGGTAGCTCAGTGGTAAATAACCTGCCTTCAATACAGGAAATGAGAGTTCGATTCCTGGGTCAGGAAGATCCCTTGGAGAAGGAAATGGCAACCTATCCCAGTTTTCTTGCCTAGGAAATCCCTTGGACAGAGGAGCCTGGTGGGGTACAGCCTATGGGGTTGCAAAGAGTCAGACATGACTTACTGACTCAGCACAGCACACATGCCCCTGCTCTTCTACTAAATTCAGCTGCGATCACTTTTTCCATCAGACATTTGCTCAAGAATCCTTGTCCCAGGTCTGCTTCTACCGAATCTGACCCAAGGCAGAAAGACTTATGTCCTCATGGCTGATAAATGGTAAAATAGAGGAGCATGGCAGAGGGTTGTTATTTCTCAAGACGTGCTGCTGTTGGATCCCAGCACTCTTCTGACCGGGATGGAGGTTGGTATTTCCCCCACTGTAAAACTTAGTCATCTCCATAACTTAAGGATCAGGATTGCTCCTCAGGAATCTGATGTCTGACAAGCCCTGCTAAATTTCTCAGTGTGACTTCAGAAAGTGATAAATAATGAAGGAACATGAGGGAACACACAACTAATATTGCTTCTGGATCTATGATTTATCCCTAATAAATATTAAACCAGAATTCTGATGAGAATAATGTATTATATATTCTTCGATCAACATAGTTCCTCCAGCCACCATGAAAAGGATAAGAATTTGGAGGAAAGTGACTATGGAACTTCCATACATTTTGCATCCAAATTCTTTAAGAATGTATGGAAAGGTACTACAGATTAAATTATTCATATTTCTATCACTTACAATAGCTTAAACTCATTAATGTAATTTTTTTCTCTTTCTGCATGATCAGCTTGTCATGTGCTGCTTAGAAATAATATTCATGTGCTATTACTCTCAGCAAACAAATGAGAACATTGAAGTGGAATTTAAATCATGATTTCATGATTTCCCCAGAGTGGAAATCGCGGGCCTAGTTTTATATGCATAACTTTAGAAATAGAGTAATTGCAATCTGTAATTTTAGTCTGAGCTTCACTAATTAGGTTCTGTGGACCTTTGTGTGTGCAAATACTTTACTAAACCTTGTCAAAGGGCTACTTCTCATGTTTCTGTCAGATATCTCCCCAAATCTCTCAGGCTCTTATTACTTACTATTAATTTATTAATGAGAAAGGAAAACAGAAAAAGAACTGACATTTAGAGACCCAGGATTACAATTAGAACATATCACCCTAGGTTGAGAAGGGGAGAAACACTTTAAACATTTTAAAGAAAAAAATTGGAGCTTACCAGTGTATTTCTAGGTCTACATGGTTGCTATATTTGGTTGCAGAGAACCGTGTAATCTCTTCTAATTTGCGTTAAATTTGTCAATGAAGAGAAAGACCTCTTTTGGTTGCTGTATGCCTCTTCTCAGGTACGTCTTCTCTCCTTAGGTTACAACATTCATACACCACCACTTTCCAGTTTACAGGGAAATTGACTACATTTCTTTGTGTCAAATGTTGCCTCATCTGCAATATAGGAATGATGATAATATTTTCCTTAAGATGTTACAGAAAAACCCAAACAAACTTTTTTGGCCAAACCAACAGAATACAGCTATCTCTGCACATAGTAGTACAATAGATTATACCTATTTTATGTTACTGTTTGCTTTTTATTGCTTTTACTTGTGTGATCTTTTAACTTAGTCAAAAAGGTCAAAACCCACTTGACCACTTCAAAATATTTGGCAAAATAATGAGTGTTTAATACTACCCCTTTTTCTTTCACATTCTTTTCAAATATTAAAAGTTATTTTGAGCACGTTAAATATTCTATTCTGTTCAGTAATTTATCTCCCTTTAGTATGCCAAGTACAGCTCAATAAAATTGGAAGGAAAAGAAAAACTCCCCTTAATAGAGGAAAGAGAACTAACATTGTTTGTGCAATATTGTGTACTAGGCCCAAAGATGACTATTTCATGGCTTTCCAATTAAAAACATTACATATACTAGATCTGTAGAGAAATTTGGCTAACACAATTTGAAAGAAAAACATCTCCCACAGCTATGCTGATCAGTGCAGCCTTTTTTCAGAATATAAAGATACTTACTTTCAGTTTTTAAAATTAACATTGTTCAAATTATAAAACTAATGCATATTCCATCTTGTTTGCCAACCTTTTACACTGTTTAAGTTTACTATGTAATTACTGACTCCGTTCCTGCTTTATCTGTCCCTCTTACCCACTGTACCTTTTAGATGTGGCTCTGTAAGCAGACTATAGTTGTGTTTGTTTTGCTACCCAGTATTTTAACTGAAGAATTACATCTGTTTATGCTGTCTCTGTTTACTCACGTATTTGAACCTATTTCTGTTAAGTTATTTTATACTGTCCCTGGGACTTTCTTTTTCTTTCTCATTCACTTCCTTTTTTTCCCCCTCAATCTTTCTTCTCTTTTCTTTTGGATTGATTGAGTTTCTCTTGCATATCATCATTTTTTCTTCTGCTAATATTGTGAAAATGTACATTTGGTTTCAAGTATTTTAAAGGTTACTCAAGTGATTTAAGTGTGGAATGTTTATATATCACTATATAAATTTAATTCATATTTTATCACTTCAAGAATAGTTTTATTCACCAGCTCCCTTTCATCATATATGACATGATTTTTCAGAATTTTTTTTATTTAACTTGGCTTTATCCTTCAAGTTAGACATTAAACATTCATGTTTCATTTTTTTAGTAAGTCATCTGTCTATTTATTATTCCCTTTTGCAAGTGGTTTTCTTCTCTGTACGACTGGATTTTTATGTTCTTTTTGTTCTTGTGTCACATTGTATGCCTAGTTGTGGAATTCTTGCGATTCAATGGGTTTCTTAAAGAAGAGAATGGCATCTAAAATCATTTTTTAGAAAAACCTTATGTTGTTATATCTTCTCTTAATGCCTCTTTCTCATAATTTCTGTCATCTCCTTTGGAATTCTGACGTTTATCATGTTTATCTCTAGCCTTGAAATATATCCACCTCTCAAATGCAAGAGGACAGTGCTCTTAGTGTTGTACCTTTCTATAATACTGCCTGTGTTTTCCAGTCCATTAACACTGTCTTCAGTTATGCCTTAATCCTCTGATTTAACATTTATTTGAATTTATGTTTTTAATTATAATTTTCCACATATAGTTATTTTACAAATCAGCCTGATTAATTTAAAGAGAAGCTTTCTTTTGCAACCTGTTCAGTTTATTTTGTTACTGCAGTTTTGACTCCATAAACCATCCACTGCTCTTCTTCATGTAGAAACTTGTTCATGACATCTGCATTCCTCAGTTAATGTGGGATTGTGAACACATGCTTCTTGCACCTTATTTTTGGGGAATTCTTTGAGTCCTCAATTTAGGGTGAATTTATTCAGCAAGGGTGTGGATTTGCTTTTGCTAGGCTCCTTATTGTCTTCCCTGGTGGCTCAGATGGTAAAGAATCCGCTTGTAATGCAAGAGACTCGGGATTGATCCTTGGGTCGGGAAGATCCCCCGGAGGAGGGCATGGCAACCCACATAGTATTCTTGCCTGGAGAACCCCATGGACAGAGGAGCCTGGCAGGCTGCAGTCCGTGGGGTCACAGAGAGTCGGACACAGCTGAGTGACTAAGCACAGGCTCCGGATATGCAACGCCAACCCAAGGCCAATTTATGAAATATTGCTTCAAGACTTTACAGGTCACATGTGTAAGATGAATTCTAGTTTAGTTACAACCCCTTGGATGGAGGGTTCCTCTTATTCCTCTTAGAAATTCTCAGGGAGACTTTTATTTCTATTTTTTCTTTCTACCTAGAGCCCAGACTGAAAAAAGAAAGGGTATTCTTCTGCTCTCCTTTCACAGGAGAGATTTCTATTAAATTTCTATTAAATTTGCTACTACTGAAATCTACTGAAAAGTTTGGATCGTGCCCATGTTTTCCCCATTTGCTTGTCCACATTCATCATCCTTTGCTCTTCTCTAAGCAGCTGACCTCCAGAGACCACATTATCCAAGCTTTTTGTACACTGGCTTCTTCTTGGATTCAGGCAGTGTATAGACCAAAAATGGTTCAGAAGGTTGGAGAGAAGGATTCCTTCTCTTGGCTTTTCCTTGCCTGATGTAGGTCTGGGAGTGGTGTTGCATTCTCATTTAAAACCTGCCTTTTAAAAGTTTTTTTTTTTTTTTTTTTAATTTAAACTGCCTTAAAAAAGAAGAGGAATGCAAACTAGTACAGCCACTATGGAGAACAGTATGGAGATTCCTTAAAAAAACTGGAAATAAAACTTCCATAATGACCCAGCAATCCCACTGCTGGGCATACATACACATGGAGCAAACCAGAATTGAAAGACACATGTGTACCCTAATGTTCATCACAGCACTGTTTACAATAGCCGGAATATAGAAGCAACCTAGATGTCCATCGGCAGACAAATGGATAAGAAAGCTGTGGTATATATATACACAATGAAATATTACTCAGTTATTTTAAAGAATGCATTTGAATCAGTTCTAATGAGATGGATGAAACTGGAGCCTATTATACAGAGTGAAGTAAGTCAGAAAAAAACACCAATACAGTATATTAGCACATATACATGGAATTTAGAAAGATAGTAATGATGACCCTATATGTGAGGTAGCAAAAGAGACACAGATATAAAGAACAGATTTTTGGACTCTGTGGGCGAAGGCGAGGGTGGGGTGATTTGAGAGAATCGCATTGCAACTTGTATATTATCATATGTGAAATAGATCGCCAGTGCAATTTGATACATGAAGTAGGTCACTCACAGCTGGCATGCTGGGACAGCCCGGAGGGATGGGATGGGGAGGGAGGTGGAAAGGGGGTTCAGGATGGGGACACATATACACCCATGGCTGATTCATGTCAATGCATGGCAAAAACCACTACAATATTGTAAAGTAATTAGCCTCCAATTAAAATAAATTGATTAATTAAAAGAAATAAAAAGAAGAATAAACGTAGTCCTTCCTCCATGGCCTGTGTACCTCTAGCCTTCTCTAATACCATTCCCTACAGATCCTCTTTTAATTAGTAATTAGTGCTTCCATTAAACCTCTTACCTTTGAGAATTTCATCTGTTTCCTGCTGGGACCATGCATGCTGTACTACCCGATATTACAATTTTGTAGGTGAGGGAAGTCAGATACAGAGAAACAAATTGTGTTTTTCTTTTATTAGACTATAATTGCTTTACAATATTGTGTTAGTTTCTGCTCTACAACATGTGAGTCAGCTACTCGTATACATATATAATATATCCCCTCCCTCTAAACCTGCCTCCCAAACCCTTCCCATTCCACCCTCTGGGTCATCACAGAGCACCAAGCTGAGCTCCTTGTGACAGACCATAACTCAAAAAGACACATTCCCTGAATGTTCACTGCAGCACTATTTATAATAGCCCAGGGTATGGAAGTAGCCTAGATGTCTGTCAGCAGAGGGATGGATAAAGATGATGTGACCCATATATATAATGGAATATTACTCAACCATAAAAAGGAATTGTTTTTTAAAGAGAGAAATATGATTGTTGTATTGTTTCAACCTGGGTAAACTGAGATCTATGTTTCCAGGAGACTCCTTCTTGGAATGTCTCTAGATCAGAGTTGGCCAAATGAAAACTTGCCCGAGACTTGGAAAGCATTAGTAGGGCAATGACAGTCACTCCTTGAGGTTCCTGGTCTTAAGATGGAATGAGGGACAAACCACAGGTGCCTAGCGGGTCATGTCTTATCCTCACGCTCTTCTGTACTTTTTCTGACTACTGTCTCCTTCCACAAACAGGACCCTCAGACCAACCACCAGAGATTTCACCACAGACTCACAGGATAACTGCTACACAGAAGCAAAAACTTAGGCTTCTCACTGGGAAGATGTCTGGGATAAAAGACATCTCAGCAGAGAGAGGCCCAGAGATCACAGCCATTCCAACCATCCTAGGGCCTCAGACGTGTGAGTGAGGTCATTATGTACCCTCCAACCCCCATCAAGTCATCCAGGTAACTAGAGCCACATGAGTGACCCTAGGCAAGACCAACAGAAGAAACACACTATCAAACCTTGAGATAAAAAATGCATCATTATTATTTTAAGCCATTAGTTTTGGGGATTTTTTAAAATGTAGGCTCTAGACATTAGCATATATAAGTGCAGTATTGCTGTAATAATAATTGATAAAAGACCTTAAGACATGTGCCATTGACTCTGGGACTGGAGGATGGGAAAAAAATCTAGGATAGTTTCAAAGAAGCTGTTACCAGAGATGACAAAAGGCCGGGGGAAAACAATCACAGGCAGAGAAAAGGCAGCCTGTGTTATTTAGCGGCAGAAAATTGGCCAAAATGTCGCTTGTGGTAATTTGGAAGCTAGTGTGAACTGTTGGATATGCCTGTGGGCCCTTTCAGGGAGAACTGAAAAGCTAATTGGCTTCGTTTAGTATCATGCGGTCAGATATAGGATGAAAGATGATACAAACATGGAGCTATGCATTTTAAACAGAGTTGATAACATAAGAAGAAACAATATTTTTTTGTTGGAAAATAAAACCATCTCACCCCTCATCTCCCCAGCCAGTAAACCATCATCAAAGTAATATAAGACCTAGGGCTACACAAGAGACAAAGGTGCATTTCGAAGACTTCCTGCTAATACTTACACAAGATGTAAGGTGGTGTCAAGTATACACTGTCAGCTAGAACAAAAGCATTACAAAAATAAGGATTATTGTCAAAACAACCTCATCTGTGCCCCCAAAAGTGTGAGGTCATCTTGAACCCCCCAGCACCGGTTAAACTGTTAGATGCAATCCTAGGTGACAGGGGTAATTCCAAGTGATGCCAACAGAAGAGCTACTCAGATTTCCAACAGTTTTCTGTCATGTGATGTGTTATGTAGTCACAGGGAACTCGTGCAAGCTACTCTTCACAATTATTTGTAACCAGGGGTATGATTTAATGCTGAGTCAATTATCCTTTTTGTTTGTTTATTTGTTGTTGAGTCTCTAAGTCATGTCCAACGCTTTGTGACCCCATGGGCTGCAGCACGCCAAGCTCCTCTGTCCTCCACTATCTCCCAAATTTTGCTCAAATTCATGTCCATTGAGTTGGTGATGAGCGATCTAACCATCTCATCCTCTGCAGCTCCCTTCTCCTTTTGCTGTCAATCTTTTCCAGCATCAGGGTCTTTTTCAATGAGTTGGCTCTTCATTTGTTTGTTTATAAAATACTAAAGAACAACTTACATGATCAGCTGCTGCTGCTGCTGAGTATCTTCAGTCATGTCTGACTGTGGGACCCCATGGACGGTAGCCCATGAGGCTCCTCTGTCCATGGGGATTCTCCAGGCAAGAACACTGGAGTGGGTTGCTATGCCCTCCCCCCAGAGGATCTTCCCAACCCAGGGGTCAAACTCAGGTCTCCCACATTGCAGACGGATTCTTTACCAGCTGTGCACATGATCAGCCTACCATAGGAAAAATATGCAACACCAAAGCATTTTGTATTCTCCTTTTAAAATTGACAGATGAAGAAATTGAACTAGGAAGAGTTTAGAATTACATAAGAAGATATGGTAGTATTCCATGTAGAATGGAATACAGATAGAAAGGATTTAGCTAAGCTTTCTTTTGCTTTGGGTATTACTGTTTATCTTCGTTTTGCCAGTTTATCCTTTTTCTAAATACAAAAAAAAAGTTGTGTGTGTGTTCAATAATCTTATAGAATAATAAGTAGCTTAGTCACTCAGTCATATCTGACTCTTTGGGACCCTTTGGACTGTAACCCACCAAGCTTCTCTGTCTGTGGGATTTTTCAGGGAAGAGTACTAGAGAGGGTTGCCCTTTTCCTCCTCCAGGGGATCTTCCCAACCCAGGGATCGAACCCATGTCTCTTGTGTCTCTGGCACTACAGGCTGATTTTTTTTCAGCTGAGTCACTGGGGAAGCCCATAATGAAATTAACCTGACCCCCAAACTCCATCTTAGAGCTAATAAGTGATCTTTCGCATATTCTTAAGTCTAGTCTTCCTGGGACAGTCTTACTCTCCAAAGGACTTATGATGTTAGTACCCATCATTTTTCCTCAGTACGGTGGCCTGAACCCTCTTGAGAGAAGGAGATTCACGATCATCATTTTTTTTTTTTCAGCATGGTAGCATGATCCCCTCTTAAAAGAGGGAGATAATCACCATCCCTGATGTTAGAGATAGAGAAGCATGCTAGTTGGCACTCATGGTAAAGAATCCACCTGCAATGCAGGAGACCTGGATTTGACCCCTGGGTTGGGACGATCCCCTGGAGAAGGAAATGACAATCTGCTCCAGCATTATTGCCTAAAAAAATTCCATGGACAGAGAAGCCTGGCGGGCTACAGTCCATGGTATTACAAAGAGTCAGACACGGCTAAGCAGCCAAGCAGACCCAGACACTACTTCAAATCGGGAAGAGGCATATTCTGGCTCTTAACAGTCCATTCAGGTTTTCCAGCTTCAGCTACCAGCACCGTCATTCTCACTGCTGTGGGAGGACCAAACGTGTGGTCCCCTGTCCCACACTGGGCCTCTCACCCCCACCCAGAATCAAGGTCTCCTTGCCCTGTGCAGGGTGCCAGCCTGGTGAGACTTGGAGCCACACACAGCTGGCAGGTCGTGTTGGAAACGCTCCCTGCTCAGCACTGCCAGTCTCTCTGCTCTCTCTGCCAAGGCGCCAAAACCCACGGTTTCTACTGAAGACAGACAGGCAGGCTGTTCTCCGTCGTCCCTAACCTGGCTGTGATGATGACATTTGTAGTTTAGCAGTGTTTCTCGGGGTCCAGAAGGGAAATCTCAGTGGTCTCCCCTCTGGTGTCTAACTTAGGGTGTGTTCCTTCCACCGAGTCAGGCTTCTTAAAATCTGAATATCAGACTTACTTGTTTACCCTTGCAAACACAACCACTGTTTATGAGTCAGATCTGGAGTTATAGGTGTCTTAAGGCTGCAGAAATGTCTAGACTCAGCAGGAAGCTGTTCCGTGGACCCACCCTCTCTAACCAGCATTGAGCCCATCTGGATTTCTCTAAGTGATGAGTCCCTGCTTATGAGCTCTTAGTATCTACTTCTGTTGCTTAACATAGGCTGTGCTATGTCAGCCTGGCACAGGTGACCTAATATTATTGAACCTCAAAAGGGACAGAATCAGTTTTCCTTTTTGCTCGGTGGTACATTGGTTTATATGAAAATTTGTTCTTCCTAAGCCAGCAACGCTTTCGAATTGACACTTTGGAACTGTGGTGCTGGAAGACTCTTGAGACTCCCTTGGGCAGCAAGTCAATCATAAAGGAATCAACTCTGAGTATTCATTGGAAGGACTGATGCTGAAGCTCCATTTCTTTGGCCACCTGATGCAATGAACTGACTGATTGGAAAAGAACCTGATGCTGGGAAAGACTGAAGGCAAGAGAAGGTGGAGACAGAGGATGAGATGGCTTGATGGTATCACTGACTCAGTGCACATGAGTTTGAGCAAGCTCTAGGAGATAGTGAAGGGCAGGGAAGCCTGGCATGCTTCAGTTCATGGGGTTGCAAAGAGTCAGACACGACTTAGTGATTGAACAACAACAATAAAGCAAACAATACATGTCTTCTACCTCTAAAAGAAGAGAAGTAATATAGTCAGCTATAACAAAATAAAATGTGGCAGAAAATTATTTCTAGTAGTTGGGCTGTCAGTATCAAAATTGATTCATTATTTCATTCACCATGCCTGGAGAAAGTCAGAGCTCACTTAATCGTTTTATGTTGTAAGTGGGCTCACGATTTTCTATGTCTGAAGTATGAGAGAAAGAGGTCCTTAGGAAATCTTTTAGAGGTGTGAAAGATGCTGTAAGGATTTCCTGTCATAAAACCTAGAGTATGATTCTGTTTCTGAACTGTCAATCTAACTTTTGCTAAAACGTGTTGGCAGCCACTTCGCTCAGAGCTGTCAGAAGTGTCATTGATAAGAGTTTTGCATCACAGAGGGGAAAGGGGTTATTAGGAACTTAATTCTCGACCCTTGTCAGCGGTGTCATCAGTAGCTTAAAACAAGAAGTAGTCTAATTCCTCTGAACATCTAATCCGAAATCTTGCAAAGTGATGGAGTGTGTGAAGGGGAGAAAGGAAGAGGTGTTTATTGAAGATCTATGATTTGGTTAGTGTCTCTGTATTTCGAATTCTGCACAACCCTATAGAGCCAAATTAATTCTTAAGCTCTTCCAGTTTCATAAGAAAGGGATGAGGCAGGTCCCATAGCTGTTGGTATCTCTTGGGAGACACCGGAGTGGACACCAGAGGCCAAGCCATTCTCACCGAATTGTGTTGCTGAGCACATGTTCAGGCGCGTGTGAAACGAGGGGCTGTTAGTTTGCTGTCTCTCTTCATCAAAATAGGTAAATAACAAGTACGGCGATCGATGTTATTATAAAATGGAGATCCCTAGTATAATGCGTGTGTGTGTGTGTGTGTGTGTGTGTGTGTTAGTCACTAAATTGTGTCTGATTCTTTTGCTACCCCATGGACTATATAACATGTCAGACTCTTCTGTCCGTGGGATTTCCCAGGCAAGAACACTGGAGTAGGTTGCCATTTCCTTCTCCGGGGGATCTTCCCGACCCAGGGATCGAATCCACAGCTCTTGCCCTGTCTCCTGCTTTGTAGGCAGATTCTTTACTGCTGAAACACCAGGGAAGCCTGACTAAAAGTCCTAAATGACAATATTACTATTTTATAAGCGATTCAGTGCTACAATAGTTTGGCCTGTTGTAGGTAGGATCACTGCCGCCACTCAGACTATCACGTTATCCCCAACAGAAAATTATTTTTAAAAATGTGATATGTTTATTGTAAAGCCCCTGGGCATAGGTACAAGAATGCAAACATCATTTACATATCTATTATCTATTAACTGACACTGCATTTGCCAGGCATTTGACACAATTAAGCAAATGCTTGACTGAACAGATGGGTCTTATAAGGATCCCTAAGGGCATGTCTGCATTAACTATGCCAAGGGGGGTTAATGCTCTCATTTGGCATCTGCATGTATTTTCCCATAAGCTGTCTTGTGTTGCTGCGAATGGGCCCATTTTTGTCTCAGAGGACTAAGTGTAAATGAATTGAACTATTTCCAGTTTATTCCACTTTTGTCTTCTGTTTGAAATGGATCCACAACAATAGTAACTTACATTCCATGCTCGTGTCTTGTATTCCTTTATTTGAAAATAGCCTAATGCTTTTATTTAGTTTACTAGTGATGTCAAGGAAATAGAACATTTCTTTTTTTTACTCAAAAGGCATAGCTTTTGAACTTTATTCCTTGCTTTGTATAGTTTCTAATGCTAGGTTACAGTAGGTAGAGGAAGAAAAAAAAACAAAAAACAAAACTCAAATCTTAATAGCAACAATAAAGAATTTTATATTATAAAAGCTGATAAGTATTTGTCTTTCACCAGACTATATCATTGGGCTTCCCAGGTGGTGCTAGTGATAAAGAACCTGCCTGCCAATGCAAGAGATGTGAGAGATATGGGTTTGATCCCTGCATTGGGGAAATCCCCTGCAGTAGGAAATGGCACCCCACTCCAGTACTCCTGCTTGGGAAATCCCATGGACAGACGAGCCTGAGGGCCACAGTCCATGGGGCCCCAAATAGGCAGACATGAGTGAGTGACTGAGCATGCACAAAAACTCTTTGATGATATCTGAAGTAAAAACACAACCCCAGACACACATACTGAAGTCAGTACCGTAGACCCTCCTTGCTGTCTCCTGGAAATCTCTCTGGGAAATGATCTCATCATATCAGGTAAACTTTCTAATTTTTGTTCTGGCTAAGTCTTTGAGGCCTCCTTTAAAAGCTCTCCTAAAAGTGGAACAGTTCAGGACCTACGCTGGGGATAATGCATTTTGTTCATTATAGGAATAATGCTGCTCCATGAAACAAGACATGGATAGAGTAAGTGTTGGGGTTAATGATATGTGAAGCTGCATGAATTATAGTCTGAACTTTGCATTGATCTATAGCTTTATCAGACATTTTTGGTCCAGTGGTGTTTGTGCCATCTTTGACACCTAGTAGAGTTTAGCATGAAAAGTAAAGGAGTCATGAAAGTTTGTTGCACATTGCGGATCACTGTGTGAGAGGATAAAATTAAGCAGAAAACAAAATTGATGAAAAGTCTCAATACTGATTCAGCTTTATGAAGCAAGTAAATGTACAGAATTACTAAATTAAGTGACAGCCTTGTCAAATCAGGCATTACAAATGGAAATTTTTCTTTTCTGTGCTTAAAAAGAGTCAGCAGTGTTTTATCAAAATATATATTTGATTTATTAGATGGAAGATAATCTCACACAAAGAAGATCCCATAAAACATTTTTTCCACATCCCATGCTTTTATTTCCTTATTTACTAAAAAGAAAGGAAAAAATTCCCCAAATCCATAAATATGACCAAAAGGATTTGCTTTTTTGCACTGCCTAAGTTCTCAGGTTTTTCTGTAGAGAAAACTGAAAAAGGTATTTCATTTTTTTAAAAGTATATTCAGAAATTCTAGTGTGTGCATTTTGAAAGCGAAAGTGAAAGTCACACAGTTGTGTCTGAATCTGTGAGCCCATGGACTGTAGCCTGCCTGGCTCCTCTGTCAATGAAATTGTCCAGGCAAGAGTACTGGAGTGGGTTGCCATTTCCTTCTCCAGTGTGTATTTTAAATTTATGTTAATACCCTAGCAACTGAAAGAGAAACAAGAGTTATCCAGGATTATTTTCATTGTTTCTATTTGTTACTGACATTGCAAGATATTTACTATTGTTTGCTTCAACATTTGGAGTTGCTGATTCTAGAATGAAGAGACCTTTGTATTTGTCTACTGCAGCACAATTATTTGAGAAATTGAGACTTTTACAGCATATGAGTCACTCAGTCAAATAATAATGATATCCTGGTGTTAAAAGTGACTGTATCAAAACTCAACTTTTTTTTGAGCCTAGTACAATGCTACCCAGAATCCTAGATGAATTTGGACTTTATTTTTTTTTTTTAGATTAGAGCATTGTTGTTCAGTTGCTAAGCTGTATCTGACTTTTTGCAACCCCCATGGATTGCAGCATGCCAGGCTTCCATCCTTCGCTGTCTCCCAGAGCTTGCTCAAACCCATGTCCATTGAGTCGGTGACACCATCCCACCTTCTCATCCTCTGTCGTCCACTTCTCCTCCCACCCTCAGTCTTTCCCAGCAGCAGGGTGGCTTCCAATGAGTCAGCTCTTCACATCAGGTGGCCAAAGTATTGGAGTTTCAGCATCAATCCTTCCAATGAATATTCAGGGTTGATTTCCTTTAGGATTGACTAGTTTGACCTCATTGCTGTCCAAGGGACTTGCAAGAGTCTTCTCCAGCACCGCAGTTTGAAAGCATCAGTCTTTGGTACTCAGCCTCCTTTATGGTCCAACTGTCATATCCATACATAGTGCATAATACATGCAATAAAATAAGTATTATATGCTCATGTACATGCATGCATGCTCAATCACGTCAGTTATGTCTGACTCTGGGACCCTATGGACTGTAGCCCGCCAGGCTTCTCTGTCCTTGGGATGCTCCAGGCAAGAATACTGGAGTGGGTTGCCGTGCTATCCTCTAGGGTATCTTCCCAACCCAGGGATTGAACCCACATCTACTGCATTGCAGGTGGATTCTTTACCAATGAACCACCAGGGAAGTCCATTATATGCTCATATGAGCACCCTATTTAACAATTAGAATTTGAGCAATACTGTTAAATAAACCTTTATATTTATCCTCATAATATTAATTAAAATTTAGTGTAAATTAAAGCATTAATCATTTCCCTAGAGATGTTGTATCCACTGTTAATTATTTTATATACATCCTGAAGGCCTCTGGATGTATTAGTATATGTTTAAATATTTAATAAAAAAAAGGTATCATACAATAGATGATATTTTTCATTTTTACTTTTCACTTAATACATTGTAGATATAGTTGTCTGTATATATACTTATTTTGAAATAAATATTGCAGTGCCCTTTCTTATCTATATTTCTGTACTTGGGCTAAGTACTTTTATATGACAGATTTATAGAAAAGATATAATGCTGATGTTACTACATTAGACCCTCATCACTTTTGAGTTAATTAATCAAGAACAGACATATGAAATTCATCTTTTCCTGGTTTATGCTAACAAAATATGACTATAGCTCTAATATTTTTGTCTCAGTTCTAATGTAGACCTTATATTAAAATTTAAGACCCATTCAACAAAATACTGAAAATGAAACTACCATATCTTAAAATATCCCACTTGATCCCTGGATGCTAAGGCCAGAACTTCATGATAATTAATCCATGGAGCTTTGGCAGTGAATCTAGGGAGAGCTGTCAGCCCAAACGCCCAGCCTGCCTGGCACCGTGGTCTAAAGACTCCGTGGAGAGCAGAGGCTTTCAGTTGTGTGACCTCCCTCCTGCCCTGGAAATACATCAGTGTCAGTCACGGCCTGGAGGTGAAGGCAGAGCATCTCAGAACTCAATCTAGCAAATCGCACTCAACAGAGTGCCAGCTTGTCTCTCAGGGACTGGGTTGGGGATTTGCATTCACTGCCTCCTGAAGTTTTTCCTTTTTCCTATTTTCTCATTTACACAATACATTTTATATTTAATGAGCTCTTGGCAGAGATGATACACTTCAAAGCCAAAACCACACATTTCTCTCTTAGAGGCTCTATTAATATAAGTTAATAATGTGACATAGTACCTGAACCGCATCTATTAACAGGCTTTCTAATTCCAGGAGCTTCATAGACCAAAGTGTGATAGCCCTACCCCCAGAACCAAGTTAGTTATAGTAGAATATCAGTGAACAGTGAATAAATTTTCAAGGTAAGTTCATCTATGATTTATCTTTTCTATTTGAACTATCACAAAGATACTAAGTGGTTACATTTGTTCAAGGAAAAATACTTATTATGCATCATTAGAATATACTGCCTCGTAGTACAGGCTTCCCAGGTGTCACTTGTGGTAAAGAATCCACTTGTCAATGCAGGAGACATATGTAAGAGATACGGGTTTGATCCCTGGGTCGGGAATATGCCCTGGAGGAGGGCAGAGGAAACCCCTCGAGTATTCTTGCCTGGAGAATCCCGTGCACAGAGGAACATAGGGGGTTACGTGGGGTCACAACGAGTCAGACACAACTGAAGCGACTTAGCACGTATGCAAGGAGCATCCTTCATTATTTGTCATAGATAGATGGATATTACTTATTTGATCATCTTGAGAGTACTTCTGGCAGAAATAGACCAGCTTCTCAGATAAATTTAGAGTTGATCCTGCAAAGTGAAACTATGGGCACAGTTTCTTCAACCGTCAGCCTTGTGATTGCTTTCTTCTTTTATTTGTCATATTCTACACACACAGAGACACGCACATACACAAAGTAGGCATCATTTAAGAGTTTATAAAATATTCCTGGTTAACTTACTAGGAGAGTTATACCCTGAATCCCATATAAAAATAGTTGTTTGTTCTACTCTATTTCTGATAAAACTTTCACTTTCCTCAAGATTAGTTTTGGGGGAAATCACTATACCACAGAAGCTGCAAGCATTGTTCTATTTATACTCCTCTGTAATGGAAATGAATATCCAGTTAAATGGAATCTGCAGTTTTATTTTCAGGTTTCATTTTAGAGTCATTTCATAGTTCTTCTCTGGTTAAGTTCTAGCAGCATAAGAGTTGTATAGAGTAGTTCAGAATTCATTGAGCAGAGCACAACCATCGTCTGCTCAGATTTCCTTAAGAATTCTGAAGGAGCTATGTGCCAAGTCAAGGCAAGAATTTGGTTGTATGTAGCTACCTGCATCTTGATCCAAGATATATCTTAGATTTTATCACAAAGTGAGAAACTGCGGATTTTTCAGAACAATGCCACCACCATCTTATTTAAGTTTTGTCAACTTAGTCCTTTCTGCATAAGTAATAATTTGACCATAGTATTTTACAAGCACATAGCACATTATTGAAATGAAATAAGAAAAGCAGTGTTTCATTTGCCACTTCACTTCTCTTTCGGTCAGTAGAATGAAATAAAATTATGGCGAGCTAAATACAACTTACTTTTTCTTAAAATAAATTCTTGCTTTCAGAAAGAAAGTGCAGTGGTACAAAGTCTCTGCACAGTAATTTTTCTGCCCCATTTGAAACTTTAAGTCAACTCTTCAGTAAGAAATTCTGTTCAAATAAAACAGCAGGTGGAAGAGTTGGAGCATTGTTAAAAGCTGCATAAGGATATGTGATTTGTTCTATTTTCAAAATATGGTAAAGGCAAGTCTATAGTTCTCTTCCTGTGTAGGAGGAGACCCAGCTGTCTCCCCCTGAGACTTTATCACGTGTATCCTTTACTGCTCACACAGAACACTTGACTTGTGCTTCTGGTCACCACAAGCGTGAGGATCCACCCCCCCCCACCCCCCGCCACACCAAAGCAATTCTCTGTGACACCATCTGAGTCTTCCACCATTCAGCTCAGTTCTGATGCTGTCTATCTAGAGATAGCGTCAGATTCCACAGATTCAGGGCTCAGTCCCATGAGACTGCTCCCAGCCTGCTTCTGTTGCCAGGTTACCCACAACTCTGTCCAGTTTGGCTGCAGTCAGAGGTTCAGACCCTATCCTTGGGTTAGAGTGTTTCCCCAGAACAACTCACAGAACTCAAGGAAACGTACTCTAGCTTGCCAGTTTATTAAAGGATACGATACAGGCTACAGATGAACAGTCAGGTGAAGAGATCCAGTACCTATCTTGCTGTTCATGGGCATCTTTCAGCTGGGAGGTCCTGGAGTGTCATTGCAGGAGTGCTGTCCCTGTAAAGCTGGGCTGTGTCATCCTCCTGGTGTGGATGTGTTTTCCTACCTAGATAATCTCCAAACCCTATACCATTCATGTTTTATGGATGCTCCCTCACATTGCAGTCATCAACTCGGAACCTCATTTCCAGCTCGTCTCCTCTCTCTGTGAAGGGTAAAGGATGGAGCTGCAAGTGTCAAGCTTCCAATCCTGGCTTGATCCTTCTGCTGAATAGCCTCATCCAGGAACCAGGTAGGAGCCCACCAGGATTGCCTCATTAGAATAAAAAAAGCTCCTAATGCTCTTATCAGTCAGGAATTTATGAGGTTATGGGAGCCCTGCATCAGGAAGGAGGAGAAAGACCAAATATTAGAATAAGAGATAGTCTTATCACTTAGGAAATTGCAAGGGTTTTAGAGGCTCCATGCCAGGAACCTGGAACAGATATACATACATACATACATATATATATATATATATATACACACACACACACACATATACACACATGTATATATACATATATACATATACATATACACATACACACACACACACGCGTGCTCACATATATATACATATTTATGGGGGCTTCCCTGGTGCTCAGATGGTAAAGAATCCACCTTCCAATGCAGGAGACCCAATTTAGAAACGTGGGTTGGGAAGAGCCCCTGGAGAAGGAAATGGTAACCCACTCCTGTATTCTTGTCTGGAAGATTCCATGGACAGAGGAGCCTGGCGGATTGCAGTCCATGAAAGGATCGGACACAACTGAGAGGCAAACCCTTTCACTTTTTCATACATACAGGTTCTAATCTATAATTTATTTCTAGTCCTTTTAAAAAATTCTCTATGCTTGAGCCTTGTGAAAAAAAATTAATCTGTTATCTTTTAAAAAAGATTGTTTTCTATTTCAATATGTGACATTTAAATGACCACTAAATTGAATGTATTTTAATGTCACTTTCTCTAAAACAGATGTGTGCTATTTTCTTCTGCTTTATGCTTAATATTTATCTTTATTAGCATTATCCTGAATGTCAATGTTAAATTTCTGTAACAGACCAGGTTACTATTTACTTGAAGCAAACAAATAACTGCCTCAACTTCCGTTTGCCCAAATTCTTACCCCTGGAGTGGTGATATGAGAAGCAGATGTAGTCCCTTGCATAGGGTGGGGGCCCTGTATGTGAGGAGCTCCAAAATGAGCCCAGCGTTTATACAGGAAAGAGAGGTGGCTGACCTTGCTCTCCCATCACCTTGGAGATGTAATGGAGACGGTATTGATTCTTCACTCTTGGGAATGTAAGCAAGTTTCTCACGGAGGAAAGTAAGACTAGTGTCTCCAGCTTAACAAAGCAAGGGATGCCCTTTTGCTCCCAAGTCTTCTCCCTCTTGAGATATAAACAAGTACCTCCTGGGAGGTACATCTCTCTGGAGTACTCATGATTCATAGTTTAGGTCCTTTTAGCCCAGGCCTTAATAAAAATTTTCTCAGAAAGCTCTAACTATGTAGAAATATATAAAAGAAAATATTTTCTCTGCAGCACCGTGTCTTCCAGGTAGTCACTTTCCATTTGGCTTGTCCAGCAAATTGGTGGAGCAGCTTTTATTTTTCTTTTACATGTATATGATTAGGACAGATCAGATACCATTTCGGACATGACTGTGGAAAGTGACACTAAAATACATTAAGTTTAGTGGTCATTTAAATGTCACATATTGAGGTAGCAAGCAATCTTTTTAAAAAATGATAATGGACCAATTTTTTCACAAGGCTCAAGCATAGACAATTTTTCAAAAAGACTAGAAATAAATTATGGATTAGAAGCTGTGATTTTATACACATACACACACACACACACACATATATATATATTCCAGGTTGAGTAATTTCATGGTTAGCTAAAGTCAAGCAGGTTGAGGAAAAATGCCTCTAGTGCTCTAGTTGACAGCAGAGACCATCAAGTTTCAGAGCTTGGTCTCAGCATTTTTATCCTTCAAGTAAGTGAATGGTTTGGCCAGCAAGGCATCTTAAGAGTGATTGGTTTGAAGGGAAGTTGGAGAGCAGACTCAGTTTAGAGTATAGTCCTAGCCTGAGAGATCATTTTGGGTATTAATGGTAGATATTTTAAAGAGATTTCTATTCATTACACATCATGAGTAAATGGGTGAGAGAAGGGTAGAAATTAAATTCTGTGGGAACATTTATCATATTGATGTGTGTAAGAATGTAAGGTCCATGAGGACAGGAACTTCTGTTTTTTCAGTTGATATATTTTCTTTACCCACAGAAATGCCTTGTTCATAGCAAGCGCCTAATCTATGTTACATAAATGCATGAATGAATAAACAAGAGTAGAAGGAATTAGGAAATGTGAAAAAGACACTAGTATTATTTGAAGGATGCTGGTCTTTTGGTATCACCTTATTTTGATTACGTTTGGCATTTAACACCTTTTTCCTTGTTAAATTTATATCTGTCCTTTGTTTCCTTTGACATAATTTTTAAAACATCCATTCCATCTCAATGGACAGCCTTTTACTTTAGCAAATTACAACGCTGAGCTTGGGTCTTAGAATAAGAGGTTACCCCAGATGCTGTCTCTGTCACTCTTTCTCTGCCTTTTCCCTGGATGATGTCACCCAGCCCTTGGCCTTGACCACTCACTATGTATACATTCCTTCTAAACTCTCACTTTAACACAGACATCCCCTGCTAAGCTGTTCCTTACTGTTTCATACTCTGGTGTATAAAGTTGAGTTTTGTCATCTTCCCTGTCTAGTATGCTTCTTGTCCTAAATGTCTTCCTTTTGTGTTTAGAACCAATATTTCGCTTAGTGCACAAACCCGAAACAAACTTCCTTCATTTCTCTCCTTTCCCTTAAAGCCTGTTATTCAAAATCACTGGTAGAAGAGGTCATAAAAGAGAGGATGCAACCCCTAGTTTATTCCAGAGCTGACTTCCAGCAATCAAAGGCTCCTCACCCTCCCCTCGGAATGTAGTACTGCCCACTCTCCCTGCAGTGGAAGCTGTTTTCCAGAATGCAGCGTGGTGAGAGCAGTGTTTTCCGGATCATCCGGATGAACTCAGTTAAAGCCTCTGTCTAAACTTGCACATTCCTGGCAGGCACATGGGGAAGATCTACTTAATTTGCGGTGCCCAAGACAAGCCTTATAAGTTCCCTTGCTTATTAAACCTGCCACCTACTATCCAAAGCTGTTCTGCTTCCTCTGTGTGTCCTTACCTTCCATGTTGAAGCCCAGTTTGAGGTTCACTCAAGAAGTTCCTGGGTTTCACACCAGCAATCACGCATTTACTATACTTTCTGTTACCGCTGGTGCTTTCTTCTCTCATCCACTTCGATGATGTCCGTTTGTTTCTAGTTTTCCTTGCTTCCCTTCTGCCCTTTATGCTTCTGCGAAACGGATCATCCTAAAAAATAAATATGCTCACACAGCTAATTAAATTTTAATTAATAAAATCAGCTTTCAGAGTATGGCTCAGATCTTCACTTTCAGTGCTCTACTTTCCTTGAAATCCTCAGATTTTACTCTACTTATAGTTTCTTTGTTCCTATCAATAATTTATTTGTTAATTTTGTTCAGTAGTTAAATGTTCATTTTTTTTTTCTCACTCAGCAATACTTGAATGAGAACCTGTGATGACCCAGGGGTTTTACTAGGAGCTGAGGATGCATCAGAGCACAACACAGTTAAAGTCTGTTTCTTTGGAGTAGAGTACAAAGATTAGAGATTCAGAAGCCAAGCAATGACACATGTGATCAATGGTGGAAAGAAGAATTACAGAGTGCCCGTAACAGGGATGCTTGATGGAATCTGTGATGGAAACCGTAAATAATGAGGAACACTGGACTAGATATGAGGGGGGGAAGCATGGTTCCAGGAAGGGGAAGGAGTGCTGAGAAGAGCTTGAGACAGGAACAAGCACATGTCTGGAGCAACTGGAAAGATAGGACGTCGGAAAAGAAGGGACAAAGGGAACGGGGCCCTCTGCAGCGTGTGATTCCATTCCTCCTTCTGTCACTGGGCAGCTTATACTTCAGAACTTGTTAAAACTGCCCCACCTCCTTTATGAGCTCTTTATTGGAGTATAGTTAATTTATAATGTTGTGTTACTTTCTGTTGTACAGAAAAGTGACTCAGTTGTACATCAATTCAGTTCAGTCACTCAGTCGTGTCCGACTCTTTGCAACCTCATGAATCACAGCACGTCAGGCCCCCTGTCCATCACCAACTCCTGGAGTCCACTCAAACTCATGTCCATTGAGTCAGTGATGCCATCCAAACCATCTCATCCTCTGTTGTCCCCTTCTCCTCCTGCCTTCAATTTTTCCCAGCATCAGGGTCTTTTCCAATGAATCAGTTCTTCGCATCAGGTGGCCAAAGTATTGGGGTTTCATTTCAACATCAGTCCTTCCAATGAACATTCAGGATTGATCTCCTTTAGGATGGACTGGTTGGATATCCTTGCAGTCCAAGGGACTCTCAAGAGTCTTCTCCAGCACCACAGTTCAAAAACATCAATTCTTCGACTCTCACCTTTCTTTATAGTCCAACTCTCACATCCATACATGACCACTAGAAAAGCCATAAAGTCTCTGCTTTTTAATATGCTGTCTAGGTTGGTCATAACTTTTCTTCCAAGGAGCAAGCGTCTTTTTATTTCATGGCTTCAGTCACCATCTGCAGTGTTTTTGGAGCCCAAGAAAATAAAGTCTGCCACTGTTTCCACTGTTTCTCCCATCTATTTGCCATGAAGTGATGGGACCAGATGCCATGATCTTAGTTTTCTGAATGTTGAGCTTTAAGCCAACTTTTCACTCTGCTCTTTCACTTTCATCAAGAAGCTCGTTAGTTCTTCTTCACTTTCTGCCATATGGGTGGTGTCATCTGCATATCTGAGGTGGTAGATATTTCTCCCAGGAATCTTAATTCCAGCTTGTGCTTCTTACAGCCCAGCATTTCTCATGATGTGCTCTTCATATAAGTTAACTAAGCAGAGTGACAATATACAGCCTTGATGTACTCCTTTTCTCATTTGGAACCAGTCTCTTGTTCCATGTCCAGTTCTAACTGTTGCTTCCTGACCTGCATACAGATTTCTCAAGAGGCAAGTCAGGTGGTCTGGTGTTCCCATCTCTTTCAGAATTTTCCACAGTTGATTGTGATCCACACCGTCAAAGGCTTTGGCATAGTCAATAAAGCAGAAATAGATGTTTTTCTGGAACTCTCCTGCTTTTTCGATGATCCAGCAGATGTTGGCAATTTGATCTCTGGTTCCTCTGCCTTTTCTAAAACCAGCTTGAACATCTGACAGTTCACAGTTCATGTATTGTTGAAGCCTGGCTTGGAGAATTTTGAGCATTATTTTACTAGCCTGTGAGATGAGTGCAATTGTGTGGTAGTTTGAGCATTCTTTGGCATTGACTTTCTTAGGGATTGGAATGGAAACTGGTATATATATCTCCAGTCTTTTTTAGATTATTCACCCACATAGGTCTTTACAGAGTTTTGAGTAGAGTTCCTTGTGCTATACAATAGGTCCTTATTAGTTATCTGTTTTGTTTATTTGTTGTTCAGTCCCTGAGTCATGTCTGACTTTTTTTGACCCAGTGGACTACAACATGCAAAGTTCCTCCGTCCTCCACTATCTACTGGAGTTTGCTCAAATTCTTGTCCATTGAATCAGTGATGCTACCTAACCATCTCATTGTTTGTTGCCCCCTTCTTCTTCTGCCTTCAACCTTTCCCAGCATCAGGGTCTTTTCCAATGAGCCGCCTCTTCACATCATGTGTCCAAAGTAAGGGAGCATCAGCTTCAGCATCAATTCTTCCAATGAATACTCAGGATTGATTTCCTTTAGGGTTGACTCGTTTGATCTTGCAGTCCAAATGACTCTCAGGAGTCTTCTCCAGCATCACAATTCGAAAGCATCAATTCTTTGGCTCTCAGCCTTCTTTATGGTCCAGCTCTCAGATCCGTACGTGACTACTCTATAGAGTATATATAGTAGTATGTCTATGTCAGTCCCAGTCTTCCAATTTACCCCCCACCCTACCCTCTTGGGAACTGTAAGTTTTTTTTTTTCTATATCTGGGATACTTTGATTTTTATCTTTTTGTGTGTGTGTGTGTGTGCTCTTAAAGCACCCTGTGAAGACTTTGGTCATAAATTTACCATGTATTTTTCCCCCACCACGATTATTATCTCCTCATTGGAAAGAACTATTTGCATCCTTGAGGCTCTGCAGAGAGCCTGGTAGAAAGAATGACTGTCTGATATAAGAATGAGTGACAGTCCTTAGGTGAGCCTGGGTACTGTGGATGTTTGATGATGAAGTGCTACACGTAATAGCTCCTCTTATGACTCGATATGATCAGATTTCTTACAATAATTAATTAGTATTAGAATCATACATGTCTGTAGTTTAAACCATGTATCAATATGGCAATCTCCACCGCCCCAAATGTTCAGCATCTCTCTGAGAATCAAATGGGATGAAAGCACAATTTTCTTTCCTTCAAGAAGTTCTGAAGAAACTGGAGAAACTCTTCTATATGGATCTGCAGGGAATACATTATTTCAAGCATAGTTTTGCTCAGTACCTTAGAGACCAACTGCTGAGAAAGAAAGGGCCCTGCAGAAAGAAACCTGAGTTCTCATCAAATTGCTGCAGTTGCTGCTATTAACTTGGCAGGGCAGATCTTATATGTATTAAAGCAAACATAAGTCATCCACCCCAGCATTGTATTCTGCATCTCAAATTGGCTTACTCTACCTTTTGATCTCTTTAAATTTAAAATTTCCTTAGCATCTACAGTGACATCTTTCATATAGATTAATAAAGCCTCATTGGTAGTCTGCATGCATTGTTTACATGACTTTCTTATACATGAATAGGATTTTGATTTTGTGTTTAGGACTCACTGACCATGTACTCTATTTAAGCATGAGTATGTATTGTAATCAATCATGGACCACTCTAAAAGCATTTTCTAAAAGCTCTATAAGGTCCTAGCATAGCAGAAACTCAGGATTAAAAAACAACAACAACAAAAAAAAAACACCACCACCACCATCATTACACAACAAGGTTTCAATTTATACCTCCTAGCCTTTACAAATGAAACTTTAAGGTGTTAATTAAAGATGTATATTTTAACTTGTAAGAGCATTTATCTCCTTTATACTATGTGTGTGGTTTTTCAATATAAACACTCATGTATAACAGAATTCTCTTAGACTTAAGAGTTTGGTTCAGTAGTTTATATCTCTAAGGAGAACACCAATCATTGATGAGGTCTCAAGACTACAGCCAATTCATACTACAAATAAAAGTTTTATTGGTTGCAAGTTTTGGTTATCCATTTACATGGGAATAGTGCTGGAATGGCGCCATGAATTCCCAGTTGGGAAGGATGGGTTCAAAATAGGTTTAAACAATACATTTACATCATGTGCATTGGATTTAATTCAGATTCTCTGTCCATGGGATTCTCCAGACAAGAATACTGGAGCAGGTTGCCATTTCCTCCTCCAGGGGATCTTCCTGACCAGGAATTGAACCCATGTCTTGTGTATCCTGTATTGGCAGGCAGATTCTTTACCACTAGTGCAATCTGGAAAGCTCTAACATGTTAAACTAAATGTGATCTTACAATATTGCCTGTTCTTCCTGAGTTTCCCTCAAATAATATCATCTTATGGGGTTGTTAATTAACACAAATTTTATATATATATATATATAAATTATAGATATAAATTATATATAGGTATATAATTTATATAGATACAGCAGCATATATATATTTATATATATTTATAGATATATAAATTATATATATAGATAATTAAGTTATCTAATTAAGTTAATTAGATAAATTAAGTAGTATACCTAATGTGCTTAGCAAAATACCTGACACATTGTAAATGCTCAATAAATGGTAGATCACATTGTTATTATAAAAGAAATAATTATAACGGAATAGCCACATATATGATGCTGTTTTTTGGTGAATTTACCATTACTGCTGACTAGGACCCATTTCACCTTGCAGATGTAGCCTCTGTATTTACTTACCTTAGGTTTGTATACTTTTGCTTGAGTTAGTTGCCCTGGTTAGGGAGGAGATTGGTTTTGCTTAACCCAGGATACAAAAAACCATGAAACTAAAGTAGTTATGAACAAGTGTTTTTTTAGGCAGCTTTACTGAGATATAGAGTCTTTGGATTTGCCTTTTCTATACATTTCATATAAAAAGATTCATACAATATTTAATTCATGTGACTTGCTTTTTTCTACTTGTTGTTCAGTTGCTAAGTTGTGACCTCTTTGCAACCTCATGGACTGCAGCACTCCAGACTTCCCTGTTCTTTACTATCTCCTGGAATTTGCTGAAACTCATGTCCATTGAGTCAGTGATACCATCCAACCATCTCATCCTCTGTCACCCCCTTCTCCTCCTGCCGTTGGTCTTTACCAGCATCAGGGTCTTTTCCAATGAACTGACTCTGCAATAGGTGGCCAAAGTACTGAAGCTTCAGCTTCAACTTCAACATCAGTCCTTCCAATGAATATTTAGGGTTTATTTCCTTTAGGATTGACTAGTTTGATCTTGCTGTCCAAAGGACTCTCAGAAGTCTTCTCCAGCTCCACATTTTGAAATCATCAATTCTTCAGCACTCAGCTTTCTTTATGGTCCATCTTTCACATCCATACATGACTACTGGTAAAACCATAGTTTTGACTATATGGACCTTTGTTGGCAAAGTGATGTCTCTGTTTTTTAATATTCTATCTAGGTTTGTCATAGCTTTTCTTTTAAGGAGCAAATATCTTTTAATTTCTTTCACTTGGAAAAATGTTTTTGAGGATTATCTATGTTGTAGCACTTATTATACTACTTTCCTTTGGACAAATTCAGTGATATCAACATTGAATGAATATGTAACTACATTCAGTTCAGTTTAGTTCAGTTGCTCAGTTGTGTCTGACTCTTTGCGACCCCATGGACTGCAGCACACCAGGTGTCCCTGTCCATCACCAACTCGTGGAGTTTATTCAAACTCATGTCCATTGAGTCAGTGATGCCATCCAACCACCTTATCCTCTATTGTCCACTTCTCCTCCCACCTTCAATCTTTCCCAGCATCAGGGTCTTTTCCAATGAGTCAGTTCTTCACATCATGAGGCCAAAGAACTGGAGTTTCAACTTCAACATCAGTCCTTCCAATGAATATTCAGGATTGATTTCCTTTAGGATGGACTGGTTGGATCTCCTTGCAGTTCAAGGGACTCTCAAGAGTCTCCTCCAACACCACAGTTCACAAGCATCAATTCTTTGGTGCTCAGCTTTCTTTATAGTCCAACTCTCACATCCATACATGACTACTGGAAAAACAATAGCCTTGACTAGACGGACCTTTTGCAAAAACAGCGAAAGCAAAAACAACATGTAACCACATACTCAATAGTTATTCACAAGTTTATTTGTACTAAATGTATGGGCATTTATATTATTTCCACTTTTGGGTTATTATTAATAATGCTGCTATAACATTTTTGTTAAAGTTTGTTGGATATATGTTTTCATTTACCTTGAATATATACACAGAAGTGGAACTGCTATAATAAATCAAAGATAATTCTTTGTTTAACTATTTGAGCGACTGCTGGGCTGTTTTCCAAAGTGGCTACATCATTTTAATTTCCAAAAGCAATGTATGAGAGTACAAGTTTCTGCACATTCTCACCAAAACTTGTTACTTTCAATCTTTTATTTATTTTTTTAAATCAAGCCATCCTAGTGAGGATGTAATTGTGGATCTGCTTTGCATTCACCTGATGGCTAATGATGTTGAGCCTCTTTTCATGCGCTCATTGGCCATTTGCAAATTTTCCTTGAAGGTATATCTATTCAGATTCTTTGTCCATTTTTTAAATTGATATTCCCTTCTTTTTTATTATTGAGTTGCACACGTCTTTTATGTATTGTAGGATGGGTCTTTCAATTCAAAGCCAGAACTTTCCACACTCCAAGGAAATATTAAGGAATAAGTGCCACTCTGATTGAGATTGCAGGGTCTACAAAGGGTCTGAAAGCAAGAAATTGAAATATTCAAGTCATGCAGAGTTTTTTGGAACAACCTGGAATTACAGCTATGAATTGTAATATAATATAATTAGTAAGGTATGTTCTGAGTTCTAAAAAACCTGACTTGCAGATGAATGCAGCTATTTTGTAATGTGGAGAAGGAAATGGCAACCTACTGCAGTATCCTTGCCTGGAGAATCCCATGGACAGAGAATCAGACATGACTGAGCGACTAACACACATATTTTGTAATGAGTAGACCCAATTGATATATACAAATTATAATAAAATCTCCCTTCCACAAAGCGATGTGAGTTTGCTTCCTGATATCTCCTTGCAATTTCATTTTCAGTCAGCATTTTCAGACCATTAATTTGTCAAATACTGTGAGAAGAATTTATTACTTTTTAAGTTCAGGTTTTAAGGCATTCTCCTAAATATTTAAACTTTCCAATTCACTGGATATTTTCCTCACCTCTTTCATTCAATTTGTGTGTTTGGATGTATATATGTATTCGTATGTATGGAGACATTCATTCATATGCAAGTGTACATATGTATTCATTTATATACATATTTACATATTTAATATCTTTAGTATTCCAAATAAGACACTTGTACTGATCAATATGTATATATAGTATCCATTGCATACTTCTTTTTTAAAAATTTGTTTAATTAGAGGATAATTACTTTACAATATTGTGATGGTTTTTGCTGTAAATCAGCATGAATCGGCCACAGGTATATATGTGTCCCCCCCCATCTTGAATCCCCCCCACCTCCCTCCTCACCTATCCCTCTGGCCTGTTTCTGGGATGCCCAGAACATTGCATGCTTCTTTTCTTAATAGAATCCTTTCACTCACCAGTCCTTTTGACCTTTGAAATTTACTTGGAAATATATAATAACATCAATTACTTCATTATTCTGAGAGCTTCTTCTGTTTCCTGTTCTCCATGTTGTACAAAGACCATGGTTTCTCCTTCTAGATCCCAGTCATGATTTTTAATGTGCTTTTAGGGCAAACAAAGGACCATTTGAAATGAATGACACTGTGATCATGTTTTCACACTTTTCTACATTGTCATTCACATCAGCCTGTGCACTGTCTTTTCACTTTCCTGACAGAATCTTTTACTCTGCTTATTTTAAAAAAGGATCACTGAGAGTGACAGATAACTGAGAATTCATAATCTACTTTTAAGCCAGTCTAGTGTAACTCCACAGCATTAACAGTTTTTGTTGTTGTTGTTCACGATGCAGGAATGAAATGATGTGCATACAAATAAAGTTGCATTTACAAAATACACACATTTTGTAAGCACTGGAATAGCTTCAGGACCTTTATCCTTTCCTCCAGCTTCTGCAGCTGGCTCTGGGGGGTCACATGTATTTCACATAAACCCAGGAAAAGACCCCCTCATGCCCTTTATCCTTGGTCTCTTTGTCATTACGTAGCATCCAAAGTTCAATGAAGGGAGCATTGAATTCATCACTCACTGCTGCCAGTCACCTCTATGAAATATACCTTCTCTACCTATAGTGAAATTGAAAGTTGCTCAGTCGTGCGACCCCATGGACTGTATAGTCCCTGGAATTCTCTAGGCCAGAATACAGGAGTGGGTAACCTTTCCCTTCTTCAGGGGATCTTCCCAACCCAGGGAGCGCACCAGCTCTCCCTCATTGCAGGTGGATTCTTTATCAGCTGAGCCACCAGGGAAGCCTGAGAATGCTGAAGTGGGTAGCCTATTCCTTCTCTAGCGGATCTTCCTGACCCAGGAATCGAACTGGGTCTCCTGTATTGCAGGCAGATTTCTTACCAACTGAGCTGTCACGGAAGCCCTATAGTACAGTCTCTAATTTCTTCTTTTCTGTTTCATACAGAAATGAGGAAAGGGTCCATAATTTCTTTGTCACTTGGGTCAAGCTCAGTCTCAACTAGTGTCTCAAACAGGATGACAACTGCCACACTAAGGGAACTTTTGTTCAAGGTAATTCCAGTAAAGAAAAAGTATAGTGAGGCATTGCATTCTACATAGGACTGTCACAGGAACTATCATTAACATTCATCTGGAGGAACTCTGCAGTCTGCCCTCCTCACACCATTGATCACAGTCTGAGAAACGAGATCTTGCCAGTCACCGCTGGTGTGAATGTACTCGGGAACGCACCAGTGCTGGACATAATCAAGAGGTGTCAGTTTGGATTTGGCTTGTCACTAACTAGCTTTACGAATGTATGAATCTGGCTTATGTGTGTGTCTGTTTGCTCATCTCTAAAGTAGTAATGTTGATCTTTCTCGTGGGCAGTGTTGGTCTGTGGCACAGTGTCCTGGAAAGCTGGAGGTTTGAACAATAAGGCGACTTATTTTTGAAGGCAGGAGTAGCCTTCTCTACATGGATTAATTTCTCTCCAGTTCTCAGCTCAGTGTCTGAATGTGAACATGCCCTTCATGCTTAAGAGATGCTCTTGATATTACTGTACCAAAGGTCTTGGATTAATGGAAGGTGCTTTTTAAGTCACACAGAAATTTTTTTTATCTGAAATTTTGTATTAATCAAACTTGTTCAGAATGCATCTCAGATTGAATTAATGTAATTCTGTTGTAAGTCTTTAAAGTACAGTATAAACACTACATTAGTGAAGATGTAATCATACCATAACCATTAACAATCAAACCTCTGTAACTTCTCTCCCTGCTTCCTGCCTGTTCCACTCAAATGCATTCTCCACACTTTCTCTACTGTAATCTTTTTAGAAATAGAAATAGAGTCATATCAGATTTTAAAAACATCCAATAATTTCCCATTGCCTAGCCAACAAAATTCTGGCTCCTCAGCATGATATGCACATGTGTTTGAAATCTCGTAACCTTCTCTCTCTCCAGGATTTTTAATGCCTACTCTGGATCACACACATACCACCCTAGCAACAGGAGACTGTTATCTAGGCATTTTTCCCCAATGCTGTTTGTTTGCATATGCTATCTTTTTTCCATGGCATGCGTTCCCTTTCTGCTCCACTGACTACTTATACTTTAAAACCCCACACGAATCCTTTCCTCCTGACCCTCTTCTCTGAGTAGAACAGGCTCATTGATGGCCTGCTTTTATGTTCACATAATTACCTGTGTCGTTGCTGTTCAGTCGCTAGGTCATGTCTAACTCTTTGCAACCCCATGGACTGCAGCACGCCAGACTTCCCTGTTCTTCACTATCTCCCTTCACTGTCTAACTTTGCATTTATCTCTTAATCAGTCCTGCTTTATGTAAGCTCCTTGAAGGCAGAGGCAGTCTCTCTCATCTTTCAGTAAGACTCCAAGCATTGTATAGGAACCCCACACCCAGGCTAGGTTTTTTGCTAAGCACTTTATATGCATTAGGTCATCAGATTTTCACAATCACATTATATGGCACTTCAGTTTTATTAACAAGGAAAGTGAGACTTGGAGAGAATAAATAGTTTTCCAAGCTCATGCAGCTGGGCTTCGCTGGTGGCTCAGTGCAGTGGTATATAATCTACCTGCAATGCAGGAGGCGCAGGAGATGCAGCTTCGATCCCTAGGTCGAAAAGATCCTCTGGAGGAGGAAATGGCGACTCACTCCAGTATTTCATACCTGGGAAATCCCATGGGCAGAGAAGCCTGGTGGACTACAGTCCGTGCGATTGCAGAGTCCGATATGACTGAGTGATGAGTGTGAACACTAGGAGACGCATGCAGCTCCCTTGTGGCTGAACCTGCTCTCGTGCATTTCACTTTTGAGCCGAAGTACTTACTATATATACCCTTGTACTGCTTCTGAAGTATCATTTTACATTAAACGCTCAAATATCCTCTCATAAACTTCACTAGTTCTGCCTGCAGATACGTTCCTTCCCAATCATGAACTAAGTCTTTGATTGAGCCTGTTTTAACTTACAACCTTCCTTGTGTCTCTTTATTCTTTTTTCATTTCTTGACAGATGTCTTTGTGGAATCCCCCCACCCTCAGCTCTTATCATCTAGGTCCTTCTCTGAATTGTCTAACTTATCAAGGACCCACATTGTCAAATCTAACAGCTTTTCTCAAGACAGCACTGAGCATACACATGACATTCCTTCTACCAGCAATACCATTTTCTTTCCATTCTGCTAGAAGAATCTTCACACAGCTCAAATACCACTTTTTCTGTGAAACTCCCAGATCCGCTGGGCACTGAGTTGTCTGTGATCTGTAGTCCTGTTAATATACTAGGAATGGCTGAACTCTAGCCACTGCTGCACAACATCAGAGCTGTCTTTCTTCCTAAATTGGGAAATGCTGATGGGGAAGACTGAGGTACAATATTCCCCCAATTTTTGAAATGTAAGAAATACTTAAAAGGGCTACAGAATAAAGAAATATAAATGTGATACTTAGTACTGCTATATATATAAATATATTTAAAACTAATGCTGATATTGTGTGTGTGTGTTTATGTGTGTGCTCAGTTGTCTGACTCTGTGCAACCTCATGGACTGTAGCCCGCCAGGCTCCCCTGTCCGTGAGATCTTCCAGGGAAGAATCCTGGAGCAGATTGCCATTTCCTTCTCCAGGGGATCTTCCTGACTCTTGAACCCTCTTGTCTTACATCTCCTGCATTGGCAGGCAGATTCTATACAACTGCACCACCTGGATAGCGAATGCTACTCTAGTAGTTTACTAGTACTTTAGTAGTTTACTCTATATAATTTATATAATGTGTGCTTAATTGCTCAGTTGTATTTGACTCTGCAACCCCATGGACTGTAGCCTGCTGGGGTCCTCTATCCATGGGGTTCTCCAAGCAAAGAATACTGGAGTGGGTTGCCATGCCCTCCTCCTGGGGATCTTCCCAACCCAGGGATCGAACCCAGGTCTCCTGCATTGCAGGCGGATTCTTTACCACCTGAGGCACCAGGGAAGCCCAAATTCATAAAATATATAACCATAAATTAATAGTTGTTTATATCTGTATATAACACTAGTTTATTCAATACCAATTTAGTCATATAATCTTAGGCTTACATTTAGATTCAAGGCAAGTTCCTGTGTGCTAGTGAGGTTTACAATGGTATTATGTTGAAAATGTCATATGATTTTTGGATGATGAGATGAAAATTTGTTGACATTTGGATCTGTATTCCCTCTGCAAAGTTTAGCCTACTTCTTCCAAGCAAAACTCCAGAGAGTTTTCTTAAATATCAAAGAGTACTTCAATTATATTTTGTTTAGTAAGAGTGAAATATTACAAAATTAAGTTAAATTAAATTCAGAATAATTGACTGTTTGACTGTTGATGCATTTGAAACAAGATATTTCAAATATAAATGCCATTTTTAATAATAACTATGGGTAGGCTAGCTGTATGATCATAATTCTGCATAAAAATATCACACTCTTTGATGTCTTGTGGACAGGTAGATTTTAGTTTATTTTCACATGTTAGGTAGCAGCTATTATGCTAAGCAGCCCTAGATTTGACTGTATTCTTCAGTCTTAGAGAAATTTCAGTCATAAATCAGATCACTGTAGTGTACATCACTTGCTCTAATATGGGGCTGATTTTGTTACAGGACAGATGGAGACAAATGTTAGGGGTCTGGGAGTCTTGAAGACTCTGTAGAAAGAGTCTGGGATGTTTGAGAGGATCCAAGCAAAGTACACTGGTGAAAGCATAGATCAACCAATTTTTACCTTGTTAAAACTTTACAGTGAAGCTTTTTATCATGTGGAAGTTCAGATATTTCTCTCTTACTTTCACCTTTCCAGGTCTTGTAATTTCCTATTCCAAGGTAAGTGATTTATAAATGAAATTCCAAAATAAAGTATGTCCTCCAAGCACATGACTATGAAATTTTAAAAATTCTCATTTTTAATTTAATAGGATTGCATTTTATTTGGAAAGTGAGTTCTGATACTTACTGTTTTAGTTGTGACTGTGGATTAATATTGCTTATTAAAGTATACTTATATGGGGACTCAGAAGTAATTACCTCTTATGAAAGGGATAACAAAAAAATTCATGTCTAGTTTTCTTTTCCTTAATCAAATTTTCTTAAGAACAACTTTGATATCAGAGAGAACTAAATTGAATGTCTGATATTCTGGTAAAGTCATTGTGAAGACCTAGAGCTTTTGGTTTTTCCAATCTCCATGTAGATAACAGTACTAAATCAGTAATATTTGTGTGTTGGTGATAGATAACATGTCACAGGGCTTCCTAAGTGGTGCTAGTGGTAAAGAACTTGCCTGCCAGTGCTTGAGACAAGACATGTGGGTTTGATCCCAGGGTCATGAGGATTGCCTGGAGTAGGAAATGGCAACCCGCTACAGTATTCTTGCCTGGAGAATCCCATGGACAGAGGAGCCCAATGGGCTACAGTCCATAGGGTTGCAAAGAGTTGGACACAACTGAAGTGACTTAGCACACACACACGCACAATGACATGTTGATGTTATATTGATGCCTTGTGTGAAAAATACGTTTATCTGATTTATTGTAGGAAAAGTTATATCAATATTTATGCCACAGAACCATTGCTAGGATCAAATTTACAATAAATATGATTCAGGAAACACTTAACATTGTGTCAGTGAAATACTCACTGATTCTCTGGTTAGAAGGTGCTCTTCACCAAAAATCTTCCTTTTCTAACTTCTCGATAAGAGCAGCTAAGTTTCTGGATCTGAAATACAATTTAATTATATACTCTATTATCTTTGGCATGATAATAACTTCCACAGAGAGTTGTTTTGGAAAGATAGTCAGAGATAGAAATGAAGCACTGCATTTTCCACATTGTTTGCAGAAAATAATAAATATGCGGCAATTTCATAATTATGATTATGATTTACCTCCACATTTAAATTCAGTTAACCAAACCATCAGACTTAGAAAAAATATGAACTTAGGAAAATGTCTTTGGAAAAGCTCTAGTTTAAATCACAGATGACTGAATATTAAATCAGTAATATTCTTCTCATCGCTCTCCTAGTAATTAGGTTCAGAGAGATTGTCGACAGGTTGTACCTTCCTTTTGACACTTGATTACTTGCTCCACATCCCTGTCTTTCCCCTTGACCTTATAGCCTTTCTTTCCCTCTTGCTCAGTGAGAGCCAGCCTACCCAGTACCCTAAATCCCCTACCAGAGGTCCTGCCACCTTGAACCACTGGGTAATTTGGTTGCCCAGTTCTCTGTTGCTTGATTTAAACTGTCTGAACAGGGCAGTTTTTCTGAATTGATGATTTTGATTCCAAGTACTTATTTTGCTGGCTAACCACATGTGCCGTTTTTGCCTGACTGAACTGATTTCTGGTCAACATTATCAGGGGCGAGTTTAACCCCAGCCAATCTACCATCATGCTCATGCACATGCATGCACATTTGTGAGTGTGCAAACACACACACACGAGGCAGATTTTTCCTGTTTTCCCAGCTTACCCTGATCATCGAAGTACATTATTATTATTATTATTTTTGCATAATAGTAGATGTTAGCACTTAAGATGACTAAATCTAGATCCTTGGTGTGCAATACAAGACTTTTAAAATTGAAAATGTATTTTTTAAAATCTTTATATTTATTTATTGAAATTCTTTAATTCAGTTTGAAATAAGTACACATAGTTCTTAAGAGTCTGCACTCAGGGGTAAGGTTTCTCAAAGTTCCATCCCTGTTCTGCTGCTTACAAATTGTGGTGAACCACATAATTTTTTCTGTGCTTTAGTTTTATAATCTCTATAATGTGGATTTATTTCTGTCATGATTAAATGAGTTAATTCTTACATTGCTGGGAAAACTGTCTGACAGACAGTAAGCATTCAATGAGTATAGATTAGCTTTATGTTGTTATGATATTATATTCATGGAATAATCCTGCTCAAAAAATATTAACCTCTAAAGTAGTACCCAGATTTTTATACTAATATTTAATTTTTTAATTTGATATATTCACACATGGCAGAATAGATTTAGACTTATGACTCTGAGGTCCTTGGCATCCAAGGGAAACAGTAATCAATCAGTAAAATGGATTCAGTGAGTTTATGAAACATATTCACAAAAAGATGATTACATTTATTTCTGCTACTTAGGAAATATCTTTGAAAAATATGTATAAACATATTAAGTCATTCTTTCTTCATGATGACACCATATACTATATGAAATGGTCATATAACTATAGTATATCTAGAAACATTTGCACTGATAGGAATTAAGTAAAATGTGAATAAAGATTAAGTAAAATATTATTAGTAATATTTACTGTGGTTATATTGGGCCAAGTTCAATTTGTAAAATGTCTATGAAGAACAATGATGTTTCTATATCATTAGTTTTAGCTTTCACCATTAAACATGATGAGTTATAGAAACCACCATAAATCTTGTATGGGAAAATACTTACCAATGAAGTCATAATACAAAAATAAAATTAAGAGTAAAAAAATGGATAAATTAAAACAAAGCCAGAGGTAATCCACACTAAATACTTTGGAGAATGTAACTATTTGGATATATAGGGAATTTATCAAACCATAAATGTATTTCACCACAATACAGATGTGGTTGGAAGCACCACTTAGAGTCATAACTTTGGGAAAATCTCAGTGTTTGGAATAGTCAAGCTTGCTTGGAGCCTAGATTAAAGGAAGAAAAGAAAACACAGCTTCTGTAGAAGTAAAAAAACCTCAACATCACAAATTTTTATTTTTATTATTATGAAGGAAGCTATGGGATTCTTAAATCCCCAAAGAGAGAGGAATACCAGACCACCTTATCTGCCTCCTGAGAAACCTGTATGCAGGTCAAGAAGCAACAGTTAGAACCGGACATGGAACAACAGACTTTCCAATCTTGAAAAGATTGGAAAAGGAGTATGTCAAGGCTGTATATTGTCACCTTGCTTATTCAACTTATATGCAGAGTACATCATGTGAAATGCTAGGCTGGATGAAGCATAAGCTGGAATCAAGATTGCCAGGAGAAATATTAATAATCTCTGATATACAGATGAGAGCACCTTATGGCAGAAAGTGAAGAGGAACTAAAGAACCTCTTGATGAAGGTGAAAGAGGATAGTGAAAAAGCTAGCTTAAAACTCAAAAATTGAAGATCATGGCATCTGTTCCCATCACTTCATGACAAATATATTGGATAAAAATGGAAAAAATGACAGACTTCATTTTCTTGGGCTCCAAAATTGCTGTGGACAGTGACTGCAGCCATGAAATGAAAAGACACTAGCTCCTTGGAAGAAAAACTATCACTAAACCTGACAGCATATTGAAAAGTAGAGGCATCACTTTGCTGACAAAGATCCATATAGTCAAAGCTATGGTTTTTCCAATAGTCATGTATGGATGTGAGAGTTAGACCATAAAGAAGGCTGAGCACCAAAGAAATGATGCTTTTGAGCTGTAGTGAGGAAGAAGACTCTTGAGAGTCCTTTGGACAGGAAAGAGATCAAACCAGTCAATCCTAAAGGAAATCAACCTTGAATATTCATTGGAAAGACTGATGCTGAAGCTGAAGCTCCCAATACTTTGGCCAACTGATGGCAACCGACTCTCTGAAAAAGACCCTGATGCTGGGGAGAATTGAAGGCAGGAGGAGAAGGGGACAACAGAAAAGGAGATAATTAGATGGCATCACTGACTCAATGGACATAAGTTTGAGCAAACTCCGGGAGATGGTGAAGGATAGGGAAGCCTGGAATGCTGCAATCCATGGAGTAGCAAACAGTTGGACACGACTGAGCACCACAACTGAAGTGAAGTTATGAAATAAATAGCATGTATATTATTTGCTTTCAAACTTTCGTTAGACAATAGTGACAGCCTGTATCATATACTTTTCAACAATTAGGTGAATGTTGATGGTTTTAAAGATGTTTTAGTTTAAATCTAAGCTACCAGGGAAACCCTCAGCTCAGATTGAATCTACAGTTGGAATCTTGAAGGCTGTTGATATTTTCAAAGTAGTGATGGGATTCTTGCTAAATAAATATAAATATTAAAAAGTCAAGTGCTTTGTGATATGATAAACAGTTTTCAGTGCCTAGGAAAGTTACTTTTTACCTGTAGCATCTCTATATATCTATATATCTCTACATCTATCTCTCTCTTTCTTCATCTCTCTGTTTATGGGTGGAGGGTCATTGCCAGCATCACTATTGCTTAGAAATCCCTGCAGTTCTATATCCTCATGGATATTTGGTGACCTTTTATTTTTTCCCCAAAGTTGTTATTAAAAAATCCTAGTGTTTTAGCTAATATATATTTTTCCTTATCAGTAGCTTGTTCACATTATTAATATTTCTTGGATTATTTGGATTCTCATACTGATCTGTAATTCTTTATATTTTCAAGATAGCAGTCCAATATAATTAATATATACTCCAGATATATAATTCTAGTTTTAGCTTCTGTTTTAATTTTATCCAGGGTATTATCTAGCCAACATCAATCCTTAATTTTGAAAATAGCCAAATTTATCAAACTTTTCTTTAATTCATTTCTTCATAGTAAGAACTTCTTTTTTTGTTTATTAAAATCTGTTTCTATCTTAATTCCATATGGTCATATATTTTGTTCTAAAAGTAAAGTTTTTTCTTTCACCTTTAAAGGTTTAATTTCTCTGTGATTTCTCTAAGAATGTGAAATAGGAGGCTAATTCCATTCTTTCCATAAGGATAACCAGTAGTTTCAGATCATTTATTGAAAAATCCATGTAATCAAAGTACAGTAATGCAAGCTAAGTCATATATCAAGTTTCCATCAACGGGTGGATTTGAATATAACCTTTTAATTCTTTTCTAGTAATTTTTATTTTATATTTTGACAGTAGCATTGTACTACTTTTACACCAACTTTGTTATAAATCTTGATTTCTGATGAGGCAAATTCTCCCTATTAGGTCTTGAATGTTCTTGAATCTTTATTACATCATATTATTTTTAGATTTTTATTGAATATTAGTTCAGTTCAGTTCAGTTGCTCAATCGTGTCCAACTTTTTGCAACCCCATGGACTGCAGCACGCCAGCTTCCCTGTCCATCACCAACTCCAGGAGCTTACTCAAACTCATGTGATGCCATCCAACCATCTCATCCTCTGTCATCCGCTTCTCTGCACGCCTTCAGTCTTTCCCAATGAATATCATGTTCTATCAAATAGCAAAACAGACAGCTTTTGTATATGAATTGCCGTTGCAATGAATGTCTAGGTCCCTTTGGGAAGAGTTGATATTTTTAAAATATTGATAGTCATTATTTACAAAGATGTCTTTTGTGTATATTATTGTATTGTGGAGTATGTACAGAAATGCAATTGAATTTGTATATGCTGATTATGTAGTTTTGAAACAAACTAAGTTTCTTGATTGATTTTAGTAATTTATTTTGTTAATAGAATACTTTTCCTTTTCTATATACACAATCACATAATGTCATAATAATGACAGTTTGAGTCATTCTTTCCAATCCTTTTTGTCATGATTTTCCCTACCATTGACTAAGAATATTCAGAAGGAATTTTAATTTAAATGAGCACCTCCAATGTTCATCATTAAATTCTATGTGTCTATTTGTGTGTATATCATGTATATAGTACTTGCATACATATATACATTCTTATGTGCATATATACACACATGTATATAGTTACTGAATTTCTCCTTTTTAATTTTTCTTTTAGTTGAAAAAATTTTAAACTATGAATGAATATTGGGTGCTAAGTGATTTTTTGCTTTAATTTGTTAATCTGCTATTGTGAGTAAATTACACTAAGTGCTGCCTAATATATTTGGATAAACCTAAGTTGCTTTTGATGAATTGGTCATTATAAATATTGATGAATTCAATCTAATTTTATTTTTCAATTTTTCCATGGTCAGTGTGAGAAACTGATCATTTTAATTTCTTAACCTATACTTGTTTTAAAGTTTTATTGGCTCTATGAAATGAATTCTGGGAATGTGTCCTCTTTTCCAATTCTCAAAGTATTATTGTAAGGTTGAAATTCTGTCTTCCTTGGAGAAATGTCTGTGTAGTTCTTGGCCCATTTTTTGATTGGGTCATTTATTTTTCTGGAATTGAGCTTCAGGAGTTGCTTGTATATTTTTTAGATTAATCCTTTGTCTGTTTCTTCATTTGCTATTATTTTCTCCCAGTCTGAGGACTGTCTTTTCACCTTGCTTATAGTTTCCTTTGTAGTGCAAAAACTTTTAAGTGTCATTAGGTCCCATTTGTTTAGTTTTGCTTTTATTTCCAATATTCTGGGAGGTGGATCATAGAGGATCTTGCTGTGATTTATGTCGGAGAGTGTTTTGCCTATGTTCTCCTCTAGGAGTTTTATAGTTTCTGGTCTTACATTTAGATCTTTAATCCATTTTGAGTTTATTTTTGTGTATGGTGTTAGAAAGTGTTCGAGTTTCATTCTTTTACAAGTGTTTGACCAGTTTTCCCAGCACCACTTGTTAAAGAGGTTGTCTTTTTTCCATTGTATATCCTTACCTCCTTTGTCAAAGATAAGGTGTCCATAGGTTCGTGGATTTATCTCTGGGTTTTCTATTTTGTTCCATTGATCTATATTTCTGTCTTTGTGCCAGTACCATACTGTCTTGATGACTGTGGCTTTGTAGTAGAGTCTGAAGTCAGGCAGGTTGATTCCTCCAGTTCCATTCTTCTTTCTCAAGATTACTTTGGCTATTCGTGGTTTTTTGTATTTCCATACAAATTGTGAAATTATTTGTTCTAGTTCTGTGAAAAATACCATTGGTAGCTTGATAGGGATTGCATTGAATCTATAGATTGCTTTGGGTAGAATAGTCATTTTGACAATATTGATTCTTCCAACCCATGAACCCGGTATGTTTCTCCATCTGTTTGTGTCCTCTTTGATTTCTTTCATCAGTGTGTTATAGTTTTCTATGTATAGGTTTTTTGTTTCTTTAGGTAGATATACTCCTAAGTATTTTATTCTTTTTGTTGCAATGATGAATGTTATTGTTTCCTTAATTTCTCTTTCTGTTTTTTCATTGTTAGTATATAGGAATGCAAGGGATTTCTGTGTGTTAATTTTATATCCTGCAACTTTACTATATTCATTGATTAGCTCTAGTAATTTTCTGGAAGAGTCTTTAGGGTTTTCTATGTAGAGGATCATGTCATCTGCAGACAGTGAGAGTTTCACTTCTTCTTTTCCTATCTGGATTCCTTTTACTTCTTTTTCTGCTCTGATTGCTGTGGCCAAAACTTCCAACACTATGTTGAATAGACATACAGATGGCTAACAAACACATGAAAAGATGTTCAACCTCACTCATTATTAGAGAAATGCAAATCAAAACCACAATGAGGTACCATTACACGCCAGTCAGGATGGCTGCTATCCAAAAGTCTACAAGCAATAAATGCTGGAGAGGGTGTGGAGAAAAGGGAACCCTCTTAAACTGTTGGTGGGAATGCAAACTAGTACAGCCACTATGGAAAACAGTGTGGAGATTTCTTAAAAAAACTGGAAATAGAACTGCCATATGACCCAGCAATCCCACTTCTGGGCATACACACTGAGGAAACCAGATCTGAAAGAGACACGTGCACCCCAATGTTCATCACAGCACTGTTTATAATAGCCAGGACATGGAAGCAACCTAGATGCCCATCAGCAGATGAATGGATAAGGAAGCTGTGGTACATATACTAATGGAATATTACTCAGCCGTTAAAAAGAATTCATTTGGATCAGTTCTAATGAGATGGATGAAACTGGAGCCCATTATACAGTGTGAAGTAAGCCAGAAAGATAAAGAACATTACAGCATACTAACACATATATATGGAATTTAGAAAGATGGTAATGATAACCCTATATGCAAAACAGAAAAAGAGACACAGAAGTACAGAACAGACTTTTGAACTCTGTGGGAGAAGGTGAGGGTGGGATGTTTCAAAAGAACAGCATGTATATTATCTATGGTGAAACAGATCACCAGCCCAGGTGAGATGCATGAGATGAGTGCTCAGGCCTGGTGCACTGGGAAGACCCAGAGGAGTCGGGTGGAGAGGGAGGTGGGAGGGGGGATTGGGATGGGGAATACGTGTAACTCTATGGCTGATTCATATCAATGTATGACAAAACCCACTGAAAAATAAAAAAATAAAAAAAAAGAAATGTTGTGAAGTAGTTAGGCTCCAACTAATTAAAAAAAAAAAAAAACTCTGTCTTCCTTGAAACTTCAGTAGAAACTCACCAGAAGGAAAACATTTTGGCCTGATATTTGACTCTTCAAATGTGAAAGGAATATTTAGGCTTTCTAATTTCTCTTTGCTTCCTTTCATGAGCTATATTTGACAAAATTTTCTTCTCTTTTCTAAGTTTTCAAATTTATTTTCATGTTTTTTTTGCAGTACCTTCTTATCTTTTTAAAAATCTCTTCCACCTCTGTATTAATGCCTCTATTTCATTCTGAATATAATGTAATGTTCCTTTCTTTTGACTTTTTTGACTGACTTCTACCTATGTGCTCTTATTTGTATAATTCTTTTCAAACTTCTTTCTTTATCATTGTTTTCCTTAATGTATAATTATTTATTTTGGAAGAGAGGGGTTTATTAAACAGTATTTTTTCTTGACAAGTTCTAAATTTGGGTGTTTAATTTAGTCATTTTAGTCACTGTTTTAGTTTATCATTCCCTCTTAAATCCCAGACTTTCTATCTGAAGTCATAGTTATTCTATCTCAAATGTAACCTTAAATATTAGCATTAATGAAACGTGTTTGAGGAAACCACAACATATTTTTGCTTGTTCTAAATGCTACCGAAGTTATTATTACACTGTATCTTGAATTCCTTTCTGTCAAGAATCCAGTTAATTTTTTTTCCTCGTTGGATTTTATGATCTCTGTTTTTTTGTTTGTTTAATATTTTTTCATAATATTGTAGATTAAAAAAAATTCTAACAGTCTTACTTGGTACTTTAAAAATCTGCTTGTTTATCTGTTACTTTTTTTGTCCTAACTCATCCTTTCAGTCTTTTATCTTAATATATTTAAACACATTTCAATTTCTTTACATTCTCAGTGTCTGAAAATGCCATTGTTAAAAGTATTTGAACATCTAATTCTGACAACTTTAAAAAATTACAGATTTCTAATTGAAACAGTATATACATGTAGAAAAGTGCAACTATTACAAGAGCTGAGAGGGCTGAATTTTCACCATCTGCCTTAGTATCTAATAGCGCCCAGATCAAGAAGTGAGACATTATTGGCACCAAGGAAGCCCCCCTGGGGCTCTTGGTCAGGACTGTCTCTCCCCTAGGGAATTCCTTTCCTAATGGCTACACTAAAGGTTAGTTTTGCCTGTTTTGGTCAATCGTGAGTATTTTGTGTCTATGTTCTTTCATCTTTTCATCCTTCTGGGAAATTCCTCCCTGTTGGCGCCTCAGTTGTGGCTCATTCGTTCCCACCATCGCAGGCCATTTCACTGTGTGTGTGGAAGTGTGTTCTGCTGCTGATGGGCATCTGGTGCTTCCTGCTCAGTTGCTCAGACTTAGTCGTGTCCAACTCTTTGCTGCCCCGTGGACTGCAGCACGCCGGGCTTCCCTGTCCTTCACTACCTTCCAGAGCTTGCTCACACTCATGTCCATCGAGTCGGTGATGCCATCCAGCCATCTCATCCTCTGTTGCCCCCTTCTCCTCCTGCCCTCCGTCTTTCCCAGCAGCGGGGTCTCTTTCAATGAGTCAGCTCTTCTCATCAGGTGGCCAAAGTATTGGAGTTTCAGCATCAGTCCTTGCAGTGACTATTCAGGGTTGATTTCCTTTAGGATTGACTGGTTTGATCTTTGTAAAGATTGGGTTTAAATTTTAGCTTCTGTAGAAAATATGCTTCTGGTGCAATGGAAATACTTTATTTCAATTAGCATTTTGCTGTGGAGAGGTAGGGAGGGAAGGGGAAGAATGGAGATGAGATGGGGTAGGGGTAATTTATTTTTTAAAAAATGAGACTATAAAGGTTATCTTTCAATCAAAAAATGAAGGGATACCACTGATACTAAACCATATTTAGTACATCTAGTCCTGATTTTTACTGTTATGTTTACTATATTTTGGCCCATTTTTGCAGTCAGAAAATAATCTTCCACCATTAAACATATTTTGCTGATCACTGCCCTGAGTTTGTAAGCAAAATAGTGGCATACCAGCTATGCTGTCATATGCTCTCAGAAGCCTATTGGTAGTTAATTAGAGAAAGGTGAAACATTATGCCATGCTCAGAACCAGTGTTCATACATTAAATGCAAATTGATGCTGTTAATATTTGTTCTATAGCAATTATTTCAGTCATGAAATAATCAGCAAATTCAAAGTTATTTATAAATTCTTACAAAATCTTTATTTTATAAAATGTCATTAATTATTAATGCTCAGATGAGTTCAAGTAACCTTGTTCAATGTATCATATACATTGTTCAAATTGGCCACTTCTTTGTAAGATGTTGGCAACTTACTTTAACAGTGGGCCCATACAGGCATTGAGAGCATGAAGATAACAAAATTCTGGTTTAAATACTACTTAGTAAGCAATAGGGACTGTCCAGTTCAATCTTGTGTAACTGATAAGGCATGCAATTCAGTGTGCCTATCTGTATTAAAATGCTTTCCATTATTTATTAAGACATATGCAGTGATTTTACTGAACTCACTCATTTCCAAGCTCAAATGAGAATCTACAGCTCAGTTAAACAAAGAAAATGTATTGTGAAAAATAAAGGATCGTAAGAATTTAAATAAAAATCAAATTATTGTTTTATTGTCACCAATTCCTTCTACATTATTGTGTAATCATGAACTAACTTGCAGTGATTAGCATTCTGTTTGAATAGGGCAACACCACATGCAGAATTATGTTTGTAATCAATGATTTTATGGATTATTATTTTCAAAACCCCCAGCCACAATTTTCAAAGAAAATCACAGTAAATTTGTTGATTTAGATTCCCACAAAAGGGTGTATATTTTAGTCACTTACTAAAATAAAAACGAACTCTTACCATGTATGCTTCCCTAATAAATGTGACCCATCTTATCTCCTATTATTGTTTGGAATGATAACATTAATTGTGAGAATTTTGATGACTAAAGGGACTCATCACTTCTTCAAATGGACCAAGAATATGATTAGGCCCTCCTGGAATTCAGTCTTCATTCCTGAGAGCTGCTTGCCAATAATAGATGATGCTTCTCATGACTATGCATTTGTGTACACACACACACACCCCCAAATGCACACACACACACACACATACACATATACACACAGAGGGCTTTTTAAAGTTTTGGCATGGGAAAATGAAATAAGATTATATTGCTACATATACATGTTATGATCTTTTTAAACAAATAAATACTTTAGATTTATTTAAAAATAATAACAGAAATCTGATTGGTTTCTTTTTAGCAACTCAGAATACACTCTAGGAAAAATAGGAAGAGACAAAAGTCTTTATGGGGAAAGGTACATCATGTAATGCAATGAAATGAATCTCAGAATTCTACAACAGAGTGAATTTATAGGTATTCTAGATTAGAATTTTAAAAATGAGGAAATTTTAATTTAATTTAATTTTAATTTCCTCATTTTACAGATGAGGAAATGTGGCTTTCAGAAATTAGTTGGTTTACAAAAAGAAAAAAAAAAAAAAAATAGAGAGCCTTCTGAAAGGTTACCTGAATTTCAGCTGGATATTTCTATGTTGTTCTCTCTCCTGTGATATCACTTTTATAAAAGTTAACTTTATAGAACTAATCCAATGTATTATCTCAATTGTTGATTTATCCATTCATTGTTTTTCTACTAGAATATAAATCGTATGATGGCAGAATTTTGTTGTTGTTGATCACTTCATCTTTAGTCCCTGAACAATGTCCAGCAAAAATATGTGTTTGATAAATGAATGTTGAGTGAATTTGCTTATGAATAAAACTTGCCACTCACTGCTTAAATTACTGTACTCTGTCTTTTATGCCGACCACACTATATATAGTACTCAGGCAAAGTTTACCACTGAATTTTGTGTCAAAATGAAAATATCTCCTTTCAGTATTTTTCCTACGTCATCTTTGCTTTACATATTATTCTGGGAACTACAATTTCCATAAAATAAAATGCATGAGTTTTAAATATCCTTGAGGAACATTTGTAACCGCTATGTGATTATCATCCTTTTCAAATTAAAGAATATTTTTGTCACCCTAGGAGTTTTCCTGATGGTTATTTTCAGTCAGTCATCCTCTCCTCACACATAACCATTACTGTGATTTCTATTATATAGGTTAATTCTCTCTGTTCTTCTTGATAACGTTTAAACTTTATTTAAGTGGAATTACAGAGTGTGTACACATTCATATCTGGATTACTTTGGTCAAATTAATATTTTGAAGTATATCTGTAGTTTGCCCTATTTCAGTCATTTTTTGTTTTTATTGAAGTGTAGTATATCATTTCTTGAATACACCAAAATTTATTTATTCATTCGTCTGTTGAGTAGCAACCTTGTTTTCCTGTTTTGAGCCATGATCATTAAATCTGCAATGTATATTCCAACACAGATCTTTTTACCTTTACATATATTTTCTTATTCAAGTGAATAACTGTCTAGATAAGGAATTCTGGGGGTATAAAGTGGTTTTATATTGAAATTTAAAAGATACTCTCCGAGAGTCTTCCAAATGGTTGTATCATTTTATATCCTCACAAGCAATAGCAAGGGAGTGCAAGTTATTGAATATTTTCTTCAATAGTTTATTCCATCTTAGTCTCTTAATTGAGCATTTAAGGACATCTCATTTTTGTTTTAATTTTCATTACTCTAATGACAAATGACAGTGGGCAACTTTTCTTATTCTTGTCTACCATTCATATATCTTCATTTTTAAGTGTGTTGTTCACATGTTCTAACCATTTAAAATTAAAAAAAAAATTTGTGTTGAAGTATAGTTGATTTACAGTGTTGTGTTAGTTTCAGATGTACAGTAGAAGTGAATCAGTTATAATAGACATATATCCACTCTTTTTTAGCTTCTTTTTCCATGTAGGCCATTAGAGTGTTGAGTAGAATTCCCTGTGCTATAAGCAGATCCTTATTAGTTACCTATTTTATATGTAGTATTATGTATATGTCAATCCCAATCTAATTTATCCTCCCCAACATTTTTTTTTCCTCCCCAACATTTTTAATGAATCATTTATTCTATTATTGATTTGTATATTTATATATATCTATATAAGTATCAGTTCAGTCGCTCAGTCATGTCCGACTCTTTGCGACCCCATGGACTGCAGCATGCCAGGCTTTCCTGTCCATATATTCAGTCATGTCTGACTCTTTGCAAACCCATGGACTGGAGCACATCAGGCTCCTCTGTCCATGGAATTCTCTAGGCAAGAATACTGGAGTGGGTTGCCATCCCTTCTCCAGGGGATCTTCCTGACCCAGGGAGCAAATCTGGGTCTTCTGCATTACACACAGATTCTCTGCCATCTGAGCCACCAGGGAAGCCCTATACATTTCATTTGTTTATGTTCATTGTGACTTGATTTTTGCTTCCTCAATCTTAATTTCAATTAACCCCATTTTGTTACTGCTATTTATTCTACCTCTTAACTTAAACTTTTTGTCTATTAAATCTCATCTATTTCAAGGTTTTGTAAATATATTCTTTCTTATCTTCTATATGCTGTATAATTTTAGGATTTGCATTTAGCTCTATAAATCGAAATAGATTTCTGTGGATAGTGAGGTAGGAACTGAAGTAAATCTTTTTTTATATGGATTTATTTTTCAGCATAATTTATAGGAAATACCATCATTTCTCCCCTGACTTATTTTGATATCTTTGTCAAAAATCAATTGACCATATATATGTGTGAATTGATTACTATGCTTTTCCTTTTGAGTCACTGATTTAAGTGTTTATCCTTAAGTGAATAATACAGTCTTGATAGTTGTAACTTTTGGTAGCCTTTAAAATCAACTGTTGTAAATCATTGAAAGATTTATAAATTGAAATTTATTTTCCTTTTCAAAAATGTTTTGCTCTTCTAAATCTTTTGCATTTTCATGTACAATATTTATATAATCAACTTGTCAATTTCTATAACACAAATTTGTTGATTGGAATTGTATTGAATCTGTGTAACAATCTGGAAAGCGTTTGTATCTTAACAGTGAGTCTTATTCATAAATATAGGTTTATGCATGCATGCCAAGTTGCTTCAGTCCTGTCCAAATCTTTGTGACCCCAAGGACTGTAGCCCACAAGGCTCCTCTGTCCATGAGATTCTCCAGGCGAGAATACTGGAGTATGTTACCATGCCCTTCTCCAGGGTATCTTCCTGACCCAGGGATTGAACTCATGTCTCTTAAGTCTCCTGCATTGGTAGGCAGGTTCTTTATCACAAGCGCCACCTAGGAAGCCCAAATATAGGTATGTTAGTTATTAAAATTATTCTAATTCATGAACATTTGGAGATTTTATATTTTATAATGTATATTATATGAAATTATGTTGTTACGCATTTTGTATTACATCTAATTTTTTAAGCAACATGATCTGTATGATTACATTCTTTGACACTTTTTGATAACATTCCATTGCCTTTCATGTAGTCTGTTTTATGTTCCATGTGTATTTACAGAGAATTGAATGTTGAATCCTGCAACAGTTTGATTTGAGAACCTATAGCATTATTTACGTTTTCTAAAGTCAAACCATCTAAAACCTTTTGCTTCCTATTTACTAAGAATATAGTGTAAAAATATCTCTGCATATGATTAAACATGTTTAAGAATTTTTGTATTTTTCCCTTTACTTCTGACAACGTTTGTTTCACACATCCAGAAACTCAAATCTCTATTGTTAGGTACTTCCACATGGATAAATTCTATTGACCTTTCTACAAGATCAGTGACTCATTCCTCTGTAGTTTCCAGTCTATTACTAATCCCATGTAATATATTTTTGATTGCACATATTGCATTTCTCACTCCTAGCATTTATTTGCATATAACAATTTTTAAAGTTTTCGTATCTCTCCTGCATTTCCCAACTTTAGCAATTAAACATATTTTTCTTCAGATTCTTTAACAAAATTTAATAGGATTATTTTAAAGTCCTTTATTTGAGGTTATTTGTGTCAACTCTTTCTACTTATTGATTATTTTAAGTATGGATTATATTTTCCCTTGTCTTCTCAAGCCTATTAACATTTGAATATATGTTCATTATTATAATTTTGAGAAGCCAAATTACTTTATCTTTCTCTAAAAAGTCCTTACCCTGGCTTTAGTGTAGTAGGTGGTTATATTAATGGTGGTCTACTTTCTTTAATGGGAACTTGGTTTTAGGCTTTATTGGGGCAGATCTATTTTAGTTTTTTCACCTTATTTCTAGGGTATACTCTTTCTGGAGTTTCAGTAAAAAATTTGAGATGATTACTAAGCCAATTCCATATTGGCAGAACTTAAAATATTATTTTCTAACTATTGGGCAACTGCTGAAATCTCTAATCAAGTTTTTTAGGTCATTATGAAATCTCTCCTTCGCAATATAGACCAGAAATCAGGCAGAGATTTGAGAGGAATTCGCTAACATGCTTTTGAGACCTATCTTCTGCAAATCTTTCCTTTATGGAATTTTCCCTACTTTTGCATTCCAATCCCCTACGATGAAAAGGACATCTTCTTGGGTGTTAGTTCTAGAAGGTCTTGTAGGTCTTCATAGAACCATTCAGCTTCAGCTTCTTCAGCATTACTGTTTGGAGCATAGACTTGGATTACTGTGATACTGAATGGTTTGGTTTGGAAACGAACTGAGATCATTCAGTCTTTTTTGAGATTGCATGCAGTATTACATTTTGGACTCTTGTTGACTATGATGGCTGCTCCATTTCTTGTAAGGGATTCTTGCCCACAGTAGTAGACACAATGGTCATTTGAATCAAATTTGCCCATTCCGGTCCATTTTAGTTCACTGATTCCTAAAATGTCAGTGTTCACTCTTGCCATCCTTGGCCACTTTTGATTTAGCTTGATTCATGGACCTAACATTCCAGATTACTATGCAGTGTTGTTCTTTACAGCATCAAACTTTACTTTCACCACCAGACACATCCATGACTGGTTGCTTATTCCACCTTTACTTAGCCTCTTAATTCTTTCTGGAGTTATTTCTCTGCTCTTCTCCAGTAGCATATTGGACACCTACTGACCTGGATAGTTCATCTTTCAGTATCCTATCTTTTTGCCTTTTCATACTGTTCATGGGGCTCTTGAGGCAATAATGCTGAAGTGGTTTGCCACTCCCTTCTCCAGTGGACCATGTTTTGCCCGAACTCTCCACCATGACCCGTCAGTCTTGGGTGGCACTTCATGGCATACCTCATGGTTTCATTGAGTTAGGCAAGGTCCATGGGATCAGTCTGGTTAGTTTTCTGTGACTGTGGTTTTCATTCTGTGTGCCTTCTCATGAATGAGGATGAGAGGCTTGTGCAAGCTTCCTGATGAGGGAGGGACTGGCTATGAGGAAAACTGAGTCTTTTTCTGGTGACCTAGGCCATGCTCAGTAAATCTTTAATCCAGTTTTCTCCTGATGGGTGAGGCTGTGTTCCCTCCCTGTGGTTTGGCCTGAGGCTGAAGGACTAAAGACAGCACACAGCACAGGAGTGTTAGACTAGTTTTGAACTCATCAGTCACCAAGAATTTACTATATGAAATCTGAGTAGTTAAATATAAAATCACTTCCCATGTGTAAAGTAGCCAGCTAGTGGGAAGCTTCTGTATAGCACAGGAAGCTTGCTCAGTGCTCTGTGAGGCCCTAGAGGGGTGGGTGGGATGGAGCGGGTGGTGGATTGGGGGTGTGGGATAGAGAGGGGGTGAGGCGGAGGGAAAGTGGAGTGGAGCTAGGTAAGGGGGAGGATCAAGAGGGAGAGGGTCTCAAGAGCAAGGGGATATATGTATACTTATAGCTGATATACTTTGTTATACTGCAGAAACTTCCACAACACTGTAAAGCAATTATACTCCAGTTAAATCTATATACACACACACACCATATTTCTAAATAAATAAATAAAACTACTTCCCCTTCCTATACATGTGTTTCCACCTTTCAGGTTATATGGTAAAAAAATAACTACTCTTGCAAGTGAAGGAGCTATCAGCTACACAGAGTGTAAGTGTTTGGAATTAAAATTTCAGCTCCATCATTTTAGTAGCGGTGTACCACTGTCAAAGTAATTTATCTGACCTTTTCATCTATGTTGAGAATAAATAATAACACACTACTTTCAAGGTTGTTCATAATAAAAATAGCTAAAACTATTGAGTTTTAGCTATGTGTGTAGTATGGGCCTTCTAAATAACTATCAAAATAATCCTGACGTTATCATTAGCCCTAACTTTACCAATGAGAGACCTGAGAACTAGCAAGATTAAGTAAGTTGCCGAAAGTAAGAGTTAGGAAGCTGCAAAGATAATATCTGAATCTGATTTTTTTTCCTCCAAAATCTATTTTCTATACCACTAGCAAAATGAGAAAACCATAAAACTTTCTCAATGTGCTGGAGGTGTTTGATTAATGTTAGTAATTATTATATCTTTCTTCCTTAACCTTAAAAAAAATTCTACTGATAATCTTCCATTTAAAATAATGACAAATCAGTGTAGCAGAGACTCTTGTCATAGGAAAAAAATGGTTCCACTAAATTTATAAAACTCAAAAGCTGCCTTATAATAAAGAAGTGACTGTATTTGATTGTTTTTATAGGTCTTTCCAATTAACCTTTCAGTTCTTTTCAGTGAACCATACAGAACCTATTTCAAGATGTATAAAAACTCAGTTGTTTTCCACCTGTATTAGCAGAAAGTTAAATCTCATAAGAAATTAAACTATATCAAGAAATAACATATTGTCAAAGAGTATTATCCATGTTAAAAGTAGATTAGAATATTTTAAAGATGTTTTATGCTTTTTTGTCTTTGGAATCATATTTTACGGGTAGTAAAAATATTTAGAAATGATTTGACTGACAGTTGTGTGCTCTTAGTCAATCAGTTGTATCCAACTGTTTGCAACCCTTTGGACTGTAGCCCGCGTGGTTCCTCTGTTCATGGGATTTTTCAGGCAAAAATACTGGAGAGGGTTGCCATTTTCCTCCTCCAGGGGATCTTCTTGATCCAGACATTGAACCCACGTCTCCTGTGTCTCCTGCACTGCAGAAGGATTCTTTACCTGCTGAGCCATCTAGTTGTGCTGGAGTGTCCTAGGTGGGGTTTAGAATGCTAGAACAGATGCAAATCCAAGGAAAATACCATTGTTGTTCGTTGTTCATTCAGTTGTGTCCGACTCTTTGTGACCCTATGGACTAGAGCACACCTGGTTTCCCTGTCCTTCACCATCTCCCAGAGTTTGCTCAAACTCATGTCCATGGAGTCAGTGATGCCATCCAACCATCTCATCCTCTGTCATCTCCTTGTCCTCCTGCCTTCAGTGTTTTCCAGCATTAGGGTCTTTTCCAATGAATCAGCTCTTTGTATCAGGTGGTCAAATTTTTGGGACTTCAGCTTTAGCACCAATCCTTCTAATGAATATTCAGGGTTGATTTCATTTAGGATGGACTGGTTTGATCTCCTTGCTGTCCAAGGGACTGTCAAGAATCTCCAGCACCAAAGTCCAAATCATCAATTCTTTGGTGCTCAGCCATTTTTATTATCCAACTCTCACATCTAGCTCTCAAGTACTTTTGAAGGAGGTGGCCAGACTCTTTGTGACCGCATGGCCTGTGGCCCACCAGGCTTCTCTGTCAATGGGGATTCTCCAGGCCAGAATACTAGAATGGGTTGTCTTGCTCTCCTCCAGGGGATCTTCCCAACCCAGGGATAGAACTAAGATCTCACACATTGCAAGTGGATTCTTTACTGTCTGAGCCACCAGGGGAAAATGTTTGCCATATATGCCACTGGCAGCTTGTGATATATGAATTGTGTGTGTACATATGCACATATACATGTACACATATTAATATTGGGCCTTCAAATGTGTATGACTACTTGATTCCCTTTATTATACTTATAAATAAAATATCTGTCCACACCATGTGGGTTTCCCTGGTGGCTCAGATGGTAAAGAATCTGCCTGCAGTGTGAAAAATCTGAGTTCAATCTCTGGGTTGGGAAGGTCCCTGGGAGAAGGGAATAGCTACCCACTCCAGTATTCTTGCCTGGAAAATTCATAGGCAGAGGAGACTGACAGGCTATACAGTCCATTGGGGTCACAAAGAGTCAAACGTGACCGAGCAGCTAACACTTTCACCCGGATAATCCACGCTACTTTCTACACCATTTTCTTAACACTTAATTTTTTTTTAAGAGTAGTTTAGATTCATAGCAAAATTTGAAAAGGAGATACAAAATTTTCTATATACTCCCTGCCCTACACATACATAGCCTTCCCTGTGGTAAAAATCTCCCTTCAGAATGGTACATTTATCATGATTGATTAACCTACATTGACACATCATATTCACTCAGAGTCCATGGTTTACCTTAGCTTTCACCCTTGTATATTCTAAGCATTTGGAAAAGTATATAATGACATGTGTGTATCATTACAATATCATACAGAGTGCTTTCACTGTTTAAAAAATCCTCTGTGTTCTGCTTCTACATCATATTAAAATTGGAATAAAATGTTTACTTAGTTACTAAAATCCATTATTAATGGGACTGTAGACATATGACTTCAAATATGTTTTTCATCCCTTTAATCTTTAAAATTTAAATTAAAATAATTCACCTTCAGAATACATTGTATGCCTTATTTTTGATATACTGAATATAAATGATATTTTTCTTCAAAGGTTATTGCTGGTTTAGTTTTAATTCATATCAAAAGAAAAATGTACATTATGTTCCTTTTTGCAACCAATTTTTTAACCTAAAAGACGAGCAAGAATCCTCATCAATCTTCCTGTCCTTGTAGTTCATTATCATACTTTTCTATTTGGTTCACTGGTGGAAGGTCCACTAGGCCCCATGTTTTCATTTTCAAATTGCAATTTGAATCCTTCATACTAAATCATTTTGATAGCAAATTTTCCCCCCTTTGGAGATTAAAGAACACAACTCTTGACTCAGTTTGAAGCCAATAATCCTCTTAATGAGAAGATGAACTCAGCCACAACATTTCTTTGATTTTTTTTTTAAGGGATAAGTGTGTTAATTAGGAATGAATCAATGGTAACAGAAAGGGTTGATACCCAATTTATTCACATTTCCTTGAAATAATAGAAGTGGGTAGCTGTAACACTGTATTCTTCCAGATGGGCATTAAGAACAATTTTGTATGATTAGTAAGAACTTACAGTAGTTCAAATAATGATTTAACTTGCATTAGATAAATCTTTTCAGATTTATTTTTAATTGTAGCATGATAAGTGTAACTTTCTTTCAGAATTTGTGTGATGCATTTGAAACTTTTTTAGAAAATACAAATTTTTTGTTAAAATTACTATAAATGTAAGACAAAGCAAACAGATTAATAAAACAGAGCAGTATCTTATTTTTGCACTAGTTAGATTACTAATCTTGAAAAGTCTTATAGTCTCAAGGTGATTGACTTAAGATCTCTGTATTAGTGGCTAATTTAGGTGCTAATATCATTATGTCCTTATATGTCCAAGCATTATACATACACTGACTTGCTTTCAATTACATTTGAGGAAGTAAACTTTAGATTTAATGTCACCTGTGAAATAGATTTAATGTCACCTGTGAAACATTTTTATGTTAACTCTTATTGAAATATATCTATTTCAGTGTCTGTAATTTGATTTTGTCAACATTTATAGGCTCTTTATACTGTTTATTTACAACTTAGGAGAAATTTATGAGAAAATTTACCTTTATTTCTTCTCCTAGATAATTCTTTTTCCTATAAATATCAATTGCTCTTCTAATAAAAATATTCATCTCTTTTGAAATTTGATTATCCCAAAGTATCACAGCACTTCTCTCCTATCATAAATATTTTTTATTCTAAGTCTAGGGGACCTGAAGGAAGATTAAATTTCCTCTGTGACATTAGCTAACATTCTTTTATGGGATTTAGTTAAAATATTAGTGATGAAAAGATACACTGTAAAGGGTAAGTAGATGAATAATGCATAATTTCACATCTGAGTGACCTAAAGAATCTCCAAAATAACATTAACATGTGACCCTAAGGATATAATAGATACTAGAGAAAATACACCTATTTCTTTGGTCAAGGATTATTTTCTTGCCTGGTATAACATGAAACAAATTTAAAACACTCCTAATTGGAAAATAAATGAGTGCATAATGTGTTGTTAAGAGCAATGAATTAAAAATTGTTTCCTTGAATAACGTGTTCTTATCTGATGTGTGTGTGTGTGTGTGTGTGTGTGTGTATGTGTTAGTTGCTCAGTCATGTCTGACTCTTTGAGACCCCATGGACTGTAGCCTGCTAGGCTCCTCTGTCCATGAACACCTAAGCTGAGATATTTCTGAAAATTGATATATGATGAATTACTTGTGTGCTGGTTTTTGTGATAACTTCTTTTGTTTTTTTGAAATATCACTTAACAATCTATTTGAATGACACAGACTTGAAGCAGTGATCTGACTGTGGAAGAATAAACATTCACAAAGGACTTATTTTTACTCTAGAGATTAGAGAAATATGACATATTTAGAGCACCCTTTTCAAAACTATTGCAAAAGTAGGACACAAACAGCTAATCAATACACACTTGACTAACATATCGTGTAAGCTTTATTACTTTTTCATGTAAAACAATGTTGACCTACAGTAAGATTCTTAGGTTTGAAAAAAAAAATGTAGGGAAAGAACTTTTCCCCCTTTATTCTTTATTCATTTGTTCCTTTAATTGAATTTATTCACTTTCAAAGCCATTTATCATAAATAATTAAATATTAGCCATTAATTGAAACAGATTCTAAAGGCACAGAAAAATAGTCAATTTTAGCCAATAGTCTGTATTTTTAGGTTCATTCAGTTAAAAACACACTGCATTTAACTATATACTATTGTAAAAAAGGATACATTTAAGTACATAATACAAAATATATAGTATATAAAATGTGTGATACATTATTATTGATATCATATAAGAACTATATATATTTTGTGCACATACATATAAAATCTGAAATTTTTTTAATTTTTAAATCCATTCTTTCAAACTTAATTTTCTCTACTCACATACAGCAGCTTATCTACCCAATAATCAAAAACGTAGTGTAATAGTGGTTTAAAAATAGAAGTGAACTGTGGCCTAAAACTAAAAACTCCACATTGCAGTCCTGACCCTGGGAAATCTCAGTAAATATACTCCTGCAAGTGATTTTTCTTCCTGATTGATGGCTTATTTTTGTGAAAAGAAATTTGAATTAGTTTCTCTACCACATTTTAATGATATGAATTGATAATCAGATTTCAGTAGTTAAAGAGAAAGAAGCCACAACTGCTTATTTAGTGCCTAGAGAATTTAGGGTTTCTGCCAGATGTCAGTCTGTACTCATCAGTTATAACTGATTTTGTTAATGTTATACTTTGCTACTCAGTTTTAATCTAACATTTAAAACATGAATGGTCACATGAATAAGTTATAAATAAGAATGCAAACTGGAAATAATAACAAGAGAGATTAATGTCCTATATTTCTACCTTTCCCACTAAGAATTTCTAAGAATTGCCAAAATGCCATAAAATAACAGAATAAATTTGTAGTAGATCTGGAAACTTAGAAAATTAAGCCATCAGCAGAAGAAAACTTTGAAAAATTCTTGGAGACTAGAAAGCAAGTGGAATCATATTGCTGGACGGCAAAAAAAAAAAAGCAGAGAAAAGTACAGGTCAAAGCAAGGTTACCGAGCAACTGCTACAGAGGTAAAAGCAATTGCAAAAATATTCAAGTTCAGAGACAACATACACCAAAAAGAACCTGGAGGTTCAGGGCCGATTGTCAAAATAATTAATGAGGATTACATTAAGGACTAATGGGTACTGCACCCGCCTTATCAGGAGCTGTAAGCAGCTGTTCTAGATACACGGGTTAAATTTTGAAACTGCTTTCAAAATGTGAACTGCTGTTAAGCAAAGGGCTCTGAATGTAAGTACTGGCATTTGGAAAGAAGCAGGAAAGTGCCTAAAGAAGCTCTAGATAACAGGACTTAAGTAGGAAAGCAAGCATGTCATTCTGGGGTTAGTCATCCAACTAAAGTGTGTGCTGTTCTCGGTGGAGTGGTGGCTTTCCTGGCTGAGACTTCAGCATTTGAATGGTGCTCGCAGCTAAATGGCAGCCCCAAGAAGGATGCCGGGTTATGGCATCCAGAAGTCAGGCCAGCTCACATTCTGCTGAGACCACAGTGCAACTCTCTCCTTACCTTGGGGACCACTCATTCATCAGAGATAGTCAATAAAACTGAGAAGAGACAGAAAAGAAAAGACTAGTATTTGATGTGAGAAAATTCAACACTGTAAAAATCAAGACACCAAATTTAGCAAATGAGACTTTAAAAGAAAAGTATGACATATGGTACTTCTATTTTTAGTTTTTTAAGGCCCCTCCGTATTGTTCTCCAAGGGGGTTGCATCAATTTACATTCCCAACAGTGCGAAAGAGTTGCCTTTTCTTTACAACCTCTCCCGCATTTATTGTTTGTAGATTTTTTTGATGATGGCCATTCTGACTGCTATGGGGTGAGTATTATGTGACCCAGTAATCACACTACTGGGTGTAGACTCAGAAAACAATAATTCAAAAAGACACGTGCACCCATTCATTGTAGCCATTTACAATAGCCAGGAGGCGGAAGCAGCCTAAATGTCCACCAACAGATGAATGGATAAAGACTGGTACAGTATATACAATGGACTGTCACCCAACCATAAAAGGAAGGATACTGGGCCATTTGTAGTGGCCTGGCAGGACCTAGAGTCTGTCCTGCAGAGTGAAGTAAGAAAGAGAAGACCCAGTATCATATATTAACACATAAACGTGGAACCTAGAAAAATGATTCAGATGAGCCTATTTGCTGGGCAGGGATAGAGACACAGAGGGAGAGAACAGATGAGTGCATGGGGGGAGAGAAGGGGTGGGATGAATCGGGAGATTGGAATTGGTGTATGCGCACTGCCATATGTGAGACAGACAGCTAGTGGGAAACGGCTCTGTAGCTCAGGGAGCTCAGCTGGGTGCCCTGTGGTGAGCTGGAGGGGTGGGCTGGTTGGGAAGAGGGAGGCCTAAGAGAGGGGGCACATGCATGCATGTAGCTGACTTGCTTTGTTTACAGCAGAAACTAGTATAATAGTGTAAAGGAATTATACCCCAGTAAAGATACAAGTATGACACATACATCCCTCCTTACCAGGCAGCCCTGAATTTTCAGTGATGAGAATAATAGTGTGTGCTAGTGTGTGGTTTCATCACTGAGTCTCTGATATTTCTCGTTCTGGAAACCAGGCTGATGGAACAGCTACTATTTAGAACATTGCTACTTGTAATTTTTGATGGGAAAATAAAGTGTCAAATTATCATCTGGGTCCTAAAGCATCCGCCTAGATTCTACACATACCATTCAGCTCTCATTTCATTGGCAAAGCTTGTCTCCTGCTCACATTTCACTTCAAAGGGAGTGTGTAACTGATCTTGCCACGTACCTGAAAACAGGGGAGAACATACCTGGGCAGAGCCCCAAAGAGGAACATAGTAAGTGCAGTGAAATATCCTAAAGAGAGTCATGAGCGAATCATACCCATTACGGAAGAAAACTTCTGATTTCAAGAAAATGAAAAGTATAAGCACTAGATTAATAATAAAATAATTTAATAGATTCCTGATCGTTAGAAAAGAAACAAGTTTACATTGGGTTCATGACAATGTAAATTCAGCTAAGTGTAGCATAAAAAGATGTAAAATAAAAGAAATTCATAAACAGAAACTAAAACCAGAATTTCTAATACTTATCATACATGCTTGGTCACTCAGTCGTGTCCAACTCTTTGCTACCCTAGGGATTGTAGCCTGCCAGGTTCCTCCATCCATGGGGTTTTCCAGGCAAGAATACTGGAGTGGGTTGCTGTTTCCTGCTCTAGGGCATTTTCCCAACCCGAGGTTCGAACCTGTATCTCCTTCATCTCCTGTACTGGCAGGTAGATTCAGATTCTTTACCACTAGCGCCACCTGGGAAGCCTTATATGATGAACTTGTATTCTAGAAAGAAAAGAGAGAAGTAGGGGAAAATTTCCCAGAGATGTGTGTTTTCACCAGAAAATTCCACCAAGAAAAAGCAAAACTAATGAGAGCCAAACATACTGAGATAAACACAATATTTTAGAACTGCTAAAGAACTGTAAGGGTATAATTCAATGAATTAAATATCCATCTCCTTAAATGGCCTAGAATAGATTTTGTAATCTGTAAGTGATCCACTTTACAAAAGCCTAAATACTCCCTAATGTAGGAAATGTTAAATTATGGAATAATCATGCTATGGCCTATTTATTATGTGGTATTAAAAATAACATGTAAAAGTTATATGTATCAATATTGATGTATAGATTATATCATTGTTAGTAAATTCAGAACAGTAGGAAAATGTGACCTTTTTATTTAAAAGAAAGCATATTCAACAAAACCCCACAGCTAGTGTGTATGTGTGCCTGTGTGCCTGTGTGTGTGTGTGTGTGTGTGTGTGTGTGTGTGTGTGTGTGTGTGTGTGTAAATGTTTTGAAGAATTTGAGTAATTCTGGTCAGAGAAGTGGATTTTTGAAAAAAGAGCTCAAAGCTTTTTTTCTCTTTTTCTCTATTTTTTTTTTAGTTTTTATAGAATGTTCATACATAATATGTTTTTATAGAATGTTCATACATAATATTTATATTTAGTAACTGAGCTATTTTAATGTCGTGAGAGATCCCACATCATTCACAACCTTTTGCCATCAGTCTAGCTCTCTCTTCTTATCTCCTAAGCCATTATTTGTCACCCATTCTGCTACAGTTAAATAGTTTAGCTTCTTCTCTAAAGCCTTGAAACCTGACAATCTCATATGTCCCACAAAGACAGCTAACAGATGGTGGCTTTTACCAAACATTTTCTCAGCAAAAGTGTTTCTTGAGACAATACTCATCTCATATTGTTCAATACCAACTGTTAAGAGACTGAGCCTCCTTCTGTGGCTGGAGGAAGAGAGGAGTCCTTGTAGAGAGCTGTAACTTTAATTCCATTAACACAGAGATTTCACAGATACTCTAGATAGCTATGAAGTGACTTTAGTATATACCCATCACTGCCAGGGGTTATAGTGTTAATATTACTCTATTTAAAGACACATGTATACCCATGGTGGATTCAAGTCAATGTATGGCAAAAGCAATACAATGTTGTAAAGCAAAATTAATTAATTAATTTTAAAAAATACAGTGATTTGTGGCTAATAAAAAAATTAATAAAGTAAATGACTATCAACAAGAATGCTTCTGCTGACAAATGGCTAGTCTCATGTGATATTCATTTGAATCTTCCTACTAATTGAAATATAATTAATTTTATAATAAATATCTTTTATATCTGCTTTTATATTAATTTATTGTAGGTAAAAGACTTCTTATTCTATGATAACAAAAAATGTGTTACTTCTGTTGAGATTTCATGATGATGGCAGCTGTGGTCTATTTTTCCTTAACATGGCTTTCTAGAACGCTTGTCATTGAAGTTGCTTAATCATTTCTGTTACTCTTCAGTCTTGCCTTAGAAAATATTGACTATAGGAGTAGAAAGCAATCTTTCAACAAAAAATGCATTTTTTAAAAGAGAGTTAGCAAAATAATAATTTGGAAGTTAAAATTATTTCACTGTTTTACCTCTTGCATCAGAGACCCATAGTTTTTACTTTCAGAAGCATCCATGTGCCTCTTGGGAATTACTGAATGGTCACTAAATAGTTGGAGAGGTGTAAAAATCAGTTAAGAACTTGGACTTCCCTGGTGGCTGAGACAGTAAAAAATCTGCCTGCAATGTAGGATACCAGGGTTCAGTCCCTGGGTCAGGAAGATTCCCTGGAGAAGGACATGGCAACCCACTCCAGTGTTCTTGCCTGGATAATTCTATAGACAGGAGAGCCTGGTGGGCTACAGTCCAAGGGTTTGCAAAAAGTTGGACACGACTAAGTGACTAACACTAAGAACTTGAAATATGCATAGACAAACTCTTCAAAGTTTGACCTTGGTAAAGCTATACATATTCTTTTCTTAAAAATACATAGCCACTCCCCAAGGGACATTTAATTTTATTATAATCTAGAAAACTATTTATGATGGGTCAGAACAGTGGATATAGTGGATGGGATATCTCTGCTACAAAAAGAATACAAAATAGCTAGCTCTTCAATATGTGTAGGTCATGGGAAAGAGAAATGAGTTGGACTTACAAGATGATCCGTGTTATTCTTTTCTTTGCCTCTTGAACTAAAATCCTTCCTTACTGGGTCTGTCAGATAGGTTGGTGGGAAAACTAAATGCAGAAGTATTTTACCACACTCCCTCATTTCAACCTTAGGAGGAGCTGACCATCTAGGCTAATTCAGCACAAATACAGCCTGGGGAAGGGAAAAAACACATCTGTAGGTGAGGGAGATGATTATCCAGATTAACCTTCATCACCCCCTCATGACGTGGAAGGATCTGAGACGTTTCTAGTACTTGACTGTGAAGCAGAGGAGATGTTTTAGCAAATACTGCTGAGAGTCTGGCTAGGGTTTCCTGCTGTGCTGCCAATGGGGCACACAGTGGCTTTGGGATCAGATGCTTCAGGGCAGGCTGCCTAGATTACAAAGTCACAGGCAGATAGCAGAGCATTATCTGTAGGTCAGGGGTAATCCAGGTAGGTCTGAATTAGGAAATGCTGAAACAGACCCAATTTTGGGTCCTGGTGCACACAAGATTCTGTTTGTGCCCTCCAAGAGTCTATTTCCCAGTCCTATGTAAGTTCTGGAAATCAGTCCTGAATATTCATTGGAAGGACTGATGCTGAAGCTGAAGCTCCAATACTTGGGCCACCTGACACAAAGAACTGACTCGTTAGAAAAGACCCTGATGCTGGGGGATTGAAGGCGGGAAGAGAAGGGGATGACAGAGGATGAGATGGTTGGATGTCATCACCGACTCAATATACATGAGTTTGAGTAAGCTCTGGGAGCTGGTGATGGACAGGGAAGCCTGGTGTGCTGCAGTCCATGGGGTTGCAAAGAGTCAGACATGACTGAATGACTGAACTGAACTGAACTGAAACAGAGCAAGATTAGCAAAAGCAGACTCTCAGTTCCCCAGCTCATAGTTAGGAGCAGAAACCAGTAGGGCTCACAGATATTAGAGAGTACTAACCACCTCGGTGAACACCAGTGGGCATTCTCGCTGAGAACAGACCGGCTGAACCTCGGCGGAATCTGCCAGAATCCACCAGAGACTCATGTTGAAAGAAAGAGTAGAGGCAGGCAGACCTGAGCCCCACCCTTCCACTTTATCTTTGCGCAGCTTTAAATGAGAATGTATTTTAAGGCTGAGAGGAGCTAAGATATCATTAAATGGTCAATGTCCACAGTGGGATGATTAAGTCATATATAGAAATAAAGAAACTGTCACATGTCTGTGTAGGACTATTTAGAACAAATGTAATGCTACTGCCAAAATGATGATAAAAATGTACTATTTTAATTAAATGTGTGGCCCTATACTGACTTTTCTGTTTCTTTGTGTGTTGAGTGGACTCTTAGTATAGCTTTGAGAAGAAAATTAAAATATTTTGATTTCAAATAAATTTAGAAATTATGCAACAAAACTGCATAGAAAGTGTTTTATGAACAAAAATGCTAACTGCAGTGATATATAACATTAGATAAATTCCATTTAAAGAATATCAGTGATTATGGTTCAAATATACTTAAATTTATAGCTACAGAACATGCAGTTCACACATAAAAATCAAAATCTTCTAAAATTACACTGGTTTAATTCATAATTTCGGAGTCGAAAATGGCAACCCACTCCAATATTCTTGCCTGGAGAATCCCATGGACAGAGGAGCCTGGTGGGCTGCACTCCATAGGGTCTCAAAGAGTTGAAGACGACTTTAGTAACTGAGCATGCACGCATGCACAATCCATAATTTATAGGTATAGTTTGGTATATAGTTTTGCTGTCTGATTTCATAATCGAACATAATGGGGAAATACAGACTCTAGAGCCAGGCTGACTGACTCTACCTCCGTGTAGTTGTTGGCCATTAATTAGCTTTTTTTCTTCAATTCCCTCATCTGTAAAATGGTGATAATAACAGTACTCACTTCACTGGATTGTTTGGCACAGTAAAATTAGAAATTATTCTAAATTAGGTAGCATTATTAGATAGTGCCTGCATATTGAGGCATTATATGAGGCTTGACTTTTATTATCTTCAGCCAGTCTCCAGCAGAAAAAAATCCATAACAAGTATCAGATAATGCAAATTCCTGTAATATTAATTTCAAAATCAGATATAGTTAAGTGTTTTCTTTCTCATTTCTGACCTTGGAAGTATTTAACATTCCAATTCCCTGTGTAGAAACACCAGGTCAGTGCATGATTGTTCCAATTTAAATTTTGCTCCTAAGTGATTTTAACTCTTATTTTTGAAGCAGCTTATACAAAAATAGATTGAAAAATCATAAGCATTTTTGGTAAGCTGTGATACATGTTCTCCGGAATATTCCTATGCATGTAATGCTGCCTGGCTGTGCTGGGATTAGTCACTCAGTTGTGTCCGACTCTTTGTGACCCCGTGGACTGTAGCTCGCCAGGCTCTTCCATCCATGAGGATTCTCCAGGCAAGAATACTGGAGTGGGTTGCATGTAATGCTAATTAAAAGCTAATATGAAATGAAAACATCTTCAGCTCAGAGACTTTACAAACTTCCATAGTAATGGGCAGAATCCGGAAACTGACAGTTATAAAGGCTCTTCTAGGCTTACGCAGGCCTGGATCTCCTCAATAATTAAAATCCTGTGGTTCAGTGGTAAGAACTCTGTGCTTCCATCACGGGGGCTGGGGTTCACTCCCTGGTTGGGGAACTAACATCCCACAAACCGTGCAGAGCGGCCAAAAACAAAATTATCGCCCACTCTGGATGCTCCTACACTGCTTCGAAAAAAGCAGGTATCTTCTCCTCTCCTTGTATCAACCAGGAAAGTAAGATAACTTACAGGATCAGTTTCTTGGCAATTCTCTGGTGGTCCACTGGTTATGACTCTGCACTTTCACAGTCAAGGGCCTGGGCTTGCTCCCTGCTGGGGGAACTAAGATCCTACCCACCATGTAGTTTGGCCCCCCAAAATAAATTTCTTAAAATTCTTCAGAAAGTTGGGACACAAAGAAACAAATATGAACAAAATCCACTAAGTGAGAATTCTGCCTGGGAGAGGTACAACGCTTCTTTTAACCCCAAAGGAGAAGAGATCATCCAATGATGAGGGTAAGAAAAAAACAAGAAATTCTGGAGAATTTGAATGGCTCAGTGGGGGCTAGCAGATGATTTAGAGTTCCTGGGAGCAGAGGCCACAAAGAGAATCTGCACCCCCAGCTGTTTCCGATGGGACTGCATCAAGGCTCAGTGGGATACGGGGGCCAGGAGTACTGGGGACAGGGCAGGAAGAAGCTCTCCCTGTTGTGGAATCCCCGGTTCTCCAGGCAGTGGCTTCTGAGAACTGGCATAAGAGCAGGACAGCTCATAATGACCTTGCTTATGGCTCAGGTCCACACCTGCCAGCTGAGGGCAGGACAGCAGTGAGGGAAAAAAAAAAATTCCGAGGGAAAACCTCTGAATTTTGTGTGTTACAGTATGCATGGCAGAGGCCACTACTGTCGGGCTAGGGCAGGAGTGTGGAGAAAAATGCTCTGCATTAGAGGCACAGGTGTCTTTGCTGAACTCTTTAGGCAGACAGAGGAAATGAGAAAAATCCTCTGTGTACTTGGGATTGTCACTGAAAGATGAGGTGACTGTTGGTGGCTGAACGAGGAGCAGGAGAGCTGAAACGTACAAACTGTGGACAGACATGCAGGAGTGCTGATGGCTGAGAATATGAACGTGAAATTGAGAGGCGACCCCCACCCCCAGGAAAGCATACAAGCTCGTGCTTGTATGGACTGTTAAAAAATTACTCTGTATTTTGATCTGTTTATTTTTCATTTTTATTGGGGTGTAGTGGCTTTATGGTGTTGTATTAGTTTATGGTGTACAGCAAAGTGACTCAGACATACAGAGATCAAACCAGTCATTCCTAAAAGAAATCAACCCGGCAACTCATTGAAAGGACTGATGCAAAAGCTGAAGCTCCAATACGTAGGCCAACCTGATGCAAAGAGCTGACTGACTGGAAAAGACCCTTATGATGCAAAAGATTGAGGGCAGGTGGAGATGGGGGCATGAGGATGGAGAGGATGAGATGGTTGGATGGCATCATTGACTCGATGGACATGAGTTTGAGGAAGTTCCGGGAGTCAGGGAAGGACAGGGAAGCCTGGCATGCTGCAGTCCATGGGGTCACAAAGAGCCGGACATGATTTAGTGACTGAACAATGGTCTTGTTTTTTGGATTTCCTGCCCGTGTAGGTCACTGCAGAGGACTGAGAGGCATTCCCTGTGCTATACAGTAGGTTCTCATTAGTTACCTATGTTTTACCTACATTATAGGAGTGTATATATGTCAATTCCAATCTCCTCATCCATCCCACTCCCCCCTTCCTCTCCTTGGCATCCATACATTTGTTTTCTACATCTGTGTCTCTATCTCTGCTTTCCAAATAGTTTCATCTGTACCGTTTTTCTAGTTACTTGCATAAATTACACTTGAATTTTCATATCCTGATGTGTAGGCTCCCCGTAATCCTAGGGACCTCCTCCTTCACACTCAGTCCTTTTATATGGAGGTCATGCTTTGAGTTTTTCTGTTTCAGAAGGCCACCCTTCTAATTGACCTTCAAGTTCCATACAGTTTTAGCTGGCCTGCCAGTGCCAGGCCAGCTAGTTGGAAGGAGGAAAAAAATTGGCACCCACCAGTACTTCCTTTTAGAGAAAATTCCACCACATCTCTGCCCCTCTGGCATATGCCCTAAAATGCAGCAATGAATTCATGTCTTATATGTGAACCAGGCACTTTTCAAGCAGCTTCTCCATGTGGTGACTTGAAATAAGTGAGTTTATGCATGAGCCTTTCAGGAGTGGGGTATTGGTTTCCTTTAGCTCTTCAACTTTTCCCAATGGAAGCCCTGCTGGTTCTCAAGCCAGATGTTAGCAGGGCTTGTCTTCCTGGTGGAGGTCCTCTGTGCTGAGGAGCAGGGTGTGGAGCTCAGATACCTTACTCTGCAGGGGAAATCTCCATAGTTGTGACATCCCTCCCATCTCCCACATTGTGGCTGTCGGTTGAGAGGAGACCATGTCTCTTTCTCTCCTACCATCCCAGTGTGTCCTTTTCTTCATAGCCTTGCTTACTTGTGTTCAGTCATTAAGTCGTGTCTGACTCCGTAGACTGCAGCACTCCAGGCTCCTTTATCCTCCTCTGTCTCTCAGAGTTTGCTCATGTGCAGAGTCACTGATGCTCTCTAACCATCTCGTTCGCTGCTGCCCCCTTCTTCTTTTGCCTTCAATCTTTCCCAGCATCAGGTTCTTCTCCAGTGTGTTGGCTCTTTGCATCAGGCGGCCAAAGTATCAACTTCAGCAGCCAATGAATATTCAGGGTTGATTTCCATTAGGATTGACTGGTTTTATCTCCTTGCAGTCCAAGGGACTCCCAGAAGTCTTCTCCAGCACCACAGTTCCAAAGCATCCAGCCTTCTTTATGGTCCAACTCTCACATCCTTACATGACTACTGGAAAAATAGTAGTTTTGACTAGACAGACCTTTGTTGGCAAAGTAATGTCTCTGCTTTTTAATATGCTGTCTATGTTGGTCATAACTTCTTCCAAGGAGCAAGCATCTTTTAATTTCATGAGTGCAGTCACTATCTGCAGTGATTTTGGAGCCCCCCAAAAATAAAGTCAGTCACTGATTCCCCATCTATTTGCCATGAAGTGATGGGACTGGATGCCATGATTTTTGTTTTCTGAATGTTGAGTTTTAAGCCAGCCTTAAATACGAACCTTACTTGTAGAAAATTTATTCCACTAGTCTTAAGGTCATTTTCAGTGGCAGCTATTTTATATGTAATTGTAATTTTGGTGTGTATGTGGGAGGAAATTAGCTCATGGTCATCCCAGTCTACCATCTTGACCCAAACATGATTTTCCTGTGTTCAATTTCACTGATTTCATCGATTTCAATGATTTAATTCTAATTGTTATTATTTCTTTTTTTTTTTCTGCTTACTTTAGAATTAACTTGCCATTCTTTTTGAAGTTTTCTTAGGAGAAAGCTTAAATGATTGATTTTATTACTTTTCTAGTATATGCATTCAGTACTGTAAAATTTCCTCTAAGCACTGTTTTCACTGCATCCCGCATACTTTAATAGGCTGTGCTTTCATTTTAATTCAGTTCAAGTTGCCTGGCTATCTTGGTCAGTAGAGCATGAGACTCTTAATTTGGTTTGAATATTTATAATTTTCTCTTGAGATTTATTCTTTGACTCATGTGTTATTTAAATGCATCTTGTTAAATCTCCCAATATTTTAGGATTTTCCAGTTATTCTTCTTTTATTTATTTCAAGTTTAGTTTCATTTTTTCTGAGGGCAGAAATCGTGTGGTTTCTACGTGTTAAAATTGTTAAGGTGTATTTTATTGCTCAGTATTTGGCCTATCTTTGTGAATGTTCCATATGAACTTGATTAGAATGTGTTCTGTTGTTGCAATGAAATAGCCTATAGATGTCAATTATATCCAGTTGATTGATTTTGTTGTTGTGTTCAACTATGTCATTTCTGATTTTCTGCTTGCTGGATTTGTCCATTTCTGAGGGAAGGGTTTTGTGTCTCCTGCAGTGGCAGGAGGATTCTTTACCACTAGCGCCACATGGGAAGCAGATTACCTAACTGTTGTTTTTTTCTCAGCATTTTAAATATTTCACTCCATTCTGTTCATGAGCTTCCCAGGTGTCTCTGACGGTAAAGTATCTGCCTGCAATGCAGGAGACCCTGGTTGGATCCCTGGGTTGGGAATATCCCCTGGAGAAGGGAATGGCTACCCACTCCAGTATTCTTGCCTAGAAAATTCTATGGACAGAGGAGCCTGGTGGGCTATAGCCCACAGGATCGCAAAGAATCAGACTTGACTGAGTGACTAACACTTTCACTTTCTTTCTGTTCTTCCTTGAATGGTTTTGGATAAGTTGGATGTAATGCTTATTTTTATTCCTTTGTAAATAAAGTGTTTTGTCCCTCAAGCCTCTTTCAGAATTTTTTATTTTTGATTATTTTTATAGCTTAAAAGTGATATGCATAAGGGTAGTTTTTGGCATTTATTTTGCTCTAGTGTTTTCTTGGATGTATAGTTTGATATCTAACATTAATTGGAAATTCTAAGTCATTTTTAGTTACATATTTCTTCTTCTTTTTTCTCTTTCTGGTCAGAAATACTGGAGTGGGAATTCAGGATTGAATACTGGACTGGGTTCAGGCCAGAATACTGGAGTGGGTAGCCTTTCCCTTCTCTAGGGGATCTTTACAACCCAGGGATGGAACCCAGGTCTCCTGGATTGCAGGCAGATTCTTTACCAGCTGAGCCATAAGGGAAGCCCCTTTGACTTCCACCTGCTGGTATGCCCATTCATGTACATTATACCTGTTGTAGTTGTCCACTGTTCCCTTGTTGCTCAACTAGTGAAGAATCCGCCTGCAATCCGGGAGACCTGCGTTCGATTACTGGGTTGGGAAGATTCCCTGGAGAAGGGAAGGTCTACCCACTCCAGTATTCTGGTCTAGAGGATTCCATGGACTGTATAGTCCATGGGATCACGAAGAGTTGGACACGCCTGAGTGACTTTCGCTTTCACTTTTCACTTTCACTGTCTCTAGACATTATGTTTTTTCTGGACTTTGTTCTCTTCACTTTTCAGTTTTCAAGGATTCTATTGATGTATCCTTGTTAAATTAAAAGAGGCCAGCGTTGAAAATTCCCTGTGTAGACAAAATCAGTTTATTCATACAAACAAACCTTAATTTAGCTTCTTCCGCTAGGCTAAGTTGACCAGGGCCATTTCTTGTATGCCTCTCAAAATTATAAGCAAAATGTAAATTTTTACCAAAGTTGGTATGAGGTAACTGGTGAGTAATTATCTATCATTTAAGGAAATTTTAATATTATAAACAGTCATTGACTTGTCACTATATAAACCACTTTATAACAATGGACCCTGAGCCTCATTCCATGTTTTGGTTAGAGTGCTTTGGTTCAGGAACTGTGTTTTTGGTGTGTGTACAATAAACTTTTACTTATTACTGCTTCAGTCATTCATTGATTTTATTTCAGACATGTATGAACTTTTGACATCCTCTAGCTCAGCAATTCTTACTTCAGCTGTGTCCGGTCTGCTAATGAACCTGTAAGAGTCATTCTTCATTTCAGTTGTAGTGTCTTTTATCTCTTGATTTCCTTTCTTGGCCCTTTCTTAAGATTCCCAGGTTTCTGCTTATAACGCCCTTCTGTTCTTGAATGTCATCTATTTACCTGTTAGATCCCTTAGCAGAGTAATCATAGTTGTTTCCAATTCTCAGTCTACAAATTCCAACATCCCTGCTTCATCTAAATTCTGGCATTTCTTCTGCTTCTTCAAGCTGTAATTGCTGTCTTTGATATGATTTGTAAGTTTTCTCTTGATAGTAGACATGATGCCCTGGGTAAAATCAGCGGCTGTAAATGGGCCTTTAGTAAAGTGATGTGGAGGGTGGGGGGTGGGGGGGTTCATAGTTCTGTAACTAGGTCTCAGTCTTTATTACTTTTTTTAATATTTATTTATTTGTCTGTGCAGCATTTTAGTTGTGGCCCCTGGAATCTTTAGTTGCAGCAAGCAGGATCCAGTTTTCTCACCAGGGATCTAACCCAGGTCCGTGCATTGGGAGCCTGGAATGTTAGCCGCTGGACCAGTGGAGAAGTCACAGCCTCAGTCTTTTAATGAGCCTATACATCTGCACTGCGAATTACTTACATATTTCTCATTCTTTCTTTCTTTTGGGGGACAGGATAACTAGTATGGTCTGCAGATGGGCAAGGCAGATTCAAAAGCAAGCAGTTAAGGCCATGCTTAAATAGTTTCACCTGCTGGCAGCCTTATTTAAGAACAGTAAGTTCAGGTGTTTTTCATAATAGTGCCTTTTCCTCTTTCCTTGCCTGAAGCTCTGGAATCTTTTTCTACAGTATTTACTGTGAAAACTTGGTCAAGTTTCTTTGGTGAAACTCGGTTGCATGAAGGGTCCCTGGGAGTTTTTTTTAATTCTTGGACATGTCCACTCTGAGCCTCCTTCACTGAGTTACTTACAGTCGGACTTTTTCACTCTGGGATGAGTTCTGGTGGAGTTTCAGCTCATGACTTTCTGCTCTGGTAAGTTGTGATTCTTTGCCTTTCTGTCTCTCCAGTTTTGGGCCGAGTTGTTTGCTCTGTGGCCTTATTTTTCTTTTAAAAAAGTTGTTGATCTTTTAGTTTGTTCAGGCTTTTACTCATGTTTAGAACAGAGTTTCAGCTTTCAGTTTCTTTACAAGAAGATTCAAGATACATGAGAAAATTTTAATTGTTTTGTGTATCTAAGACATTTAGTAGATTACTTTAGTATGGGATATTTAACATTTCAAATTATGAAGATGATAATGTGGTTTATCCTTCTCATAAAGCACTGAGGTTTTTCCATTAGAAATTTATATGTGCTTTTATATAAATTTTTCAGTTTATGTGAATTATATGCTATATTTAAAATATTTTAAATAATATTTGGCTTTTCAGACCTTTAAGATTTTATTCATTAAATATTTTCACGAACCTGTGCTGAGCAGAAACTGTTAACTAGTGCGGTTTAAGCTGTAGTTTGAAGACAAAATGGCATGTCTTCATCGAGTGTCCAGTGAGATTTTTATTTAAATAATTTTTTATTTGTAAAATTTCCATTTTGCCTTTCTTATAAACTTTTATATTTCTTTGCTTAAAATTTCTACCTTTTAAAATGTATCTCAAATAGTGTTCCTTTACCACGTAAGACATAGTTTCATAATAGCTGCTTTAAAATTTGTATCAAATAATTTTATCATCTGGGTCATCCCAGAGTCTGTGTCACTTTTTGTTGCCTTTTCCCCTGAGAATGACTCATATTTTCCTCAGTTTCGATGTGTTAAGAATTATTATTTTTTTTAACATTTTATTTTATATGGGGGTATAGCCAATTAACAATGTTTTGATAGTTTTGGGTGAACAACGAAGGGATTCAGCCATACATACACATGTAAAAAATTATTATTAATATTATTATTATTACATCCTGGATGTTGTGAACTGTGTAGACTCTGGGTTTGCTTTAATCCTGTGGAGAACGCTGATGGTTTGTTTCTGCAGGAAATAGAGTTTATTTTGTTCAGACTGCCAGTTGTGTTTTACCTTTTGTTGCCATGGTTCAAATCTCAGTTGTTTTCTCAAAACGTTGGTCATGCATATTTTGGCCTATGAGTCATGCTCATTTGAACCTGTGAGGTTCAGGGGTTAGGCTGATTCTGCAGGTGATTCGAATGTCAGCTGAATGCTCAAAACTGTTGCTATGCTGATATGGGTTTGTGCAGAGCAAATGGGGCTCCACGTTAGGCTGGGAATTTTATGTGCTTCTGCACAGAAATACCAGCTTCCCCTCCTTTAGGATTTTCTTGCATGCTCTAGCCTAACTAACTGACTTTCTTCCATTGTTCCCTGCAAGAAATATCTGAATTTTCTGCCAAAGTTTTAACTGTGCGTGCTACATACTCCTGTGCAAATGGTGTCTAGCCTTGGTGATAACCATGAAGGAAGAAACAAAAACTCAACCTGCAACTGGGTTGCTTCTCCAACTCTTAACTCGTTCCCACCACTCCTCTGCTCTTGTTTACCTTCCAGGGTCCCCAAACCGTCTATTTGTTTGTTTTCTTCTCTAATGTAACCACATTTACAGTTGTGATTGGTGAGAGAGATGGGTGTTAAGGGCCTAGATCTCATAGGCAGAACGGGAACTCTCGTAGAGTATACATTGATATTAAGCATGCATTTCCCTTGATAGACATTGAAGGAGTTGTCAATCCCATTTTAAAAAGCAGCATGTTTGTAGCATTTCTGAAGCTGTGTCTGATGGGTCAGTGACTGGTATAGGTTTCTGAATCTGTACTGGATTCAGCACCAAACTGAACCCACCTGGTTGTTAATTGGCACCAATCAGGTAAGTGTACCTTATGGCTGCCCAGCTGCTTGGCAAGAAAGTAAGACTGGGAAATCAACTTTCATCTTTGCTATTTAAAATCACCCAAGTCTGTTATTTTTGAATTTAAGCAGTTGTTATCTCTTCTGGAAATTGAACAAACACATCTGTCTTAGTAAGCTGCTAGATTTAAACAACATCAAGGTTTCTCTTAAACATTTAAAAACAAATCCTATTGCTGCTACTATCAGGTACTCACATGCAACTTATGTTTTAACTGGAAAATAATTTCACCCAGATTGTACACACTTTTATGCTTTAGTAATTTATTACTAAGTGGAGGAAAAGATAATAGTTATCTCTTAGTTGAGTGCCTCATCTTTATGTGCTAACTGCCATAGTCAAACTCAAATTAATGATTAGATTTCAAAAAAATTATTTTTTATTTTCTTGCTGAGGGTAACCAATCTGGTATCGTATATTTGGACCCTGTTGTTAAACATTTTGAACCAGCAAATTGTTTTAAAACACACAGGAATAAAACTTAACTATTGATTGAATTATTCATGTATATTCCCAAGATGAAAATGGGGAGAAAATCATGGAATCAATAAATACAGGATGCAATTCTATTTTATTAGTCCTCTGAAGATATCCTGCAAGTCTGTAACAGTTTTCTGATTAATTCTATATTTGTGTGTTAAATCCCTTGTGTTGGTTAAATGGGTGTGTAACTGATTTTAATTTAGTATTATAACACAAATTGGGTTCTCTATTTTTCTCATTCTGAGAGTTTTATTTTTGTTATGATTTCTTTTTTTGTTGTTGTTATAATTTCTTCAAGCTGATGGTCATAAATTGAATACATTATGTACAAAAATTTTTATATTTGCTAGAATCAAATGGCATTTGACATTTTATAAATTACCTAGAATATAATGATGAAATAAATTATCTTTTTCTATGATAATGAAAAATAAACTTCACAAATAGGTTTAATGATTGCATATATAAGCAATTTGAGAATTAGTGAGATGTTTCTAATGCTTGACCTTTTGATGAATTCTATGCTTTCAAAAATATCAGTACTGACTATTTCATAAGGACAGTAGTATTAAGAGCAACGTATTTTTATGTAGAAAAATAACGATCTCTCGGCTCCTGTATGAGATTGCTAGGGCTGCTATAACAAAGTTCCACAAGTTAAATGTCTTAAACAATAAAAATGCATTGCTTTACACTTGAGGAGACTAGACATCAGAGAACAAGGTGTCAGCTTGGTTGGTCCCTCTTGTGATCTCTACTTGCCTCTCTCCTAGCTTCTGGTGATTTCCTGATGATCATTGTCATTTCTTGGCATAGATGCTGTTGTGCCTAAGAAAAATCTTCATCTTTACATGACATTTTCACTGTGTCTGTGTCTGTGCTGTCCAAACTTCCTTTTCTTATAAGGACACCAGTCATATTGGACTAGCACGCTCACTACTGATCTCCTTTAAAACTTGATGATCTCCAATAAAGTCACATTCTGTGGTGCTAGGAGTTTAGACTCCAGAGTATCTTTTCTGAATAGAAACAGTTCAACCCATAATATCCAAAATCAGGAAATATATGCACTAGAGATTTATTAATCATCCCCTTGCTTTTGAATATTTAGGTAATTTAAGAAGAATTCAAAAGTTTCTGCCATGAGTTGGGTGTCTCTGGACTTATCTTGTACAAATTAAGAAGTAGCTGTCTAAGTATTAAAAAAAAAAATCAAAGCTTGAATTTTCTAATGGTTGCACTTCTCCAAGAAAATTTCATCTTGTATTACTCTGATGAAAAGCCTACACCATAGAGCCAGAAACTATGACGCTCCTGTGATCTGAGTCAACAGCTGTCATTACTCTTACTGTTATAGATGATAATATATTAATGAAAGACTTGAAGCTCTTGAGTTCAATACTGTTTCCCTACATTACAAACCTTGGTATCTAAGAGCCTCATGTCTAGAAGCCCACACTTATTAAAGAAGTGCAGATTTAATAACACTGAACTTATACAAAGGCTTTGGGAAGCATGCATGGAAATGGCAGACAGAATCCAGCACAGCAAACACATTGAGAGCCAAATGAAGACTTAAGCCAACACACACACAAAGAAAAGCAGAACTACAGCCTGAATCTGACTTTGAATATGTGCTGATGAAACAAAAGTAGACGTCTATCTAGTATAGAATTCACATTATCTAGAATATAATGCAGATGATTTGACATATAAGCAATAGGGTGAACATATGCCAATACTCAGCTGTTTCAATGTTGGAACAATTAGACAAAGGCTTTAGATCAGCTATTATAAGTATGCACCATGAGGTAAAGGAAAACAAACCTCAAACACATAAAATAAGTTTATCAACAGGTACTCAGCATTTTATTATTCTAAATATTCTAGCTAATAAGCACAGTTCCTCAAAGAGGATAAGAGAACACAACATCACTATTTTGCCTACCAAAGTAAAGAAAACCCCTTTTAATAACATAAAACATCAAAATAATGATAAAATCAGTATTACATAATCAAAAAAGGAACTTATATACAAGACACATGTCTACAAGTCTGAAAACATAGAATTTTTGGCATCCGATATATAAAAATTGCAAAAAATAAGTCTGAAAGATTTGAGCAAGATTGGCAAATCCTTGATCTAGGTGACATTTTTAGGACAATATATTCACTAACTGGAGAATACTCATTTTTTTTTGGAGTTTCCATTATGTATTCACAAATGTAGACCACAAACTTTGGCATAAAATAGGTCTCCGTAAACTTAAAAGAACTGAAAAAATACAATGCCTTCTCATCATAACAAAATTGAATTAGAAATCAGCAATAAGATATCTAGAAACATCCTAATATTGAGAAAGTAGACAACATGTTTTTAAACAATTCATGGGCCAAAGATGAAATAAAATGTGATAATAGGAAGTGTTTTGAAGGGAATGGACAGACATCATCTGATACCAATGCTCATGGGATATCGGCAAAGCAATTCATAGAGGGGAAGACTATCTACTATCTTTAGTGCTTCTAAATTCAGGGACTAAGGATCCACATTTCCAAGCCTGGGAAAGAAAAGTAAAGTGAAATCAAGTAACTGGAAGGAAGTAAATAATAAAGAGCAGGAATCAATGAAACAGAAAAGCAGATAGATGATAGAGAAGTTTAAAAGACAAGAGCTAATTCTTTGAAAAGATCAACAATGTTTGGCGGTGGTGGTGGCCTGGTCGGTAAGTCGTGTCCGACTCTTGCGACCCCATGGACTGTAGCCTCCCGGTCTGCTATGTCCATGGGATTCTCCAGGCAAGAATCCTGGAGTGGGTTGCCATTTCCTTCCCCAAAAGAAAAGAATGAAAATAAAAAATATCATAAATAAAAAAGCAAGGTTATCACAAGAGAGAATGAGTGCAGGAACATTATGAAAAGAGTTTTGACCTCCAGGGCTAGACACAGTGTGAGAATTAATGCTTTGGAGGAGTCAACCATCAATGTGATTATTCTTTGGAAATCAGATGTCTTTTCTTTCTGGATGTTTTAACATTCTTTTTTCCTTCATATGTCTCAGTATAGATTTTTGTTTTAATACTGTTTAAACTTTGGGGAGCTATTCTTAAACTTTAGGATTATTATCTTTTCACCAGCTAATTAAATCTTTAGTCACTATTTTTTCAAATACTGTCTTACATTCACCATTATTTCCTTTTGAAATTTTAATTAGACACTTGTTAGAACTCTTCAATATTTTCTAACTTATGTTTCATCTTTTCCATCTTATATTTTATGTAGTACTTTATATGTCTGCATATCTACCTTTCAGTATTTAGCCATGCACATTTTGCTTTCACCTAGATACTGACATTCTAATTTCAATTATTAAAATTTTATTTATAGGCACTCTCTTTGTTCCTCAGATCTCACTTATCCATTTTAATAGTCTGTTTTTACTCACATAGTCAAAATATTCTTATATCTTTCAAAATACTTAAAAGTCTTTGTATGACTTTCTATGTATGTTTTTACAGACCTGGGGCTATGATTTGTTGATTTTGCTAGTTAGTAATATTACTAATATTATAGTTTATATTTTTAACTATAGTTAATTTTTTTGTGTATTTACTGATTTGTTATTGCTTGTTCATGTTCCATTAAATTTTATCTTTGCTGATTTTTTTAAGTCCTGGTTTTAAAAATTGTCTCTCTTGAGAATATTTAAATTTGATCTTTCCAGTTGAGTCCCCATGTGGCTCAGATGGTAAAGCGTCTGCCTGCAATGCGGGAGACCTGGGTTTGATACTGAGTCAGGAAGATCTGGAGGAAGAAATGGCAACTCACTCTAGTAGTCTTGCTTGTGAAATTCCATGGATGGAGGAGCCTGGTAGGCTACAGTCCATGGGGTTGCAAAGAGTCAGACACGACTGAGCGACCTCATTTTCTGTTTTTCACTTTTCTGTTATGTTTAGACTATATTTCAGTATGGGATTTTTAAGATCAATGGATAGTATAAATCTTTGCTTGTGTCAAATTGTGATTACAAATTCTCCTGGCAAATGTTTGTTCTTTCTTCCTGTGCAATTATGGCCAAGGGCAAAACAGGGCAATGTCTTTATTCTCTCCCTTGCTGAGACAGGTTTTTGTTTTGTTTGCTTGGGATTGGTTTCTTCTGCTTCCCTCCCCGACCATAGTGACTCAATAAGGGTTTGACTTCTTGGAATTATTAACTTCAAGCTCTATAGTGACTCATTTCTTGGCCAGGGTAACTGCCTTCTCTGTAGCTCTAGTGTGCAGCCGTATCTATGGATTCTTCTTCTTTTTTTCGGGGTGGAGGGTGTTTAGGAAGAATGGGGAGAGAGCTGCTCACTTGGTTCACTTTATCTTTTTCCTTATTATTTTAGCCAGCATTTTTAAGTATGATGTACTCAAAATAATTTTTTGAGCACTTAGTTTGCAATATCATTCATTACAGAAACTATAATACCATTTTAAATCTACATTTATTATGGCATTTGGACAGTTTATTGCTTTTTTATCCTCTACAGACTGATTCAATTTATTTACAAGTTTGCATATTGTTTTACAACTCTCAACTGTCCAATTTAAGTGATTTGTTAGTTTATAATATGACTAATAGATTCATATAATTTTACTTTTGCTTTTAAGATGTTAATGCCTATTTAGAAATATTATCAACATTAAAGTAAGATATGAACTTTTGTAATGCCTCATCTCCCCTCTATTAATGTCCACTGACTTAATTGCCTCCGAGACCCATTAAAAGCTAGGCTGCATCCAACTTCCTAATATCTTTGTTTTCCTAGAGATGAAAACTATTTAGAATCCTTGTCTCTTCTCTCTGGGGAACTGAAATGCACTACCCAGAACTAAATCTGGTAGATGTTTATTTACTCTTTTCCTCAGGCAAAGGCAAGTCCTAAAGAAAAAAAAAAATAATAATAGTGGCAAATTGTGGTAGAATAAATAAGAAATTAGTAGAATTGCTTATGGCAAATTAGCAGAATTAAAAAATTCATGCATGTGTTTTAAGACCTGTGTTTAGAGTGTTTAGTGGAGCTAGGTCTTTTAATTTTGAAAGCAATCATTTACTGAATTACAGTGTAAAACATTTCACTATGTCTGTGATCTTTTCACTGTATAACAAATTGTAGCTTCTTTTTGTCTGTCTGTGGCTCCTCCATGATCACTTTGAAAAGTATGTCCCAAGAGATGGAAGTCGTAAGACCTCAAATTGCTCCTAACCCCAAAGATCAGAGAAGTTCAGTTTGTCCCATCTTGTATTCTTTTCTGAAAATAAAACCAATCCTGTTACTCTGGCCACAGATGATTAGGTCAGTGATTCACACAGCTGTCAGAATAAGTATGTATAGGCTCAGGGGAAAAAATAAAAAATAAAGAGTGTGTGGGGAGGTGGCGGTGGGATCCAGCAACTCGGAACTGATGATGTTTTCACAGTATGTTAGTGTGAACACTGCCTCTTTCTCTTTGGGAAACTGTGACTTGTAAGTGAGGGGAGAAAGTCAGACTTTAAAGCTAGCTTCCTTGTATGTAAACTTTGTATTTCAGTTTTTGGGGGTACAAATAATAAATCTCAGAAAATCTCAACCCCGGAAGTCCAGATGGGTAATGAAATGACATCTATATCATATTTTCATTCTTTATTCTGTATTTAGCCTAAGATTCTTGAAGGTATTATTATTTTCTGGGAAGAGGACATGGTGTCTTATACTGGAAACTCTTTGGATTTTCTATTCATCCACAGTAACTCCCTAATTTGTGTAGAATTGTTCCTTGTCCACGTAAACCTATTTTCATAGGAACCATGATTGGATTTAGTAATTGTATTTACATTAAAAATTGCATAATGTGTATAAATTGTTATGACTGAAGTAAAAATAAGGTTATCTTTGGAATAGCCAAAATCTCCCTAGGGTCTGAGGTCTCATAGAAAACTCAGATTCTTTGGCCACATATATGAGGTAACTGGATGGATAGATCAGGATAACTGAATGGAGGCCAACAGGTAAATGTTGCAGTAATGTTGCAAGATAATAACATGGCAAGGAAATATTAATATTTACTGAATGTTTAAATATATGCCAGTCATGGTGTGAAATGTTTATGCTCAACAAATGTAATCCCCAGAAAAGACTTGGAAATGGTTCTAAGACATTTAACTTGTTTTTCATAATGGCAGTAACATTACAAGTGAGTTAATCCTCACCTGAGTGATTTTAAAACCTATAATCCTAATGACACCAGCATTTTTTTTTTTTGCTGTTTTTTTAATATGTTCATGTATTTTCTTCGTCAGGACTGAATCTTATTAAAAATCAAATTCCTAGGAATCATGGAAGTGAAAGTGTTAGTTGCTCAGTGGTGTCCAAATCTTTGCAACCCCATAGCTCACCAGGCTCCTCTGTCCATGGGATTCTCCAGGCAAGAGTACTGGAGTGGGTAGCCATTCCCTTCTGGGGATCTTTCTGACCCTGGAATGGAACACAGGTCTCCTGCATTGCAGGCAGATTCTTTACCATCTTAGCCACCAGGGAAGGTCTAGTATCCATATTAGACACTAATAAGATTAAGAATTTTACTCTCTGAGTTCCAGTGAGAAATTATACATTTTTAAAAAGTAATGAAAATCCTGTGTAATTATGATACCCAGATTCATGGAAACGTAGGTTAAATTCTAGCTGTAATAGGAGAGCAAGTCAAGGCTAAGAAAAGTAGCTTAAATGGAAAATACTGTATAAAACTGAGAAATAGAAACAAGAGTCTTTGTTTGACCATGACTGCACAAGAAAATCACTCTAATTTTTCTTGCTAAGCCCATGCCTTCGCTCTACATTAGACAGGGTAAGCCTGAGCCCTGCCAATCAGTACTAGTAGAAGGCTCCCGGATGGTTTTCAATGAGAAGCCAGCATACAGTTGTTCATTAGCATACAATTCTAACTAATTTTCAGAAGAGTTTCTGCCAAATGAGACTCAAAAATAGTTTAAAGCAGCCCCTGTAACCTTCTCTGTTATATTTACAGACTCTTGGAATACTTTAGAGAGTGCCACCTATTTTTCTCAATCATGGTAGTTTACAGGTCATAAATAATCCATGCATCTCTATTCATTTTAGTATTGGTCTTCAGGAAAATAATAGTGATGATGTAGTAAACTTTTCTCTATTTGACACTATATAGGACAAATAATCATCAATTCACGTTACCTCTCAATGATTTCTGCCATAATTCCTTGTCACTGCCCAAATTGAATATTCAGATTATAACCAAAGGTTGATCTAAGAATTTGGGGGAGCTCAACTTAATCACCAGAGTAAAACTATCCCATGTTATCAAATGTATGCACCTAGATCTGAAAAGTATATTTAGACATTCTAGTAAGCAAACTTATTAGTCTTAGATTCACTAAAATATTTCATTTCCTCCCCTTAAAATTTATTAGGACCATTTGTTCTCTAATTTGAAGATTCTGTATCCCTGCCATAATGGAGGGAGGTAGAAGTGCTTAGTCGCATAGTCCTGTCGGACTCTTTGAGACCCCATGGACTGAAGACCATCACGTTCCTCTGTCCATGAAAATTCTCTGGGCAAGAATACTGGGTTGCCATGCCCTTCCGCATGGGATCTTTTTTTGCCATCTGAGCCACCAGGGGGAAAAATGAAAATAAGGTAGCAAAATGTATTGTAAAATTTTTAATAAAGGAAAGGGGCTTCCTTTGCTTCTATTGGTAAAGAACATACCTGCCAACGCAGGAGACTTGGGTTCAATCCCTGAGCCAGGTACATACCCTGGAGGAGGAAATGGCAATCCACTCCAATATTTTTGCCTAGAGAATCCCATGGACAGAAGAGCCTGGCAGGTATGGTCCACAGGGTCTCAAAGAGTCAGACACATTGAAGCAACTTAGCACACATGCATGAACAAACAAATAGAACTGGAAGACCAGAAAGGGGAATTCTCAAACCCAATGACACCTCAGAGCTCAATAAGAAGAGGAAAGACTCGGGATTCAGCCAATGAAAAGCTATGACTTCCTTGTTTCCTTAGCTCTCCCAACATCCTTTTCCATCTATAAAGGCTTTCTTCCTTTACTTTCTGGGGACTTGTAGATGTCTTGCCATGGTTGCAGACCCTGAATTGCAATTCTCTGCTTATCCCAAATAAGCCTGTCTTTGCTGGACAAATATCTGGCAGTCTATTTACTTCAGATCCACAGTACTTTAGAAATAATATTTTTATTTGGAAACTCACTGCTAAGGCATATGAAATAAAGTGTGTAACCAATAATTCACAACAATTTGGCTCTACTTTGCTTCACTTAAATGTCTGACATACATTCAGCTTCATGGATTTTTTTCTTAGAAACCTACTAGAATTTGTAAGCAAATAAATGTCTTTTAGATGAATTTATACTCCTGGAATGTGAAGTCAAGTGGGCCTTATGAAGCATCACTATGAACAAAGCTAGTGGAGGTGATGGAATTCCAGTTGAACTATTTCAAATCCTAAAAGATGATGCTATGAAAGTGCTGCACTCAATATGTCAGCAAATTTGGACAACTCAGCAGTGGCCACAGGACTGGAAAAGGTCAGTTTTCATTCTAATCTCAAAGAAAGGCAATGCCAAAGAATGTACAAACTACTACACAATTGTACTTATCTCACACGCTAGTAAAGTAATGCTCAAAATTCTCCAAGCCAGGCTTCATCAATACGTGAACCGTGAAATTCTGGATGTTCAAGCTGCATTTAGAAAAGGCAGAGGAACCAGAGATCAAATTGCCAACATTCATTGGATCATTGACAAAGCAAGAGAGTTTCAGAAAAACATCTATTTCTGCTTTATTGACTATGCCAAAACCTTTGACTGTGTGGATCACAATAAACTGTGGAAAACTCTGAAAGAGATGGGAATACCAGACCACCTGACCTGCCTCTTGAGAAACCTGTATGCAGTTCATGAAGCAACAGTTAGAACTGGACATGGAACAATAGACTGGTTCCAAATAGGAAAAGGAGTACGTCAAGGCTTTATATTGTCACCCTGCTTATATAACTTACATGCAGAGTACATCATGGGAAACGCTGTTCTGGAAGAATCACAAGCTGGAATCAAGATTGCCAGGAGAAATATCAATAACCTCAGATATACAGATGACACCACCCTTATGGCAGAAAGTGAAGAAGAATTAAAGAGCCTCATGATGAAAGTGGAAGAGGAGAGTGAAAAAGTTGGTTTAAAGCTCAACATTCAGAAAGCTAAGATAATGACATCTGGTCCCATCACTTCATGGCACATAGATGGGGAAACAGTGGAAATAGTGGCTGGCTATCTTTTTAGGCTCCAAAATCACTGCAGATGGTGACTGTAGGCATGAAATTAAAAGATGATTGCTCCTTGGAAGAAAAGCTATGACCAACCTAGACAGAATTTTAAAAAGCAGAGACATTACTTTGCCAATAAAGGTCCCTCTAATCAAGGATATGGTTTTTCCAGTAGTCATGTATGGATGTGAGAGTTGGACTATAAAGAAAACTGAGTGCCAGAGAATTGATACTTTTGAACGCTGGTGTTGGAAAAGACTCTTGAGAATCTCTTGGACTGCAAGGAAATCCAACCAGTCCATCCTAAAGGAAATTAGTCCTGAATATTCATTGGAAGGACTGATGCTGAAGCTGAAACGCCAATTCTTTGGCCACTTGATGCAAAGAACTGACTTACTGGAAAAAAAAAAAAAACAACTCTGATGCTGGAAAAGGTTGAAAGTGGGAGGAAAAGGGGATGACAGAGGATGAGATGGTTGGATGGCATCACTGACTCCATGGACATGAGTTTGAGTAAACTCCAGGAGTTGTTGGTAGACAGGGAAGCCTGGCATGTTGCACTCCATGGGGTCACAAAGAGTCAGATATGACTGAGCGACTGATCTGAACTGAAAACGGACAGTTTTTTAAAGTAGATTTTTTAAAAAGAAAAAATATCCTTCCGTAAATCCTTGCTAGGGAAACATTTATCAATTAAGTTAATATTCAAATATTTCCCCCTATTTTCTAAACGTTCTTTGTGATTTGGTTGCATGGGAAATTTCTCAGAGAAGTTGGCTACTCTTTGACTATATCGATCTATTTTACATACTTTTGAATAATTTTTGTTTTTTGGATGAATTCCAAGAGAAATAAGGCATTAATAATTGATGCACATAAAACTTATTTATCAGTCTCTTATTGGTATCTACCTTATCATTGTATTGTTGCTCTTGTTCAGTTACTCAGTCATGTTCAACTGTTTGTGACCCTGGGGACTGCAGCATGATAGTCTTCCCTGTCCTTCACTATCTCCCTGAATTTGCTCAAACTCATGTCCACTGAGATAGTGATGCAATCCAACCATCTCCTCCTCTGTCTCCCCCTTCTTCTCTTGCCCTCAATCTTTCCTATCATCAGGGTCTTTTCCAATGAGTTAATCTTTGCATCAGGCAGCCAAAGTATTGGAGCTTCAGCTTCAGCATTAGTCCTTCCGATGAATATTCAGAGTTACTTTCCTTTAGGATTGACAGGTTTGATCTTCTTGCTGTCCAGGGCATTCTCAAGAGTCTTCTCCAGCACCATAGTTCGAAAGCACCAATTCTTTGGTGCTCAACCTTCTTTGTGAGTCCAACTCTCACATCCAAGCATGACTACTAGAAAAACCATAGCTTTGACTAGATGGACCTTTGTAGGCAAAATGATGTCTCTGCTTTTTAATACACTGCATACATGTTTCTCAGGTGGCAGGTAAGTTGGTCTGGTATTTCCATTTCTTGAAGAATTTTCCACAGTTTGTTGTGATCCACACAATCAAAGGCTTTAGCCCAGACAATGAAGCAGAAGTAGATGTTTTTCTGGAATTCCTTTGTGTTTTTTTTGATGCAACAGACGTTGGCAATTTGATCTCTGGTTCCTCTGCCTTTTCTAAATCCAATTTGTACATCTGGAAGTTTTTGATTCACATGCCGTTGAACCCTAGCTTGAAGGACTTTGAGCATTACCTTGCTAGCATGTGAAACAAGAGCAGTTGTGCGGTAGTTTGAACATTTCTTGGCATTTGCCCTTCTTTGGGATGAATAACTGACCTTGTCTAGTCCTGTGGCCACTGCTGAGTTTTCCAAATTTGCCTGCATGTTAAGTGTAACACTTTAACAGCAACATCTTTTAGGATTTGAAATGGCTCAACTGGAGTTCCATCACCTCCTCTAGCTTTGTAGTAATGTTTCCTAAGGCCTACTTGATTTTGCACTCCATGATGTCTGGCTCTAGGTGAGTGATCATACCATCGTGGTTATCTGGGTCATTAAGACTTTTTTTTTTCAAACAGTTCTTCTGTTTACTCTTGTCACCTTTTCTTAATATCATCTGCTTCTGTTAGGTCCATACCATTTCTGTCCTTTATTGTGTCCATCTTTTCATGAAATGTTTTGGTATCTCTAATTCTCTTGAAGAAATCTTGTCTTTCCCATTATATTCCTCTGTTTCTTTGTATTGTTCCTTTAAGAAGGCTTTCTTATCTCTACTTGCAATTCTTTGAACTCTTCATTCTGAGGTGTATATTTTTCTTTTCTCCTTTGCCTTTTGTTTCTCTTCTATTCTCTGCTATTTGTAAGGCTTCCTCAGACGGCCATTTTGCCTTTTTGCATTTCTGTTTCTTGGGGATGACTTTGATCACTGCCTCCTGTACAATGTTATGAACCTCTGTCCATAGTTCTTCAGGCACTCTGTTTATCAGATCTAATCCCTTGAATCTATTTGTCACTTCCACTGTACAATCATAAGGGATTTGATTTAGGTCATACCTGAGTTGCCTAGCAGTTTCTCCTACTTTCCTCAATTTAATTCTGAAATTTGAAATAAGGAGCTGATGATTTAAGCCACAGCAGCCCATGTCTTGTTTTTGCTGATTCTATAGATCTTTCCAGCTGAAGGTGGAGAAGAATATAATCAATCTGATTTCAGTGTTGACCATCTGGTGATGTCCATGTGTAGAGTTGCCTCTTATGTTGGAAGAGGGTGTTTGTTATGACCAGTGCTTTCTCTTGGCATAATTCTGTTAGCCTTTGCCCTGCTTCATTCTGTACTCCATGGCCAAACTTGTCTGTTACTCCAGGTGTTTATTGACTTCCTACTTTTGCATTGTTGTCCCCTGTGATGAAAAGGACATCATTTTTGGTGTTATTTCTAGAAGTCTTGTAGGATTTCATAAAACCATTCAGCTTCAGCTTCTTTAGCACTAGTGGCTGGAACATAGACTTGAATTGCTATAATGTTGAATGATTTGCTTTGGAAATGAACAGAGATCACTCAGTCATTTTTGAAGTTGCACCTAAGTATCGCATTTCAGACTTGTCCGACTCCTTGCGACCTCATGCACTGAGCCTGCCAGGCTCCTCTGTGCATGGAATTTCCCAAGACAGTCTTTCCCTTCAGGGGATCTTCCCAACCCAGGGGTTGAACCTGGGTCTCTTGCATTGAAGACAGATTCTTTACTGTCTGAATTAAAAAATGATAATGACAAAAATTTAGTTAATACATGCTTTGCTTTGTATATTTGCAGTTTTTATATTTGAAAAGCTTTAGCATCTACTCTTTTGGTAGCTTGCAAATATACAGCAAAGTAGTGATAACTACGGACCCCTACTGTACCTTACATTCCCAGAACTTCTCTAGAATATTCTAGAAGCTTGCACATTTTGATCACCTTCACCCATTTCCTCCACCTGTCCCTGTTTCAAACAGCCCCCAATCTACTCTCTGTTCCTGTGAATTCACTGTTTGCAGAGGGTGTGGAGAAAGAAAACATTTATGCACAGTTGTTGGATTGGTGTGAATGTTAATTGGTGCAGCCATTTTTGGAAATCGGTTTGGGAGTTCCTCAAAAAAAGTAATAAAACAATAGAGCTGCCATAAGATCCAGCAGTTTTACTTTAGATATAGATCTGAGGGAAGATTAAATCACTATCATGAAGAGGTATTTGCACCCCCACATCACTGCGGCATTGTGTATAATAGCCAAAATATGAAAACAACCTGTGTCCAATGACCAATGAATGGATTAAAAAAAAAATTGTGGTGTGTGTGTGTGCATATAAATGGTCAATGCACTGCTATGGTAGAAAATGTGAAAAATATTAAAAGTATATGGAGAAATCACCCCCTCTAATTTCCATCTTCTGTCTACCTAGTTCCTATCTTCCTTAACACTTTGATAATAGCTACTGATCCTAGGACTTGAGAGTAGTGGTTTTTGAGGGAACATTTTTTTTTTTAATGTTCTTTGCAAATGTGCCTGTTTAGATTTTATCTCTACATATGACATTTATAAAGCATAGCTTTATAGGTGCTGTTTTCAGTGTGGCTTATTTATTTTTCTTTGCTACCCACCAAATGTAGATTGCTTTTGCTTTTTAAAAAAATGATAGCTTGAAGAGACTTTTCTAATTTGTAATTTTATAATGATCTGAAATTGTTGTACTATTTGTATTTTTTGAAATTATTGGAATATACTTTGTGTGTTAACATGAAGTCAATTTTTATAAATATTGAATGAAAACCTGAAAAGATGTGCTGTATTTTCAGATTCTAAATTATGATATATATCAATCATATATATCCAATTAATTATATTAAATACTACTATATATTTTTTGTTGTATTCATTACTCAGTGGTTAAAAGTCTTTACTAGCCATTTCCAGTGATTGTTTCTCTTTCTCCTATATGAATGTCATTTGCTAATATCTTCATTTTTAATATTTTTAGCATTATATAATGTTATTATTGATGTCATTTTATGTTTTTACCCAAATTGTACCTATTTTGATATAATTGTCTGATTTCTATTCTTGCATATTAAGCCATGCCTACCCTTTATTTATTGTAAGATTCTGTGCAATGGCAGTTTGAGCTAGTCTTAGCTGGGGAGCAGATGTGTTCTGTCTTAGATGGCTTCACTTTGCTTCTAACCCAAGGGACCAGATTGGCTGGAGACTGGCATATGTTGGAGGGCCTCATCTTGTCATTTGGATGTCTGGTGTCTTGTCACCGGTTTCTAGGATGTCTCATCTTCCAATAGGCCAGGGCAACTTGTTCCCCAAACAGTGAGACTCTTGCAGCTCTGTAAAAAGTGTTCCATAGGTTGGAGCTGGTTTTGCATCTTTCCTGTGACTTCCTATCGTCTCAAACGTGTCTCAAGACAAGTTCAGATACAAGAGGAGGGGAATAAACTCCACTATTTGATGGGAGTAACTTTAAAGTTACACTGCCAAGGCTGTGTCTCTAGGAAGGAATAAAGAATGTGGCTAATTTTACATGAGAATGTGCTGTGGTCTGTGTGTTTATATCAGTATACTACTCCTTTGCATATTTTTAAAATTTTCATATGTACTCCCAGTATTTTGTTTTAAATGAATATCTTATATACAGCAGAAACTGACTTCACTTTGCATTCCAAACTGTCTTTCCCTCTTTCTCTCCTTTGCTGTTCCCTACATAAGTAGTTGTGAAATTAGTTTATGTTTACAATAATATTTTATTTCTACTTTTCCATTTGTCTTAGTTTATTCTTTTTACTGTTAACATTTTCATAAAATATTGTCTCTTTTGTTAGCTTTAAATTATATTTTTACTGTAAATGCTTAAAGATAATAAATAATCTATTTTTACTACTCTCTTACCCTTCTCTTAAATTTTATTAGTTGTTTCTATATACTACACAAACACACACATACACAGGACATATGACATTTATATTCTCTATTGACCATCCTAAATTCCACGCTTGATATAAGCCGCTTTTAGAGTTAAGTATATTTAATTTTATTATCCTTTTTGAATAAGTTTCCTCATTTTCTTGTATCAGGTGAAACCCCTATTTTGTAATTTCCTAAGGAAGGAGTCAAAAGAAAAATATTTTCTTAAATGTGTGCATATTTTAGTGTTGGTTGCCTTTGTTCTTAGAAGTTGGTTCTTAGTAGTTGGGTTCGTTTAATTCCCTAAGGGCTTTGCGAGTGTTCTTTGCCTATGTTGTAGTGTTAGATGGAGAAACCTGTGACCAGTATGATTTTTCTCTCTCTAATTTAATTTGTTTTCCTTGTTGGATATTCAAGAACTCTTACTTTATATTTGAAGAATACCTTTGATAGGGTATCCTTGTGTTAACTATTATACCTCAGTGGTCCACACTATATGGTATTCTCTTTCAGTATGTAGAACTGAATTATCTTTTATTTTAGGTAAATGTTTTCAATTCTAGCTTACTTTTTTTTCCACTGGAGACTCTAATCTGTCATATGTTGGTGTTCCTTACTGTATATTTTATATCTATTTTGCCTCTAACACTTCTAACTCCTTTTAAACATTTTCTTTTTCTTTTCTATCAGCATTCTCCTTTCCCTTCCCTCCCCTTTCCTCTTTGTCTGTGTTTCTCTTTCTCTGTCTCTCTTCCTCCCTCCTGCTCTTCCTCCGTCCATTCTGTATGACTATCTGTCCGTTTATCTATCCATCCATCAGTTGTCTATTACCTATGTGTCCACCTAATCTAAACTAATCTCTCTGGCGTTGCCTACGATCTTCACCCCTGCTCCCTGTCTCATTCTTTCTGTCTCCTCCATCCTTTCCATCTCTCTATCTACCTGTTCCATATTATCTATCATCTTCCCTTCAGCTTCCTCCCTCCCTCCTTCCCACTCTCCCTTCCGTCTTTTTCCATTTTCTGTCTCTTGCTGTGACTTAACAGTGATAATTGTTCTTCCCTATCCCTTCAATTTCCTATTTCTGTGACTATTTTTTTTCTTCTGTATTTCAGGCATTAGTTCTGTCATCTGTTATCTGTTTCTGTTTTTCCTTTTTACCCATTTCTCCCCTGAGCTGTCCTCATACTACCTTGTGATCTTTATAGAGAAAATTAATTTGTAGATCATAGGTAAGTTTATTATAAATTTTTAATGAACCACATTCATTTTCTTTTTGGCAGTGTTCTTTTGGCAAGTGTTCAAAAACTAATGTTTAATTTTCCGACTTTGTCTTCGTTTTTCTTATCCTTCTTAGCATGCTGCATCATTGTCACGTTTATCACTCATATTTGACTGTGTATGTTTTCCTGAATCAACAATCATTGGCCAAGCTTCTTCTAGACAGAAGATGTTTCCAGGCTGTCTGGCATTTGCAACCCAGAAGGACTCTTCTTGTCTGATGCATCAAACGGAGATTATGTCATTAAAATTGTCCTGTCCTATTTGCTTTTGCTGTAGCCTACTTCCCCCCAGCTCCTCACTAATTCTTAAACTACTAATTCCAATGTCTGTGTATTTGATTGCAAATAAGAAGTAAACAATTTGCATATCAGGGCTTCTCCTACTAAGTGTGTGTTGTTTTGTGATTTTGTTTGTTTGTTTTTGCTAGTGATTTTTGAGATCCTATTATCTGATCCTCTTTCTTTGTGTGTTTCTTTTCTTTACATTCTTTCAAATGGATTCTACCATCTCTTCTAGCTGTGGCACAGGTTAAAACTGCAGCTTTAACTGTTACCTACTCCTACCAAAAATAGGTATATCTTTTTGTATTTTTTATCTTTATTATTTTTAAATGCATTATATAAAGGCTGAAGGAATTAAAAATTTAGAATCCATGTCCCTGTTCACAGCAATGTATTATTAGTCATATTTATTTCACAAGTGAGGAAATTTGAGCACGGAAATGTTAAGATACGCACACTAAATTAGGTACCAGTTAGGATGAGAGATAGGGCTCTACTCAGGGAATCTGGCCCCAGAAGCTACACTCAGACATAGATAACATTCCTGAGAATTCAGATATGAATCTAGTTCTGTTATAAATAATTTCCCAATTAGAGCAAAATATTTTCTTCAAATGAAACTACTTTTATTAAAGATATATTTCCAAAACTATACTTAATTTCATGAATTCTCATTTGGAAATTGTAGTAACTAATGCTAAGTCATTGCCTATTACACCAACTGGACAAATATATTTATAAAATGTATGCATATTCTCTTATGTTGGATTATATACATAACTGTTCTTTATATTTAAATTAGTTTAAATCAAGTTTGTTTTACAGTCTTTTAAATTGGACCAACTGTTCTTTGTATGAATTTTGTTTAACTGCTCTTTCAAAAAAAGTACATTTTGTTTTTCCTCATATCACCCTCATAGCTGTACTCATACCCTAGTCCTTGTATTCTGTTTTTTATTTTTCACAGGAAAAAATTTTGTCACTGAACATTTTTTTGTTTTTTGTGTTCTGTATGCTATATTCTCTTTCTGTTCTATTATTCAGTTTATTTTTCAACTTTTCCTTTTCTCTGTGTTCTAAAAAGCTGAGAGTTCTGTCATAAGTTTCTGCTATTATATAAAAACCTCACTCTTCTGTAAGTATTGGGAGTTAAGTCCACAAGGAGAATGTCTTTCTGTTTATTGACTTTGTTATTTGAGTAAAATTTCTATGTTTATTTCATTTTATTGTTACTTTTTCTTTATATTTAGCTTTAACTTCTGAATAAATATGTCTTGTGTGTTCTATGAGGTGACTTTATTTCAATTTATTTCACATATCTCACTCACCTATGATGGTTTATTTCCTTATGTTTTGCAGTAGAACTCATCCCAATGATAAAACAGAGTAAATAAGTTGTAAACATTCTTTTCTTTTTCTATTTTTGAAAGTAAGTACTAATTATTTCTAAGTTTCTAAAGATTCTTGCATTTATTATATTTCTTACACCTATTATATTTCTTATTTTACTTTCTAGAGCTAAGTTCAGTAACAGAAAACTCAAGAGATTGTTTTAACATAAAGTCTTGTTACTTTCTGTGTTAGGTTAAAAGCTTTCACTGGTTTGACTTAGTACTAAATTGACTGGTGTTGACACAATGTACCTGCCAGATTTTCTGGAGACTTTTCTTTGCTGGTTGATAAAGTCATTTCCCCACAAAATGTAGCACTACTAGAAGCCTTGGTTTATACTTTTTACTTACAGTATCTCATATGTACAATGTGGAAAAGTATCATTTTGAAATTTAAAGAAATATATAGCTTATGGCAATTTAGACTATCTATGTTAAAAATAATTATTGAAAATGTCACAAAAGGCATTGCTAAAACAATGAACTATATTTATTCAATCAGTACAGAAAAACATTTGAAAGTTGATATCTAGGGGAGCTGAAATTTTGCTAAGATGTTAATAATTTATACATATTTAATGGTAAATGCTTCATTATAAGAAAAACCATTACATTAGAGCTGAGAAAGAGAAAGTGTAGAATCTTCATCAGAAACGTATGATGACTCGGGGTAATCATTTGAAAACAGAAGATTTTGACCTAGACTTATGAAATAAAGAGAATTGTCAAGACCACTTTAATTTTGTGACCAGGCAATATTGTATTTTCCTCATATGAGAATGAATGTATTAAAATAATAATGCATAAGCCAAATTTTATTTCAGAAATAAATCTTCTTTTGTTAAGATATTAAATGTCAAAAATCTAATATAATGTATTATTTAATTAATTCCCAGTCTCTGAAGAGTCTGTTTTCTGTATTGGTGATGATGGTTGAGGCAGTGAAGTTTTGGCTAATATATTTATGAAGTCACCTGGCTAGCATGAGCTACAATTCCTGGTTACATCTACTAGGCGTTGGTACACAATTTTTACAAAATGAAATTAGATGTTCTCAATGTGAGTATAATTTTTCTTTGACAGATATTATCAGTTAATCAGTTAAAATAGCCTGTTTCTTATATAATCTTTAAGCATTTTCAAGATAAAAAGGCAAAACAGCAAGTTTTAAATTTAAGCTTAGAAATAAAATATAAGTTTACAGAATATGTAATAATAAGATACATATGTATATAATTATGTTTAGTGGTGCTTTAGTTGCTAAGTCATGTCTGAGTCTTTCAACCCCATGGACTGTAGCTTGCCAGGCTCCTCTGTCCATGGATTCTCCAGGCAAGAATACTGGAGTGGGTTGCCATTACCTTCTCCACTATATAACTATAGATAGATGTTTATATTACTATTAATATATATTACTAAAAAATAAAACCATTTACTGGTAAACGTTGAATGATTGAATAGATAAAGCACAATGATAATAAGTTGGAAAGCCACATGACTAATTTACTAATATAATAATGTAGCACAAAAGTGAATAGATGGAAAACATGGATAAAATGCTGTAGAATTTAGATCATCAGCTGATAAATCTAAGCATCTTTATAGTGGAATTTTGAGCAGAAGAAATAGAAAGAGTGATTGGCTACAAACAATTCTAAGAAATGCTAAAAAGGAAAATTTTAACTAACTGAAGAAAACAGAATATAAAAAATTTAGAGTCCACTGAGTGCCAACCAAACTCCCTGTTGATGGTTTCCAGAACTAAAAAAGAGATGTGAGAATAAGAATCATGTCCCTAATTATCAAATTCAGATAATAGAAATCAATAGAATATCTTTTTGCTGAGGAAAAACAACTCTCAACTATGGTGTCTCCACACCATCTAAGACTTACAGAAATGAAGTAAGTTGAAGATATTCTCAGTCATTCTCTGACTCAAGTTTCACTCCCCACGGAAACTACAAAAAGAATTGTTAGCATGTATACTGCAGCAAGAAGAATATAATGAATTCAGGGGAAGATAGTAGGGTAAATAAAGCAATTAAAAATAAATAGAACAAAACTCAAAATAAAGTAGCAGGAAAATTGCAAATTCCAAATTGAATTCATGTTATATGACAATCACTAACTGTTTTGGTTGGAGGGGGTTTTTTGGTTGTTGTTTATTTTTTGTCTTCTCCATCTCTCTCCAAATAGGCTGTCCCAAACTGTCATGCAAATAAAATGCCATTTTAAAGCAATGTGTTATTTAAAATAATGTATTTGTAGTAAATAAAGATGCCAGCTGTGCACTTGCTTACTCAGGTAGGCTTTCTCTGGGGACAACATGTTACTTAGGATCCCACTCCTTGCTGTTTTAATTTTCCCACTCTTTTTCTTTGTAGTTGGCTCCAGTCTCAGTTAGAACCTTCTCTGGATAACCCTGAGATCATCTCTGTGTCTCTTTTCACACACAAAAGGAAAATCAATGCTGCTTTTTTATTAACCACTTTAGTTAAAATTGTTGTGCTAGTTGCAGGTGCACAACGAAGTGCTTCCAGTTCTTTTCTGTTAAGGTTGCCATAAGACACTGACTATGGTCCCAGCTATATGACCTGTCCTCCTTGTTTATTTTATATGTTCGTTGTTGTTCAGTTGCTAAGTTGTTTCTGACGCTTTTCAACCCCATGCACTGCAGCACACCAGGCTTACCCGTCCTTCACCATCTCCCAGAGCTTGCTCAAACTCATGTCCATTCAGTCAGTGATGCCATCCAACCATCTCATCCTCTGTCATCCCCTTCTCCTCCTGCCCTCAATCTTTCCCAGCATCAGGGTCTTTTCCAATGCGTCGGCTCTTGACATCAGGTGGCCAAAGTATTGGAGCTTCAGCTTCAGTGTCAATCCTTCCAGTGAATGTTTAGGATTGATTTCCTTTAGGATGGACTGGTTTGATCTCCTTGCTGTCCCAAGGACTCTCATGAGTCTTCCCCAGCACAACAGTTCAAAAGCATCAATTCTTCAGCACTCAGCCTTCCTTATGGTCCAACTTTCACTTCCAGTTTTATATACAGTATTATGTATATGTTAGAGTTCCCTGGTGGCTCAGACGGTAAGGCGTCTGCCTACAATGTGGGAGACCCGGGTTCAATCCCTGGGTGGGGAAGATCCTCTGGAGAAGGCAATGGCAACCCACTCCACTACTCTTGCCTGGAAAATCCCATGGACGGAGGAGCGTGGTAGGCTACAGTCCATAGGGTCGCAAAGAGTCGGACACAACTGAGTGACTTCACTCACTATGTATATGTTAATAGCTCAGCTGTAAAGAATCTACCAGCAATGCAGGGGATTCAGGAGACGCAGGTTTGACCCCTGGATTGGGAAGATCCCTGGAGGAGGGAATGGCAATCCACTCTAGTATTCTTGCTGGGAAAATCCCATTGACAGAGGAGCCTTGTAGGCTACAGTCTATGGGGTCACAAAGAGTCAGATACAACTGAGCACAGTGTATGTTAATGCCACACCTCTAACTTATCTCTTTGTCCCTACCCTGTTTCCCAATACGCTGTAAGTTTATTTTGTGTCTTTATTTTGTATGTCTGTTTCATAGACTATACTCTTTTAAACCAGTATCTTATTTTTCCTAATTGTTTTCATTTTCATTCTGAGTCATTCCTGAATCAATCACATAGTCCAATCTGATTTCATCCTTAGAGGCAGAGGTACAGGTCAACCCCCACCAAATCACAGGCATGAAATATGGGTACCATAGAATAGGATGAAGGAGGTAATGGATATGGGGAGGGACGCCCCCAAAATCTGTCACTATACTCACCTACTAAAGAGAGAGAACTCAAAGTGGATTTAAAAAACTGAACTCAGGCAATATGTTATTTTAAAGAGACATATATATATTTATGATGAATGAATTATGTAAAATAGTAATTGAAAACAATACAGTAGGAAGATGCTAACCAAGAACAGTGAATGTATAAATATCAATATGGAAATACTATCATCAAGCTTGAAATATTATGAGGGAAAGAAGATTTAATTATTAGTAATAAGTAGTAATTATTAAGTAATAAATAAGTTATTAGTAAGTAGTCTAAGAAGTAGATGTGATAATATTAAAATCTTCCTTACCACAAACCTATGAATTAAAAAATCCTCAGGCCTAATTGCATCATCTAGTGTCACCATTTATATAAATTACCACAATTCAAACCAGAATCCAGGGTCATTTCTCATTTCCTGCATCTAATGAATGTAGGACTCCTCAGCAAATTGGGTACCCCAAGCCTATTTCCTCTATATTTTCCTTCAATCTGATTTGCTATACTTTTTGCAACATATAACAATCTCACAAACAATACTCGCAAGTGATACTTGTCTGTATCACTTTATTAGAGTAAAAGAATAAGTAACTCGACAATTAAAGTAAGGATATAGGGAAGTTGAGTCAAACAACACAAGATTTTGTTAGAAATATGTGTACTGTGCTTAGTCGATTAGCTGTGTCCGATTCTTTGTGATCCCATGGATTGTAACCTGCCAGGCTCCTCTGTCCATGGGGATTCTGCAGGCAAGAATGCTAGAATGGGTTGCCATGCCCTCCTCCAGGAGATCTTAGCAACCCAGGGATAAAACCTAGGTCTCCTGAGCTGCAGGTGGATTCTTTATCATCTGAGTCAGCAGGTATAGCCATAAAATATTCATATATGGCCACAGTAAGAAAATAAATATTAGCAAATTCCAAAATTTATCATTCAGGATAAACTCACTGACCAGAGCATAATAAATTTGAAAATCAATAAAGAAAGTAAATTTCTTTAACCTGTTATTGATAATAGAATTTTTTTTGGACTATAAGATGTAAGAAGAAAAATGTAAAAAAGAGGACCAAAACCTCGGTGGTAGTGGTGGTTTTTGTTGCTATGTTGTATCTGACTTCAAAGCCTTGGACATGAGACCAAATTAGCACTAAGTGTTAGCTGAATTTATTAGCAACAAAAATAGTTCAATTTTGAATTAAGTTATATAAATAAAATAAAGAATAATCCAAAGAAAAAAAATAATGGAGGGGAATATGCTAAAGATAAGAACAATACATAATTATAAGGCAGGTACATGATAAAGTTAATAAATAAAATGGAGGCTATTTCTTTCACAACTCAGAAAAATAGATAACATTTGATAAATAGAATCAAGAAAATTATAGAGAAGCAGTTAATAAACCACAAAGATGCATATTAAAGTGATTACCTAGTTTTAGATATAGAGATTTACAAATTTATAGGTGACTGTCAGGACCAAGTATTTCAAAATGAATGTGAATAGGAACATAAGAGGGAGATATTTTTTTAGGGGAAAAATTACACATTAATTGAAGAAGAACATTTGAAATAGCCATTAGATACAGAAAAATTTAAATTATACATTAAATGTCTTCATATCTGTCCCTTGGACTCTAGCAAAGGACTAGTACAAAACTTATTTTAGACCTGGGTAAAATTAAACTAATTTTAAGAAGCTGTTACATTCAGTCTCAAAATGAGAAAAAACTAACTCATTTTACAAGGGTCCGATAACTTTGATAAAAACACAAATGTTATAGTGGAATAGGCAACTATAGGCCAATTTTGCTTTGACAAAATCATGCAAAAATTTTTAAAGTGATTCAGTAGAATAATTAGTAAAAATGCTTTAGGAATAAGTAGATAGAAGGATGGCAAAAGATTAGATCATATTTGGACTCACTAAATTAATAGATTAAATTAGTACAATCTATGGCATTTAATGGGCTTCCCTGGTGGCTCAGACGGTTAAAGAATCTGTCCACAATTCAGGAGACCTGGGTTTGGTCCCCGGGTTGGGAAGATCCTCTGCAGAAGAAAACGGCAACCCACTCCAGTATTCTTGCCTGGAGAATTCCATGGACAGAGGCGCCTGGTGGGTTACAGTCCAGAGGGTTGCAAAGAATCAGACAGGACTTGAGTCACTGACACTTTCACTTTCACTAATGGCATTTTTACTTTCCTGGTAACTCAGCAGTAAAGAATCTGTCTGTCGTGCAGGAGATGTGTGTTGGATCCCTGGGTCAGGAAGACTCTGCAGGAGAAGGAAATGGCAAGGCACTCTGGTATTTTTGCCTGGGAAATCCCATGAACAGAGGAGCCTGGTGGGCTATAGTTAATGAGGTTGCAGAATTGAATACAACTTGGTGGCTAAACCACCCCTACCACCATGGCATATAAGAAACATAAGCATCTTATAGATAGAAAGAAAGCATCTGTAAAATTTAGCAAAAACAAGAGAGATTGAAGGAAATGCCCTTAGCTTGATAGAATCTAGTATCTAAAGAAGCTGTTATGCTTGATGGGAAATCATTAGAATCTTTCCCATCCACAGCCACACCATCAGTGAATGAATGTTTCCACAAACTTTAGCAATCTAGGGTTTTGTTTTTTTTTTCCAAGTCTGATAAGGATATATATGTCTCTTATTGGAATTCTAATTTTGCATTTTTCTGAATAAAAATTAATTAAGCATCTCTTTATGTGTTTATTTGCCATCGTAATTTATCTTTTGTGAATTTTGCTTGTTCATACTTCTGTGGTTTTTGCAATGGTTGTTTTTCTCATGAATTTTCTGTAAGTTCAGTTGTTCAGTCTTGTCCAACTCTTTGTGACCCCATGGAATCTGGCACGCCAGGCCTCCCTGTCCATCACCAACTCCCAGAGCTTAGTGATGCTGTTCAACCATGTCATCCTCTGTCGTCCCCTTCTCCTCCTGCCTCCCAACATCAGGGTCTTTTCCAATAATTCAGCTCTTCGCATGAGGTGTCCAAAGTATTGGAGTTTCAGCTTCAGCATCAGTCCTTCCAATGAACACCCAGGACTGATCTCCTTTAGGATGGACTGGTTGGATCTCCTTACAGTCCAAGGGACTCTCAAGAGTCTTCTCCAACACCACAGTTCAAGAGCATCAATTCTTTAGCGCTCAGCTTTCTTTAGGGTTCAACTCTCACATCCATGTATAACTCCTGGAAAAACCAAAGCTTTGGCTAGACAGACCTTTGTTGGTAAAGTAATGTCTCTGCTTTATAATATGCTGTCTAGGTTTGTCAAGGAGCAAGGAGCAAATGTCTTTTGTTTTAATATATATTTATCTCCTCCCTTTTCCTTGCATGCTCTGTTTATGTCTCTCTTGAATCCTCTCATTAAATTTGGTTGCAGACAGACTTTCCACCTTATAGATTGTCTTTTCACTGTAATTTTTGTGTGTGTGTGAAGCAGACTTTAAATTTTTTGGAATGGTAGAATTTGTTACTTTTTTCAAGACACGGTGTGGGTTTTGTGTTTTGCATTAAAAAAAAAAAGTCCTTCACTATGCATATACTAATGCAGTGATTGAGAACATGGCCCAAAGGCAGGCAAACCTGCTTTGAATTCTCTCTCTCTTATACTAGCTGAGTAACCTCAGGCAAGTTATTTAAATCCTGTGTGGTAAGCAGAATTCTAAAATGGGCCCCCAGATGTCTTGCCCTTCAGCATGCATACTCTCTATGACCCCATTCTCCTAAAGGTTTGGATATAATAGTTTACTAATCAGTTGTCTTTTGGTTAATCAAGAGAGGGATTACTTGGATGGGTCCCACCTAGTCAGGCCCAGCTTTCAAAGAGACTGGGTTGTCCCTGAGGTTAGATGGAATGAATTCTGACAGGGCTCATGCCTGTAGGGAGGATTCCATTAGTAGAGAGGAGGCAGAATGAAGTGTCAGAGGGCTTTCAGAGAAGATTGTGTGCCAAGGCCCTGAAGGCGGTTTGTTCCGGGTCACTTGCTAGCGAGGCAATGGGGACCTCAGTCACACATATCCAAGGAAATAAATTCTCCCTACAACCAAGGAAACCTGGTGTGGGGATCTTTCTGTAGTTTTGTCTCCACAGGAAGAGAGAGTCAACCACCTCCTTGATTTCAGCCTTGGAAACCTGGGAGCAGTCAACCCACCTCGGCTCCTGACCCATAGAAACTTTGAGATAAGAAATTGGTACTGTTTTCTCTTTTATGCTTTGTGATGGTTTGTTAGCAGAAAGCTTCCTTGTTTCTAAAATGCAGGTAATAGGAGTGTATTGTTCATAGACTTTAAGGTTAAGACTACACGAGTACATCAATATAAATGCAGAAAGTGCTTAGCAGTGCACAAGTAAACACTGTATAAATGATTATTTTAAAGATACTGCGGCTGCTGCTACCAAGTCCCTTTAGTCGTGTCCGACTCTGTGCCACCCCATAGATGGCAGCCCACAGGGATCCCCTGTCCCTGGTATTCTCCAGACAAGAACACTGGAGTGGGTTGCCATTTCCTTCTCCAATGCAGGGAAGTGAAAACTGAAAATGAAGTCGCCCAGTCGTTTCTGACTCTTAGTGACCCCACAGACTGCAGCCTACCAGGCTCCTCCGTCCATGGGATTTTCCAGGCAAGAGTACTGGAGTGGGTTGCCATTGCCTTCTCCTTAAAATACTATGAAGATACTATGAAGAATATTTTCTTCTATATTTTATTCTAAATCCTTTTATAGTTTTATTCTTTAATTTTAGCTCTATGATCGACTTGATATTTATTTTTGGGTAGGAAGGATCAGAGTTAGGAATCCATTTTTCCTTCCTCCTTCCCTCCTGCCTTGCCTTCCTTCTATTGAGAAATAATTGGATCACTTGAAAATTACATACTTTTCTCAGTGATCTGAGAAATCATCTCTTTTATAGGTTAGCCGTTCATGAATGCATTTATTTCTGAACTCTCTGTAGTGCTCCATTGGTTTGTTTCTTTTCTTGTACCAATAACACACTTATTAACAGAAATCTTAATATCCAGCAGGGAAACTCTCATCAATTTACTCTTAGGTTTTTATTCATTACTTTTTTTTTTTGGAGGAATAAGACATACATATTAAAGTGCATTGGTATTATTGTTCAGTTGCTCAGTCATGTTTTGACTTTGCGACCCCATGGACTGTAGCACTCCAGGCTTCCCTGTCCTTCACTATATCCCAGAGTTTGCTCAAACTCGTGTCCATTGAAGTCAGTGATGCCATCCAACTGTCTCATCCTGTGTTGCCCCCTTCTCCTCTTGCCCTCAATCTTTCCCAGCATCAGGGTCTTTTCCAATGAGTCTGCTCTTCACACCAGGTGGCCAAAGTATTGGAGTTTCAGCTTCAGCACCAGTCCTTCCAACGAATGCTTAGGGTTAATTTCCTTTAGAATTGACTGGTTTGATATCTTTGTTGTCTGAGGGATTCTCAAGAGTCTTCTGAAGCACCACAGTTCAAAAATATCAGTTCTTCTGCACTCAGCCTTCTTTATGGTCCAGCTCTCACATCCATACCTGACTACTGGAAAGACCATAGCCTTGACTACACAGACCTTTGTTGGCAAAGTAATGTCTCTGTTTTTTAATATGTTGTCTAGGTTTGTCATAGCTTTTCTTCCAGTGAGCAAGTGTCTTTTAATTTCATGTCTGCGAGCACTCTCGCAGTGCATTAATGTTAACTATATGGATCAGTAGTTTCTACATTCATGTACTTCAGGCTAACTGTCAAACAGACCAAGATGTAGAATGTTAGCAATATACATATGTCTCTCATGCACAATACAAGTCTCTGTAAAACCCCTTCCCAACCACAGAGCTAACCACTGTTTGGGTTTCTAAAACACAGATTTGTTTTGACTGTTTTGAACTTCCACATAAGTATTCTTATACTTTTTTATATATTTTTGTTTTTGTCTATATTCTTTCACTAAACAGTGTTTTTGAGATCCATCTATTTTTGTGTATAGTAGGAATATGATTTTTTTTTTTTTTTTTTCTGAGTGGCGTTCCATTGTGTGATTATACTGCAGTTTATTGATCAGTTTTCTTGTTAATAGGCGTTAAGGTTCTTTTCTGTTTCAATATTTTGAGAAACGCTCCTAAAAACAATCTCTTAGAAGTCTTTTTGGAGAAGGAAATGGCAACCTATTCCAGAATTCTTGCTGGGAAATCCCATGTGTTATGCCCCATGTCCGAATCCCCGAACGGGAAGAGAGAAGGCTTCCAAGACTGCAACTCGAAAAAAAGGGAAGTTTATTACTGACTTGAGTCAGGTCCTTCTGCCGCATCCATCACAGTGGTGCAGGGTCAGAAAGCGCTGAGCCCAAGCTGTTACGCAAATTTATAAGATATGCATAAGCGGTTAGTAGCTGGCTTAAGCGGATTGGTTACATGTTTGCAAAGCAATTCTATTGGTACAGACTTTCGTGGGCTTTTTCAAACCTGGGCATTCGCAGGCTTTTCAGCTCTCCCTTTGTTTCTCACTGGGCACATATTGATTGGCTGGCTCCAGGTTACCTGATGGGGGTAGGGAATCTTACCATTTCGGGGGAAGCTAAAACTTAGGTCCAGGCTGCCTGTCATGGTATTAACCCTGGCAGCCTCACACCATGGACAGAGGAGCATGGAGGGCTACTGTCCATGGAGGTCACAAAAGATTCAGACATGACTTAGTGAGAAAACAGGAAAGAAGTTTTTTTAAAAATTATTTTATATGCACTTATTATCTTGGATATACAGAGAAAATCTAAATGACTGGGTCATAAAATATGTACATGTTTAATTAGAAACTTCTAAATAGTTGTCCAAATTGCTGTATAATTTAACTTTTACCAGCATTGTATGACAATTCTAGTGACTATTTTCACAAATATTTATTAACATGTTAAGTCAGTTTATTTCTGACCAACCTATTTTATCCAGTCATTCCCTGATTTTACTTTCCATCTGCTTTTCCCTGGTAGTGCATGTTTTATGTTTATGTGCTTATTCACCATTTAAAAACCTTCTTAGTGAAATGTCTCTTCAGGTATTTTTTGAGTTGTTTGTCTTCTTTTTACTGACTTCTGATTGGTTTAGCATATGTACACAGTACATACCTGTGTATGTGTAAATATGCATGTGCGCATGCTTAATCACTCAGTCATGTCCAACCCTTTGTGACCCTATGAACTATAACCTGCCAGGTTCCTCTGTCTATCAGATTCTCCAGGTAAGAATACTGAAGTGGGTAGCTATTCATATATATATATATTTAGTTTTTTTAAAATATAAATTGTGATCCTACATACGTTTTTATTGAAATAAAGGATTTCATGCAAAAAAGCTTGAAAGTCATGATACAGTCAATTAGCATTTATTGAGTCCATAATGACTAAAGACACAGATAATGTTTTGAGCACTGACTATTCTGGAGACCACAGTTACTAATAAGAATAAAGCAGTGGGGCACATAAATGCAATCTTGATCTCTTGAAGCATAGAATGATAGACAATAAGCAAATTAATATTTAATTGCAATATGTACTTTAAAAATGATGAGGCTTCTCTTAGTAACAGTCAGTGTATCCTAATTAAGGAAGTCAGGGAAGGGAATCTCAAAGAAGGACCATTGAAGTCAAGGCCTTCACTGGGGCAAAGAACGCAGCCAAGAATTTTGGTTATCTGATTGAAAAGACACAAGGCTGTGTGATTCAAGGTTGTGATAGCAGAACTCCAAGCGTCATGCGCTCACATAGAAAGAACAACCAACACAGTTTGGTTAGAAGTCTTATGAGAGGAACTGATGATAAAACAGCTAACAAAGATATCTGATATTTTAAAAATAATTTCTGAATATTAAATTTTTACTCCTATTGTATTTTGCTTTTCTGATTTATTTTCTTACATTTAGGAAATATTGTGGTACTTAAGCTTTAGGTATCTAGTATCTTTATGGTACATTAACTGCAAAAAATATTAGGCCCTGGACTCGGGTACCATACTATGACTTAACTTGATGGAGTTTGTTATCATTTACCTACAACCAGATGGACAAATATGTCAAATGGACCACATTGAAGTGATATGAACTGACCTAATATAAATAACAATGAAATAGATTATTTACTTTTGGTTTTTAACATGAATTTAAAGCAAGTTTGTGTCAATGGCGCCCATGACTTTTGAACAAAGGTAGCATTCTTATTTAAGGGACTTTATTTGAATTCTGTCAACCCACAAAGAAATTTTGCATGCATGCAACATAGCATACACAATAAATTAGGACACAAATTAATCAACTGGGTAGTACACAACAATTACTGTTTGTGCACACAAGGATAAATCATCAAAAACTTTCTCAGATTTGCTTTCTTAGTTTCTAACATGATTAATTATACTTTTATGATTTGAAAAGACAAATTATTTGCTATTATGGAGAATGACATTGAGTTTTAAGTCTGTGCTTTTTTCCTCCATCTGGAAATCTTTCATTCGGTAACACCAGTTGAAAGCAGCTTTCAAAGAGGCCTTTCCTCCCCCTTCAGCCTTGTTTCACATCTAGCAGAGTGCTGGTGTCCATAAGCAATATTTCCATTTCATAAGATTTCAGATCATAGAGTAGATCATCATGTACTAGGATGAAGTTAAAATGGAATAAACATTGTGTAATCTTCTTGTTCCAAATGGATAGAACTGCTCAATTTAACAGATTCTGAAAATATTAAATGCCTTATAATTCCTTGAAAAGTAAGATACTTTTGTTCTAAGCCTATGAAAAAAGCAGGCTGCTGTTGTTCAGTTGCTGAGTTGTGTCCAGCTCTTTGTGACCCCATGGACTGTAGCATGTCAGGCTTCCCTGTCCTTCACCATCTCTGGGAGTTTGCTCAAACTTGTGTCCATTGAGTCAGTGATACCATCCAACCATCTCATCCTCTGCCACCCCCCTTTTCCTCATGCCCTCCGTCTTTCCCAGTGCCAGGTTTTTTTTTTTTCCCCCCAGAGAGTCAGCTCACCCAGTCATAAAACACAGAATAAGTTGTAAGCATTCTTTCTGTTTTTGAAAGTAATTAGGAATTTTTCTAAGTTTTTAAAGATCTTTATACTTACTGTACTTTTCACACCTATTATATTTCTTATTTTACTTTCTAGAGTTAAGTATATAGCGCATGAACAGAAAACTCAAGAGATTATTTTAACATAAAGTCTTGTTACTTTATGTGTTAGGTTAAAAGTTTTAAAAAGCTTGCTGTAATACTAGATTGACTCTTGTTAGCTGAATGGAGGTCTTCCCTTGTGGCTCAGCTGTTAAAGAATCTGCCTGCAATGCAGGAGACCTGGGTTCAATCCCTGGGTTGGGAAGATTCCCTGGAGAAGGGAAAAGCTACCCACTCCAGTATAGGAGCTGAATAGGAGAGTTGTTCAATCGCTCTGTCATATCTGACTCTTTGTGACCCGTGGACTGCAGCACACCAGGCTTCCCTGTCCTTCACCATCTTCTGGAGCTTGTTCAATCTCGTGTCCATTGAGTCATTGATGCCATCTAACCATCTCATCTTCTGTTGTCCCCTTCTCCTCCTGCCTTCAAGCTTTCCCAGCATCAGGGTCTTTTCTAGTAAGTCAGTTCTTCGCATCATGTGGAGCTTCAGCTTTAGCATCAGTCCTTCCAGTGAATATTCAAAGTTGATTTTCTTTAGGATTGACTGGTTTGATCTCCTTGCTGTCCAAGGGACTCTCAACAGTCTTCTCCAGTACTACATTTTGAAAGCATCAATTCTTCGGCTTTTAGTCTTCGAAACAAGGGAGACAGAAGATATAGAAAAAGAATATTTTTCTCAATTTTTGATTTCTCTCGTTCCGTTTAAACTGGTAAAATACACTGCTTGCAATGTAATGATGACTTCTTTGAATACTTTTATTTTCTGTTCACTTGATTTTAATTTTGGAAGCTGCCACTCTTTTACTGACCATTCACAAGTGGCACTAGTGGTAAAGACCCACCTGCCATTGCAAGAGATGTAAAAGACGTGGGTTCGATACCTGGGTCCGGAAGATGTAAGAGCCATGGGGTCGACACCTGGGTCAGGAAGATCTCCTGGAGGAGGAAATGGCAACCCACTCCCGTATTCTTGTCTGGAGAATCCCATGGACAGAGGAGCCTGGCAGACTACTGTTTGTGGGGTCATAAAGTCAGACACAACTGAAGCGACTTGGCCCACTCAGCCCACTCTTTTGCCATTTAAAGGAAGGAGTATATATAACATCCTAATGCTGTTTATAAATATTTTTATTACTCAATGTCAGATGATTTCTTATAATGCTGAAATCAGTGCCAATGTTTTATATAAGCTGTGCTTGAGTAAGCTGCAAATAATGAGTAAATACATGAAAATATTCTTCAGGAAAATTGACCTTAATAAAAGTATCTTTCTACCTACCAAATCTGGGCCTATACAACCAACACAGAAACAGAGAAAACAGCTGCAGGAAGTCACAAGCAGAACATTATAAATTCTGATTTCAGCAGCCAAGGGATCACCTTGCAGGGTCATGTTGGAAGACAACACCGAGGCAGGAATATTGGAAGGTGAACAGTATACTTCGTACAGAAAGTGGATGACAAAACTGCTTAATATTCAGTTCAGATTGAAATGGGTAGTGCAGAGTTAAGCATATTAAATAATTCAAAAGATGAAGCATCAGGAAAGAGGACCTCTTTTTATTAGCCTAGGATTCATATGTCTTTTGTAGCATGATAAACAGACACTGAGTAAATCAGGAAAATAAATTTTTACCCACTGCAGTTAGCAAATGCTTCTGCAGCCAGGAAAAATGATACAAATGATACACAAGCCACAGGGCCCCAAGAAATGATAGAATAAAGTTCAAGGAGGAAAGACAATTTAAATTAAGATGAAGAAAACCTCCTTTTAATCTAAATATGCTAGGTTGTTATTAGTTTCGATAGGGAAGTCACACATGGAGATGATACAGATAAGGACTGTGACAGATAAGGTCTGTGACACCCACCTGCTGGCCTCCTAGTCCATGCTTATCCAGCTGCAGTCTTGAGCTGTCTTATGCTAAGTCCAGCGTGTATATCAGTATCCTTTCTCTTTTTAAAATAAGGCTTACAGCATCTAAGTTATGTGTGTCCCATGAATCGGATAGAATATTTATATTGCTTACCCATTCCTGATTCTGACACGTGGTAGGCACTCAATAAATACTTGCTTAGTGAATAAATAGATGGGTTATATAAGTTTCAGTAAATAAGATCTTATATTTACATCTATTGAATTTTAGTTCTATACTCCTTTGCTTTCAAATTCAATTGAATAATGCACTAATCTAGCATACCTCTCCTGTCTGAGCTCCCGTTGTATATATTGAAAGTATTTCATAAATAGCCTACTCGTTATCCCTTGAATATTCTCTAACCTGCTAATTTTTGCTTTTGCTCACCCCAAAATGCCCTAGTTTCTTCTCATTCTCCTCTCAAAATTATGTTTATCCATAAAGTGAGAAATCTGATGAACTCTTCCATCACTGAACACTCGCTTCCAAATAATGATTTAATCATAACACTGTATTTTTGAGTAGCTGAGTTGTGTCTGACTCTCTGTGACTCTGTGGACTGTAGCCTGCCAGGCTTCCATGTCCGAGGGATTTCCTAGCAAGAATACTAGAGTGACTTGCCATTTCCTCCTCCAGATGAACTTCCTACCCCAGATTGAAATTGCATCTCCTGTGCCTCCAGCGTTGAAGGTGGGTTCTTTACCACTGAGCCACTGGGGAAACCTATCATAACACTAAGATTGGTATTATGGTATCTTATGGTTGGTTTATAAAAGCATTTTAACATACAGTACTTCTCATTTTATGTTAATTCTAATCCCTTCCTAAAGCAAAATCGTGATGTCTCCTGTGATGTATATATAGTCTTTCTTGTTTGTAGGTTTGTAATTTTTCTGGACATTTTTCTTCTGGATGATGTATTGATATATGAATGTGTGTGCATGTGTAACATTTCTTTTTGTGTTTCACTCTGTTTTAATTGGTGTAAGTTTTCTAATATGAATTAATGAATCAGGAGCTTAGAAAAGAGCCTGAAACAAAGGTAACAGACAACAGCTGTTTACTGAAAACTGACTTGAGGTCCCTTGTTTAAAGAATTCTCTTAAAAAAAATATATATTTATTTATTTATTTTGGATTACCCTGTATCTTTGCTGCTGCACATGGGCTTTCTCTAGTTGTAGCGAGCAGGGGCTACTCTCTAGTTGAGGTGTGGGCTTCTTATTCCAGTGGTTTCTCATTCCCCGGGCTCCAGGGTGTGTGGGCTTTACTAGTTGCAGCTTCTGGGCTCACTTGGCCCATGGCATGGGGCATCTTGCTGGCCCAGGGATCAAACTTGTATCCCCTGAATTGGCAGGTGGATTCTAAACTACTAGGCCAGCAGGGAAGTCCTTAAAGAACTCTTAACTCATGATCTGATGAGCTCTTCCAACGCAATTAGATACTGATGTATTGTGTTTGCAACAGGGACCTAATTGCTATATCCAATGTCACTGCTAATACAAGGTGCACTTCTTTCCTGTGATAATACCTTTTAAAAAGCAAGTTCAGAGCTGAACATTATTACATTACACCATCATTTAATTCTAAGGGTGAAGAGGGATCTGGTTTTATGCCACAATTTTTTACTCTTCAGATCTGCTAGGAAGAGTCATTCATATTATTATTTTGTAAAGTGGTCTTCTTTTCATGAGTTTTTGACAATTAGAGGTACGCACCCTACATTCTAACTCATCAAAATTTTACATAAAACATAAACCTGGAATGATATAGGTATATTTATTTCAGTTTTTAAATGATTTAAGAAAATATTGACAAATATTTATAGACTCTCAGCTTAAATAGGAAACTGGAGGTGTCAGAATTGTGATATATTTGCCAGACTCTTAGGACTTCATTAATAATGTGTGATTATTAGGTGATAATTATTCTCTTCACTCTGATTGAGGTAGAAGTGCATTGAGAGTCAAGTTTCCCTTTTATGAAGAGGGATGATCAAAAAAGTCAGGACTTTATAATCAAGGGTACAATGTAGGTCATTGATTTCATACTAAATTCTTAACATTTTTTGAACAACTTTAGGTTTGTGTATACTCTTAGTTAACCATGAGTTGTCAGTATTGACTGACAGAAAGTTTAGAGTCCTTTAAAAATGTATGGACCTTTCAGGAAAGTGCATTTCTAGGCTGTTGTCATTTTAAATACAGACACAAAAATCAGGATGCTGAGCAGCTTCTAAAGTATAATGATGTTAGACTGCAAATGTCTTTCTTTCGGCTAAGGCCATTCTGCATGTCAGAATGGTCTTTCAAACTGTAAATACATGAGGATGAAAATTTTAAAAACACTTTTTATCCTAGAACTTTCAGTTCTGATATGACTTAGCTTCCTGCAATGCAGAAGATCCAGATTCAATTCCTGGACGGGGAAGATCTGCTGGAGAAGGGATAGGCTACCCACTCCAGTATTATTGGGCTTCATTTGTAGCTCAGCTGGTAAAGAATCCTTCTGCAATGCGGGAGACCTGGGTTTGATCCCTGGATTGGGAAGATCCCTTGGAGAAGGGAAAGGCTCCAGTCCACTATTCTGGCCTGGAGAATTCCATGGACTTATAGTTCATGGGGTCACAAAGACTCAGACACAACTGAGCCACTTTCAGTTTTCACTCCTCCTTGGAGAACTGGGTTGACTACAAAGTTCATGTTATTCCGGTGCTATCCTATGTTTACAGTAGAATAGATAGTCTCAAGTTAGGCAATTAAAAAGCAGTAATATCTATTTAGTCTGACTTTGAATAGACTAAGGGGCCATTTAGGAGGTACCATTTCAAAAGTTCTGGTCATTTTAAAAATACTTTAATGAAAATTTAGAACTAAATGGACAGCATTGTCTGTTTTGCTTTAGAAATTTAGCCTAGTTAAGTTTTCTAGGTGTACTCATGTGAATGTAACTCATGGAATTCCCAGGTGACTCTGTTGTAAAGAATCTGCCTGCCAAGCAGGAGACGTGGATTTGATCCCTGGGTCCAGAAAATCCCCTGGAGAAGGAAATGGCAACTGACTCCAGTATTCTTGCATGGCTAATCCCACAGATTTAGGAGCCTGGCTGAGTCAGACCCAATTTAGAGACTAAACAAACAAAAAAATACATATATATATAACTCATAGTTAAGATTTAAGAATGCCTAACACCTTAAATCTATTAACTTTAAAAATTGAAAACTGTGTTTATGCAAATATTTATACTTAAATTATTTGACAGTAAGTGTTGGATTCTATCTTATTCTGTTGAACAAACTTTTAAGGTAGCTGGAAGCTTAGAAATAATTATTTTAGAGGTATTTCACTTTTTCAGATTTTCCTGACACAAGTATATAATTTTGTGTGTTATCATATCTCTTAACTTTTCTAAAAAAATGTTAGCCTTGACCTGGGGTTCATTTTTTTTTCAAACATGTTTTTTATCTTGAGGCAACTCTTGGCTTTGTTGAGGAATACCAAAGACAAAAGCATAACAAGCAATTGAACTCTTCCCTTTTGTGGTTATTAAATCCTTTTTATCTATTGTTTCACTTTTTATTTTTTTGGATTTGTTTAACAAAATTCAGCTATTACTTCCCTGTCAACAAGAGATACTCTTTAGAGGTCTTTTGGCTTCTCATAAACTATTGTGATAATTTATTGAGGTGCTTTCACAATGCATACATAAAATATTTTGTGATTTTCTACATCTTAATGTGTACTGAATTTGCTATAAAATATCTTAAACTTCTTTGATTAGCTATTCCAGTGTATCTCATAACATTCAATAGCCATGCATAAAACATCTGATGATTATGCTGTTTGAAATCTGGCTTCAAAGATTGCAATTTAAATAATTAGGAAATTGGTGAAATATTTTCTTGCATGTCATTTAACAATTTTTTTTTCTCTAAACTTCTAAAACATATTTCTGCAGAGTACTATAATTGATACCACCAACACATACCCGGAGTCACTTACGATTCTATTAAAACTGAGATTTCAGTTAGTCATTCTAATAAAGTATTCTCATGTGTAGGTTCTGTACCGAGCAATGTTTAGTGTGATAGGATGAGACAAGTGATATCAGTATATTGTCTGTTGGACCCAATGTACAATAAAGAAGATGAAAACTTAGCTCAATTGCCACAATGCAGAAAAATGATAACCAGTCTTGGAGAGCTTGAGGTGTTGTAGAAGTTTTTTTTTTTTTTCCTTGTATGAGAATAATTGTTTTAAATCTGCCTTAATCATTTGAATGAATTTGCATATCTTATTCTCAAGCCACTGTATATCTTCGTGGAAGGAAATGGACTAGCTTGCTTTCAGTTTTCAAGAGAAGTCTAAATATTATAGTACAAAGGCAACACTGTTAGCAACCCAGGCACTTGTGCAATAAGGATGGAGTGTGAAAATTATAAGCACGTGTTTAAAGTATAATAGGACTTGCTACAAGTTTAGATAAATAATGATGATTTGTATATATAGAGAAAATTTAATATTATTGGCTTTAAGCAACATTAGTCTGCAAGGTATATACCATACCTTCCCGTCAGAATGATGCTCAAACAATATAAAATTGGTTAAAGTCAGAAAGAAAAACAGAGGTCTGAAATGTAGTTTTATGGGACTTACAGCTGTAAGCCTTCCAATGTAATGTTTTCTGAAGGAGACGTCTTTTTAATTAGAATTTTCTGGTTTGGTTTTGTTTTGTTTTTAATTCTGCCCTTTAACTCAACCTGTATTTGGAAAGAGAAAGGCACTCTGTCGCACTAGTTCACCATCCCATGAAAGTTCCATGTGGTCGCCATGGTTAGAGGGGGCTTCCCAGGTGGCACTGGTGAAAAACTTGCCTGCCAGTGCAGGAGATGTAAGAGATGTGGATTCAACCCCCAGGTCAGGAAGATCCCCTGGAGGAGGACATGGCAACCACTCTAGTATTCGTACCTAGGAAACTCCATGGACAGAAGATCCTGGCAGGCTACTGTCCATCGGGTTGCAAAGAGTTGGACATGACTGAAGCGATTTAGCACACACGCACACGGGTGTGTTAGTGTCCTCCCCCACAGCCTGTGAATTTAAATCAGCTCTGCTTTATGTTTCTGTTTAGGTCATTAGGACCTGAACACCCATCCTTTTCTCAGGTGTCTTTTATCCCAGTATTTTCAGCAAAACTAGGGCTACTTGCATATGTTGAAAAAAAGTCATTGCTTTTGTTAGATTTTGCCATTTATCATTTGTTATCTAAGAAAGAGACTATCACCTAGAAGGTAAAATTCCTATATGGTGGATTTCAAATAGTCTTGCCTTTAGGCCTTTGCTTTCTGGGCTAAATGGTGAGTGTTGAGGCCCCTCTGTGGGGCTACATTACAGATTAAATCACCATTTTAGATGCTCTTGGAACGTTTAGACAACGGACTTACCTGGTGGTCCAGTGGCTAAGACTCTGCACTTCGTCCAGAGAGCCCAGGTTGATCCCTGGGCAGAGAACTAGAACTCACATGCCACAATGCACATGCTGCAGTTAAGACCTGGTACTGCCAAACACATAAATAAATAAAAAAGAATATTCGGAAAGACATCTCTCAATTCAGTTATAAAGATAGTATTAGTAAAATCATTTCTGCACTGTGGCAGGCAGAATTTTAAGATGCTCCCCAAGGTTCCACACCATCCTGGGGATTGAAAAGGAGGTTGACAGCATATTATTCCTGTGATCTGATAATGTTATATTTCACAGTTGACTTCAGGAGATATTATGGGCTGGTTTAAATTAATTTTAACAAGTTGTTTAAAACCAAAGGGGGTTCTCCTGCTGGTTCCATTCCCTTCTCTAGGGGATCTTCCCAACCCAGGGATTGAACCCAGGTCTCCCACATTGCAGGCAGATTCTTTACCATCTTAGCCACCAGGGACTGAAATCTTATTGTAATATATATGTATAATTATATATACTTTATATATGTTATCTATTATACATGAGGGCTTCCCAGGTGGTGCTAGTGGTAAAGAATCTGCCTGTCAATGCAGGAGACTTAAGAGATGTGGGTTCAGTCCCTGGGTCAGGAAGATCTCCTGGAGGAGGGCATGGCAAACCACTCTAGTATTCTTGCCTAGAGAATCCCATGGAACAGAGGAGGCTGGTGGGCTGTAGTCCATGGGGTCACAGAGAGTCAGACAGAAATGGAGGCACTTAGCATTCAGCATAGCATGAGTCAAACACAACTTAGCAACTAAATAACAGCAGATTATAAACACATATTTTATGCTTACAAAATAACTTTGATTGTAGGTTTAATGAAAAGTCCATAAGCTTACTGTTCAATATTTACCTGAGTGTTAGGTTATGCAAACATTACAATATATTCTTACAGAATAGTTTATTTGAAATCTCTACTCTTTGTACATATCAGAGTTCTGGATACTTGAAAAGACATTAGAAGAAAAGTAATGCATTATATTAGAAGTTTTATAGTTAATAATGTTTATTATGTGCAAAAATTATAATTTAAGGGAAAAAAGAATAACCTAGTAAAAACTGTTAAAAACACTGTAAGCTGCAAACAGAGTTTTTCCTGTTTTAGAAATTTTGCAATGAAAATTAAATTTTAGGTACAGCACCTATTGGAAAGAAAGACAATAAATTCATTTTTTATAGTTTATTAATATACAAATAATATTTTGGATATTTGAATTCTCATTATGGTTACTGTACTTTTGTAGACAAATATATAATTATTGGCTGTCTAAAAAAACTCAAAAAGTCATTTGTGTACCTCTTCCTTTTGCTTTTGAAATAACATTGCACAGGATAAATTTTTGATCCTTCAGTGAAAGTTGCTTAGTTTTGTGCTCATGTGTGATCACGCTTTGTGATCCCGTGTAGCTTACCTGCCAGTCTCCTCTGTCCATGGAATTCTCCAGGCCAGAATCCTGGAGTGGGTAGTTATTCCCTTCTCCAGGGAATCTTCCCAACCCAGGAACTGAACCCAGGTCTCCCACGTTGCAGGCAAATTCTTTACTGTCTGAGCCACCAGAGAAGCCCTCGTGATCTTTAGGGATGATTTTTTTTCTCTAATATATGGTCCAGACTGCCCTCTAAACAATAATGTCTTCCAAATTAAGTTCTTTTACTCTGAACATAAACTGAATACAATGTATAGTCCAATGTATTGGTACATATATGTCATTCATAGAAACCAAAGTAATGATAGAGCAAAGATAGAACACTACAGTATCATATACTTAGAAAATAAGGCATATTCACAAATAATATTTATAGCTATTTTTATTGGCATTATATGTGTTCTTAAATGCATACATTGTAGTATATTATTTCTTCTAGTGATCTAGTGACGCCTTTTAATTACAAACACTAATCAGAGCCCCTAATAATCTTCATATTTCCTGGATGTAATTAGATGTCACAGGGTACAGATACATTCTCTCATTTTACCAGAATCCATCATAATTTTTTATCTCATTTGGCAACTCTTCTAAGAATGTTTCTATGAAAATATTAACTGTGAAGTAAATATTTATGTGAATTAAAAATAGTTATATTTGATGATCAGTGACTCCTGTTAAGACTAAGTAAACCCAATGTGAGCCAACATATCTTCATTCTAAGAAACATTTATTTTAATAGACACATGCTATCCTGTGAACTTTTGTATGAAAACCCTAGACCTAAAAGAAAAATGCCATTACAAAAATAAAAATATGGCTTGTTCTGGTGGTACTTTGTTATATATTCATACCCTTGCAAAGCAAATTAAACTCAAAGGTAGAAAGACATATAGAAAGAGATGAGTTCAATCAAGAATAAAATGAAAATTTTGAAATTCTCAAAAGATGCTCTAAGAAACATTATTTACTGGGAAAGTAAGAAGTTTTGTTCAAAAGCAGGAGGTGTGTTCTGATTTTGTTTCATCTCAAATAACAATTGTATAATTTATGCTTTGATATACTAAAACCATTTAAATTTTTTATTTCTATTAAATTGTATAAATGCAAAATAAGTGCCTTTCTACCTAAGACAGGCACTTAAGCAAAAGGCAAAGGATTCTGAAACTTCTACTTACCATACCAGGAAAAGTCTTAAATTTAGATTTATTCATTAGTTCCTTTTTTCCTTTAAGATGAATGTATTAAGCTCCCATACTCTATGCCAAGACTCCCTGGCTGGAAAGGAAGATGCAAATAAATGTGATGAATACAATAAATATCTAACCTAAAGGATTTGATATTTAATTAAAAAAAACAGGATATATAACCAAAAAGGAAAGAATAAAAAGCCCTGAATGCAACGCTGGAGATGAGATGTGGTATGGTTTGTTCCCAGGGGTGGGTACTGACGATTAAGAAGAGTTTCCTCATGGAGAAAACTTGAAAAAAAATGTGGCTTAAGAGGTTGAGTAGAGCTTACTTAACAAGAAGACGTGCTTACATAACATTACCGAGTCTAGGAAAAGCATGTGGTAAGAAGAGCTGCAGTTTGGAGCTGATCAGAGAATTGCAGAATGTGGGACCACCTTATAACATAAGGTGTATTTTATGGCACCTTAAAAATCATGGCTTGCACAGACCATGTACTGATAGAACTTGTCTTTTATTCTGCTGCCAAATATCAGGCAAAAATCCAAATCCTGTGCCATAATTTCATACAACATAGAAGCTGAAAATTGAGGGAGGATTCTAAACCTCTGCATTTTATGGGTAAACTGGCAATTTAGAAGATCACACTGGAAGCTGTTAAAAGACAGACAGAGTTTGATGGAAAATCCTAGAAATAGATTTCAGCCAAGACAGTGTTACTCTTACTACAGTAACTACAAGTTAGTGTTCCTACAACCGCAGTGATTCCTAATACCTACATTTAGTGTGCCCTATAGGCACAGTGTCAATCAGTTTATATATTATCTCATTATCATGTGAAGGACAAACTTATGAAGACAGAATTTACATCTCTAGTTTTAGTCCAGATTCTTGGCAAAGCAACACCAAGAGGGGAACAAATGTGCAAGGTTTTTTTTTTTTTTTTTTTCCTGCCAAGAAAAATGATGCCCATGGTGGAGAAATGGGAAGAGATCCAGAGAAAGAGGGGAAAGTCTTCAGACCATGATGTAGGACTAACTTAGAGTCAAGAGCAAAGGGTCTGAAGCGTGGGTGGGAGTGATTTACATGGCTATGGATTCTAAAATAGTTATGCCAAGACTGTCAGCCAATGCTTGCATTTTGCAGTTAGATATCTATATATTTGTCATTAATTGGAAGTGTAGCATCAGGATCTGGAGTCTTGTCTTTTTTTTGCATGTGGGTGTCCAGTTGTTTTAGCACAATTTATTGACAAAACTACCTTTGCTCCACTCTATTGCCCTTGGTCCTTTGTTAATGATCAGCTGACTTTATTTTTTAAACTTTTTTTTTTTTGTATTGGGGTGTCACATACGCAGATGACACCATTTAATGGCAGAAAGCAAAGAGGAACTAAAGAGCTTCTTGATGGAGGTGAAAGAGGAGAGTGAAAAAGCTGGCTTAAAACTAAGCATTTAAAAAATTAAAATCATGGCATCTGATCCCATCACTTCATGGCAAATAGATAAGGAAACAGTGACAGACTTTATTTTCTTGGGCTCCAAAATCATTGAGGATGGTGACTATAACCTTGAAATTAAAAGACACGTGCTCCTTGGAAGAAAAAGTATGACCAACCTAGACAGCGTGTTAAAAAACAGACATCACTTTGCCGACAAAGGTCTGTCTAGTCAAAACTAGGGTTTTTCAAGTAGTCATGTACGGATGTGAGAGTTGGACCATAAAGAAGGCTGAGCGCCAAAGAATTGATGCTTTAGAACTGTGGTGTTGGAGAACTCTTGAGAGTCCCTTGAACTGCAAGGAGATCCAACTAGTCCATCCTAAAGGAAATCAATCCTGAATATTCATTGGAGGGATTGATGCTGAAGCTAAAACTCCAATAATTTGGCCACCTGATGCAAAGAACTGAGTCATTGGAAAAGACCCTGGTGCTGGGAAAGATTTAAGGCAGGAGGAGAAGGGGGTGATAGAGGATGAGAAGGTTGGATGGCATCACAGACTCAATGGACATGAGTTTGAGTAAACGCCAGGAGTTGGTGATGGACAGGGAGGCCTGGCGTGCTGCAGTTCATGGGGTCTCAAGGGGTCAGACATGACTGAGTGAGTGAACTGAACTGAAATTTTTCTCTGCCAAACTTTCCTCCCATCCAGGCTGCCACAGAACATTGAGCAGAGTTCCATGTGCTATACAGTAGGTCCTTGCTTATTACCCACTTTAAATATGGCAGTGTGCCTTATGTCCATCTCAAAACTCCCTAACTTTCCTCCCCACCCACCACCAGAAACTGTAAGTTCATTCTCTAAGTCTGTCAGTCTCTTTCTGTTTTGTAAGTAAGTTTAATTGTATCATTTGAGTATCATACTGAGTTATAGTCCATTGAACTATATGTCAGTTCTTTCATCAGTACTTTCACCACACTGCCTTGATGATGGTAGCTTCAAGATGGGTAGCATCAGTCCTCTAAGTTTGTTATCTTTCAATATTATGTTGGCTATCCTTGGTCTTTTGCCTCTACATATAGCCTTTAAAATTAGTTCATCGCTATCCACACAGTTACTTGCTTGAATTTTGTTTGGAATTGCATTGAATCTGTAGATCAAATTGGGAATAACTGATATATCTTGATGATATTAGTTCTTCTTATTCATAAACATGGAATAAAGAGTACTCCTAAAGAGGTGTGACAGATTCCAGAGTCCACAGGATATGGAGTTGGTTGAATCTAGTAAGTGATTTGATTGGCTGAGGGACATTTTATTATCAATGTATTGAGAGCCTGGGATTCTTGCTTAACTTGAATTGGGTAACTGTGGCAGAGATAGCTAATTCAGAAAAAGAAACGGGTTTGAGGCATGGATCTTGAGAACATTTTTGGCCATGCTGATTTCAAAGGGCAGTATGGTGGCTGACTGAACGTTTGAAGGACACAGCTATATGGATGAGTCGAAATTTTGGGTGAGTGGCCTGTCCAGAAATTTAAAATATGTATTATTTGAACATAGTTTATCGGTCCATCTGAAATCAGTGATGTACAAATGCAAAATGGCTTTATTTTTATCTAATTATTGCCTTTGACAAAGAAAAGACATAGCCCCTCAGGTGTCAGCTGAGAGTTGACCCTGAAGTAGCAGCTAGGACACAGTGCGCCACAGAACAAAATCATTTTGCTGAACACCAGTATCAGACAAGGCCATTCTGTGACTGGTGAGTGAGGCCCAAACAAGACTCCTCATGTGGTCGTGAGCACAGATAAAGGCAACACCACCACCCAGACCACGTGAAAGAGGAAACATTGCCTTCTGCAGGCTAACATGAATGCCCACTTTCGTGCTGTCAACTCCAGCCTTTGCTGTGCTCTGTAGGGTCTGCCTCCTAGTTAAAAGCACTTGATACCGATCCCAGAACAGTTCACTCTGAATGCCATCATCCAATTTAGGGCAAAACCGTGCTGTTCCTGTCAGGTGATGTGTGTGCTGGTGGTACACACTGCGGCCTCGTGTTCTTTGGCATCTTTGCTAAAAAGTCCTGTTGTGTAGGGTTTCAAACATACACTTCAGTTACAGTAGCCTTCCCCTGGAGCCAGAGAGAACTTCTTAGCAAGCCAAAATGTAGGAATGTCTGTGCTTCACTGGTGCTCGATGTGTCTGTTAGAGCATCATATTTCCTCTGTTGTTTATACTTTCTCCACTCAGATGGGCTGACAAGATTAGCTGAGCTGTTCTGTGAGAAGCAGGTATGAGATGTCAACCTTCCTTTCTTGCTGTCATCCCTGGTAACTGTTTTTGGACATCCACATTTCTGAGGATGGAGCTCCCTTCTTTGATATTAATAGTGATGATAGAAAAAATGTGCTTTTTCATCACATGGGGAAAGGAAGGGGGTAAATACAATAGCACACCATGCCTTAACTCTTCTGTCCAGTAGCTATTAGCCATATGTGGCCATTTACATTTTAATTAATTAAAATAAGGTAAAATTTAAAATTCAGTTTCTTAATCTTTACCAGCTACATTTTAAAGGCTCAAAAGCCATGAGTGGCTTGGTTGCTACTATCCTGGATGGCTCACATGCAGAACATTTCCATCAAACACAGAATTCTACTGGACAGACTGCCATAGAGAAGGAGACACATTCTGGTTGAATGGAATAGAATAGCAGAGCAATTTCATTGGTGTATTCATTTTCTTATTCCTTTGTAATGGTTTCCCTGGTGGCTCAGTGGTAAAGAATCCACCTGCACATGCAAGAGGTCTGGGTTCGATCCCTAGGTCAGGAAGATTCCCTGGAGAAGGAAACGGCTACACACTTCTGTATTCTTTCCTGGGAAAACTGTGGACACAGGAGCCTGGTTGGCTACAATTCATGGGGTCAACAAAGAGTTCAGACATGGCTTAGCAACTAAACAGCAGTAACATTTCTGCAGTGTAGGAGCTTGATTAAACACATTTTATTAACCTATGGTTTCCAGGAACCAGCAGTATGGGCCTGGCTTAGCTGGAACCTCTCCTCAGGTCTCAGACTGCAATCAAGACATTGAACAAGCTGTGTTCTCATCCAGGGCTTGGGGTCCTATACTTGGCAAATTTAGGTGGTTGGAAAACTTCAATTTCTTGCAGTTATGTGACTGAGGCTCTCCGTTTCTTCCCAGCTTCCAGTCAAGGACTCCTTCTAGAGGCACCTGTAGTTACGTGCGCTGTGCTTCATAGACAGTCTACAGCATAGCTGTTCTGTTCTTTAGGGAAGTTCTTGTTGTTGGTCAGTTGCTTAGTCGTGTCTGACTCTTTGCAACCCCATGGACTGCAGCACGTGAGGCTTCCCTGTCCTTCCTGGAGCTTGCTCAAACTCATGTCCATCAAGTCCATGATGCCATCCATCCACCTTGTCCTCTGTCATCCCCTTCTCCTGCCTTCACTCTTTCCCAGCATCAGAGTCTTTTCTAATGAGTTGGCTCTTCACATCAGGTGGCCAAAGTATCAGCGTTTCAGCTTCAGCATCACTCCTTTCAATGAATATTCAGGACTGATCTCCTTTAGGATTGACTGGTTTCATCTCTTTGCAGTAGGACTAGCTTATCTAACTTTTTCTCTGTGAGCAGCCTTCAAGGACTCACCTGATTAGGCCAGACCCACCCAGAATAATGTCCTTTTTCCCATATAAAACATAATTATGTGAATTATATCTCATAGGTTCCACCCAAACTCACCGTGATTATACAGGGTGTTTATTCTAGGAGAAAGGTACTGCCTGCCACAATTAACCTCTTTGTTCTCAAATGGGTGTTTTGGCCCCAAAGCATTGCAACTTCTTCTTCAATGTAAGACAGTTGACACAAACTTTGATTTAGATTTAGAAGTAGTTTATCAGATTTACAGTTAAAATATCTCTTCCACATTTCTGAAAGCATGAACGTGGTTGATTTTGAGCAGAGAGATTGCTTAACACTGTAAGATCAAGGGGAGAGAAAAATTGATCCTGGGGGTCAGCAAATGTTTAAGGGGTGGATGGAGGTCATGGAATGAGGCAAGAATAGCCAAAGAATCCAAAGTAAAGTAGAGACAGTGTTCCTCTCTTAGGTCAGGAAAGCTATAAGAATAATAAGTGTTAAGATAAAACATGCAAGCAGCAGAAAGTTTGCATTTTAGGGAGACTCATTGCATTCGTCACTGAGTTCAGTAGTGGCAAGTGGAACAGAATCATGGTGGCAAGATACTTTAGACAGTATCTAAACAGAGAGTATCTTAGACAGAGAGTATGGGGAAATCATATACCATGTCTGTTTGAATGAGGATGTTATAGGAGACATAGTAAATGAGGTCAACATATCTTAATTTTGCATTGTGTTGTTTCTGCTTATTTATTTCTAATATAGAAAGATAAAGTTGTATGCTTATAGGCATTAGGGGAAAAAAAACCAGGGAAACAAACGAAAAGTTTAAAATTCCATGATACACAAAGGATATTTGATAGACTAGGAATCTGTAAGAAAAGAAAAAAGATAGTTCTTGGGAGGAATACTTTCCCTTCTTTTTTTTTTTTTTTTTAGGTTCTTTGCCTACCCTAATAAGTAAATTGACATAGGAGAGATAAAGAGAAGAAAAACAAGTCTAATTGTGTGTAAATGGGAGCTCATAAAATAGGAGACTCAAAGAAATGACCAAAGAAGGCAGCTTTTATACCTTTAGATAATAAAATAATAAAGTTGTCAAGAATTGACAAGACAAAGACATTTGGACTGGGAGTAGTAAATTAGCGAAGAAGTAACCTGGTTTATTTATACAGCTTTCGTGGCCCCAAATTCCCGGTTTCTTGTGATAAGGATGCCTTCTACTCTCCAGGTGCAAGGAAGGTACCCTTCACATGGACAACTTATTTCCTGCTTTCAGAGGCACAAGGGAGAGTCAGAAGATCCTTTTTGCATTGACTATTTAAGTAACTTTAATTCAAAATTACTAATACGCCAAAGTGATATGTTTGGGGATGACATATTTTGTTTTCTCTCAGTAGAATGAAGGATAAATGTATAAGCAAAACTAATCCAGGGATGCTTCAAAAGACAAACTTGGGTATAGAAATACAAATAGATACATTGTATATTAGATGTTTTTAATTTTCTAAATGGAACAGATACAAAGATCAATGTTATTTGTTAGGAGTAAGAGTTACGGTCATTGAGTAGGAAATCATTAACCTGATAAGAATTGGAAAATATATTGAAGTCATGAAATGATCATAGCTCAAAAGAAAGGAATGCCATATGAGACTGAGGCATGGTTGAAGTCGGGGGTTAATATATTTTAGTGGCATCAGTTTTCATAATTCTGTGACTTTCCACAGCAAACGTTTATCACAGTGTATGTTAAAACATGAGTCCAAGTGTAGTATTGAGAGAGGATTTGCACTCTCATCCTTTACAAAGGATTAAAGAGAGTTGGATTGTGGTGAAAGGTAGGTGAGTTGAAACAGGAAGAACAAAGTGGAGGAAAAAGAAAGGCAAGCCCAGGACAGGTAGATGGAGAGAAAATACCAAGTTAGAAAGACTGCGTTTAGAAAGAGTTAGAAAGATTGAGCAAAAGTTGGATGGGAAGATGTCAAAGATAAAGATACTATTTGATGTTGTTAGAGCAGTTATTATTTTATACAAATAGTTTTGTTTATTGCCCATGTAATCCTTAACAAGTTTTTTTTTATTTTAATTAAGTAGCAGTTTAGCTTTTTCCCAATATGCCTGCAAAACCTGAAGAATTACTAGAATTCATTAGCATTTTCCCAAAAGAACTGAGATAATGTGCAGTTATCTATTTCAGTGTGGCCTTAAATGTGCAGAAGCAATGATACAAAACATGCAAAGATAATAGTGTTCCTTTGGCAAATAAATAGTAAAGAATGTGAAAAAATGGCAATTCTTGACACCACAAAGTGTCGTTTGGGGAGGAGGCACTCAGGTCTATATGCTGTCGGTTTCTTTACCGGTTGTCGGTCTGGAACCACTTTGTGAAAGGTGAAGGCTGACAGCTTGGGTAAATCATTGTGCTTCTCAAATCACTAAATGCTGTCTTCTTTTTTGAAGGAGAGTGAAATATACCATACCAAAATATGCCACCTTGAAGTATTGATCACTTTGAATTAAAGGCACTTAAGTAACAACAAGTACATGAAGACACCCTGATCCTCCTTTGTCCCCCTGAAAGCAGGAAATCAATCTCACACATGAAGCTACCCTGCCTGCCCCAGGAGAATAAATGACATCCTCCTTGTGGAGGGAGATAGGAAAGTCAGGGCCAAGGAGGCTGAATGGACACATCTTGTTACTTCTTCACTAACCTCTCATCCCACATCCAAACCCTTTTTTTGTCCTCTTTTTTACTTTTTTATATCTTTGGCTGCACTGGGTCTTCGGGGCTGTGGATGTACTTTCTGCAGTTGGCTTGAGCAGGGGCTGCCCTCTAGTTGCGATGCGCGGGCTTCTATCAGGGTGGCTTCTCTTGTTGCACGGAACAGGCTCTAAAGTGCAGGGTCGGTCATTCTGGTGCATGGGGCCTAGTTGCCCACAGCATCTGGGATCTCCTGGACTATGGGCTGAACCTGTCTCCCCTGCACTGGCAGGTGTATTCTAAACCAGTGGAACGCTGGGGACGTCCCATTTTGTCATTTCTTTACAAATGTATTTTTTGCATGTCGAGGAGGTATAAACGGAGAAGGAAATGGCCACCCACTCCAGTATTCTTGCCTGGAGAATCCCCACCGACAGAAGATCCTGGTGGACTACAGTCCTTGGGGTCACAAAGAGTTGGACACGACTGAAGTGATTTAGCAAGAGGAATAACATCTGCCTGCTCTGGTCACTCCTTTGAGTTTCATACTTTATGAGCTCCTATTCATGAAAAATTAAATATTTTTTCCTGTTAATCTGTTTTATGTCAATTTAGTTATTAGGCCCAAAAACCTAGAAGAGAAGGGAACCTCAGCATTCTATACAGTTACTGTCTCTCAAATTTTATAAATTTTTATTTATTAAATAAATATATATTGTATATATAAATTATATATATAAATTTATTAAATAAATATATTATATATATAAATAATATATAAATATATATTAAATATATATTAAATTATATTATATTAAATAAATTTTATTAAATAAAATTTATTTAAATTTTATAAATTTTATTAGGATGATTATTACTGTTTTAATGAAAGCTCATAAAAATAGTTTATTTATAAATTAGACATTACAGTTGAAAAAAGCTGTTAAAAATAAATTCTGAACCTAAATGGACAGTATCACGTTGAGAAAGCCTATTAATTCATTGTCTTAAGAGACACTTTTATGGAAATTTCTAATGAAAAGCAAAACAACTACATTTCATCTTGACTATGGAGCCTCATAAATGATAGTTATTTCGTATTTCAGTGAACAGGTGTCAGAGGATAATACCAACAAAGAAATTAAATGTAAGAAAGCAAAAATAATCTGCTGTCTAGAATAGTGTAAGACTCTATTTCTTATATGAAAAGGAAGACATTCTTATTCAAAAGCACATTAGTTTAATTACACGTGTATGTCTTTAAGCTTTATGTCACCAATTTTAGAATATAAGATAATTTTTCAATGTCTCCTATTTTATAAACACATAATAATTATTCAAAGTGAAATCCAAATGACAGATTTCAGTTTCATTCAGTGGAATGTGTGGTGTTGTATTTTAGGATATGCAAAAATATAAGTATACACACACACATATATGTGTATATATTTACACATATATATGGGGCTTTCCTGGTTGCTCAGATGGTAAAAAATCTGCCTGCAATGCAGAAGACCTGGATTCAACCCCTGGGTTGGGATGGCGGCCTATAGTTCATGGGATCGCAGAGTCAGATACAACTGAGCAACTAAAACACACACACATATACACACATATGTGTGTATATGTGTGTGTATATATGTATGTATGAATGTATATATGTATATGTATATTCCTTCTTTCCTGCATTTATTTGGTGACAGCAGAAAAAATCTTGTTTGGAATTAACACAGTAAAAACTGAAATATATCTGACTCCAGATTCCATTTTGTAATACAGTTGTTGCTAAAGAACTTTTGCTTTAAAAAATTCTAGTATGTTTTAATTTAGTTTCTTGAATGGCTTTTTAATATTGTGATTTGTAATAAGAAGTGTGTACCTGCTTCTTGTCCGTTTCTGGCACCTGTGTTATGTTACTGTCACTGTCACTGTTTCCATTGTGACAGAATTTATTTTGAGGGGCTCCAAAATCACTGCAGATGGTAACTGCAGCCATGAAATTAAAAGACGCTTGCTCCTTGGAAGAAAATCTATGACCAAGCTAGACAACATATTAAAAAGTAGAGACAGTATTTTGCCAACAAAGGTCCATCTAGTCAAAGCTACAGTCTTTCTGATAGTCATGTATGGATGTAAGAGTTGGACTATAAAGAAAGCTGAGTGCCAAAGAATTGATGCTTTTGAACTGTGGTGCTGGAGAAGATGCTTGACAGTCCCATGGACTGCAAGGAGATCCAACCAGTCCATCCTAAAGGAAATAAGTCCTGAATATTCATTGGAAGGACTGATGCTGAAACTGAAACTCCAATACTTTGGCCACCTGATGTGAAGAACTGACTCCTTGGAAAAGACCCGGATGCTGGGAAAGATTGAAGGCAGGAGGAGAAGGGGATGACAGAGGATGAGATGATTGGATGGCATCACCGACTCAATGGACATGAGTTTGAGCAAGTTCTGGGAGTTGGTGATGGACAGGGAAGCCTGGTGTGCTTCAGTCCATGGGGTCGCAAAGAGCCAGACATTATTGAGCGACTGAACTGAACTGAACTGATGTTATGTTAATGAAGTAACTTTTGGATCCCACCTAAAGATAGAGGCTGTTTGCCAGCAGAACCAACTAGGTAATTAATTAATTAACTAATTAGCTTTCAATCATACCCCCTGTATTCTGAGATGGGGAGGGCAGCAGGAGGTTGAATCAATTTCCAGTGGCCAATGAATTCGTCAGTCGTATCTATAATGAAATCTGCATAAAAACTCAAAAGGACAGGGTTTGGAGAGCTTCCTGGTTGATCATGTGGAGATGTTGGAAGAGTGGCACGCCTGTATGTCATGGATGTTCTTCACTTTCCATACTTTATTCCCTGAGCATTTTTTCCCATCAACTCTTCCTGAGTTATATCCTTTTGTAATAAATGGGTGTTTAGTAAGTGAAATATGTCTCTGAGTTGCCAGTTGCAAATTGTTGTTGTTCAGTTGCCAAGTTATGTCTGACTCTTTGTGATCCCATGGACTGCAGCACGCCAGGCTTCCCTGTCCTTCAGTGTCTCCCAGAGTTTGCTCAAGTTCATGTCCATTGAGTCAGTGATGTCATTCAACCATCTCATCCGCTGTTGCCCTCTACTCTTCCTGCCTTCAGTCTTCCCAACATCATGGTCTTTTCCGGTGAGTCGGCTCCTCGCATCAGGTGGTCAAAGTATTGGAGCTTCAGTTTCAGCATCAGGATTGTCATAGCTTTTCTTCCAAGGAGCAAGTATGTTTTAGTTTACTGGCTGCAATCACCATCCACAGTGATTTTAGAGCCCAATAATATAAAATCTGTCAATTTCCCTTTTATCCCCATCTATTTGCCACAAAGTGATGGGATTGGATGCCATGATCTTAGTTTTTTGAATGTTGAATTTTAAGCCCACTTTTTCACTCTCCTCTGACCAAATTAATGAAACCCAAAGAGGAGACCATAGGAACCACTAATAAATAGCCTGATCGGTCAGAAGTACAGATAGCAGCTCAGGCTTGTTATCAGCATCTGAAATGTGAGAAGGGCAGTTCTGAAGGAATGAATCTGTAACCTGTGGAATCTGATACTATTAACATTAGAGTCAGAATTGAGTCAGGGTTCCAAGTCTCGTCTGTTGGTGTCAGGGGAACTATTCCCTCACATTGGAATTGGGTCCAGTAACCTGATTTAACACTTCATTATGAAGTGACTAAACTAAAAAGAAATTAATGTATGCAAAATATAAGAAAACAAACTATAAAAGTTTAAATATTTAGTTAAAAAAGATATTGCCTTATCCTAAATCTCTAGTTCAACTCAAGACATTTATTTTTATTCATTTTTGTTTTGTTGGTCTTCTACTACCATAAAAGGAAATACCAAGCTTATCCTCCTCATATTACAATTTTTAGACAGATTCTTCTGAGTCTCCTCTGAAAAATGAAAATTTTTCTCACATCTCAACTCCCTTCATCTCTGTACCAAATAATTCATGCAAATCCTTTTACAACTTGTATTAAGACTTTAAATATGATACCCAAATCTGCATTTCTTGATAAATCAATTTGTAAAAATCTTAGCTACTCTAGATAAGGAAAACAGTACCTCTCAATTGCTTCTTTACTGTTATTGCTTCCAATTTCCTAATTCTGTCATTTGTATGTTATTATTATATAACTTTCAGGTATACAATATCATGGATCAACATCTCTGAACATTGCAGAGTTATCACCTCCATGTGCCTTGTTAACACACATCACCATTACATTGACTCCTTCCTCGAATTTTGTCTCACGTGAACACCATCCCCTCTGGTCTATCTTTGTTTTTACTTTGTCCATTTTGTTCATTTGTTTGTTTAAATTAGCATAGTGTTTAGTTTTTCTCCATTTGACTCATTTCACTTACCTTGCAAGTCTGCCCATGTTGGATAATTTCATTGATTTTTTTTTTTTTTTTGTCTACTTCATTTATTTCTGCTCTGATATTACATTTATTTCCTTCTGTTCATTTTGGACTTTGTTCTTTTTCTAGTTTCTTTAGATGTAAGGTTAGATTATGTAATTGAGCTTTTTCTTGTGTCTTGAGGTAAGCCAGGTGTTTGGGGGCTTGCCTTTCCTTTTTGGGGTCTAAGGGCTGTGGTGCATGGACAGGGAGCCCAAATCATTTGCTCCTCAGGAAAAAATAAGTGTACCTTTGTGATCCTTCCCAATTATGGGTCACGAGCATTGGGGTGTGGGTTTGTCCTTATAAGATTTTATCTGTGTCTCCTACTCATCTTGAAGCTGTTCTTTTGTCCCTTTTTTGGTGGAGACTGTTCCTCTATTTTTCATAATTTCAGAAGAAATTATTCTATATCTAGTTGTAGATTTGTTGTGCCCATGGGAAGAGTTGAGTTCAGAATCTTCCTCCATCAATCTTGTACCCTTGGGCTGTATCCTTACTCCTAAATGCATAAAGTTTAGATTTTGAAAATATGTCTTTTGTACTATAGCCCATGCTTCTGTGATATCTATTGGTTGAACAAAAATGTAAAGTCTGTTGATAATTCATAATATTACTGACAGTAGATCCAGATTAAGTTGACGTATTCAGAAAATGAGTTATCATATCACAAGCATGTGTTTCAATGGAAAAAGAAATCTCATACAAGGATGAAATGATCTTTGCACATAGGGCACTTTTATCTGTCAGTGTAACAAAAGAGATTCAGTCATCACACTGTATTTGACACCAGACTCTGACATCAGTCAATCTAATCTACCCTTTAATACAACAGAAACGAAATAAAATAGCTGCTGAACAAATATTTGTAAGCTAACATTAAACATTATAGAAGGCAAGTGTCACAATGATATGAGAGCCTTGAAGGTATAGTGGTTTGTGATTCAAGGCAAGAGTGTTAAAAAAGTAAAGTGACCTTTGCATTTATTCTGCATTGCAGTGCAATGAGTTACTGGGGGGAGAGGGAGGCAGTCCCATTCTGTCAGAGGGAGGCTCTGTATCAAGCTTAACTTTCTATAGGAGCAGAAATTTCCACTTTCTAAAATGGAATTCTGGTTTTCCATGAGTTTCATTTTTTCATCTGTTAGGCAACTGGTTTTCTCAGACAATTATTGTAAGTAGTTATTATTCAAACCCAGTAGCCATTGGCCTACTGTTTTGCTGTTAAAGTTGTTCTCAGGCGATAAAGCAGCAGAGTGGGATGTGGTCTGAGTGCTGCTGTCCCTCCTCTCCCCAGCTGTCACATGCTGAAATCCTCACACACACAGTGGGATGGTGTTAGTCGGGAGGGAGGCTTTGGGAAGTAGTGGGTGATAGGGGTGGAACCCTCACAGGTGGAATGAGTGTCCTTATACCGTAAATCCCACGGGGCTCCCTACCCCTCCCACCCTCTGAGGACACAGTGAGAAGCTGGCTGTCTGCCCTCCAGCAGAGGGCTCTCACCAGGACCCCACCATACCGGCACCCTTATCTTGGACTTGCATCTTCCAGAATTGAGATGAGTAAATTTCCGTTGTTTCTAAACTGTGCAGTCCGTAGTATTATTTCATTATAGCAGTTTGAACAGGCTGACAGAGTGAAGGTCTTTCCTTAGAAAGCGTACTCCCATGTGTCTAAAAGAGCTGGTTCTGAGAGAACTCTCCACAGAAGCAGTCCAGTGTCCTTTTCTTGCTTCCCCGGTTTGAATGTGTCCCCTCACAGCCTGTTCTTCATGATGTGTCACGTTGTGGAAGATATCCCAGGATCTTGTATGCTGTGCAGTGGGGATACACAGTAAACCTCTGGCGTGGGAGTCTGCAGCTGGACTGCTGGCTGGGAATTCTGGTTACTACTTAACAGAGTTTCTTTTTCTTTTTTTTTTTCAATTGGAGGAAAATTGCTTTACAATGTTGTGTTGGTTTCTGCCATAGTGATATAGCCACTATGGAGAACAATATGGAGATTCCTTTAAAAACTAGCAATAAACCTACCATATGACCCAGCAATCCCACAACTGGGCATTTACCCTGAGGAAGTCATAATTATAAAAGTCACATGTATCCCAATGTTCATTGCAGCACTAGTTGCAATAGCTAGGACATGGAAGCAACCTAGATGTCTATCAACAGATGAATGGATAAAGATGTGGTACGTACATACAATGGAATATTACTCAGCTGAGTTTCTTTGCCAAACTTCAAGTCCCTCATCTGTAATTGAGAATGATAATAAACCTACTTCCTAGGACTGGCCTAATGATTAAATATGTTAATAGCTATAATGCAGATGTGGATGGTGACTGCAGCCTTGAAATTAAAAGACACTTGCTCCTTGGAAGAAAAGTTATGACCAACCTAGACAGCATATTAAAAAGCAGAGACATTACTTTGCCAACAAAGGTCCATCTAGTCAAAGCTATGGTTTTTCCAGTGGTCATGTATGGATGTGAGAGTTGGACTCTAAAGAAAGTTGAGCTCTTAAAAATTGATGCTTTTGAACTATGGTGTTGGAGAAGACTCTTGAGGGTCCCTTGGACTGCAAGGAGATCCAACCAGTCCACCCTAAAGGAAATCAGTCCTGAATATTAATTGGAAGGACTGATGCTGAAGCTGAAACTCCAATACTCTGGCCACCTGTTGTGAAGAACTGACTCCTTGGAAAAGACCCGGATGCTGGGAAAGATTGAAGGCAGGAGGAGAAGGGGATGACAGAGGATGAGATGGTTGGAAGGCATCACCGACTCAATGGACATGAGTTTGAGTAAACTCTGGGAGTTGGTGATGGACAGGGAGGCCTGGCATGCTGCAGTCCATGGGGTCACAAAGAGTTGGACATGGCTGAGCAACTGAACTGAGCTGATGATGTGGTTATTATGAGAGTTATCAGTTTTATGAAAAATGTGTACGATTAATCATTGTGCCTTTTTTCTTCTTTTTTTTTTTTTATAGTTGCTTTACAATGTTGTGTCTATTTCTGCTGTACAGCAAAACTGAACCAGCTGTGTGTGTACATATGTCCCCTCCTTCCTGAACCTCTCTTCCACCTGACCTGTCCTAGGTCATTTATGCTTCATAGTATTATTGCATCAGTAGTTAGTCCTTTATTATTTGAACAATTGTTTGAATTTTTTGATTTTTTTTCCTGAAATTTTTCAATGATTTTTTTTCCTTGTTGATCAAAACAACATAGTATAGTTATACTCATCAAGACTTTTCGTCTGTCTCAGATCAATATATAAAGATAGTGTTCACTTTGTTTCTGCTGAATGGCACTGAATAATATTTGGGGTTTCCTTAATGAGATCATACATACACTACTCTCAGACACCCTAAGAAGATTTACCAAGTAAACAACTGTATGTTGCATTTGTTTATTTACTCTCTTTTGCATAAAAACAGATAGATATTACATCTTGGTTACATTTTTAAATTTAAGTTTCTCTGGTTTCTTAAGAAAAGGAGTGTTAAAATCTAGTAGCTCAATGTGTTTCTGGCTTTTCCCAATCAATTCATTGGCAACTAGAATTTAAATTGTAGTGTAATTTTTCTCTAAGTCAATGTTTATTCTTTTCAAGCTTAAAAGTCAACATTTTTCTTTAAAATAGCTATAGCTGATTTCATTTTATGAATTTTTGCTTATAATATTTAAATATTATCATTAGCACTTTTGAAAATATACATGATGACACTAATTTTAATAAGGATGTAATATTATCAATTAGAAATAGACTAAGACACCAAATAACATTTTGGTGAAGTTCATTTCTGTCTTATTCATTAATGTTGGTAAACCATGTTAAGACTCTATTGGATGTACAATCTTGGTCTTGTATCAATTTGTATTTTAACCTGAGACATTTATTTCAGTTCATTAAGAAAGTTTTAACAATTATTTGTAAAAATTAAATTTCATTGCCTTGCATGCTAATTTCCATACTCTTTTGTTACATAGGTAGGCAGTTTTCCTAAACTTTATTTAGAAACCATACATATTGCCATAACAGGAAGGTCAACAGATTACATTTCAGTGATCAGATGAATACACCTGTTAATTAAATATTGTTTATTTAGCTTGGCAATGAACATATATAATTATTCAGAACATCTAAAGAGAATAGGGAAAAATGTTAAGCAATCAGCCCTAGCTTAGAAGACTTTCCTGGGTTTATTTATCTTCCTGGGTTTATTCAATGAATTGTTTTTTTTGCAGAGTGAATCTTGTTGAACATAAGGAGAAAAATTTAAGTTCCTTACTCACCCTACATAAGCCTCACTTTCCTGGGATACTCACAGATATATACAATAGTAAAAAAAGTATTCAACTGACTATGAGTTATTAATATAACACTTAAATCTTACCATGATATATCTCTCTCTACCACAATTACTACCTGGTTTTGAGACTCTTCATTGCCATTGTGAAATTCATCCTCATCTTTTACTAACCATATTATTTTCAAAATTAGAATTTGCTACTATTAAACATTACATGTTTCATATAATGCATACATGAATAATAATAAAATATTCATTAATCTTATTCACTTTGAGAAATAATGCATGATAATAACCCTTTCACCATCAAGATATTTTAACATTTCCCTTATTGTCCACTTTTATGCATATTTTCTGTATAAATTTTAACTAAAATGTATATAGCTTAGTTTTATGTTTAGTGAATATCAATATCCTTAATAGTCTATAATAGTTATCAAACCTTTATTTATTCTTCGATGTTTTTCAGTCTTTGTAACAGCTTTAGATTGTTTTAAACATTTACTTCAATTTCCTCTCAAATTTTGTCTATTTCTATACATTTGCCTTTTGCATGTTCATAGAACTTCCATGACAGTCTCCTTTTGTTGGCACTTTATATTAATAGTCAAAATTATGAAATATCAGGAAATTACTACTAAAGTTCATATGGTAGATGGGAAAAGTGAGAATTTCCAAAGCTTTGTAACCTACCCAAGTCTCACAGCTAGTAAATGACATAGTTGGGACTTGTGCTTAGATTTTTCTGCCTAAAATCTCCTATACTTACCCAGTGTTCTGCTGCTGCTTAGTATATTATAGTTATTTATGCATTACTCTATAGCTTCTGTGTCTTTTGAGTAGGATTGGCTTTTTAGACAACTTATATGCCTTTGTTGCACAATGCCTGCTTTGAATAGATGCTCCATAAATGTTGCGTCCTTTTGCCTGTTAATCATATAAATGAGTGGTCTTCTCCTGATTTATTGTTCAGAGGCTAAACAGACTTGATAGTACTATTAATCAGAATTAGAAAAGACCCTGGTGCTGGGAAAGATAGAAGGCAGGAGGAGAAGGGAACAACAGAGGATGAGATGTTTGGATGACATCACCAAGTCAATGGACATGAGTTTTAGCAAGCTCCAGGAGTTGCTGAAGGGCAGGGAAGCCTGGAGTGCTGCAGTCCATGGGGTCACAAAGAGTCAGACATGGCTTAATGACTGAGCAACAGTAAGAAATCAGAATAGGACAGTCAAGTCACTCAAAAGAGTCTAGGTTTACTTGCCAATAGACATAGAATGCATCCCCTGATTTGAACTGACAGATACTATACATCTTAATAAAGGTGAAAAACTGTGCACCCATTTTTAAGACACTTTTATAAGTTTTAGGTACATAGTATAAGAATCAGTCTTTAAAAATAGCAAGAAAAATTATTGACAGGAAAAAAAAAGAACAAAACTCTTCTATATAGATACAGGCCATAAGCTATTTCTATGATTAAGATATCAGTTCAGAATGCAGGAAAGCCACATGTGGAATCTAGACTGAAATTATCTGACCCAAAAACCAAACAAAAAATTAAAAACTCTACCTTCTCTTACTGAGTCCAAGTTCCCTCTGCTTGCCACACGACAGGCCAATAAATTGGTTATGAGGTGTTGAGGAAAGGAATAGCAACTATATTCTGAAAGTTAACAGATGGAGAAGATGGTAGACTGATGTCTCAAAATAACCGTCTTATTGGGGTCTGGATGCCAGGTTATTTTATTGAACAGAGAGAAGGACATGAGGAAGTAAAGCACTTAGCATCTTTACTCAGAAAGATTACTGACAGCAGGAGGAAAGCCAGCTGTGAGATGAAGGATGAATAATGTCATGTAAAAGAAGATGGATAGCTAAGGAAATATTTACGTGAATAAATCTAACCAGGACAGAATGTTAAAATATGTATTTTATGTAATGTCAACATTAAAAATAAGACAGCTGGTTATTTTACCAGTTATGGGTTTATCCAGGAACAGCAGAGGACTGCAATTCAGGACAGGCAAGATTTGGTGACTCAGGCAAATCTGGGGAACAAAGGAGAAAGACTTGCTTTTATTAGGTATTGGAAGGAAAGTAGGTTGTTCACATTTGTCCCAAGAACAAAAGTTCATGGGAGAACAAGGATTCAAGGCTGCGTGCGGCAGCTTCTCATTTGTTGTACATGGAGGGAGGAACATTGCTGCTGGCAGAGGAGGATTTTGCTTTTTCTTCAAAGCAGGAGGTGGAATTCCCCTGTTATTAGTGTTTCCCTTGCCTACATTGTTCTCATCTTTCTCCTCTTCCTGTTTATGCCAGCTGCATGAGTGGTTCATATGAGAGTTTTCCCCTTGCATGAGGCCTCCTGACTTCATCTTAAATGAGGTTTGGTTTTCTTTCTTTCCTTCTTTTTTTTTTTTTTTAAGTTTTTGGCCTCACCCCACAACACAAGGGACCTTAGTCTCCCCATCAGGTATCGAACCCACACCCCCTGCATTGAAAGGCAGAATTTTTAACCACTGGACCACCAAGGAAGTCCTGAGATTTTCTTTCTTTATTTCACAACAGTTCTTCCTCCATTTATAATGGGGTTATGTCCCAATTAGCTCACTGGAGGTGAAAATATCATTAAGTCTGAAATGCATTTAATACATTTAAACTAACAACATCATACTAAGCCTAGCTGATTTTAAATATGCTCAGAACACTTAGGTTAGCCTACAGTTGGGTAAAATCATCTGGCACAAAGCCTATTTTATACTGAAGTTTTGAGTATCTCTGGAGCAGGAAATGGCAAAAAAATCCCACTCTAGTATTGTTGCTGGGATAATCCCATGTACAGAGAAGTCTGGAGGGCTATAGTCCATGGGGTCCCAAAAGAGTAGGACATGATTGAGCAACCGCACGCATGCTCGTTAAGTATCTCATGTCACTTCTAGAATACTGTACTGATATGCAAAACAGGGTCCATGTATGGGTAGAAAACAGTTTTAAAAATATTGGCTGGTCACTCTTGTGGTCACCTGGCTGGCTGGGAGCTGTGGCTGCCACTACCCACCGTTAGAGAGAATATCTTACTGCATCATGCTAGCTCAGGGAAGATGAAAATTCAAAAGCAAAGCATATCATTTTCGTGTCATCATAAAGTAAAAAGTTTAAGTTAATCCATGATGAATCAGAGAGGCCAGATGTATAGTTTTGCACTTTTCTAAACAACTAACCACATTGTACCTAGATATAGCTACCAAGCAATGGATTTTCTTTTTTACCAGAAAGTGATTAATATGCCTTATTTGAATTAATATGTATCTTCAGTGTTAAGAATCATCACAGGGGTGACTTATTCACTCAATTTCTTGTGATATAATTATAGTACATATTAAACTTGCAACACGTGAGAAAATAGTTATACAATGCTTTATTAACATTATCTAGAAAGCAACCCTGCTTTTATTATGATAGAAGGAAATTATTGCTTGCCTTTTTTGTGCAGCATATATCTTACATATTGTTCAAGGAATCAACAAACACCATTCTTGTTAGGCAAAGAAATTTAAACACCTAAATTTATTTTGTAATATAACTAGGATATTGTTCATGATCAACTTAATGCCTGTTTCCTAGCTAGCAAGAAGAAAAATATTTTTTAAAAAAGGAAAAAAAAAAAATGAAACAGGGGTTGAGAAGAAAGATGAAAAAAAGCAAGTTTTCTGAAGTCTTTTTTTTTAAAATACTTCTTTCTTTCTGACTATGGATTTTGCTCTCATCGTGGCAAGCAGGGGGCTCCTCTGCAGTTTTGGCGCATGGCCTTCTCATTGCTGTGGCTTCCCTTGTTGCATAGCGCAGGCTCTGGGGTGCACAGGCTTCAGGAGCCGCAGCACGCAGGCTCAATAGTTGTGACCCGCAGGCTAAGTTGCTCCTTGGCATATGGGATCTCCTGGGGTCAGGGACCAAACCTATGTCTCCTGTGTTGGCAGTCGGATTCTTAATGCCCATCGTCGTTTACTGTGAGCTACTAAATGAGATGCAAAGTGAAACTAAAAGGTACAAACGCTTGGACCGCTGCTGCCTGAAGCTGCACATGTGGAAGAATCGGAGGCACTCCTCCTGAGGCCTGGTTTGTCAGCAGCAGCAGTCAGCCACACAAGCGCCAAGACAGCTTCATTACACCTGTGTGCGCTCACTCATGTCTGACTCTTTGTGACCCCATGGGCGGTAGCCCACCAGACTCCTCTGTCCATGGGATTTCCCAGGCAAGAATCCTGGAGTGGGTTGCCATCTCCTCCTCCAGGGGTCTCGCCAACCCAGGGATCGAACCCGCATCTCTTGGGTTTCCTGTATCGGCAGGTGGGTGCTTTATCAGTGAGCCGTCTAGGTGGGTTTAATTAAACAAGGAGGCTGGGAGACTGAGGTGACCTGAATGCATAAGCACCCCCAGACCTGTAAATGCCTCAGAGTTAAAATTCAGAACCTACAGGCAACCAATCACAGCCAACCAACTAGCCTCTTCCAAACACTTAAGCTGTAACCGGTCAAACAGTGCTCGGCCTTTGCTTCCTCCGTCTTTCCCCAGGTCTGTTTGGTGAGGTGCTCTCCACTAATGCCAGTTTGGCGCTGCTTGATTCAAATTGTATTTTGCTGACATAAACTCTTAAAAAGTTAATATTCCTCAGTTTATCTCTGAGCAGGTGCTTCTTGGCCTTTGGGCCTGATAAAAACTTAGGCTGTGGCCAGTCCTTTAATAAAAGTATTGGCATCTTCCTGACTATAAAGAACCACAGTTTCAACAATGCTTAGATCTTCTCAGACATGAGCTATTCCTGTAATTAGAGATCAAGCACTCTTGGTGCTTTTAGATTTCCTTATACTGAATAAATGCTGCTTTGAAGAAGTGAAATCAGAAAAGATGTTAATCTAAAAGGAAGAACTCTGCACTGGACATGGATCCCTGATACTGACCATGATGTTAACCCTAATTAAATGTATAAATAAGTCCTTAGAGAAAGTTTTGCACCACATCCTACACAAACCTCCAATATCACTCCCTAAGTCATAAAGATTTCAGAGATTGATATCCCTTATGTTCGGTGGCCCTGAGTAGAGAGTTGCAAAATATGCAGTGAAAATATGTCAGGGGAATTTGTAAGAAGAGTGTTTTAACAAGAACAGTATTTTCATTATGATGAAAATTAACAATTTGGGGCATTGTGTATACACACGCATATACACATGTGATGTTTAAATGAGTTAACTTAAAACTAATAATTGTTACTGACAATATCTGTGCCACAAATACATGATTGGATTCATGTTGCAGAAATTTAACAAGTACTAATAATAAGTGTTAATCTCCTGGGAAACTGGAAGAAATATCGTAGATCCTTGAGGTGAATTTGTTTTGTGACATGTCCTGGCTCCATAAAGGGAAGGTGATTATTGTCTCTATTCAGTCAGTCAGTTCAGTCACCCAGTCATGTCCGACTCTCTGCGACCCCATGGACTGCAGCACGCCAGGCCTCCCTGTCCATCACCAACTCCCAGAGTTTACCCAAACTCATGTCCATCGAGTCAGTGATGCCATCCAACCATCTCATCCTCTGTCATTCCCTTCTCCTCTCACCTTCAATCATTCCCAGCATCAGGGTCTTTTCCAATGAGTCAGCTCTTCACATCAGGTGGCCAAAGTATTGGAGTTTCAACTTCAACATCAGTCCTTCCAATGAACACTCAGGATTGACTCGTTCAGGATGGACTGGTTGGATCTCCTTACAGTCCCAGGAACTTTCAAGAGTCTTCTACAACACCACAGTTCAAAAGCATCAATTCTTTGGCACTCAGCTTTCTTTATAGTCCAACTGTCACATCCATACATGACTACTTCAAAAACCATAGCCTTGACTAGTCGGACCTTTGCTGGCAAAGTAACATCTCTGCTTTTTAATATGCTGTCTAGGTTGGTCATACGTTTTCTCCCAAGGAGTAAGCGTCTTTTAATTTCATGGCTGCAGGCACCATCTGCAGTGATTTTGGAGCCCAAAAAAATAGTCTGCCACTGTTTCCACTGTTTCTCCATTTATTTGCCATGAAGTGATGGGACCAGATGCCATGATCTTAGTTTTCTGAATGTTGAGCTTTAAGCCAACTTTTTCACGCTCCTCTTTCAGTTTCATCAAGAGGCTCTTTAGTTCCTCTTCACTTTCTGCCATAAAGGTGGTGTCATCTGCGTATATGAAGTTATTGATATTTCTCCCGGCAATCTTGATTCTGGCTTGTGATTCATCCAGCCCAGCATTTCTCATGATGTACTCTGCATATAAGTTAAATAAATGTGATGACAATATACAGCCTTGGTGTACTCCTTTTGCTATTTAGAACCAGTCTGTTGTTCCATGCCCAGTTCTAACTGTTGCTTCCTGACCTGCATACAGGTTTCTCAAGAGCAGATCAGGTGGTTTTGTATTCCCATCTCTTTCAGAATTTTCCACAGTTTATTGTGATCCACACAGTCAAAGGTTTTGGCATAGTCAATAAAGCAGAAATAGATGTTTTTCTGGAACTCTCTTGCTTTTTCTGTGTTCCAGAATATGTTGGCAATTTGATCTCTGGTTCCTCTGAGTTTTCTAAATCCTGCTTGAATATCTGGAAGTTCATGGTTCACGTGAACTTTAGCCAAGCTAAAGCCTGGCTTGGAGAATTTTGAGCATTACTTTACTAGCGTATGAGATGAGGGCAATTGTGCGGTAGTTTGAGCATTCTTTGGGATTGCCTTTCTTAGGGATTGGAATGAAAACGGACATTTTCCAGTCCTGTGGCCACTGCTGAGTTTTCCAAATTTGCTGGCATATTGAGTGCAGCACTTTCACAGCCTCGTCTTTCAGGATTTGAAATAGCCCAGCTGGAATTCCATCACATCCACTAGCTTTGTTCGCAGTGATGCTTCCTAATGCCCATTTGACTTCACATTTCCAGGATGCCTGGCTCTAGGTGAGTGATCACACCATCGTGGTTATCTGGGTAATGAAGATCTTATTTGTTCTTGTGTGTATTCTTGCCAGCTCTTCTTAATATCTTCTGCTTCTGTTAGGTCCCTAACCATTTCTGTCCTTTATTGAGCCCATCTTTGTATGAAATGTTCCCTTGGTATATCTAATTTACTTGAAGAGATCTCTAGTCTATGTTAATTATCTCTGTATTAATATTTATATAAAAATGATAATCTGCTCCGGGATTCTTGCCTGGGAAACCCCATGGACAAAGGAGCCTGACAGGGTCCATTGGGTTTCAATGAGTTGGATATGATGGAGCGACGGAGCATAACACACAAAAGTAAAACAGAAATCAAGTTAGTTGTGTGAGGTCGATTGACTAAAGTGAAGGAAAGGCCCTTATACAGGTCAGGAACTGGAAAGTTTGGAGCAGATCAATGAAAGTTATCGACTAATTCAAGGTATGTTTCCAGAGAAACAGTTTGTACTGTAACCAGGAAACCAAGGGGTTCATCAGTCGTGGTCCCTTGTTTTTAAGATTGGTCTGGATCAGTGGTTCTCAAGTTTTAGTGTGCTTTAGAATGGCTCACAAGGCTAATTAAAACATAATTATGGGTTTTACCCCCAGAGTTTCTGATTCTGTGGGTTTAGGATTTGACCCTAGAATTGGACATATACATCAGGTGATGTATATGCTCCTGGTCCAAGGACCACACTCTTGGAAGCACTGGACCAAATCGTCCTGTTCAAATTTATAGGAATGTAGGAATTAACCTATAGATCTTGCCTAGCATCTTTATCCCAGGGCATGACCGCTCCCCTGTATACAGTCTCATTCATTGAGTCTGGATGACCTCAACAATTTGTGTTCCTTTTTCAGACACCACATGTGATTCTTATGATGGAGTAGTACTGTGGGACATAAGATATCTGGGGTGAGGAGGAGGAACAGAAAGAGTGATTGGCTGTCTTTGCCAAGCCCTGTATATTGGGAGCCCCTCAAGTTCAGATGGTAGCACTTTTTTGCTGAGGAGTCCTGTACTTATTGGCTTCCCAGGTGGGGCTAGTTTTAAAGAACCCACCTGTCAATGCAGGAGACATAAGAGATATGGGTTCATTCCCTGGGTTGGGAAGATCCCCTGGAAGTGGACATGGCAACCCACTCCAGTAATTTTGCCTGGAAAATTCCATGGACAGTGGAGCCTGGCAGGCTATAATCCATGGGGTCACAAAGAGTCAGACATGACTGAAGTGACTTAGCACTTGTATATATTGACCATCTTCAATTTCCCCATAGACCTGCATTTCTGACATGGTAGAGTTGTGGATTATTATTTTATATGCTTGAATAAAAATTACTTAGGAATGAAATCCTTGGACACACAGCAATCAAAACAACTTCTGTAATTCTTACTCATCTTGAAGACAGAAGGTTTGTGTTTTGGAAGAGGATAATTGAGTTTGATGCTTTTAATTATAAATGTCTTCAATTAATAAACAGAATTTGTATCAAGAGAAAGCATACTTTTTTCATGCAGTTTCAATTCTGAGAGACCTTTTAGACCAGTTTTAACTGTAAGTGTTACAATGGTTTTCATGATCCATACATCTTTACAAAAGTGGAGCACCTTTGTAAAACTTCAGAACACTGTGAAACTGTATAATGTCACTCTTAAATATCAAGATTCTTGTGTATTTTTCTGCTTCTGATCTGAATGAAAGTAGTATACAGTGAATAAGAATCATTTAGAAAGTAATTCAAATTTTAAAATGTAAAATGATACTTATATCGTGGACTTCCCAGGTGGCTCAGTGGGAATCCTGAGCCAATGCAGGAGATGCCTGCAATGCAAGAAATGCAGGAGACACAGGTTCAGTCCCTGGGTTGGGAGGATCCCCTGGTGGAGAAAATAGCAATCTACTCCAGTATTCTTGCCTGGAGAATTCCATGGACAGAAGAGGCAGATGGGCTTCGGTCCATGGGGTCTCAAAGAGTTGGACATGACTTAGCAACTGAGCGTGAACATTAATATATTAGGTAATTTGAAGGTATACTTTATTTTTTCTGGATATGTGAGATCTGAATGTCAGTTAAAGAAGAAATTACTGCCCAGCACCTTCACAAAAGTGCAATAAGGTAGAGGATTTAAAATTGATTTTAGAAGATGTATGGTTGACAGACTGAAAAGAAAAATGTGAACTGTCATTACCTGTCCTATCAAAAATTTCAAAATATTGTATGTAATTCCTGTTTCCTCCTAGAAAAACCTCTTAACATAAAGTTTCTAACAGCTAGTATGTAACTCATGTGTTTTTAGCCATCCCTGCATTTCATAACTGGCAGTTCCTAAGGAAATATTGAAGTGGACAAATGCTACATCTAATCAGATATGGCTGTAATGCAGTGTAGCACACGAAAAGCTAAGTGTGTTTTCTGTGTACATGCATTATTTCCACAACCCCTGTAAGAATAAATGCTTCTGATATAATATGATTTTTCCGAAACAAGTGTTAGTTTTCTGAAAAAATTCTTCATAATTTCCAGGAATGTAATTAGAGTCAGCAAACAATTTCATACAATGGCAAATATCCACTTGAAGTAAAATTATAAAATTGCAAAACTAAGGAAAGAAAATCTGAACAGCCCATCAATTCAACAACATTACATAGAGTACTTTAAATACAAGATGAATTCTACTAAATATTCTGTGATGACCTATAAGGGAAAAGAATGTAAAAATGAGTGGATATTTGTATATGCATAGCTAATTTACTCTACTGCACTCCTGAAACTAATGCAACATTGTAAATCAACTGTACTCTGATTAAAAAAAATTTAAAGGCATTTTATAGATACGTGCACATTTTAAGCTGTAGAACTAATTTTAAAATTGATAGAAATATGGCTAAACGACTTATCTGTCAAATTAATTATTCAACGCATGAGAGGTCTACTTCTTTAAGAACAAAATAATGCTGAAAAAAATAGTTAACTGTTCAGATGGATAATGTTACCAGGCAACTTAAAGATGGGGCTTCCTAGGTGACTCAGTGGTAAAGAATCTTCCTGCCAATACAGGAAATGCAAGAGACTTGGGTTCAATCTCTGGGTTGGGAAGATCCTTTGGAGTAGCAAAGGCAACCCACTCCAATATTCTTGCCTGGGAAATCCTATGGACAGAGGAGACTGCAAGGTTATAGTCCATGGGATCGCTAAGAGATGGACATGACTGAGTATATGTGTACACACATGCACACACACACATACACAAAAGAGAACTTAAAGAATAATTCTTGGTTTACTGAATATTTTCATACACGTTTATTGAAACATACATTACTGTCACACAAATACTATGTAATGAATACTATACATGTCTTTAAAAATACCTCATTGTGACCATTTTGTAGAAATGTTGGCCATCTTTCTGGACATATGATTCAAGACAGGTTCTTGTGTAGCCTTGGATTAAAGGAGAAAATGATTGAATTGACATCTAATACTACAGTTATTTGGCATTAGACCCTGGAAAAAATAGATGAGGCAATTTATATTCAGGCAACACAGGACTGCAAACCCTCAGAGGGGAGAAGCTCACAAGGTGAGGTGATTTTCCTCTTCTCTACCTAAGCAGAAATAATTGCAAAAAAGAGGTGGAATTTGCGCAGTGTGGTGATCCTACTGAGCTGAGGAAGCAGAAAATAGAATATGGGGTAGCTGCAGTTGGAGGTTTTTTAATATGTATTAGCAGCAAAGAATTAGGAAATTTTGGATAGCATCTATTAATAACATAACAAGGAATTTTTGAAATTTAAAATGGGAAATTCTGGTATGTAGGCATGTGCATGTGTGATCAGTCACTTCAGTCGTGTCTGACTCTTTACGACCCCGTGGACTGTAGCCCACCAGGCTCCTCTCTCCATGGGATTCTCCAGGCAAGAATACTGGAGTGGGTTGCCACTTCCTTCTCCAGGAGATCTTCCCAACTTAGGGATCGAGCCTGGGTCTCCTGCATTGCAGGCAGACACTTTACCCTTGCAATTTCCTCCTCTAGGGGATCTTCCTACCCAGAGATCAAATTTACATCTCCTATTTCCGGCATTGGCAGGCAGGTTCTTTACCACTAGCACCACCTGGGATTTTCATGATATGTAGTCATCTTCCTAAATAAGTAACAATTTAGCCCCTGGGTCCTGTGTTAAGCAGTATGTTTCTCTACTGTTTCCTAGGGATCAACTTCTCCCTCTGAGTTCATGGAATTTGGTGTTTGCTTTGAATCTATCTCTAGCACAGATAAATAAAGCTTGAGGTTACCTATATTTATGGATCTGTAAGTATGTGTTGTTGTTATGATCAATTTTAGCCTGTTTGTCCATAATTCTACTCTTTCTTGCTCTTGAACTGAATGAAGGGTGATGGTCTGTAAACTTCCGGATATTGTAAATTGAGAGTCTGGCTACTGACTACCAAACATAAACCTCAAACCTGTCTTAAACCTAGGAAATATGTCTAATGGTACAAAACAATCTCTGTGTAATATGTCAAAATAATATGCCTACGTGAAGAATCCAAAGATTTTACAACTCTTATTCATAGCTGCTTTATTAACTACCTTTTATTGATGCTAATACACTCACTCCACTGATTCTGGGTAAGATTGAAGGCAAAAGGAGAAGAGAGCAATAGAGAAGGAGATGGTATCACTGATGCAGTGGACATAAACAGGGCAAACTCCGGGAGATGGCGAGGGACAGGGAGACCCGGTGTTCTGCAGTTCATGGTGTCTCAACGAGTCGGACACAACTAGGCAACTGAACAACAACAACAATACACTCCATGAATATTTTCTGTATGAATTACGAATGCCAAATCTAACACAGGTGCTTTCTTCTTTTTTTATCTGTCTTGTTTTATCTTTATATTTTTCACTATCCACTGCTTGTGCTGCAGTTTTGAGATATAGTTTACTTCCATAACAGGTCTAGATGATTTCTCTGTTATGTGATCAGTAAGGAGAATGGTAATGATCAGCCTTGGAAATCCATTCAGTCCAAGAAGAAAATAGTCCTGGTTGTGACCATGTGATGCAATATGGATGGAATCAAAAAGTGAGAAATGCTAATACGAAGCCTCACAGATGTATCAACATCCCCATCAGTTCACACTCAATCTTCCTCTGCCAATTTGCTTACTGTTCTTACAGCTACTTCTCCCATCTATTGTCCTAGGTCCTCATATTGGATATCTCATTGATGTCTTAAGTGCTGTAGTATTAAAAGTAAAAAAACACACTTAGAGATATTTTTGCAAGAGAAATGTGAAGGTTGACTAATTTTGGAATGCATTATTATTGTGTAGTCATTACAGCTGGTGTTGAAATGAAGATGCCAAAAATCCATAAGGCAAATGTTATTTAGTATGAACCACTTTCATGAGAAGTATAAGGTATCTTTAACTCATGAAACTTAGCTGTAAATAGCCTGGCACCAATTAGAACTAATTTTCCATTAAAACTCTTTAACGTTTCATCTGTTTTGAAGCAGGACTCCAGCCATTTCTATTGAAAATATCTTATTTTATAAAGCAATTCCCCTTTGGGGAGTTTTCCTCAGAATTTCGACCTATTTTTTAAATTCTATACTCATTCTACTCCCAATTTCTTTATGGAGATACATAGATTTTTAAAGAAGAGTTAGTGGTATGAGTAAAGGGACCTGAGTCATCTTTGTGTTTTGATCAGTTTTATTGGCTATTGTAGGTTAAAGATATAGAACATAGGTTAAGACATGAAGCTAGACTCTGAGAACTTTTTTTGTTGTTTGGTTGCTCAGTCATGTCTGACTCTTTGGGACCCCATGGACTGCAACACACCAGGCTTCCCTGTTCTTCACTATTTGTCGGAGTTTGCTCGAACTCATGTCCATTAAATCGATGATGCCATTCAACTATCTCACCCTCTGTTGCTCCCTTCTCCTCCTGCCCTCAATGAGAACTTAGTATATATCATTAATTAGAATATGCTTAGAGAGAGACAGAGCTTGGGATATGGTGATCAGGGCCTAACCTGTGATCTGTAATCTGGACTCTGAGGATCATTGGGTGTGACTTTGAATCAAGCAGGTAGGTAATCCATGAAATGGGAAATTCAAAGAGAAGGTCCCGAGAACAATGCATTAGAAGCTTGAGCACTGCTGTGAAGTTCTAAGAGGATGACCTTAGGGGGCAAAAGAAAAGGGAATAAAAGAAAAAAAAAAAAAAGTGACTCCTCCCACATCCTCTGTTTCACATGATCCCTTTACAGTCTTCTGACTAGAGAGAGAAGGATATCTTTCAGAGTTTTTTTTTTTTTCCTGTGTTGACTCACAATTCAGTTCCAGAACTGAGCCCCACCCTCTACAGACACGGGGAGAAAAAAGCAAAAAAAAAAAAAAAAAGTGAAATTAACCACGAACAGGTCCTAAAGTTTAGACTGTGCTCTCCTCTGTGATACCTGCTCTTGTAAACTTATCTTTGTTTTCTAGCAGTTGCTGTTAGTGTTGTCCTTCGTTTCTAGTTTTAATGAGCAGCAGAAACAGGCTACAGGGATTCGACTCCATCTTGCCTGACATTGTTGCCAACCCCAAGGTTTGTGTGTGGGTATGGTAGGATTTGTGTAGACTAGCAGTACCAACTGGAATATACATGCATTTGGGTTATATGGCATAGGGGAAAAATAAGATTGGATTTCTAATGAATGCCTTATATAAAGGTAAACTCCAAGTGAAATAAGATCTAAACGTGATCTATGAAATTGCCAATAGTATGAACAATGTGGAGGATATCATTGTGTCATGGGTAGAAAAATACTTAAATATACCTGAAAAGCACAAAATATAAATGAAGAACCAAAACAAAAAAATAAGATGATAATCAGAAGCAGTTTGCGTTCAGCTGGTAAGGCCAGTAAGACACTTTTACTGTCCCACCTCTGGGGTATATCAGCTCTCCAGCTATATATCATGATTTAGAAAATAGAGGACTTGCTTGCATTTCTCTTCCAGTGGCACCTTGCTTGCCAATTGCATTGGTAACATTATGCTCATGGGACCTAGTGAGCAACAACTAGCAAATATTGTAGAGTTATTTGTAAGACGTCTGCATGTAAGACAACAATGCAGAGGCGCTCTTTCTTTAGAAAAACATCTAGAGATACAGTAGTGTAGGACATGTGGAGACATCCCTTCTAAGATTAAGCATAAATTGTTATATCTGGTTCTTCTTATTTTCTTTTCTCTTTTCCACCTTCCAGGGGATTATTTGAACATTTGGGTAGGGGGACAGTTCCCTGTACATTTTTTTGTTATTATTACATGTATCTTTTTGTATATTTGTTATCAAGTTTGCTTTGGGTGTTGCAATATGTATATAGCACAATACATATACTTCTTTCTTTCTTTTTATTGAAGTATAGTTGATTTACAATGTGCTAGTTTCAGGTGTCGGCTTCCCAGGTGGCACTAGTGGTAAAGAACCCGCCTGCCAGTAATGCGGGTTCTATCCCTAGTTTGGGAAGATCCTCTGGAGCAGGGCATGGCAATCCATTCCAGTATTTTTGCCTGGAGAATCCCCACAGACGGAGGAGCCTGGTGGGCTACAGTCCACAGGGCTGCAAAGAGTCGGACATGACTGAAGTGACTTAGCAGCAGCAGTTTCAGGTATACAGCCAAATGGTTCGGTTATACGTATAGATATTTTCATTATTTTTAAGATTCTTTTCCCGTATAAATCATACAGCATACTGATTAGAGTTCCCTGTGCTATATGGTAGATCTTTGTTGGTTCTATATCCTGCATACAGTAGTGTGTGTATGTTCATCCCAAGCTCCTGAAATGCCCACATTTCTGCTTTGGTAACCATGAGTTAGTTTTCTATGTCTGTGGGTCTTTTTTGTGAATTCATGAATTCATGATATAAGCAATATCATATGATGTTTCTCTTTCTACATATACTTGTAATAAATGTTGGTAACAAGAATACCCACTTGGAGTGAAATGTGGAAACCTCATGTCCATTTAGGTACCTTTTACATTTCTACTTTCAAATATCATTGGCTTAAGTATCAGTATTAAACATATTTATTTCAATTATCAAATATGGTTACAAAATTCATGAGAAAAGAATAGTTTATTATATATACTCATCATTCTATTTTTTCATTCTTTTTCTTTCTTGATGATCTAAGTTAACTCTTTTTCTAAAATCATATCTTTTTGATTTGAAGAACTTCCTTTAACCAGTTGTCAGGAGTAGGTCTGCTAGTGAGAAATTGTTTTAGCTTTTCTTCACTTGAGAATGTCTTTATTCCCCATTCAATACTGATGTGTAACATCTGAAAATACTGTGCCACTTCCTCCTGGCTTCCATGGTTACAGATGAGAAGTCTGCTGTCATTTCAATTGGCATTTCTCTGTGGATAATGTGGTCTCTGGCCTCTGGTGGCTCAGTAGTAAAGAATTTGCCTACCAAAGCAGGAGGTGTGGGTTCAATCCCTGGGTCAGAAAGATCCCCCAGAGAAGGAAATGGCAACCCACTCCAGTATTCTTGCCTGGGAAATTCCATGGACAGAGGAGCCTGGTGGGCTTCAGTCCTTGGGGACGCAAAAGAGTAGGGTACAACTTAGCGACTAAACAGCAATGTGGTGTTTCTGATTGTTAAGATTTTTTCTTCTTTTTAAAAAAATTTTTAAAGTATAATTATACATATCTTGGTGTGAATTTCTTGGGCTGATCAAATTTTCAGTTTTTTTGTCTTCCTGCGCCTGTAGGTTTCTATTTTTTGCCAAATTTAGGAAGTTTTCTGCTATTACTTTCTTAAATATTCTTTTCACCCCTCTCTTTTTTCTCCTCTTGAAATTCTATTATACAAATGGATTTTTGTTGTTCCTTTAGACCCTGAGGCTCTGTTCAGTTTTCTCTTTTTCAGTCTATTTTCTGTTTTCAGAGTAGGTGACCTCTATTTCTCTGTTCCCAATTCACTGATTTTTATCCTCTATTATCTCCACTCTAATAAAAATTTCATGAGATTTTTATGTTTGCTTTATATTTTTCATATCTATAATTTCAATTTGTTCTTTTCTATAGGTTTATTTCTTTGCTGAGTGTTTGTAATTTTTCATTTGAATAGGAGAATGTTGAATGTCGAAGGCGTTTTACAAGGGCTGCTTTGAAATTGTGGTCAAGTCATTTTAACATCTAATTCAACTTGGGGTTGGTGTTAGTTGATTTTCTTTTCTCATTCCAGTTGTGATATTATTGATTACTGGTGTGACGGGTCATTGCTGTTTCCTGGAATTTTTTTATTACATTAGGAAACTCTGGGTCCTATTTAAATTCATTATTTTAGCTGTTGATCACACTGTTTGGAGTTAACATGTGGGTATTGGCCTACTTCTGACATGGCACAATGGTAAAGAATTCATCTGCCAATGCAGGAGACACAGGTTTGATCCCTGGGTTGGGAAGATCCCTTGGAGTAGGAAATGGCAACCCAATCTACTAGTCTTGCTTGGAAAATTCCATGGACAGAGGAGCCTGGCAGGCTACGGTTCACAGAGTCACAGAGAGCTGGACACCAGGCGACTGAGCACATTGGCCTACTTCAGTGTGATGTGTTTCCACTGACAGTTTTATTTTCACAGCCCTTTGTTCTGCTTGGCTTTTCTGGTGCTGCTATTACTTCCATGGGACTTTGGCGCTACTTCCCTGCAGAGTAGAAGGCATGTCTCCCATCCAGGTTGCTTGGCCTCTTTAGGTAAAGCAGGGGTTACCCTATCTGTGCTCGCCTGCTTCCCCACGTCCCTGAGCAGATGAAGGGATCCTCAGGTCTCTGAGAACAGAGAGGCTGCCTGGATCATGCTATTTGTTGCAACTTGGTCCCTTCTGCTTGTTTGACTCACTTGTCAGGTATGTCTGGACAGGCCAGGATGTCTGAAGCCTGTAGGACAAACGGGCTTCTAGGGTGAGACCACATGTGTGACTGGATCCCTGTTTCTGTCCCATGAGCCCTCTCCAGTATCCCTGAGTGGGAAGGAGTCCTGGCCCGTAAGGACGCTCTTAATGATTGGGCTGTTTTCTGGATCTGGGTCTCTCTCGTGCCTGCTGCCTACACAACTTAGGAGCTCTTGCTCTAAACAGGAAGTCCCATGCCCAGCAGCTAAAGAGAATGATTCCCAAGGCCGCTTATCATTGGGTTCCCAGCAGATTTTCCCTGCCCAGTAGGTCTGGCTTTTTCAGAGGTTTTCAGAAAATTTTCCATTCACGCTGACAGAGATATAAGGTTTTCTAGCTTCATTTTGTCACTAGATGGTGAGTTGGGATTGGGGGTCTGAGTGATCTTTATCTGTTTGTTGAGGAGATAACACATTACCCTCTCACTGGTGGTTCTCTGGTCCTGAGGTTCTAAAGTTTGCATCCTTCTGGTTTAGAATTCTCCTTTAACCTTTAAGAATTCTCCCTTGGTTTGATCTTGTGTAATTTCATGAGTTTATAATTGTGATTAGCAGGATAGAGTAGAGAGGAAAAAAAAAAAATCTACATCATTCTTTCTAGACCAGACCCCTTTAACTATTATCATTAAAAACTCGCTTATTATTCCTAGTTCATTTTTGTGAAATTTCAGTTGATCTCTGCCCATCATTTAAAAATATATAGTATTTGCTCAATATCTTTATATGAATTCTGTGTTTGGTGTCTGGTTGACCTCATCTCACTTATCACTCACAATGTATTATATCTTCATTTTACAATGAAGAAAAATTGTATGTGACTTACTTAATTATGCTTAAGAAGAGCAAGGATGGAAATTCTAATTGGACCGAGTCCTGATACCACTGTCTTCTCTTGGCTTTAAACAGCCTCTTTCATGAGTAAAGCTCACATAATTGTGTGTGTCTTCCTTTAATATATATAAAGTAATTATGTCTCCTTGTGTTTTTTTTTTAAATAAAATCTTGGATGACACTCATTCATATTCTGCAGATAAAACCCAGCATACACTTTGTTAGGGTAGTAAATGTTAATAGTATTGGTGTTTCTGCTTATGACAGCGGTATGCCCATTTCTGACTGTAGCAAGGCTAACTTAATTACCAGAGGGACTTCCTGGTGTGTGTTTAACAATACAAACTACCACTGGGCATCTCTGTATCTTGGTGAGCTTGTGTTATAAAAAGGGGAAGTTATTTGCTTATCTCAGAGAATGATTTTTCCTGACTGTATTTTTGTGCTTCTTCCTTTTAAAGAGTCTTTCTTGTTGATTGCTGTTCAAGTTTAAACCATTTATAAAATGTACCTATATGCACCCAGGAACTCCTGCCATCTGGTGTTCAGTAAAAATAGCATAGAGATCACCTGGTACACACCAATTATTTCAGGCTACCAGTTCATCATTATACACTGTAGATAGTATCTATTGGAAGGAACTGAATTCCTGAAAGATTCTTAGCATTTGAAGAAAGCAGTATGAAAACATGGTCTGTTTTTCCTTCCTTGCATCTGGAAAATATGCAAGAATTGTTATGAGCTGAAAACTAATCATGTAATATCATTAATAAAGAGCATTTTGAGGAATTCTACTCCTAGCAAAGATAGAAAAATAGGGACTAGGTTTCTCCTTCTGATAAATCTTTAAATTTAAAATGATTTACCATTTTTAAAAAATTAAAAAGTATGTAACATAATGATTTTATTGGGTTGGTCATATAGTTTGTTTCAGTTCCCAAACAAACTTTTTGGCCAGCCCAATAGAAGTGCAATCCTTATACACAGGATAAACAAACATGGTGGGTGAATAACTCCCCAGTTCACTGCCTTGAGAGATTTTTCAGACTATGGTATGAGGAGCAAGCACCCAGGCAGGGCTTGGCTGACTCTCTGGGTTGAAGTGATGTCAGAGTTTAGAAAAGCCCCAGCAGATAACCTTCCCAGGGCAGAGAAGTGGAAAGAAGAGGGATTCAGAGAGAGAACTTCAGAAAAGTGCAGATGGACCCCTGGGTATTGAGTAGAACAATGGTGAGCTCAGACAGGTCATACTACCTGAGAGCCAGGAAGGATCTACTTGAAAGGGTCAAAAGAAACAGGGCTCTGTACTCACACAAAGTAAAAAACTGGGCCTGTCTTTGGCCCACATTATGGAGCAGTGGGAAAAGCACACAAATAGAGCTTGTCCAGCAGTGGAGGATACTTAAACCTAGACTAGATGCTGTCCTAGACCTGCCTAAGAAGTCTTCAAAACAAGACATGATAACTATTGAACAGTTCCTCATTGTTCAGTGGGCGTAACTGTTTAGTTATGCCAGATGAATTTGTTGTAGAGATCTGTCCTACACAGGGCCTAGAGTTACAAATACAGTGTTGTGCACTTCACAATTTGTTAAGAGAGTGAATCTCATGGTAAGTGTTCACACTGCCAAAAAACACAAACAAACCACCACAACAAACCAAAGATACCCAGAAACTCTGGTAAGGTTCTTTTACTATATGTAAAGTGGCATAATATCATTTAGAGATAGATGGAAAGTAGCTAACAAAGTGTCCTAGAAACTCTCACACAGCCTCTAAAAGTTAGAGTGTTATATCTTCAGTTCAGTTGATCAGTCATGTCTGGCTCATTGTGACCCCATGGACTGTAGCATGCCAGGCTTCCCTGTCCATCACCAGCTCCCAGAGCTTGCTGAAACTCATGTCCATCGAGTCAGTGATGCCATCCAAACATACCATCTTCTGTCATCCCCTTCTCCTCCTGCCTTCAATCTTTCTCAGCATCAGGGTCTTTTCCAGTGAGTCAGTTCTTTGCATCAGACTGCCAAAGTATTGGAGCTTATTGTTATAGCTTATAAATCAACAAAAGATATAAAATGGAATAATAGTACTGGATTAACCCAAACAAGGCAAAAAAGAAAGAGAACTACAACAAAGACCAGAGGAAACAAAGGTAAACCAATTGCAAATGATTTATGCACATATGTAAATACTCATGCATAGTAATTAAAAGGTAAAGATGGTCAGATTGCATAAAAGTTAAGAACCAACAATATGTTTCCTTTAGAATATTATTTTATATACAAAGACACTCAAAATTTAAAAGTAAAAAGATAGAATCAGATATAGTTTGCTAATATTAATCAAAAGAAAGCTTATATGGCTATTTTAATATCAGATAAATTAGATTTCAGATCAATAAATAAACCAGATTTTTTATTTTGTAATGACAACAATTAGTAAAGTGGTCATTAACAATCCTAACACTAATATTATTATACTCTTAATAACAGAGCTTCAAAAATAGGGAGCAAACAATGATAGATCTCTAGGGAGGAATAGATAAAGACACAATTATAGTTAGATATTTTAATACAGATCTCTCAGTATTTGAGGGACTGATACAAAAGGCTTAACAGTAATTTAATGGATTAAAATCCAGACATATCCCACCCAACAAGTGATGAATACACATCCGTTTAAGGGAACATCAAACATTTGACAGAATATTCTATCCATATTCTGAACAATAAAGCATATTTAATACATTTCTAAGAGCATTATATCATACAAAATGTATGCACTCAATATAATGATATCAAGTTGGAAATTAACTTTGAACATTTCCAAATATTTGAATATCAAATAACACAGTTTTAAATTACCTATACATTGAGGAAGACATCAAAAATAGATTAACTGTGTAAAAGTAAAACACAACATATTCAAATTTGTGATATGATACTAAAATAATACTTAGGAGATGGCTTATCACACTAACTTATCATACTTATATGAGAAAAAAAGAAAGGTCAAACTAAAGCACAACTTTTGTTTAAAAATACAGAAAATGAAGGGAAAAGGAAAGCCTAATAAAGGAGAAAAAAACAACAATAAAAAGAAGGGTAAAAATAAAAGTTAGTTATTTTAAACAATAAACAAAAGTTAGTTATTTTAAAAGATCAATAATATAAATTTCTAGTCAAACTGATTAGAAGGAAAAGAAAGAAGACACACATGAAAAAAAAACCAAGAGTTGAGAGGGTTGCATCACTACAGATTCTACAGAGATGACAATATTAATATGGACTGATACAACATTAAAATTTTTATGACAGTAAGGACGACTATATAGAAAATGGACAAATCCGAAGGCCATTCCTAAGAAAAACTCTCAGCATATAGAAATACCAGGAAACTTCCTCAACTTGAAAAGAAGGTCTGAGAAAAACTTACTGCTAGTATGATATGTAGTGACAGAAACTAAGTACCCTGGAGATTAGAATAAAGGAAGGGTGTGCACTCTTGTCACTTCTATTCAAAATTGAATCAGTCAAGCCAATGCAATGAGAAAAGATAAAAATCAAAAGCACTCTGACTAGAAAGAAGTAAAAGTCATTATTAATGGAATACATTATCAAGTAGAAAAATCCTAAGAAATCTTAAGAACAGCAAAAGAAAGAAATCCTAAGAACAGCAAAAGTTACTAGAGCTAATGGAAAAGTAAGGTTTCTAGATACAGGAAAAATTTAAAAGAATCATTTCCTAAATACAACAGTAATCACCCTTAAAATGTAAAAGATGCAATATGCAATAGATCAAACATGGCTGATTCATGTTGGTGTATGGCAAGAACCATCACAATATTGTAAAATAATTAGCCTCCAATTAAAATAATTAATTAAAAAAATCTTAATTCAAAAAAATAAGCTGATTTTAAACTTTAGTTGTAAAGTCAGAGATTATAATACAGGCAAAGAAAAACTTTGAAAACAAAAAACTTGAGAGATATACATATCTAACTTCAAGACTTATAAAACTCTATTGTTGTACAGTTGCTAAGTGATGTCCAACTCTGCGGCCCCGTGGACTGCAGCATGCTAGTCTTCCCTGTCCTTCACTATCTCCCAGAGTTTGCACAAACTGAAGTCCATTCAGTCAGTGATGCCATCCTGTCATCTCATCCTCTGTCACCGCCTGTCCTTCTGCCCTCAATCTTTCCCAGCATCAGGGTCTTTCCCAATGAGTTGGCTGTTCACATCAGGTGGTCAAAGTATTGGAGCTTCAGCGTCAGTCTTTCCAATGAATATTCAGGGTTAACTTCCTCTAGGATTGACTGGTTTTATCTCCTTGCAGTCCAAGGGACTCACAAGAGTCTTCTCCAGCATCACAGTTTGAAAGTCTCAATTCTTTGGCACTCAGCCTTCTTTATGGTCCAACTCTCATGTCCATACATGGCTGCTGGGAAAACCATAGATTTCACTATATGAGCCTTTGTTGGCAAAGTGATGTCTCTGCTTTTCAGTATGCTGTCCCGATTTGTCATAGCTTTCCTTCCAAGTAACAAGTGTCTTAAATTCATGGCTGAGGTCACCATCCGCAGTGACTTTGAAGACCAAGAAAATAAAATCTGTCACCATTTCCACTATATCCCCATCTATTTGCCATTAAGTGATGGGACCAGAAGCCATGATCTTAGCTTTTTGAAAGTTGAGTTTTAAGCCAGCTTTTTCATTCTCTCCTTTCACCATCATCAAGGGGCTCTTTAGTTTCTCTTTGCTTTCTGCCATTAGAGTGGTATCATCTGCATATCTGAGGTTGTTGATATTTCTCCTGGCATTCATGATTCTAACTTGTGATTCATCCAGCTTGGCGTTTCACATGAAGTACTCTGCATATGTTAAATACGCAGGGTGACAATATTCAGGCTTGAAATACTCCTTTCCCAGTTTTGAACCAGTCTGTTGTTTTATGTCTGGTTCTAAATGTTGCTTCTAGCCCTGCGTAAAGATTCCCCAGGAGGCAGGTAAGTTGGTCTGGTATTCCCATCTCATAAAGCATTTTCCACAATTTGTTGTGATCTACACGGTCAAAGGCTCTAGTGTAGTCCCTGAAGCAAAAGTAGGTGTATTTCTGGAATTCTTTTACTTCCCCTATGATCCAACAGGTGTTGGCAATTTGATCTCTGGTTCCTCTGCCTTTTTAAATCCAACTTAAACATCTGGAATTTCTTGGTTCTTATTCTGCTGAAGCCTCGCTTGAAGGATTTTGAGCATTACTCTGCTAGCGTGGGAAGTGAGCACAATTGTACAGTAGTTTGAATATTCTTTGGGATTGGAATGAAAACTGTATCCAGTCCTGTGGCCAATGCTGAGTTTTCCAAATGTGCTGACATATTGAGTGCAGCACTTTTATAGCATCTTCTTTTAAGATTTTAAATGGCTCAGGGAATTTGTCACCTCCACTAACTTTGTTCATAGTGATGCTTCCTTAGGCCCACTTGACTTCACACTCTAGGATGTTTGGCTCTAGGTGAGTGACCACACCATCATGGTTAACTGGGTCATTAAAACTTTTTTTGTATAGTTCTTCTGTGTTCTTCCCATTTCTTCTTAATATCTTCTGCTTCTGTTAGATCCTTGCCATTTCTGTCCTTTATTGTGCCCATCTGTGCATGAAATGTTCCTTTGGTGTCTCCAATTTTTTTGAAGAGATCTCTTGTCTTTCCCACTCTATTGTTTTCCTTTATTTCTTTGCATAGTTCACTTAGGATGGCTTTCTTTCTCTCCTTGCTATTCTCTGGGGCTCTGCGTTCAGTTGGGTTTATTTTTCCATTTATCCCTTGCTTCTTTTCTCAGCTATTTGTAAGGCCTCCTCAGACAACCACTTTGCCTTCTTGCATTTCTTTTTCTTGGGATATGGTTTTGGTCATTGCCTTCTGTACAGTGTTATGAACTTCTCCCCATAGTTCTTCATGCACTGTGTCTGTCAGATCTAATTCCTTAAATATATTCATTACCTCTACTGTATATAAGGGATAAGGCACCTCTATGTGTCTAGAACTATCTTGTAGTTTTTCCTACTTTCTTTAATTTAAGTCTGAATTTTGCAATAAGGATTCAATGATTTGAGTCACTGTCAGCTCCAGGTCTTGTTTATGCTGACTGTATAGAGCTTCTCCATCTTTGACTGAAAAGAATATAAATAAACTAATTTTGATGTTGACCATCTGGTGATGTCCATCTGTAGAGTCATCTCTTGTGTTGTTGAACGAGGGTATTTGCTATGACAAGTGCATTTTCTTGGCAAAACTCTGTTAGCCTTTGCCTGCTTCATTCTGTACTTCAAGGCCAAACTTGCCTGTTACTCCAGGTGACTCTTGACTTCTTCCTTTTGTGTTACAGTCCTTTATGATGAAAAGCACATATTTTTTGGTGTTAGTTCTAAAAGTTCTTGTAGGTTTTCATAGAACCATTCAGCTTCAGCTTCTTCAGCATTAGTGGTTGGGACACAGACTTAGATTACTGTCATGTTGAATGGTTTGCCTTGGAAGCGAATCAACATCATTTTATCATTTTTGAGATTACACCCAAGTACTAGATTCCAGTCTCTTTTGTTGAACATGAAGGCTACTCCATTTCTAAGGGATTCTTTCCCACAGTAAATATGAAGTGCTATATTTCATGTAAATGTGGTATTAGATAAAGATAGATAAATATATTAATGAAAATACTAAACAATTCAGAGATATTTATGTGGCTATATGTGTGTGTGTGTGTGTGTGTGTGTGTGTGTCTGTGTGTCTGTGTGTGTGCATATATGGAAATGAGGCAATCAACCCTGAATATTCATTGAATATTCTTTAGGAGAACTGATGCTGAATCTCCAATATATTGGCCAACTGATGTGAAGCATTGACTCATTGGAAAAGGCCCTAAGACTGGAATGATTGAAGGAAAAAGGAGAAGGGTGAGGCAGAAGATGAAATGGTTAAATAGCATCACCAACTCAGTGGACATAAATATAAGCAAACTCCAGGAGACTGTGAAGAACAGGGGAGCCTGGTGGGTTACAGTCCATGGATCACAAAAAGTCAGACATGATTTAGTGATATGATAATAACAAGAACGTGGATGGAAAGTGTGTAGAAAAAGAAGACATGGTAGAAGAATCTTTTAAAAGGTGCTACATTTGTATATCAATATGTGAAAAATAGGAAGAACGGAAGAAACTCAAATGCATATCATGAATGATATATTTTTAAAAAGTCATAATGTATTATCAACTGGAACATAAACTTAAGATTTTCAAACTTCTAAAAACATTTGAGAAAATGTTTGTCCTTTGCACATGTCAAAGAATGATTTCTTAAAAACAATAAGTTAATATCTGTTTTTCATAAAATATCATTAAAATAAAAAAATCAGGCAAGGAAAATATTTGAAAAATCACATGCCAATAAGCAATTTCTATCAAAATATATACAGAATTCTCAAACCTTATAATAAAAAAGCACACATATCAATAAAAATAAGCAAAAATATTTCAACCGATTCTTCACTCAAAAGAAAACTACATAGATGGCAGGCAAACAAGTACATGAAATGTGTTCAAAATCATGAGTCATTAGGAAAATATAAACTAAAACTATAGCATTATATTACTACATATACATTAGAATGGTGAAAACAAGCAAACAACTGAAAAAAAAAGACAAAACTAAAAACCCTTATCATACCAAGTTTTTGCAATGATATGGAGGAATTGAGACGCTCATATAATATGGGTACACATGTTAAATCTTAGAAGTGTTTCCACTTGGGAGAATTTTTTGGAAGTTTTTAAAAATATGTCTTTAAATGTTAGATATAGAACAAACATTATCCTTGTATTTCTCGGTATTTATCCAAGCAAATTAAAGCATATAGCCAAACTCAAAGATTTGTGTATGAATGTTCATAGCATCTTCATTTGTAATAGCTAAAACCTGAAAACAATTGGAATGTCATAAAAGTATGAATAGGTCAAGAAATTATGGTATAGCAATACAGTGGAATACTGCTTAGCAATAAAAATTAATTATTAGATAGCACAACATGAATGAATCTTAATTATCGTGACTGAAAAATCCATACAAAATCATACTCTGTGATTATATTCATATGAATTCTAGAAAATTCAAGCAAATATGTAGCAAAAAACAGCTCCACAGATTAGTGGTTTCCTGGGCACAGGGGATTGGTGAGTAAGGGCTGAAGTTCATTCAGAGAGGAGGAGACTTTCAGGGGTGATGAATATGTACAGTGAAACATCATTGTTTCATGGAATACATACCAAAAGTCATAAAGTTGAACACTTTAAGTGCACTTTATTTTTGCAGGTTATAAAAAACATTTTATTAATAATTGACCTTCAAAAGAATATGGAGTCATGTTTTCCCACATACATCACATGTACTACCTCAACAAAGTTAAATGTTATTTGTAACGTAATCTCAATCACATACTTAAACTTACAAAGCTTCAAAGTCTTAATCACCAGCATCTGTGTGCAGGTATTTAGGTAGATAATGTAGCTGATGTGATGTGTTTATTTCGCCCTGTGAGCACTGTTAACAATTATACTCCTCAAGCTAATAGAACGTTCATGTTTGATGTTTAAATAATTTCATTATCAAGATGAATAATAGCATTGACTTTGACAACTTTCTTAATTACTGAGTTTGACAGGAAGCCAACACTAATTAGAATTTCATTTTTTTAAAAAAAATGAATACACTATTTGTAATCAGCTAAACACCCCTCAATTAAATCAGAGCTCTAATATTGCCCAAGTTGTCATTTTAATTACTGCATAGTACATGTAGAAAAATAAGTATTTATGCCAATTAAAAAATACCGTTTTATAAACAGACCAATGCATATATGAGTTTTTGGTGGTCTGCTATTTCTGTTACATGTGAGAGAGACATAAAATGTATGTTTAGCACTTCAATTATATTTAAGAAATACAAATTTCTAAAGATTAGCATTTTCTCATTATAGAAAAACAAACAAACAAACAAAAAACTATACTCTCCTATGGGAATGAGAACATTAAGATAACCACAGCAAAACCCAAAAGCTTTCATTAGGGTTCCTCAAGTTTGACCTGAGGCACACAGGTTGACATTGTCTAATTTGCATCCCTCATCTAACTAGCTGGTAGACCTATGGTTTCTAGTTCAGTTTGGATTGCTGAGTCTTGTCTGTTTTTGGAGGAGCTGGCTGAGTGAAGTCATTCTAGTCTGTCCTCTGTCCATGCTAACAGCTAGGTGACATTGCTACCCTATGAAATTACTGAGGTTGGAGGTAGTCCCATCTGAGAGTTCCCAAGAGTGGTGAATAACCTCTCCTTTTCGAGAGACCTTGTATGTCACTGGGCTTGTGTTTCTATTGAAAACCAGGTGTTAACTTTCATCTCCCTATAAAAATAGTGCCTTGTACCTTAGGGTTTGTCATGAATGCAGCAAATGTTCAGCCTCATGGTAGGTATCCAGGGTAAGCTGAATTGACAGCTAACTGCCTGGACAAAAGGCTGAATTGTTGTACCTGTTGTCCAAGGTGGGATCTGGGCAATCTTGAATACATCCTGTTGTACCTGAATTTATAACTTGGTCCTGTTGACCAAGTGGAAAGGTCAGGACAGACACTTAGGGAAAATATCGCCTGACTTTCTAAGCCAGACACTTGATAGTTTGTAGGGTTTATTCACCTAAGGATGCAACATGCCAGGCTGAAGTCAATAGTACAAGTTGTCATCTTGCTGTTAGGATCTTGTTGATAGTAGCATTTAGTTAAATGCTATATAAGATATTTCAGACTGATTTAGTTCCAGCCCATCAGTCAAATCAGAATCAGAGTGGTTGACAGATGACATATGCCCATATGAGAAAATTCACCAGTAGTGAAGTGGTCTAAAAATTATGGTTATATATTACTGGGAGATAATTCTCCACGAGTCTCATTCATTTATGAATGATGTATATTAAGTAGTGTTGTTTCGACTAACTTTTGTACAACGGGCAGCATTGGAAGATACAGTATCTTTCTCCGGGCAGAGGGAATAGGGGTTTACTGAGCCGTACCTTTATTAGATGATGTATCTTCAATGGCAACAGGTAGGCAAGCACCCTGAGGTTTTTCAGCTGCAATGCAAAGCTACAGCATGCAGTACATGCATCTGTCCCTCCTCCTATTGCTTTGTTGGCATGTCAGCCCCAAGGAACTGATAGGAACATGAAGCTCATGGTATCTACTGCAACATGAGTGATGAAGTCCTTTTGTCTCTAATGTCCCTCACCAGCATCAATGAAACTAGGATAGTTACTTATTTTGTAAGCAGTGGAAAAAATCTCAGGCCTTTCACAGTTCTTGACACCCTTCCCACTTGCTGTAACTAAAGCATTGATTCCTGAGGACCAGATTGGTGAATCCTTGCATACAGAGACAAAAGTTGATTGGGCAGCAGTCCTAGTTTGTTGTTCTGTGTTCTTTTTAAAAAAATTCCACTCCATTTTTATGTTTTTAATTTATTTTTAATTGGAGAATAATAGCTTAACAATATTCTGTTGGTTTCTGCCGTAAAACAATGTGAATCAGCCATAAGTATGCGTATATTCCCTCCCTATTGAACCTCCCCCCACCCCCCCACGGCCCCATCCCACCCTTCTGGGTTGTCACAGAGCCTGGGTTGAGATCCCTCTGTTATACAGCAAACTCCCACTAGCTATCTATTTTACATACGATAATACGTATATTTCAGTGCTACTTTCTCATTTCATCTCACCCTCTAGAGAACAGACTTTGGACACAGTCCTAGCTTTTAATGATTATTTGTACATTTGTTGTGTTACTCCATGAAAGCATCACTCCTCAGGGATCCAGAGAATTTATGTTGGCAAAACCAAAAACCCTTGAAATGTTTGGTATCACCATTTTCCGAGCATAAAATCATTCTAGCAGATTGTCATTGTGAGTAGAATTGAGGGAGTCATTAGAGTGTATCTTTGCCATGACTTTGAATGGTCCTCCTCTCTTGGAACCTGGCCACTTCTTTAGTCAATCGGTTCAGTGGTTGAGAATTGGTTCAGGTCTGAATTGGCATATAAGGTGTGTTACTTGAATCTGGATGGGACACTAAGTACAAATTCTCTTTTATTTTGTAATAAAGCAACTGCTTTATTAGTTAATTATCTATCTTATCTCAAGTGAATCTGTGTTGTCTTAACCATCCTCAGAGAGCTCAAAGAGTGTGTCTACCTGCCTGCCACTGAGATATTACTATTCTTTACAGTAAAATTGAGGACAGTTTTTTGCTTCTGATGGTTAAGCACCATCATTATTGCCTCTTTTATGTCATGCATGTTGCTATCTGGATAGTCAGATCTGTTCTAGTGTCTCCCACCATCAGTTCTGACCTACAGAGAACACCCACCACATTGCATCTCAATAATGCCAGTTTCCCTATCACCCACATGTCTTCAAGGCACTTCTGTGAATCATAGCCATGCTTTTTACATATGATTTTTATATATAAGGTTCTTTTTATATATAATTTTATTTATTTATTCTTGACCGTGCTGGGTCTTCATTACTGTGTGGGCTTCTCTCTAGTTGTAAAAAGTGGGGGCTACTCTCTAGTTGCAGTGCACAGGCTTCTCATTTCAGCAGCTTCTCTTGTTGCAGAACACAGCCTCTAGCGCACATAGGCCTCGGTAGTTGTGACTCACGGGCTCTCTTGTTGCAGCTCCCAGGCTCTATAGCACAGGCTCAGTAGCTGTGGCATAGTGTTCAGCCTCTCCATGGCAGGTAGGTTCTTGATGTTATATATTTATGTATATCCATTATAACATGCTGAGTTTTATCAGTATTTTTACCATTTCCTCTACTTAATTTTTAGCAAATATTCTGGTATTTCTACTTTACTTAGTGTGGATCATCACTTTCACCAAACTTTCCAGAGATTTCCTACCAGTATGATAGTATTACCTTCTGCCTCCTTTCCAGGGTATTGATTCTTTTTATAGGAGATTGCTCCCATGTTGATCACATTTACCAACTTCAAGTTCTACCCTTTTCATTCCAGCTCTAGTTAGATCCATTGTCTCCCACCCCCTGCAGGCATGTGTGGACTGAGTCCTACAGATCATTGAAAATAACAGTGTTGTTTCTTCCTTAGTGAATATAACCTTTGCTTCACCAGGTTATGTAGTGGCAATCCTGGCTATGAATCTTATGACCAGGAGGGAAGGCATGCTGTTGGAAAGACAGAGGAGTGGGCCACTTCTGAAAATCCTGTGAGTGAAGGAAACCTGAGATTCCAAGGTTTTCAAGTGCATTTTATCACAGTTTATTAATCTCATACTGCAGGGCCTTAGTTCTCCAAAATCAGAGCTTTTAAGCTGTCATAGTGGACTAGCTGGGCTTGAGAACTGAGTCTTGCCTTCAGCTCCATGGCTGACAACGTGGATTTCTGATAGAGTATGCCAATCTATGTTAGCCTGAAAATAGAAAATCCAAACCAAATCAGGCATGGGAGCTGTATCCACATACTGACAGGAAGTGGAGGAGATGGAGTCTCAGTTTGGATTCCTGAGGGGAGCCTGGTGATCAGAGTCTAAGATCAAACAGAGTGACAGCAAATATATGTGGTTCCTCTTCAGATTCTGTTGATGTCAACTTTAGGGAGGTAGGAGGGGAGGTTAGTCGGATCTAGCCAATGATTGAAAGAGGAAAGACAAACCTGAGCATTCCTGAGGTGTACATATACTAGTAACTTTGTTCCAGAATGAAAAGAAAGGGTAAGGTAAAACTAGAGTGTGGGCAAGACAAAATATTGGACCTCTAAGAACAAAGCCGACACTTTCTTCCTGGCTCTGTTCCTCCTCCCTCATTCCTTTATTGCCTGCAAACCCTTTCCTTCTCTCAGCTTTTTGTTTCTAAGGTGCTCTTTGAGGATAAAGCATTCTGTTTAAACAGATTGTTTAGACAGTCGTATCCTAAGGTACTGCTAGGGCTGTTCGGAAGAAAATGCGGCTGATATGTGGGCAGGTAAGAGATTTCAAACCACTTTCATCCCTGTTTTTTTTGCGAGTGCAATGTGCTTGAATCAGATAGCATCTCACTGGCTCAGAGAGAGGGATGGATTAGGCAGCAAGTGAAAGATGCAGCCCTCAGAACACATGTGATGTAGGTAAAAATGGAGCAGGGGTAATACCGTTTCATATATTAACAGGGATACATCAACACGAGGAGCTAGGAGAATGACGGGTATGAATCTTTATATGGAAACATGTCACAGAAGAAGACATTTGTGAGAGAAGACTGGAAGATCAAAAAAATAGTAACAATTTATTGCTTATTTATTAGCCTGTTGAAGAATATTAAATGGGATCAATCTATTGTTTGATCAACAATAGTATGTGGATAACAGTGCTTTAAGATAAAAGAGATGTATGTTTAAACAGTATTAGCAATTAACGTAAACAAAATGTTCATATTAAAGCCAATAGAGTTAAAAGTATATTTCCTTTATCCCTTTATTGATTTTCCCTCAGGAAAAAACGAAATGCTATAAAGTCAGTAATTGCAGGAACATTTCCTTTTAATGTTATAAGGGCTGTTGAATTCTTAGCAACTGGATTACCTTTCCGAAGCACAGAGTATAATATGGACATAAATGTGATTGTTTTCTTCCTTTCTGAATGCACGTAAACATCCCATATTATTAATTTAGGTGATTATTCTCATAAAGCAATTTCCTTTCAACTTTTTTTTTTAACTGAAGCATTCCCTAATAACAGGATTGTAGTATCTGGTATAGTTTAGAGAAAGAATGTATAGGACTTTAGAGACAATTATCAACTTTCATAAAGAAGTCTGAGTCAGTTATTTTCTCAGAAAAGATAATTTCTAACTGTAGAAGGAAAAACAAATTTTTATATCTCATGTTATATAAACAGAGACACTGACTTAAAAGGATATATGTCATGCGGCTTCATCGATAATAGATGTTGGTGGTTTGGGATTAGCACATGCAAGCTATTATATTAGATTATAGAGTGAGAAAACAGCAAGGTCCTGCCGTATAGCACAGGGAACTATGTTCAGTATCTTGTGATAAACCATCTTGGAAAAGAATATTGAAAAGAATAGGTACATATATATTGTTACTGTTGTTTGGTCTCTAAATTGTGTCCAACTCTTTGTGACCCCATGGACTGTAGCCCATTATTCTCCTCTGTCCATGGGATTTCCCAGACAAGAACACTGGGGTGGGTAGTCATTTCCTTCTCCAGAGGATCTTCCTGACCCAGGGATTAAACCCATATCTCCTGCATTGACAGGTGGATTTTTTACCGCTGAGCCACGAGGGAAGCTCTGCACACGCGCGCGTGCGCGCGCACACACACACACACACACACACACACACACACACACACACACACACACACACACCTGAATCACTTTGCTGAACAGCAGAAATTAACACAACATTGTAAATCAAATAAAATAAGTTAAAAATAATAATACATGTTTAGTAAATGCCTCTTGAACTTATTGTTGACTGTGGAACTGCGGATATATAGACCTTCTCTAGAGGGAATTAATGTAGATTTCTTAGGAGGTAGCATCTGCCTGGTGTCAAGAGCAAGGTGCCCATGTGGGTGAAAGATGGCCATGCTGAAAAGAATCCTGTGGCCAGATTGTGTAGGGCATTTTGAAGCATAGTAAAGATTTCTGATTTTATGTGAGGTGTGAGGGCTGAATGATTGTAAACAGTGAAGAGATAATAGTCAGATCTGTATTTTGAAGTGATTACTCAGATTGATGTATGGAAAATAGATTATAGGGGGAATCCACTGTAAAATATAATAAAGAATAGCAATACAGGGGCTATTGATTAGTTAGATAAGTGACAATGGTGACTTGGATTAAGACAACTTGGAATTGTTGATACGCGGTCATGTTTGGGAAATATATTTGAAAATATTTGGCAGCATCTTCTGTTTTTATCTGGGATGAGAAGAAAGAGTCATGATGCTCCCAAAGTCTTTGGCTTGTAACATTTGTAGTTACATGAATAAGATTGACATAATGAAATAAAAATTTGAGAGTGGAACAGGTTAAGGATGGGATATCAAAATTTCTATTTTAGATGTGAATATTTAGTGGAAGAAGGCTTCCCAGGTGGCTCCTTAGTAAAGAATCCACCTGCCAAGCAAGAGACCCACAGGAGACTCTGGTTTAATTCCTCGTCAGGAAGATTACCTTGGAGAAGGAAATGATAATCCATTCCAGTATTCTTGCCTGGCAAATCCCATGGACAGAGGAGCCTGGCAGTCCACGGGGCCACAAAAGAATCAGACACAAACTAGCGACTAAATAACAAGAACAAATTTAATGGAAGAATATATAAATCTACATTTTGAGAGGATATTGGAACTAGGAGAAATTTGTGGCATCATCACTATATCTGTGCCTTTGGAGATTGTAGGATTAGTCTAGCAATAGAATTATCATTTATTCCAATCTAATCACAGTGTAGCAGTGAAGAAAAGAGTTTCTAGGACAAAGCCCAAAGACACTTTACATTAACACGTCATTGACCAGAGACATACTACAGCCACAGGCGTTAGATTCTGCAAAAATCCCCTAGTCAGTGATGTATAAAAATGTTGATCTGGAAGGAGGGAGGAACCATCAGAAAGATGAAGAGGAGGGGGCCACGAAGCACCCAGTGTTAAACCTGTGACTTTTCACTAAATAACTTCCTTTCCTTCACACCTTTTTTGCAATATTAGTTATTTATTTAGCTGCTCACATTATTAGCGTCTGCATTAGAGTGCAGACAGTTTGGTAGTAGGGAGTGTGTTTTTTTTAATTTGCTTTTAATTGAAGGATGATTGCTTTACAATATTGTGTTGGTTTCTGCCATACATCAGTATGAACGAGCTACAGGTACACATATATCCTGTCCCTCTTGAGTCTCCCTTCCACATTCCACCCCTTCCCATGCCTCTAGATTGTTACAGAAGTGTTTCTTTAGCTCACCACTTTCTACCTAATTCCTGTCACTGTGTCCAACACACTTAGATGCTAAAAAATTTATTTTGTGATGAAATAAAATAATTATTTCTGTAACATTATCCATGAAATATTCCTTAAATGCTTAATTTGACTGGTAAAAAGTATTGCACTTTATATTTGAGATTTCTATTGAATTTTCTTTCTGTGACTATAAGTATATTTATGCCCAAATATTCAGTCACACTTTCATTGTTCTTCTGAGCATTTATACTTTTAATGGTTTTATTATTAAATATTAAATATATATATATTAATATAAATACTAATTTCTATTTATTTAAATTTTATAATTTTGTGTACCTTTACTACTTTTCACAGACTTTCATTTCTTGATGATATATGTTTTTCCATTTAAAAAATTTGTACAAAAACTGTTACATACTGAGAGTCTACAAATAATCTCTCTTCTGTATACATTTTTAATAAATTTATTTTACGTTTATCTCTTTAACATTTCTCAAGTATACCCTGAAGATAGTTGTGATGTAAAGAGAAAAATAAATTTTTTTTTCCTGTCAAAAAACAACCCCATAGCCTTTTATTTAGGACTTCTTCCTTCCAAGATATATAAGACATTATTTTTAAAATTTAATAAAATATACTTACGCCAAGAAACTCATCTTGCACAAACTCCAGTCCACTTCTCTCCCCCAAGTAACTCTGCCATCCTTAACCTCTATCAAGAGAGTTTTGAATTTTTAAACAATGGAATAAAATATACATTCATATATCTAGGGTTTCCTTTTTTTTTTTTTTTCCTTATCTCAATGCTGTGTTTGTAAGATTAATCCCTGTCATTGTAGACCTACAGTTCATTCTTTCTCATTGCTTCAGTTCAGTTCAGTCGCTCAGTCGTGTCCGACTCTTTGTGACCCCATGAATCGCAGCATGCCAGGTCTCCCTGTCCATCACCAACTCCTGGAGTTTACTCAAACTCATGTCCATCGAGTCAGCGATGCCATCCAGCGATCTCATCCTCTGTTGTCCCCTTCTCCTCCTGCCCTCAATCCCTCCCAGCACCAGGGTCTTTTCCAATGAGTCAGCTCTTTGCATCAGGTGGCCAAAATATTTGAGTTTCAGCTTCAACATCAGTCCTTCCAATGAACACCCAGGACTGACCTTTAGGATGGACTGCTTGGATCTCCTTGCAGTCCAAGGGACTCTCAAGAGTCCTCTCCAACACCACAGTTCAAAAAGCATCAATATTTCGGTGCTCAGCTTTCTTCATAGTCCAACTCTCACATCCATACATGACCACATCCATACATGACTATGGAAAAACCATAGCCTTCACTAGATGGACCTTTGTTGGTCAAGTAATGTCTCTGCTTTTTAATATGCTATCTAGGTTGGTCATAACTTTTCTTCCAAGGATTAAGCGTCTTTTAATTTCATGGCTACAGTCACCATCTGCAGTGATTTTGGAGCCCCCCAAAATAAAGTCTGATACTGTTTCCACTGTCTCCCCATCTAGTTCCAATGAGGTGATGGGACCAGATGCCATGATCTTAGTTTTCTTAATGTTAAGCTTTACGCCAGCTTTTTCACTCTCCTCTTTCACTTTCATCAAGAGGCTTTTTAGTTCCTCTTCACTCTCTGCCATAAGGGTGGTGTCATCTGCATGTCTGAGGTTATTGATATTTCTCCTGGCAATCTTAATTCCAGCTTCTGCTTCTTCCAGCCCAGCGTTTCTCATGATGTACTCTGCATATAAGTAAATAAGCAGGGTGACAATATACAGCCTTGACATACTCCTTTTCCTATTTGGAACCAGTCTGTTGTTCCATGTCCAGTTATAACTGTTGCTTCCTGACCTGCATACAGGTTTCTCAAGAGGCAGGTCAGGTGGTCTGGTATTCCCATCTCTTTCAGAATTTTCCAGTTTATTGTGATCCACACAGTCAAAGGCTTTGGCGTAGTCAGTAAAGCAGAAATAGATGTTTTTCTGGAATTCTGTTGCTTTCTCAATGATCCATTTGGATCCAGTGGATATTGGCAATTTGATCTCTAGTTCCTCTGCCTTTTCGAAAACCAGCTTGAACATCTGAAAGTTCACGATTCATGTATTACTGAAGCCTGCCTTGGAGAATTTTGAGCATTGCTTTACTAGCGTGTGAGATGACTGCAATTGTGCGGTAGTTTGAGCATTCTTTGGGATTGCCTTTCTTAGGGATTGGAATGAAAACGGACTTTTCCAGTCCTGTGGCCACTGCTGACTTTTCCAAATTTGCTGGCATATTGCATGCAGCATTTTCAAAGCATCATCTTTCAGGGTTTGAAATAGCTCAACTGGAATTCCATCACATCCACTACCTTTGTTCATAGTGATGTTTTCTAAGGCCCACTTGACTTCACATTCCAGGATGTCTGGCTCTAGGTGAGTGATCACACCATTGTGATTATCTGGGTGGTGAAGATCTTTTTTGTACAGTTCTTCTGTGTATTCTTGCCACCTCTTCTTAATATCGTCTGCTTCTCTTAGGTCCATACCATTTCTATCCTTTATTGAGCCCATCTTTGCATAAAATGTTCCCTTGGTATCTTTTCTTGAAGCAATCTCTAGTCTTTCCCATTCTGTTGTTTCACTCTATTTCTTCACGTTGATCGCTGAGGAAGGCTTTCTTATCTCTCCTTGCTATTCTTTGGAACTCTGCATTCAAATGGGAATATCTTTCCTTTTCTCCTTTGCTTTTTGCTTCTCTTTTTTTCACAGCTATTTGTAAGGCCTCCTCAGACAACCATTTTGCCTTTTTGCATTTCTTTTCCATGGGGATGGTCTTGATCCCTGTCTCCTGTACAATGTCACCAACCTCCGTCCATAGTTCATCAGGCTCTCTGTCTATCAGATCTGATAGTATAAATATTCCAACTTGATTCTTTAAGATTGTTCTTGTCTTTTTTTTTTTTTTTTTTTTTAATATTATTTTATTAGTTGGAGGCCAATCACTTTACAACATTTCAGTGGGTTTTGTCATACATTGACATGAATCAGCCATATAGTTACATGTATTCCCCATCCCGATCCCCCCTCCCACCTCCCTCCCCACCCGACTCCTCAGGGTCCTCCCAGTGCACCAGGCCCGAGCACCTGACTCATGTATCCCACCTGGGCTGGTGGTCCGTTTCACCATAGATAATATACATGCTGTTCTTTCAAAACATCCCACCCTCACGTTCTCCCCCAGAGTTCAAAAGTCTGATCTGTATTTCTGTGTCTCTTTTTCTGTTTTGCATATAGGGTTATCGCCACCATCTATCTAAATTCCGTATATATGTGTTAGTATACTGTAATGTTCTTTATCTTTCTGACTTACTTCACTCTGTATAATGGGCTCCAGTTTCATCCATCTCATTAGAACTGATTCAAATGAATTCTTTTTAACGGCTGAGTAATATTCCATGGTGTATATGTACCACAGCTTCCTTATCCATTCATCTGCTGATGGGCATCTAGGTTGCTTCCATGTCCTGGCTATTATAAACAGTGCTGCGATGAACATTGGGGTGCACGTGTCTCTTTCAGATCTGGATTCCTCAGTGTGTATGCCCAGAAGTGGTATTGCTGGGTCATATGGCAGTTCTATTTCCAGTTTTTTAAGAAATCTCCACACTGTTTTCCATAGTGGCTGTACTAGTTTGCATTCCCACCAACAGTGTAAGAGGGTTCCCTTTTCTCCACACCCTCTCCAGCATTTATTGCTTGTAGACTTTTGGATAGCAGCCATCCTGACTGGCGTGTAATGGTACCTCATTGTGGTTTTGATTTGCATTTCTCTGATGATGAGTGATGTTGAGCATCTTTTCATGTGTTTGTTAGCCATCTGTATGTCTTCTTTGGAGAAATGTCTGTTTAGTTCTTTGGCCCATTTTTTGATTGGGTCGTTTATTTTTCTGGAATTGAGCTTCAGGAGTTGCTTGTATATTTTTGAGATTAATCCTTTGTCTGTTTCCTCATTTGTTATTATTTTCTCCCAATCTGAGGGCTGTCTTTTCACCTTACTTATAGTTTCCTTTGTTGTGCAAAAGCTTTTAATTTTCATTAAGTCCCATTTGTTTATTTTTGCTTTTATTTCCAATATTCTGGGAGGTCATTTTAGGTTAGTTATATTGCCATTGCAACTTGAAATCAGCATTTTGATTTAAAATTGCTGCACTTTTGATAGGAATTGTGATAAACCTACACATAGAGTTTGAGGTAAATTGACATCTTTACAGTATTGAGTCTTCTAATTTGTCTCTTGGCATATACCTTCATTCATGTGATCTTAACTTCAACTGAGCTTAATAAGTTTAGGTAGAGAAATATTAAACATCTTCTTTTAAGCTTTTTTATATTTTATAGCCTGTTACAACCATATTTATTTAATGAAAATTCTCATTCAGTTTTTGTGTATCCAAGTGTCTTTATTTCACTTTCATTTTGAAAAATATATGAATGAGTAGACCTTTCTGAATTGGCTGTTATGTTTGCATTTTAGGATGATATCTTAAAACCCATCTACTTCATTCTTAATTTTTGTTTTTGTATTTTCTAGTTTTAGAAATACTCTTTGATTTTTTTATGGATTCCAGTTCTTTGGAGAAAGGCTCTAAACTTGTACCTAGTTTGTCAATCATAGATTTTATTTCCTTGAACTTATTAATTACAACATTTTAAAAGTCTTTGATAGCTTGAATGTGTGAGTCACATTGAA